>NC_139030.1:58130315-58730315 GCF_964662115.1 Mustela nivalis
TTTAAACAACTACAAACAAAAATAAATAAAAAGAGGCAGGCACATCCATGGACCCATGATAAGATTATATTATGACTAAGAATTATAACTTGTCTCATTTTGTGTATTAGTTACAAAAAAGTAAAAATGTAAATGAAATCAGAGAAAGCAACAGGTTCGATCCTATTAAACAATATAAAGTTCCTAACGTAGACATGAACATAATATATGGACCTTATAATATGTGGACCTTATTCAGATCTTAATTCAAATAAACAAGAAAGAAAATTTGATATTTAAGAAGCAATTGGAAACGTCAATGTTGACTAAATTTTTTTTAACATTTTTATTTATTTATTTGATAGACAGAGATCACAAGTAGGCAGAGAGGCTGGCAAAGAGAGAGGGAAGCAGGCTCCCCACTGAGCTGAAAGCCGAATAAGGGGCTCGATCCAGGACCCTGGGATCATGACCCGAGCTGAAGGCAGAGGCTTTAACCTACTGAGCCCCCCAGGTGACCCAAAGTATTATAGTTTTAAAGTTTCTTTATCTTCTAGAAATACATATTGAAATACTTATCAATGAAGTGATATGATGTCTAGGATTTGCTTCAAAATAACACAGGACGGGGGTGCCTGGGTGGCTCAGTGGGTTAAAGCCTCTGCCTTCAGCTCAGGTCATGATCTCAGGGTCCTGGGATGGAGCCCCACATCACATCAGGCTCTCTGCTCACCGCGGAGCAGAGAGCCTGACGTGGGGCTCCATCCCAGGGCCTGGAGACCATGACCTGAGCTGAAGGCAGAGGCTTAACCCACTGAGCCACCCACATACCCCTATAAATAAATAAAATCTTAAAAAAAAAAAAGATTTTACTTATTTATTTGAGAGAGCAAGCGAGCAAAAGAAGAGGAGGATTGGGGGAGGAGGCAGAGGGAGAGGGAAGAGCCGACTCCCCACTGAGGAAGGAGCCCAGTATGGGACTTGATGCCAGGACTCTGGGATCGTAACCTGAGCTAAAGTGTGTAAGTCTCAACCAACTGAGGCACCAGGGCATCCTCTTACCCTATTTTCAGTCTTCACCTATGTTTCTCTTTTTCCTTTCACTCTTTTAACAGGTTTATTACATATCTGTATAAACTGCCTTAAATCTTTGGAACGTGACAGGATAGAAATAAAACTTTACATTGAAAGCAGTGAAAGAGTATTGAAAGATTTTAAACATGGTAGTAACATTAACAGATTTTTACCTAAGAAGAATTATATTGGCAGAGGGCAGATGAGGAAATGAGCAATCTTGAGCTTTCTTGCAAAAAATTCATGCAGGAGCTGATGCTGGTCTGAACTAATGCCTGAGGCAGTTCTGGGTTATATAAAGTCCAGAGTGTGTCTGTAGGAGCAAGTCACTTAAGTATGTAGAAGTGGAAATACATAGAAATACAGGAAGTCACAAAGGCTGGGTAACTGGTGAGACGTAAGTCAATGATACAACGAGGAGGACAGAGCAAGACATGAGGCATCACCTTAGTGAATGTCAGGGAGGAACAAGGAGGCCAAGTTGTAAGTGAAAGTAAAAAAGAGGCAAGGAATCTGGGAGTTTGCATAAACCCTAAAGAAAATGATTGAAGGAAATAAAAATACTTATCCCATTCTCATAGCCCGGTGGTATCTGAGAATGGAAAAATAAACAATCTTCCCAGTGGGCATTGAAAGGACATTATTCCTGTAGAAAAGATAGGTTTTAATTAAGATCAATTAAGGTCAAGAATTTAGTTAAGAGATACTTACAGTCTTACTAAAGAAAGAGGGTATTCAGCAGAGATAGAGGGTACAGGGATTTATCTACAAGGAATAAAAGTTCCAAAGGACCAGATACCTGGGTTAGTTGTGAAGGCAGCAGAGGTGAAGGAATCCAGGGTAATGCTAACATCACATGGCCAAAGGGCCACATCTGAGGCCACAGGGGCTCAGGAATTAACTGGCCACAAAGTTACAGCTGGAACCCTGGTAGAGAACAATTTCAGAATGAAAACAGTTGTTGGTGTTGAAGCTTAAACATGTTTGCTATTTATGGGTCACTAAGGATATTGTGTGTGGCCTTTATCCAATATCCAAATCAACCAGTGATGTAAAATTGTCTTGGGTCTCAGGACAGCTTATGTCATTGGGTCAGTGTACAAGACCTGGTGCTCTGTCAGCACCTTGGAGAAGCACAGGCAAGTCTGTATCCCCATAGTCCGTCCCTTGGACTTTGTACCTATTCTGTAAAGTCTCTCTCAGGATAGGTGGGTGGTCAGGCCCTTGGCAAAATGTAAAGACGGACAGATGTTCACAGTCTTTTAGTGCACAATAAAATAGAGTGAATGAGGAAGATTCTCCATAAACCCAAGTGTGAAAGCAGCCTGAGTCACGGTTAAGAGGAAGGGAGCTAATATTTATGTGGCCATGTGTACCTGCTGGCCATTATGTGTTTTACACATCACCCCACTAATTCCAGCCCTGAGATTAATAAGTGCCACGTCCGTTTAATAGCTGAGGGGATGGAAACATGGCAAAGTGAAATCAAAATCTAATACATGACTGCACCAGAATTCCAAACTAGATATGCTTTAGCTCCATGGCCCATGTTCTTTCCACTCCTGTATGTTGTTTCTCTGACTTGCAACAACCCATAGTTCCAATTATGTATGAAGCAGCGCAGTCTAATGGCTCAGACCATAGGCTCTACAGTCTGATGGCCTGGATTAGAATCCCAGCACTGCGTACACAACATACCTTCCATTTCTCATCTGTGAAATGGATACAATAGTTCCTATGTCGTATGGTTGTTATGAAGATTAAGTAAACTGATATTTGCAAAGCCCTTACAACTGTGCCTGGTGCATGGTAAGTCTATGTAACTATGTGTTAAATAGAAGGTAAAATTTAAACATATATATATATATATGTGTGTGTGTGTGTGTGTGTGTGTGTGTATGGTAAAATTAAAAGTCATTAGGTTGATGAGGGACAAAAATAATAGAAAATGGATAACACGAAGTATTGCCACTTGAAATGTATTTCTGCTGCTTACAGGATGAACTCAACTTCGGCTGGTCAGATAGAAAACATCTTCCATTTAGTCGCTGGGCTGAAAATAATGAGCAACTTGAAGACTGTGTAATATTAGACACTGATGGATTCTGGAAAACATCTGATTGTGATCATATGCAACCAGGAGCTATTTGTTACTATCCAGGAAGTATGCTAATTTTAAATATTTTAACTCTTCAGTTATTATCAGTCTCATGAATAGTGAGATTTAGGGGGGGGTAGTTTTGTAAAATCTGGTTCTGAAATTATAATCATATCCTTTTTTATAACAAAATTTTTCATGAAAATTTGTATTAAAGTAGAATTATTATGTGTTGGGTACTTTGTCATTGATTTATTTTAGACATGTTCTATCTTTATTTTTGTCAGCTTACAATGGTACTTGGTCTTTCAATTTTAAGTCCCTACTTCCCTCATTTTGTATATATTTCATGTTTATATTCTATAGGAAACTTGATTTTTGGGAATTTTTTTGGGGGGGGTAATTCTTATCAACAGTTTCTTTTTAAGAGTCACTGTTAAGATTCATTTGTTTGTAAGTAACAGTAACCAGCTCAAGCTAGCTTAAGCCAAAAGGGAAATTTAGATCCCCCAAAATGAGGTTATCGCTGAGCTTCATGAGAGTGGGAATCAGAAACTGGATGGAATCAGGAACCCAGAGATACTGTGTCCCACCTATTCCTTTTGTTTCTCTCTGTGGATTTGTCCTCTTCTTTTCATGTATTTTCTGCTTCTCTCTGCCCATGTTGAAACACAGCTGCTCTGTAGCTTTCGATTATAGCTGTAACTGGAAATGAATTGACTATCCCTGCAATCCACTTTCCAAATTCTTAGAGAGAATCTCATGGACTCAACCGAGTAAGGTATACGATCTCTAGCCTAGTCAGAAGAAAGTGGTTAAACAACTGCCAGGGGCCCACATTTGTGCATTGCAGTAGAAAGAAGATACATCTACTTTCCAGACAAAGGGAGTTGTGAGCTGGGAAAGATTCTGAATGGTCTCTACTGCATATTAAATCTGTTTGATTGGCTTCGAGTAGAGCATATCTATGTTTGCATCTTCTTAAATGTATGGCTTTTTCATAAAATTTTTTTAAAAGCCAGATTTTCTAGATGTCAGATTTTCAACTACTTCTATTTGCTTTCATTTAAAGCTGGACTACAAGGATGGCTCAACATTCACAAATCAATCAATGTGATAGAACAAATTAATATGAGAAGAGAGAAGAACCACATGGTCCTCTCAATTGATGCAGAAAAAACATTTGACAAAATCCAGCATCCGTTCCTGATTAAAACGCTTCAAAGTATAGGGATAGAGGAAACATTCCTAAAGCAATGACTTAGAACAGCACATATTTCATTAAAATGTACCTTTAAAAAATAAATAAAAAATAAAATGCACCTCTGAAATTAGAGAAGATATTGGTAAAGAGAAACTTAAGATGAATTCCCAAAGTTATAGGTAGGTGCCCGTTATTAATATCGTTGTATCATCTCTGAGGTTGCCCCTTGTATTTGAGGTTTGGTGACACAGAAAGGCAGGAACTACATTTAACCTAACAGCAACTCATGTTTTATATTCTTTCACTCATTTCACAGCAGGAGTGAACAGAAGGAAACTGTGTTAAATAAATTTCTTCCAACGGAAACCCAGTTAAGAGGTCACATTATATTTGATTATAAACAGAACAAGCATCATTAGGCTATTATTTATTGGCTTCTGGAATATTCCCTACAAATCAAGCCTAATTACCATGAACAGGATTTAACATTTATGTCTAAAGTTAGAATTCATACCATTGCCCTTTTTTTTTTTTTTTTTAGATGAGACTGAAAAAGAGGTCAGAACAGTTGAGAGTGTTCAGTGTCCATCTCCTGTTTTATTTACTCCATGGATACCATTTCAGAACTCTTGCTACAATTTCATAATAGCAAAGACTGAATATACTGCAACACCAAGTGAAATTCATTCTAAATGCCAGAAATTCAGTAAGTACCTTATACAGCCATTACATGTATGTTCATTAAAAGTGTGTTATAAGTATTTATAATTAGCACTAGATTGGAAAAATATTCATCTCCTAATTTCTACATTATGAACAAAAAAAGTATAAAAATTTGTGTTTAGTCAAAATGGAGAATGTAAGAGTTACTTCTTTACCCATCCATTAGAGAGCTAGTCTGTCTTTATATGTATAAACAAAATTAGTTCTGCTTAAAAAGCAAGAAAAAATGACTCCAGCAAGCAGAGAACTGGATGTTAAACCAAGCTAGACTGTAGACAAAGTGACAATAGGTGAATTGGGTTGTTGAAAGCTCAGATAGGTAGTCAAAAACAAAGAAACAGCTCTACTTCAAAGAAATATGTATTTCACACTTTCAACTCTTGGGATTCTTCAGATATTCCCTGTGAGATCCACTGAGGACTTATGACTTCTGAACAGTGGACCTGTGAACTGTGGGAAGCTTCTTTGGATAATACCTAACCATTATTCTCGAAAGTGTGCTGTTTAGAAACTAGTCTTGAGAGGTAGTCTAAGAAAAGGATCCTTACAAAAAGAAAAAGGTTGAGAAATGCACCATTGCTTCTGGTTAGACATTGTCATATGTACATCAGCATATCCTTTAAGAAGTACTGTCATAAATGAAATAGTTTAACTTCATGTAACAATGTTTGTGATGCTTTTATCTACCCAGTCTTTTTCTGAGAAACTCCTACTAATTTCCTGAGGAACACTTTTTGGGAAATATTAAACTCTTGTTAACCCTACTATAAAGACTGATATCTAAGGAAAGTGAAGATCTATCTTATAGATCATCCAAGAGGTTTTGTTTATTAATGTCTTTGGAAGTGTATCATTAATATGGGTAAATTTGTGCCAATTCAAAATAAGCCTTAAACGGGGAAAAGTGAAGTGAATCAATGTTTTAAATTCTCTATTCATCTGCTAGTTTTACACTATTCTCTAAGACCAAATTTAACATCGAAATGTTAGGGACACCTGAGTGGCTCAGTTGGTTAAGCACCTGACTCCTGATTTGGGCTCAGGTTGTGGTTTCAGGGTTGTGAGATCAACTTTGTGAAAGGCTAAGCATGGAGCCTGCTTAAGATTCTCTCTCTGCCTCTTCCTCTGTCCCTCCCTTCCCAGGTGCTATCTCTCTTTAAAAAAAAAAAAAAAGAAAAAACCAGTGTCTGAAAACTTCTTAATCTATTCCTTTGAATACAATGAAATCATTTTTTAATGTATTTATTCATTTGAGAGAGAGAGCCCTAGCAGGGGGTGGGGCAGAGGGAGAGAATCTCAAGCGGACTCCCCATTGAGCACAGAGCCCTGTGGAGAGCTGGTTCTTATGACCCTGAGATCATGATGTGAGCTGAAACCAAGAGTTGGGTGCTCAACTGATTGACCCACTCAGGAGCCCCAGTACAATGAGATAGTTTAATTTACATGTCTGTCTTATTTTCCAATATTGTTTTTGAGTTTATTTAGCTGGGAAATAAAACTTTCTAAATCTATCGAAATAAAGTGTTCTATATAAGTAATTATTAAAATTATTGACTGTTTTTTATTTAACAGATCCAAAATCACATGTTCTGAGTATTCGAGATGAAAAAGAGAATAACTTTGTTCTTGAGCAACTTCTGCACTACAATAATATGGCTTCATGGGTTGTGTTAAGTATAACTTATGAAAGTAAGTTGTGAATCAGCTGATTTTTCTCTATTTATATTCATACTTCATTATACACTATTTATCAAGCCACAAAATATAGTTCTTCAAGATATGTTTACAGATATACAAAATTATAATTATGTACTTAGCAGAACTTCTTTTGATACGTTCTTTTTTTTAAGATGTTTATTTATTTATTTGACAGAGAGAGAGACAGCAAGAAAGGGAACACAAACAGGGAGAGTGTGAGAGGGAGAAACAGTCTTCCTGCTGCACAGGGAGCCAGATGTGGGGCTCGATCCCGGGACCCTGGGATCATGACCCGAGCCGAAGACAGACGCTTAATGACTGAGCCATCCAGGCACCCCAGAAGAATATCTATAAATACCAGACAATTTTTAGATCTCAAATCTGCCATTAAAATGCCTTTACCACCAAGGTTAGAGTTAAATGGTGGAAAATAATTTCCTTTCTCCACTATCTCTCCTACCTATTCAAGACTAACTAAAAATGACCACACGCCATAGAAATCTTTAATATTTACCTTGTATCTCTACTATGTATATGGGATAAATGAGAATGGAATTATACTTCCATTAACCTTGCACCTTTGGGTTTACAGCGTTGGCTTGGACTATGAGTTAGAAAAATGAGAAACAGTTTGACAATGAGATAGATTATTTGAAATTGGGACTAAATGCCACTAGTCCAAGGCATAATTGCTACGAAATTTTTTAAAGATTCATTCATTCATTTCTTTAAGAGGGGGAGGAGAGAGAGGGTGTATGCATGCACACACAGTGGCAGTGGAGGGGGAGAAGGAGAAGGAGAGAATCTCCAGGAGACTCCCTGCTAAGCGGGAACCCCACCAGGGGCTCAACCCCACGACACTGAGATCATGACCTGAGCTGAAATCAAGCGTCAGTCACCAACTAAGCTACCCAGGCACCCTGCTATAAAATTTTTTTAAAACACAGACCCTAATAATATCAGAAATAAGACCAATTTAGAAAAATACTCAATTAGAGATATCCTGAAAATCATAGAAGTTTTGGAATTAGGAAAAAAGTCACTCTGAAACATCACACATCAAAAGCATACATTTAGCCAGAAAAGGGTGGTGGGTCTTAATAAGGGGCATAGGGCAATGACAGCCAAAGGTAGAAGCTTAATTACTCAAATATGACCATTTTAAAAATAACCTTCTTGGTGTACTCAGGTGGCTTAGTCAGTTAAGCATCAGCCTTTGGCTCAGGTCATGATCCCAGGGTTGTGGGAAAGAGCCATGCATCACATCTGGCTCCCTGGTCAGTGGAAAGTTGCTTCTCTCTCTGCCTTTCTCCCTGCTTGTGCTCCCTCTCAAATAAATAAAGTCTTTAAAAAAATATATAGCTTTCTCCTTGCTATCTAACCTGACTCTTTTTTAGAGTTGCTGAAGTTTTTCTTAAATATTTATGGCATACAGATGAGTTAACAAAAATTAAGCTATCAGGCAATAGGTAAGACTTAGGTTGCCAATCAAAAATGAGTTCATCATAGTGGGACTTAAGGTCCCAAAACCTTTCTCCAATGACACTTGAATACCCTTAAAACTAAGAAGGGGAAAAAAAAAATGGAGAGAAAATAGGTGGAAAGTTTCTAGGCTTTATCTGGAAATGACTGAGGAAACAGTGTTCCTGAAGAGACCAGTGGAGACCACATCCAGGATATAGAAATTTCAATTTTACCTTCTGATATACTGTTAATTATATTGTCAAAAACAACTGAAAAATATTCTGTATTCTAAAAAACATTTTCAGAATAGACTTTTTTTTAAGCATTATAACTTCTTTTTATAAATTGTATGTGTAACAAAATTTCAACTGAAGTATATAGACATGAATTCACATGATACAGAGAGATGTTTCAGGGCACCTGAGTGGCTCAGTGGGTTAAGCCTCTGCCTTCGGCTCGTGTCATGATCTCAGGGTCCTGGGATCAAGCCCCGCATCAGGCTCTCTGCTCAGCGGGGACTCTGCTTCCCCCTTGCTCTCCGCCTGCCTCTCTGCCTACTTGTGATCTGCCTCTGTCAAACAAATAAATTAAAAAAAAAAAAAAACTGCTATTTCCTAAACTGCTATGCCAGCACAAGCAAATAGCAAATTTGGTTTAAATCTAATTCTTACTGGCTTAATTCGTATCCAAAGATTTGTTTATTTCAGTGTACTTAAATAATATTTAATTATAATACCACTGGTACAAAGGATTTTTTTTTTAAGTTCTGACTTTTCAGAAGTAAGACTATGTACAGAAACTAAGAGAAGCCACTTGTCAACTGAAAGATGCTTCAAGCCAAATGAAAAAGTGGGCCTTTTGTATAACAGTTTTAGGAATACACCATCACCCATCATGTTAGCCAGAAAATTGTCAGTTTAACATTTGGGGAGAGGGAAGGAGGGCCTTTTGAGACATGAGGTGGATATAAAGCAGTGAGCAAGAACCGGATCACGTGTACAGTGTTTCTAGTATGTCTTTGCTGCAGGTGCATGTTTATTTATTTTTTTAAGATTTTATTTATTTGCGCGAGAGAGAATGAGAGAGGGCGAACCCTAGGAGGGGAAGGGTCAGAGGGAGAAGAAGACTCTGTGCTGAGCAGGGAGTCCAGTGCAGGACTCAATCCTGGGACTCCAAGATCATGACCTGAGCCGAAGGCAGTCGGTTAACCAACTGAGCCACCCAGGTGCCCCAAGGCACATGTTTAGGTATACCACCTCAGAAGATGGCCATCAGCAAAAGGTACAAATAACCAGGACAACAATGGGTGTGTATACTTTATAGTGACTTCACTCTTGATGCCAACTCATCATTTTAATAAGCCTAGCAACTTATTTTTCAGAAACTTTAATATATTCCCTCACACAATTCAGCCATTTAAGGTATACAATTTATTGACTTTTAATATAGTCACAGAGTTTAGCTATCACTACCCCAGAAAGAAACATCATACCATTAGCACTGCCTCCTGATTCTCTGTCCCTTCTTTTTACTCCCAACTACTGATCCACTGATCAACTACTGATCTATTTCCTGTCTCTACAGATTACCTATTCTAGGCATTTCATATAAATGAGATCATACAGTATGTGAATTTTTTTGTGACTGGCTTGTTCTACTTAGCATAATGCTTTATGCATGTAACTCTGTAGCAAGTTATCTTTTTATGGCTGAATAATATTATATTCTGTGGATATACCATGTTTTATTTAGCCATTCATCAGTTGATAGACATTTAGATTCTTTTCACATTTTTGGTTGTGAATAATGCCACTATGAACATTGACATACAGGTTTCTGTGTGGATGTGTATTTTCATTTATCTTGGGTATATACCTGAGAGAGGAATTGCTGGGTCTTTTTTTAACATTTTGAAGAACTAACAGATTGTTTTCCTAAACTGCTATGCTATTTTCCATACCTTCCAATTTTTTCCACATCTATGCCAACACTTGTTTTTTTTTTTTTTTTTTAAAGATTTTATTTATTTATTTGACAGAGAGAGAGATCACAAGTAGGCAGAGAGGCAGGCAGAGAGAGAGAGGAGGAAGCAGGCTCCCTGCTGAGCAGAGAGCCCGATGCGGGACTCGATCCCAGGACCCTGAGATCATGACCTGAGCTGAAGGCAGCGGCTTAACCCACTGAGCCACCCAGGCGCCCCACCAACACTTGTTTTTATCTCTTTTTTTTTTTTATTGTAGCCATCCTGGTAGGTATGAAGTGGTATCTAATTGAGGTTTTTACTTTCCTTCTATTTCATTTCCCTGTTGACTAAAGATATTAAACATAACTTTATGTGCTTATTATCTGCTTGTATATCATCTTTGGAAAAAATTTTATTCTGATCATTTACCCATTTTTTAATTATTTGTCTTTTTTATTGTTGAGTTATAAACATTCTTTAAACATTCTTTACATATTCTAGATATAAGTCCCTTGTCAAACTATTTGTAAATATTTTCTCCCATCACTTTCTTTATTGTTTTAAATTTTTAAATTTTTTTACTTTCTTTATTTTTTTTCCATAAGCTCTTTACCCAACATGGAACTCAAACTCACTACCCCAAAATAGAGAGTCAAAACCCTACTAACTGAGTCAGCCAAGTGTCCCCCACTATCACTTTGATAGTAGAATTTGTAACGCAAAACTTTTTTTAAAGATTTTATTTATTTAGGGGTACCTGGGTGGCTCAGTGGGTTAAGCCGCTGCCTTCAGCTCAGGTCATGATCTCAGGATCCTGGGATCGAGTCCCACATCAGGCTTTCTGCTCAGCAGGGAGCCTGCTTCCTCCTCTCTCTCTCTGCCTGCCTCTCTGCCTACTTGTGATCGCTCTCTGTCAAATAAATAAATAAAATCGTTTAAAAAAAAACGATTTTATTTATTTATTTGCAAGAGCAAGTGTTTATGGGTTTATAGGTCTAGCTTTTACCTTTAGGTCTATATGATCTATTTTGAGTTAATTTTCTATATGGTAAAAGGAAAGGTTCTAACATATGTACATATGTAAATACGTTTATATGTATATTTAAGTTTATATAAATCATATATATATATATTTGCATGTAGATATCCTGTTGTCCTAGGGACTACTATTTTGTATTGAATTGTCTTGGCACCCTTGTCAAAAATCGGTTGACTGGAGTGCCTGGGTGGCTTAGTGGGTTAAGCCTCTGCCTTTGGCTCAGGTCATGATCTCAGGGTCCTGGGATGGAGCCCTGCATCAGGTTCTCTGCTCAGCAGGGAGCCTGCGTCCCACTCTCTCTCTCTGCCTACTTGTGATCTCTCTCTCTCTGTCAAATAAATAAAGTCTTTAAAAAAAAAAAAACAATTGTGCATGTTTTAGGTCCAGAGAAGGGATTTCTATTACTAGTTTTATAATGTATTAATTTTTAAATAAAATAATTATATTCATTTTCACTATAATTAAACATATACAGAGGAGAAATGAAAATTTGACTTTAAAAATAACAAAACATAAAGCTTACTATAGGATGGTGAAATTATAAGCAAATTTCAATTTTTATGTTTATAATTTACACTTTCCAAATTAAAAATAAGCATGATTTACTGTTATAATAAGAAAACAATTTAAAGAATATACATAATCATATAGCTTTATAGAAAGTAAGTAAAGAAGAAAGAAAATCAGCTGAGCTTGAAATATTAAGTATAATTTAAGTCTTCATTTAATCTCTAAACATAGAAAAAAATGTTTCTTCCCTAGATAATTCTCTTCTGTGGTCTGATAAGACCATGCTGTCATACACTAATTGGAGAAGAGGAAGACCAGATATAAAAAATGACAAGTTTTTTGCTGGCTTGAGTACTGATGGCTTCTGGGATATTCAAACCTTCAATGTTATTGAAGAAATACTTCACTATACCCAGAACAGCATTCTTGCTTGTAAAATTGAAATGAGTAAGTATGCTAATGTAGACTTTCCACCAGGGAGAGAGAACTTAAGGCCATCACCTCCACAAGTGGGAATCATGCAACTGTATTTTTTGAGTGCCTCCTCTATTTTCTGTCCTATGAAAGAGGAGCGAAAAGACCATGGTGTCATGGTCTTGAAATCAAGGAGTAAAATGTAGTTGGGGAAATAGCATTTAACTCTTTAGCTCTGTTTTGCATAGGTTAGTTTTAGGTTATTTGGTACTGGCTTACGTTTGTTGGAAAGTCAAAAGAGATCAGTGAAAACAGGAATAATAAAAACAAAATGCTTTGAGGACAAGGCAAGACATGATTGGGTCTTGAAGACTGGATAAGATTTTTATAAATAAGAAAGTGTAAAGTTTTGATATTCTAGCCTAAAAATAAATGTCTCTTAAGTTTGCCTAATTCCTTGTGTAAATCTATTTTTAAATGCATATCAGTTTTAAATTTTTCACAGTTTAGAAAGTGTAATAATGGCCACTATGGTGTAAGGCCTCTGCTAACATCCAGACCTCCCTTCATAGTGCCACAGAATAACTTTCTGGAGCATCATTTCAGTCAGCAATCTCCAGTGTTTCCCTGTTACCAAATACTTTGAGTACATGTAAGCCTCTAAGACTTCTTAGAAAAACTGTCTATTCTAAAATTCTAGGCTTTCTTCCAGCCCGTTTCTTCCCCCATTCTTGGCTTAATAAGGCTCTCTTTGTGTCAGGCTGATCTCTTAATTGTCCCATGCACAGTATATGCTGATCCTCATTTGCACCTTATGTATGTTTTTTTATGGACAAGAAGTCTTCCACCTTCTTTTTTTTTACTTCTTTAACAAACTTTTTATTTTAGAATGATTTTTATATTTATAGAAAACTTACAGAGACAGTACAGAAAATTCCCATATACACTGTAACCAATTTCCCCTATTGATGACATCTTATATTACTATGGTACATTTGTCACAACTAATAAACCAGTATGATAGATTACTATTCACTGAAGTCCATCCATTATTCAGATTGTTTTTATTTTTTACTTAATGTCCCTTTTCTATTCAGGATGCTATCCAGAATACTATATTACATATAGTCATCTTGTCTCCTTAGGTTTCTCTTAGCTGTGAAAATTTATTAGACTTTTCTTAACTTTTGATGACCTTGACAGTTTTCAGGAGCATAGGTCATGTATTTGTGGAACATGCCTCACTTTGGATTGACTGATGTTTTTCTCGTGATTAGACTACAGTTGTGAGTTTGAGATTTAGGGAAAAAAACCACAGAGGTAAAATGTCTTTTTTATCACATCCTAGGAAGGGTATATGCCACGAACACGACTTACCACTGTTGATTTTAACCTTGATGATCTGGCTCTAGATGATGGTTGTTAGCTTTCTCCACTGCAGAGTTACTCTTTTCCCTATTTCCATACCATACTGTTCATAAGGAAGTCACTATAATCAGCCCACACTCATAGACTGAAGAGTTATTCATCTTCCTGAGGGGGCATATCTATGTAAATTATTTGGAATTCTACTGTACAAGAGATTTGTCTATTCTCTCCCAGTTTTAAATTTGTTCAGTCAATTGTTTATATCAGTATGGACTCATGGTTATATGTTTTATACTTTGGGTTATAATTCAATGTTCTAGTTGTGGCCGTTGGGAGTTCTTTCACTTGGTCCGTGTACCTCTTTGAAGTACCCTCATCATTGTGGTTTTGTTACTGTTACGCTATTCTTCATTTGTTTTTAGCTTACCATCTGGTTACCTTACTTCTTTTTAGTCCTAATTTCATCTAACCTAAACTCTGCAAACCAAATTTGCTAAGCAGACTTTCTGACTCTCTTACTTCAGAGGAATCGCTCCTTCTCTACTCAGTCACGCATATCATATAATGGTTAATTGTCTGCCTGCATTTCAGGTATTGTTGTTTTCTGTCCCCAATTCCTTTGTGAGCTCCTTACATGAAAGACAATGTTTATACGTTTCTCTAATCAACCAGGCAACTGTAATATTTCAGAACCTATTATATGTGTTGTGGCTATAAGAAAAATAAAGTCTGCATTTTACTTCCCTCATTAATAAGAAATCCAGTTTTATTTAACTTTAGAAATGATTGCATTTCCAGTCTTACCCAAAATACGTATTTTAAATAATTTAAATAATATCACTAATACTTTTAATTTAAATGTTGTAGTTGACTACAAGGAAGAATATAATGCTACTCTGCCACAGTTTATTCCTTATGAAGATGGTATTTATAACGTAATTCAAAAAAGGGTAACATG
This sequence comes from Mustela nivalis, assembly GCF_964662115.1. Taxonomy (NCBI): domain Eukaryota; kingdom Metazoa; phylum Chordata; class Mammalia; order Carnivora; family Mustelidae; genus Mustela; species Mustela nivalis. The sequence continues at coordinate 58,144,808 of NC_139030.1, forward strand.
GTATGAAGCATTAAACATGTGTTCTCAAAGTGGAGGTTATTTGGCAAGTGTTCATGACCAAAATGGCCAGCTCTTTCTGGAAGACATCGTAAAACGTGACGGATTTCCACTATGGGTTGGGCTCTCAAGTCACGATGTAAGTCTTGTCTTATTTTACAGAAATTTTCCAAATGTGTTAGAAGGTTGGAAATTTGAGCATAATATATTAATGCAAAGTAAGACATCGGATTAAGTACTGAGACTCAATTTGCATAGCATAATGCTTTCTTACCTTTTTGCAAATAGAAAATTTTATATTTTTGCAAATAGAAAATTATATATGTAGAATGCAGTAGGGCAAATGGTGGATTGCAGCTGCCCTAGACACTGCCAGGCCATCCCAAGGACCCAGGAGATGAATATCTCAACATCACTTCTCTCTCACCTAGTTGGGGAAAACCAATAGAAAATCAGGGAAAACAGGAATAGCACAGAATCAGAAAAACCTGAGTTCTAGTACTGGTGATGGATCTTCCATTTACATGTTCGGGAATTGTGAGCAGGTTACTTAACCTTTGCAAGCTTATTTCTTCTTCATCTGTAAAACTGGGGTGATAATATTTTCCTTAATATAAGATTATAGTGAATATTAACACATAAATTTATATAAGATGCCAAATAAAATTCTTAATATTAGGACTAATAAGTGCATGTTTTCTTCTCACTTCCCCCCCTACAAACTGCACTATTTTAGAATAATGTTTTGGTAGTAAACATCTCTTTTGTGCCACTATTTGAATCTTATTAATTAGTATATTCATATACCTATATAATGTCCAGTATTCCACAAATAGGCATCTATTGAGTTTAGAATTGAAAGCCTAATTTAAATAATCTTTAGAACAAAGTGAAGAACATGAAAGAAAGGATGACAAATTAGGATTATAGAATCAGGGGAAAACCAAAAGTAATCTTCCCATGAGTTTCTTGGGAAATATTTTTTTCTTCCAGTCCCTTGCTGCTTGATGGCTTTCATAGTATGAAAAAATGTAGCCAGAGACACAAACCACAGAATTCTAAAACATAAAAAACAATATTCAGAATAATATGGAGGTTAGGATTGTAAATCTGTAATTCTGACAAATGGGAGCCATTTGCATGTCATTTAATTTCAAGTGTTATATAAGCTCATCCTTAAAAAAAATAAATCTGGAGACAGAGCATGGTAACTGTCTGTAAATTTAAACTTCTATTTAAATTGCACCAGAGTAAATGTCTCAAATCAAAGCATCAAAAGTAAATCCCTGATTTTACAAATAGGTCCAGACCCATAACAATTATAAGCAAATAATTAACAATCCATTCCAATACTTCTTAAAGCATGTGTGTGTGTGTGTGTGTGTGTGTGTGTGTATGTGTGTGTGTGTATTCTTCTTAATGTTCTTTTTGAACATTCTTTTCTCTGGAATCACGTTATCTCTATTATTCTTTTTTAAAAAAATCAATTCTTCTGCTAAAAAAGTCCTAAGCTTTTTTTTATCTCTATTATTCTTAAAACAGGGAAATGAATCAAGTTTTGAATGGTCTGATGGCAGTACATTTGACTACATCCCATGGAAAGATAAACAATCTGCTGGAAATTGTGTTGTCTTGGATCCAAAAGGAATTTGGAGACATGAAAAATGCAAGTCTGTTAATGATGGTGCTATTTGTTATAAACCTACAAAATGTAAGACTTGGTTTTGAATAACTATATTTATTAAAATATGACATTTTGTTTTGTGCACATGACTAAATACACAAAGGAATTTTTTGCCAGTTTTTAAATAAGGTTTATTCACAAATCCTATAAAAATAATTTTGATACTTTGTGAAGAAAAACAAATATGATATACCCATTCAGAGTATGTTTCCAAAGACTTTCAATTCCTCTGTCACTGGGTACATATTACTCTAGAATTTGTGAATTTTAATTTTAATTTGCAATGGTTTTCAAAGGCTAAAATGCTCCTTTTAAAAAAGAGTTCAGCAGCATATAAATTTGAGAAATACTGTAGGTCTGATTTACCATATTGATGGCTCTGGAAGTTTCTATAGTAAAGAAATCTAGTTAACTTTGTGTCACTAAGCATTTTCCAAACTTACATGACACTTAAAAATCTAAGGAAAAAGCCCCTTCCATCAGGGGCTGTCAGGGTTTTCCTGACAGATGGAGCCTTGAGGAAGAGCTTAAGAACCACGACCCCCCAGGAGCTGCAGAGGCCTGCTGGACAAGCCAAGAGATGATGGCAGTGGCAGTTCTCAGCACTTGCCATGCTTTCTGCTCCAAAGAATCCTCCACAGAAGAGAAGAGTCAACACTTGGAATTAAACAGATTCAAAAGAACAAAATGTGAAAACCTTATCCAGAGAAGCAAGTGACTACAAGAAAGGGAGAATGATACCAAGAATGGGGAATGAACAGATAACCAAGAACTGACATCTCACTTGTTTGGTACAGAAAGTAGACGTAATGTTTTTGAAAAACAATTGGAATACATGAGAAATGTGGTAAAGTATACAAAAACGGAAAGGACAGCTGTGTTAGCTAAACAGACTTCATAGGATCAAGGAGAATGACAACACAAACAAACACAAATTCAGTGCTGTACAGGATTGAATAGTATTCCCCCTGAATTCATGACTACCCAGAACCATACTTAGAAGTAGCCTTTGCAAATATAATAGTTAAGAGGGGTCATGTAATGCTAATGCGTGATTAGGATGAGCTGTAAATCCAGTGATGGCTGTCCTTGTAAGAGGAGAAAAACAGACAAGGAGGGAGAAAGCCCTTTGATGACCGAAGCAGAAATTGCTGTGATGCAGCTTCAAGCCACTAGAAGCGAGGAGGCCTGAAACAGATCCCCCCTCAGGGCCTCCAGGAGGAACCAATCCTGCTGATACCTCAGTTTTAGACTTGCCTCCAGAGCTATGAGAGAATAAATGTCTGTTGTTTTAAACCACCAGGTCTATAGTAATTTATTATGACAGCTCTGGGAAACTAATACAAAAGCAAATTTTTATTTTATTTTTTTAAAGGTTTTATTTATTTATTTGACACAGAGAGCGAGAGAGCATGTGCAGGGGGAGCAGCAGAGGGATAGGGAGATGCAGGGTCAGCTCAGCAGGGAGCCCAAAAAAGACCCAGACTCATGGCCTGAGCCACTTCTGGGTATATACTCAAAAGAAATGGAAAAAGGGACTAGAATAGATATTTGTCCAACCGTGTTCACAGCATCATTATTCACAGTGGCCAAAAGGCAGAAGCAACCCAAGTTGTCCACTGACAGATGAATGCATAGCAAAATGTGTTATATACATACTATGGAATATTATTCAGCATTAAAAAAGAAGAAAATTCTGACACATAATACATGATACAACCTGCATGGATGAATCTTGAGGACATTATTCTAAGCAAAATAAGCCAGACACAAAAGGACAAACACCATATGACTCTAATTATATGAGGTGCCTAGAGCTATCAAATTCATAGAAACAGAAAGTAGAATGGTGGTTTCTGTGGTCAGGCAGGAATGGAGAGTTATTATTTAATGGGTATAAAAGACATAGCTACTCTCTGTAGGGGACAAATTGTGCTATGTATGCATATTTTGTAAACAGATTACCCAATTTTTACTTGTGGATATGATTTTAAACATGGTTTTTTATATGGCAAGGTAAAACTAGTTTTATATTATCAAGATAAAAAGAATCCAAAGAAAAACAATTTTAAGGATTATTTCAAAGCAGTTACAGGCCTGCCGCGCCTGTCTTTGCCTCTCCAGTTGTTTTTACATTAGGGTAATTGCATCTTAGAGGTCTAAATTCTTTCTAAGTTTTAAAAATGGTATTGCAAAAAGCTAATGAGAATGTATACTCTTAGAGTGTGGGCTGTAGCTTTCTCTGATGTGGGTATTGAGTTGAATGCTTCTTATCCACAGGAGCCACAGTTTCAAATAGGGGTTAGTGAGATTTTAAGTCAGATATTTTTTCTGTGCATCTTTACAGTCATGTCTAACATTTTTATAGCTAAAGAGGTGTCCTCTCATACATACTCTTCAAGATGTCCAACATTAAAAGGGAATGAGTCACAGTGGATCCAGTACAAGGAGCACTGCTATGCATCTGACCGGGCATTGCACAATTTCTCAGAAGCCAAACAGTTCTGTTCAAAACTTGGTGAGTTACAATGTATTGATTTTTCTTGGACTCGATCATTTAATCATTGGAATCTTTTCCAAGGAAATAATTTAAAATAATGATTATATTTTTAAAAATATTTTGGGGGCACCCAGGTGACTCAATCAGCTAAGTGTCTGATTCTTTTTTTTTTAATGTTATGTTATTCATCATATGGTACATTATTAGTTTTTTATATAATGTTCCATGATTCATTGTTTGTGTATAACACCAAGTGCTCCATACAACATGTGACCTCCTTAATACCCATCACAGGCTCACCCATCCCCCTACCCCTTTAAAACCCTGAGAGAGTCCATAGTCTTCTCATCGTTCACCTCCCCCTCTGATCTCCCCCACTTCATTTTTACCTTCCTTCGCCGAATGCCCTCCATGCTTTTCCTTATGTTCTACAAATAACTGAAACCATATGATAGTTGTCTTTCTCTGTTTGATTCTTGATTTTTGCTCAGGTCATAATCTCAGGGTTGTGGGATCTAGCCCCGAGTTGCGCTCTGGGCTCAGTGGGAGTCTGCTTGGGATTCTCTCTCTTCCTCCCCCTCTTCCTCTTCTCACCAACACACACACTCTCTCTCTCAAATAAATAAATCTTTTAAAAAAATTTTAAAACACTCAATATTTATAATAGCATTTTATAACCTGCTTGCCTCGTGACAAGGAAATGGTTAAGTATTTTGTGATATATGAGTTAAGTAGAATATTGGAATAGCCATTATAATGACCAATGTAAGAAGAAGTACATGGAAAATAAAAGTAAGTGGAAAGAAGTAGAATAAAAAATTGCTAATAAATCCATTATGTGAAAATGACAAATGAAATGGTTTTAAATAAAGCTAGATATGTTTAGATGAAGGGATTAGGAAGCAAATTTTTTGTAGAAGTTAAGTATTAAATATAAAATTATAGATTTCCCCATTACTTCATTATTAATAAGTAAGTTTATCTTGACCAGAGTAACCAAGGAAGCACGGGTTGTTCCTCCATTCTGCAATAGAAATGGCCCACATCCTCTGATTTAACTATTTTAGATTTAACTATTTTAGAAAGGGCAGCAGCAACCGGATCTCTCCCATGATAAATTTACCCTATGGTTAAACTGTGAAATGACTTCTAGGGAGACTACCAAGAGTATTTCAAAGACCTGCATCCTTGAGTAGCAATTTAGCCAGACTGATGGCATTTACCTCATTTATTTTGCTAACTGTTGTGGAGACATTTGGCTGATTTAAAACTCTCTTTGTTACTGCTAAGTACATGATGGAAACTTTTGTGTTGGAACTCTCATGTGTTATACATGTATACACACACACACACAACGGCAACTATTGTGAGCTATATATACATTCTGAAAGTCAGAAGCCTCTTGCTCCTACAGGAGAAAATAGAAAGGTTTACTGTCACTGTAGTGTGGGGGCTATGCACATCAGTCAGCTTTGGAGGCAGACAGGTCTAAGTTTTAACTCCCAACTCCCATACTTACTAGCTGAGTGGTAGTATGGAAGTTACATGATTGCTTCTCTCTTCTCATCTGAACAGTGAGAATGAAAATGGCACTTATTTCAAAGGTTGGGTTGTTGTAGGAATGAATAAAATGAGATAATGTATGCAAATGTAGCACAGTGTATCCTGCAAATAGTGAGCAAACTATTCTTATTATGGGAAAAGATTGAGATTGGCTTTCTAATTTTATAACTGGCTAGCTGCATAAACCTGACCAATTTACTTAATCTCCTTGAGCCTTTGTTTTCTCCTCTGTAAAATAGTGATAATATCTTCCCCTACAGGATTATAATATATTAAACAAGCATGTGCACACTGTGATCATCTCTAAAGGAATAAAGACTTGCTTTTGCCCTTCTTCCAATGGCACCACCACAAAAGAAATGCTTTAGTTCAAGTGTGGATAGGCTTGCCACTACTGAAGACTTTATGATTCCACTTAGGATTGATTTGCAAGTCTAATTATTATTTTATTTCTATCCCTTGCCTGATGATGGTGATAACACTATTTTCTCTGTGGGTTTAGGGCAATTTATCAAGCTTCGACAGTATTCAATTCCATACTATATTCAGGAACTTACAGTGGGCATAACCAAGTATGCTTATGTATAAGATAATATTAAAGGAAAGGCTAATGCTCCCCAATATCCCAAACCTATTTGCTTTCATTGTCATTTTAATAGAAAAAAATTAAAGCTGAGTTATTATACAAAAATGGTTGTTGAGGAGAGCATGCTGAAAAACATCTTTCTACAATGATATAGCTATTCATACACAATGGTCTTGCTGGCAGGTTTTTTTGAAGAAACATGAAATTTCTCTATGTAGGGGCACCTGGGTGGCTCAGTCAGTTAAGCGGCTGCCTTCAGCTCAGGTCATGATCCCAGGGTCCTGGGATCGAGCCCTACGTCGGGCTCTCTGCTCAGCGGTGAGCCTGTTTCTCCCTTTCCCTCTGACTGCCTTTCTGCCTACTTGTGTTCTAGCTGTCAAATAAATAAATAAATAAATAAAATCTTTAAAAAATTTTTTCTCTATTTAAACTTTCAATCTAGAAATATTTCTAATTTCCTGGAATCTATTAATGCTATACTTTTTAAAAATCTGACACAAATATGAGATTTTCAAAGTATTCTCTATGTAAAGCTTGAATTTCTCAATGATCTTGATCATGGTAGTTTTTTGGGTTTTTTTTTTCCCCAAACAGCTGGTTGAGAATAAGCCACTTCCCTAGTTTGCATAAAGCTAATTAGTTTAGGGTTTGTTTTCCTTCAACAGATCATTCTGCAACTATCGTTACCATAGAGGATGAAGATGAGAATAAATTTGTGAGCAGACTGATGAGGGAAAATAATAATATTACCATGAGAGTTTGGCTTGGATTATCTCAGTATTCTGCCGGTAAGTGACATATTTGTGTGCACAGTGTGCAAAGAGTTCCAAATTGTCCTTAATACCAATTCAGCCTTGCTAAAGAATGTCAGGTGGTGGTTAATTGAAATGCTTCCTATTGATGAATAAGCTTAGGTCTGCTGGCTGTTTTGGAGACTTATAAATTCCTAATGACTATGAATATGCAAGTAACTTATTAGTAATGATGGAAAATACTAATGAAATAGAAAATTGGGTAAAATCAATTGGGATGTCTAGAGGTTTAAGATACTTGGATCAACAACATATTTCTTTTTCCTATAGCAATATTTGTGCCCCCATGCTCTCACAAAGAACTCATGACTTACTTCCCTTAGAGTTCTAGGATCTATCACCTGTGTTTTTGTAGCTTAAAACTCTGTTTTTCAGAAGCTTCTCTTCTTGTTGTTCTCTTCCCTCTTGAAACATTTTTACCATAGAGAAAAACCAATTATTAATGGCAACTTTGTTTTTCAAACAAGCTTAGCAAAGTTGCAGAGATGGGTTAAAAAAGATTTGTGGAACAAATTTTTAGGGAATGACGGATTAATTCAAGCAATAATGGATAAAAGATTTGAGTGAACTTGGAATTGATAAGGAGTGAACTAAAAGCACAAATTCAATAGAAAAATAGGAAGTGTGTTTTACATTTTAAGTCAAGTTGATTTCTAAGTAATTGAAATGAATGTGAATCCCAAAATATTAAGTACTTGTCAAGAAGTGAAATGGATTCGAAGTTGGCCATCTAAATGAATTCTAAATTTTGTTTACACTATCACCACAAGGTGGTGCTACCTCAGCTGGAAAATAAAAATGGAGTCGTGGTGGGGAGACACTCCTGAACCCTCTTGACCCTTACTCCCCCACCATGTCTTTAATGATATGAGTTTCTAAGTTGGGGGTGAGGGTGCTGATGGGGATTCAGGCATTTAGAAATCTATCCCTCGCCCAATAAAAGTGCAAGCATTCTGTACTTTAATCAAGATACCACATTTTATATCAGTGCTATCTAATAGAACTTTCTGCAAAGATGTAAATGTTCTGTATCTGTGCTGTGTAACAGAGTAGTAACGAGCCACATACGACTATTGAGCACTTGAAATGGGACAAGTGTGGGGCACCTGGGTGGCTCAGTGGGTTAAGCCTCTGCCTTCAGCTCAGGTCATGATCCCAGGGTCCTAGGATCAAGCCACGCATCAGACTCTCTGCTCAGTGGGGAGCCTGCTTCCCCCTCTCTCTCTGCCTGCCTCTCCGCCTACTTGTGATCTCTGTCTTTCAAATAAATAAATAAAATCTTAAAAAAAAAAAAAAAGAAAGAAATGTGACAAGTGCAACTGAAGGACTGATTTCTTTATTTTTTTCACTTCAATAAGTTTCATTTTAAATCATGGCATAGCATAGTTCTAAGTAAATTGAGTTGTATGATCTGCATGCCACTTTACCTTAGAAATTTAGAGGAAACTACCTTACAACCCAGCAATTACACCATTAAGTATTTACCCCAAAGATACAAATGTAGTTATCCGAAGGGGCACCTACACCCAAATATTCATGACAGCAATGTCCACAATAGCCAAACTGTAGAAAGAGCCAAGATTTCCATCAACAGATGAATGGATAAGGATGATGTCAAATGTCCTACACACTTACACACACAATGGAATATTACTTAGCCTTCCGAAAGTATGGATACTTAACCATTTACCTTGATGTGGTTGAAACTGGAGGGTATTGTGCTGGGCAAAATAAGTCAATCAGAGAAAGACAATTATCATACAGCCTCACTCATATATGGAACATAAGAAATGGGGCAGAGGACTGTAAGGGAAGAGAGGGAAAACAGAATGAGAAGTCATCAGACAGAAAAACCATGAGAGACTGTTAACTACAGGAAATAAATGGAGGGTTGCTGGAAGGGAAGCATGTGTGGGGATGAGGTAATTGGGTAGTGGGCATTAAGGAGGGCATGTGATGTGATAAGCACTGGGTTTTATATGCAGCTGATAAATTGTTGAACACTGCATCTGAGACTAATGATATATGGTAAGTTGGCTAATTGAATTTAAATTTTACAAAAGAAATTTAGAGGCAATAAACTTAATTTCTTTCTTTAGATCAGTCTTGGAATTGGTTAGATGGATCAAAAGTGACATTTGTCAAATGGGCAAATAAAAGTAAGAGTGGTGGTGGAAAATGTAGCATTTTGTTAGCTTCAAATGAAACTTGGGTAAAAGTTGAATGTTCACATGGCTACGGAAGAGTTGTCTGCAAAGTTCCTCTGGGTAAGTATGGAACCTGTCCTTATTTTTGCAGAACATGTCAGGAAATAAATGTGCAACTCTATTATGTGCAAAGTTTTGGACTTGGTCCTAAAGTCCTTATTTAGTCCTTTCAATATATCCAAAAAACATGATGAAGCCATGCAGATTCTTTGTCAGAAAAATAGATTGTAAGAGATGGAAGTGCCAAGATGGCTAAGATTCCCAGATGAAACTACTAAACAGACTAAAGTTTTTGTAATTCTTCCCTAAGAAAAATGGAAGCTACCAGAGTATTGGAGAACTCATTTCTTTGAATATGTTCTTGAGATGTATTTGATTCTATCAGTCAAATATGTAAAAGCTCAAAGGTCTAATTCTGCAGTTAGTTTGCTTCCTTTCTCCTCATTCCCATAAAACTCATGATTAACTTAGCAACAATGCAAAACTGGATTTAATTACTTAAAGTTTCCTTGAAGGAAGGGTATGTGCTATGGTGAGTGCCATGAATTGTGTAAGCCTGATGATTCACAGACCTATACCCCTGGGACAAATAATACATTATATGTTAATAAAAATAATTTTTTAAAAATTTCCTGGAAGGAACATCTATAGGAAGTCATAATTTAAACTTAGATTTCATCATGAATTGATATATAAAATAACCATAAAAATCCCATCTTAATTTCATTTCTAGAGAAATGAGCTCTAAATTTTTCACTGCAACATTTTTGAAGATTTAGCATAAAAATGTCCTTTTGGTTTATAAATATTAAAGATAAAACCCCAATGCTAGATGATTGGTATCTGTAGGGTGTGTGTGTGTGTGTGTGTGTGTGTGTGTATTCATGCATTGATTCAGCAAGTATTTGGAGTATCTACTATATCTCATGCCCTATTCTGTGTGCTGAGTAGGGGGATGGCTTCTTTCAATTAGGTTATGAGGGAAGACATTTAAGAACAGGAGGCACTGAAGCTGAGATCTGAAAGACCAGCCAAGCAAAGATCAGGGGAAGAGATATACCAGGTAGAGTTACCAGTTGGAACAAAGAGCCTAGAGCAGAATGAGCTTGATGAGTGCTCAAGGAAAAGCTGAAAGGTAGGCAGGCACCAGGCACCTAGGGCTCTGGAAGCAAGGGACAAGGGTTCAGGTTCTTTGCTGAGTGAAATGGATAACAACTGGAAGATTGTGTAGGGGGAGCTGGGGAGCAGGGTTACCATACATAAACCAAGAGCTCTGCTTTGGCATTCTGAGCTATCCATGTGGAGAAGAGATATTCATATGGAATGTCTAGCATGCAATGGGACAGATGAGAAAGGAGAGAGGTCAGCATAGAGATAGTATTTAAAGCAAGGGGACATGGGGCTCCCTGGGTCGCTCAGTGGGGTAAGCCTCTGCCTTCAGCTCAGTTCATGATCTTGGGGGTCCTGGGATGGAGCCCCACGTCAGCTTTCTGCTCAGCTGGGAGCCTGTTTCCCCCTCTCTCTCTGCCTGCCTCTCTGCCTACTTGTGATCTCTCTGTCAAATAAATAAAAATAAAATATTTTAAAAATAAAAAATAAATAAAGCAAGGGGACAAAATGAGCCCATCTGAGCAGTATGCAAAGAAGGTGTCTGCGATAGCATTTGCAACTGAATAGCTAGGCACTGAATGAAGTCATCCTAAAACCTTAAATTTGCTTTAAAGCTAGTAACACTTCATTTGGCCCTTGGTAAGTCAAATTTAGCAATTTGCTATCAAAGTAAAGTAATAAACTGAGAGTAATGTTCTTGAAAGGGTGTTGGGGTAAAGTGAGAATAAAGATCTTTTTAACTTCTTTAGAAGAAAATTGCTAAAACAATGAATAGAATTTAAATGAAAGAGAAAAGAGTGAAATCTGAAAAGAAAACACTCGAGTGATGATGCAGTTTGCTTTCTGTCTTAATGCTGTGAAACGGTCATGTGCTTATTGTGTCTGATTTGTACAGAGTTTACACGTGTGATGCACAGGCTAATGTATAAATCAGTAATGATGACTTTTATATTCTCTCCTCTAATGTCAAACCTTTCTCTATTCTAGGCCCTGATTACAGAGGAATAGCTATCACATTTGCTGTGCTAAGTGTCTTAGCTCTCGTCAGTGCCCTGATTTGGTTCCTCTTCCAAAGGAACCGGTTGCACTGGGTGGGCTTCTCTTCTGTTCGGTATGAACAAGGAATGAATGAGGATGAGATTATGCTTCCCACTTTCCATGACTAAATTTTTCTAAAAGTTTGCTAATTTGCACTAATGTGTTAAGGAAAATAAGCCATTTCAGTTTTTCCCAGTGTCAGTATTTATTCTGTTCTCAAGTAGAAGTCGTAAGTACTTTCTCGGTTCTTTATCGCTGTGCTGGTATCTAAAGTGAATTACCCACAAAGTGCCATGTTTAAAACCTTACTTAATAGAATAGAGAACTTTGATAGAATAGAAAAGAACCAAAGCTAGAACTAAAGTCTAAATTATTTGTAGGGTAGCAGATATAATGGGCATTTTCTCTGTAAGAATGTAGTTAGTAATTAGGAAATGTATATATGAATGGCACAACTGCTTAGAGACTTAATATTGGCATGTTGCTAGGTCACAAATCTACCTTGTAGCTTTTATGAATATTTAGCTTAGAGCGCCTCAGTGGCTCAGTCAGTTAAGTGTCCAACTCTTCATCTCAGCTCAGGTCTTGATCTCAGGCTTGTGAGTTCAAGCCCTGCATAGGGCTCCATGCTGGGTGTGGAACTTACTTAAAAAAAAAAAAAAAAAATCCAGCTTAATGTGAAATTTGTACCTCGAGGTCAAAACGTAACTGTAAATAATATTTATATTATTTCAAAATAGTCATTTGTAGCATTTGGGAGAGATTATTAAACAATGAGATATGCTTACTTTTTAACAGAGCAAATTAATGCTTTTGAAAAGATGATTCTTATACTGTTCCAGAGATATTTCATACCAAAATTGTTTAAATGCAAATATTTTGTTTTGTCGTAATTATTCATAAAACAGTGGCTTTTAAAGGAGATTTAGTACTTAACATTTTCCTAAAGTGTGGGAACATTGCTTGTGGATTGATTTAGATATACTGCAGCAGTGTGCTTTTGTCTTTTCTTATGTACAGCATATAACTCTCTCCTCTTAAAGGGAACCATAAAGGTTCCTCCTCATAAAGGGAACCAGCTAACAATACAAGTTCTTGAAATTTTCATAATTTTTATTCTTTATATATGTGAAATTTTGACTAAAATTTTTGTTACTTTGTTGCCTTTTTCTGTGAGCTAGAGAAGGGGTCTATGAAGGAAATTGTATATTTGCATTTGTAAAAATGAAAATTTTATTGTAAAATTGTAAACCTTGTGATTACTATGAAAATATTTTAGATGATAAATGATTAAGGAAACACTGTTTTATGATTATCACTTTAAATTTTATCACCAAGAATATATTTTTAATAATAGTTTCCACTGGACATGGTCAATGTTTATTCAGTGTTTATATTTATACTTTATAATATTTTACATAATATTCATAGATTTATTTTAAGATTTAGAATGTTTATACTATGAGAAACTTATAATTTTCTAAGGCAGTTCTGGAGTAGTATAAAACTATAATGCAGTTATCCTGAAATATTTTTATTGACTTTGTTAGACTATTCCTCTGCCCTGTGATCTGTAAAATTTTAGTTGTTAAAGATTTTCTTCAAAGAACTAAATCAGTTTGATGTGAGAGGTATACCAAAACAAGGTACCTGACTGGCTCTGCCAAAAGAGCATGCAACTCTTGATCTTGGGGTTGTCAGTTCAAGCCCCATACTGGGTATAGAGATTACTTAAAAAAATAATAAAAATAAAAATAAATAATAAAAATAATAAAATATAAAATCTTTAAAAAAGAAAAGTAAAGTTGTATATAGTAGTGATGCTGTAATCAAGTTTTTTTTTTTTTTTTTTTTTTTAAGTAGAAGTGTTGTTGATCCTTGTAGAAAAAAATCTCTAGGTTGGGGTTTATAATGTTAGGCATATAGTATAACAAAAAATAAAGTGTGCAGTTGTTGTAATGAGAGGTATCCTTTATTTAAAGAATAAATGCAATCAGGGGCACCTGGGTACCTGGGTTGCTCAGTCAGTTAAGCATCTGACTCGGTTTTGACTCAGGTCATGATCTGATGGGATGTGAGATGGAGCCCCACGTCAGGCTCTGCTGTCAGCACAAAGTCTGCTTGGGTTTCTCTCTCCCTCTCCCTCTGCCCCTCCCCCTACTCTCTCTCTCTCTCAAAATAAATAAATTAATTATTTTTAAAAATATATAATCATCCTATAACTCTGAATGTTTGATTTGAGTCTCTTTTTCAGATCCTTTGACTCAGCAATTCTTAACAAGTCTTTTAACTACGGATCAGCAGAAATTCCAACTATGGCTCACTTACTTCTTCTTTTTGGTGCTTCTTCAGGAGATCCACCCCCACTGCCTAACCCAAGGCTTTTGTCACCTCCTTCTAAGTCAATAGGTCACATATTCAGTTCCAGACTCATATTTCTAACTTCCACTGGACTATCGACATCAGTCCTTCTCATGACCAGAAATGCTCATATTGTGTTCCTTTTCCCATTTCACTGTTGGGGATGTGTCAGAAGAACTGAAGACAGCCCTTTCCAGTCTTCCCTAGTGAATCTGACCCCCGCACGTGATCTAACAAAATTGAGCTCTCAAAACCAAGTCCTTAAAAAAGCAAGTAAATACACCTAATGATCAGGTACAGGGGACAAATGTAGAAGTGATACCAACAGTCAACCTCTTTTTCCTCCCTGCACCCCCCCCCCCCACAGCATGTTCCCCTCCCTGATCCTAGGGCAAGATGCTGCCATTATCTGGGAGCTCCCCTCTGCAAATGACTGCAGTAGTTTGGTAGCCCCCAGTCCTCACGCCACTGCTGAGTTTAGGCTAGGGAAAGAGATTCAGATGCCTTTATCTTAGGTTCATTTAATCCTAAAACCCTTTTGGAAAAATGAAGCCTTAATTGTTATTAGTACAATAATTTTATTTTGTTTAAGAAGAAAATTTTAACTAGATCTCAAAGACTTTTTTTACTAGACCTCATGATCTATACAAAGTTATATCTACTTCCCTGCATATTCTAAATTTAAAAATTCTTACAATGTTACATTTCAACAAATTTAATATACATACTTCTATTTTTTCCAAGCTAAATTAATCACAAGCAGAATTTTAGAAAGTTTTTTCCATTTCCACCAACCAGTTCTACTTCTTATATTCTCTTTCAAACAATATAAAGACACCATACCCCTCTTCTCCTAAGCTAGAATCCCATAATTGATCCTCAAATACTCTCTTTCTCATCTCCTTAATCCAACAATTCTGTCAATTCTACCTCAGTCTTCTCAGAGTGGCTGTCTCCATTATCAACTATCTAATTTCAGGCCTTTATCATTTTTCCTGGATTATTTGCAGCAGTCTCTTCAGTGGTCTTCCTCATCAGCCCTTCCTTCCTTTTCATCCCATATTTCCCACCCCTGGGCCTACAGAAGCTGAAATACACAGAGGTCTCATTCGGTGTTTTGGCCGAATGTTACATAGTCTTCCTCCCTATCTCAGGCCAAAAGGGATCTCAGCAATGCTCAGCCCAGGCACCTTCCCCAAGAACCTTATGTGTGCTGACAATCAGCCCCAGGAAGCCCCAGGGCTTAGGTTTCCTGGCTAATGCCCAGTAAGATCAAGTCAACATTGTTCCAATTACCAACAACAGAAAAGCAAAGTCCGATAAAACTGGACTCTGGAAATTAGGAAACCATTAATCATCTAAGCTAGTGGAAATGTAGCTAGTGGAGCCAGAATCCAGAGTGAGCTTTGAAGTGAAAGGGAAAAAAGGAAATGGGGAAAGTGAAGTTGTGAAAAAGTATGGCGGAGAAGGAAAGGACAGGGATTGGGTCATAGCTAGAAGGAAGAGGGTTGAAGAAGGTTTTTTTCCAAAAAAGGGGGAAAGAGGTTCACAGGTTCAGAAGATGACAGGAGAAAAAACAAAACAAATCAAAACACCCCCGAAGAGTGGACTGAGAGGAGGTAATGATGCAGGGGAGAGAGAGATGAAGTCACGGAAGAAGATACTGGGGAAAATGGAGGCAAGGGGCAGGTCCTAGCCCACAGAAAGAGGAACTGAGTTTGGATGGATTGGGGAAGCCTACCTTCCTCTCTGAAGCCACACAGGGAAGACCTGCATGGAAGAGAAGGGAAGAGTATTGAAGATTTTCTTCTACGCATGATGGTCTTCCTGTCTCTACTGAGTAGAAAGCAAGGTGTTCCGATGAGAAACATGAGTAGCAAAGTGGGTCTCAGCTTGAAGAGGAAAATAAAAAATTTGAAATACCTGATTAGAGGAATGGGAAAGGGCAATGACCAAGACAAATAAAAGGATCACAGAAAAGGCACACAGGGCCCAGACACAATTAAAAGCTGTATTATTTATACTGACAACCATCAAGAAAATTGATTGGTTTCCCCTACCAGTCCTTGGGTACTTCAGTAAAGTTGAGGTACAGGGGTCTGTGAAGAAGAAAGAAAAGACCCCATCCTCAAAATATTAAACATAGAATCACCAGGGGTGCCTGGCTAGCTCGGTCAGTAGAGCATGCAACTCTTTTTTTTTTTTTTCATTTATTTATTTTCAGCATAACAGTATCATTATTTTTTCACCACACCCAGTGCTCCATGCAATCCGTGCCCTCTATAATACCCACCACCGGGTACCCCGACCTCCCACCCCCCCCCCACCACTTCAAACCCATCAGATTGTTTTTCAGAGTCCATAGTCTCTCATGATTCACCTCCCCTTCCAATTTACCCCAACCCCCTTCTCTCTAACTCCCCATGTCCTCCATGCTTTTTGTTATGCTCCACAAATAAGTGAAACCATATGATAATTGACTCTCTCCGCTTGACTTATTTCACTCAGCATAATCTCTTCCAGTCCCATTCATGTTGCTACAAAAGTTGGGTATTCATCCTTTCTGATGGAGGCATAATACTCCATAGTGTATATGGACCACATCTTCCTTATCCATTCATCTGTTGAAGGGCATCTTGGTTCTTTCCACAGTTTGGTGACCATGGCCATGAGCATGCAACTCTTAATCTGTGGTCATGAATTCAAGCCCCACTTTAGGGCTTGGATTATCATATGATCCAGCAATCCTACTTCTGGGTGTATATTCAAAAGAAATGAAAACAAGATCTTGAAGAAATATCTGCACTCCCATGTTCACTGCAGCATTATTGACAATAGCCAAAACATAGAAGCAACCTACGTATTTGTCAATGAATGCATGGATAAAAAAAAAATTATATATATACATATATCTCCCACATACACACACAATGGAATATTATTTAGTCATGAGAAAGAAGGAACCTGCTTTTGTGACAACATGGATGAAACTTGAGAGCATTATACTCAGTGAAATAAGTCAGCATCACAAGAAAAAACTTCTTTATTTTTAAGGAAAAAAAATTTTTTTTAAGATTTTATTTATTTATTTATTTGACAGAGAGAGAGACCCAGCAAGAGAGAGAACACAAGCAGGGGGAGTGGGGGAGAGAGAAGCAGGCTTCCCGCTGATCAAGGTGCCAAACACAGGGTTGAATCCCAGGGCCCTGGGATCAGGACCTGAGCTGAAGGCAGACACCCAACAACTGAGCTACCCAGCTGTCCCAATAAAAAAATTTATAATTATATTGGCAATGGATGTTAACTAAACTCATGGAGATCATTTCATAATATATTCAGACATCAAGTCATTATGTTGTACACCTGAAATAAACATATGTCAGTTTATATCTCAATACAAAAAAATGTAAGACAAAAAAAGACAAATCCCATATGGTATCACTTATATATGAAATCGAAAACAGCCAAACTCAGAATAGAGCTGTGGTTACTGGGGGCTTGGGGGTGGGGGAAATGGGGAGATGTTGGACAAAGGGTACAAAGTTCCAATTATAAGGTGATTAAGTTTGGGAGATCTAATGTGTAACATAGTGATTATAGCTAATAATACTGTACTATATATTTAAGGTTCTTCCCTGTCTTTTAATGACTTGATAGTTCATTTCTTTTTAATGTTGAATAATATTCCATTGTATGGAGATAACACAGTTTGTCCATCACCCATTGAAGGACATCTTAGTTGCTTTCAGGTTTTATCAACTATGAATAAAGCTATTATAAACATACCTACGCAGTTGTTCGGGTAAATACTAGAGCACAATTGTTGAAATATATGGTACAAATATATTTAATTTTGCAAGAAGCTGCCAAACTGTCTTCTGAAGTGGTTGTACCATTTTGCATTTCCACCAGCAATGAATGAGAGCTCCTTTTGCGCCTCATCTTCAACATTTGGCATTGTGCTTTGGATTTTAGCCATTCCAATAGGTGTACAGTGGTATCTCATTTTTGTTTTAGTTTGCAATTCCTTAGTGACATATGATGCCGAGTGTTTTCATACCCCTTTTGCCATCTGTATATCTTCTTTGGTTAGGTATCTATTTAGATCATTTGCATATTTTGAAATTGAGTTCTTTGGCTTTTTATTGTTGAATTTAGACTCAATTTTAAAGCACTCTTAGGGGGTGCCTGGGTGGCTCAGTTGCAAAGCATCTGCCTTTGGCTCTGGTCTGATCCCCGGGTCCTGGGATCAAGCCCCACGTTGGGCTCCCTGCTCAGCAGGAAGCCTGTTTCTCCCACTCCCACTCCCCCTGCTTGTATTCCCTGTTTTGCTTGTCTCTGTCAAATAAATTTTAAAAATCTTTAAAAAAAATAAATAAGATAAAGCACCCATTTTCTAATGACATAAGACTGTGTCAGGGTCTTACTTGGCCCTGTTTTATTAATTGTGTTGGCTGGTTCCAGATGTCCTCCCCAATTTACAGTTTTCTACTTTATACATATAGCAAGCATAGTTTTTTTTTGGGGGGGGGGTCCTAAACAACAGAACTTTGTTGTCTCACATTTCTGGAAGCTAGAAGGTCAAGATCAAGGTATGGGCAGAATTGGTTCCTTCAAGGGCTGTGCAAGCAGAATTTAAAGATCCTTCATCCAAGATGCTGGTAACAGAAGTTGTCTGAGGGTGGTACTTGGGTGGCTTGGTCAGTTAAGTGTCTGACTTCAGCTCAGGTCATGATCTCTGGGTTCTCAAATCCAGCCACTTGGGGCTCGGGCTCAGCAAGAAGTCTGCTTCTCCCTCTCCTCCGCCCCTACCCCTGCGCGTGGGTACTCTCTCTCACCCTCTCAAATAAAATATTTTTAAAAAACAATGTTGTCTAACGGACATAGTCCAACTGGAGGAGCCTTTGAAAAGGTTTCTGACCATTAGCCCCAAAGGAGGAATCTTACAGACACTTGAGCCAAGTGATCAAAATTAGCATCACCAATGTGAGACAGACTGACACGGTGTCTCTCCTGAGCAGGACTCATCACTTCTGTGCTACTCTCGCCAAACAAACAAAAAACCTGAATCCCGTTCTTCCAATCTCCCTTAAGAGGAAACCTAAGACAAACCAAAACTGAAGGACATTCTACAGAGCGATCGTCCAGTACTCTTCAAAGGAGATGTCGTAAAGACAGTGACCGAGTAACGGTCTCCCATTAAAGGGCACCCAGGAGACAAGACATCTCAGCGCCCTGTATAACGACGGGTTGGATTTGAACAGAAAAGGCCACCGGAGGGACAATTCACGAGACGTTGCAAAGCTGATTTCCCAGCTTTGACCATTCTGCTGGAGTTCTCCACGGTGTTAACGTTTAGAGAAGCTAGCTGAGGGTGACGAAATTCTTCGGACTCTTTTTGTAACATTTTTGAGAGTCCGAAATTAGGCCAGGTCAAATGACAAGTTTCAAATACCAGAGGAGACGTGGAAGAGGCGGCGCGCGGGCGGGCGAGGAGGTCAGCCCGCGCCTGGCCCCCTCGTCTCCCCTTCCCTCCCCTCACGTACCCTCCCCTCCCCTTCCCGCCCCTCTCGTACCCTCCCCGCCCCCCCGGGGCCGGCCGCCTGGGAGGGTTGGTCCGCGCCCCGCGCTTCCGACGAGCGCCGCCCTCGGCGTCCGCAGCCGCCGTCATGCCCCGGCCCGCGCTGCCCGCTGTCCTGCTGCCGTTGCTGGGCCTGGTCACCGCCGCCGTCGCGGGTGAGCTGCCCCCGGCCGCGTTTCCTCCCTCCCTGCCCCTGAGCCCGACCCCGAGCGGTCGCCTTCAGGCCCTGCCCCGCGTGACCCCGCAGCCGCCGGCCGCCCCAGGGTCTCGCCCTGCCCTGCGCGCCCACCCCCGTGCGCCCCCGGGGCCCTGCGTCCGGCCACCACCCGCCCCGCGCGCCACCCCGGGCAGCGGGTTCTGACAGAGCGCCCCGGGAAGGGTCGCCGAGGACCCGAGCCCGCCCTGGCTCCCCCACCGTGCCCCCAGCCTCAGCGCAGACCCGGCTCGCGGGGACGGTCTCCAAACGGGGAGCTCGTTGACCAGAGCAGAGGGACTCAGAGCCGCGCACCGGGGCAGTTTCCGGGCCATTTGGGGATGAGGAGCGGGGAAGTTGGCTGCGGAGATTTCCCCTTTGCGCGGCGGGGGCAGGGCAGGGGTGGGAGGAAGCGGGCCCTCCTGCGCTCGCCGCCCTGTTGGTCCCGCGGCCTGGCGTTCGAGTTGTTGAAACAGGAAAACAGTTCAGCCAAATAACCCCTGGATCGAAGTGGGACGCGAGCAGGCGAAGCTTCGATTCCTCCTAAGTCGTGTGATTTAAAAAAGCCTTTAAGTCTGCTGTGCGGTCATGCAAGGGTCACCCGAAAAAAGTTACACATGGTTAGTCAGGCATTTCCCAGATGACTCCTGAGGAAAATAGACAAATCTGTTGAATATGTGAGGTGGGTCTTTTGTTTGTTTTTAACAAGTTTTTTGAACACGCATGTCCAAAGTACTGAATGGGGGAAAGACTTCCATCCAAAAACATTATTGATTAAACCATTCTAGGAATTAAAGAACAGAATAAACAAGAACTCAGTGAATACTTGTGTGGGTTTGAATAAAATGCTTATGCGAGTGTTTTGTTTTTTGTTGGGGGGGGTTCCCTCCCTTGAATTTCTCTGTCATTTTATAAGTTCCTACTGGAAGCCTGCTGACAGGCAGGCACATTGTAAGGGGTCTCTGTTGGAGGTGGCAGTAGAGTAAGCAGCTCAGAACTTGCTTCCTAACTCAAAGCTCCTTTCCTGGAAGGCCTTGAGGGTCAGCATTTATGACTGGTTATGCCATCTGCTGCCTATGATGGAGCCACACACAAGATGTGCTCATTTTCACACTTCATACTGAGCATGTTGGATTTGTCTAAGACAAGACTGGACGGTTTTGAGACACACACACACACCCCCATCCACACCCTCATATGTTGGCCATTAACATCTGAATGTCCTTTAACCCACCTTCTGGGTTTGCCATGCCTTCAGACTTCAGGTTAGCCAAAATTTACTTTTGTTGTCACATTAAAAAAAAAAAATTTCTAGATGTTGGTATCTCTCTTTTTCAGAGAAGCTTGGTTTTTTTGTTTTCTTTTTTAAAGATTTTTACTTATTTATTTGACAGAGATCACAAGCTGGCGGGGGAGAGGGGTGCGGGTACAGGGAACAGGCTCCCACTAAGCAGAGAGTGGATACAAGGCTTGATCCTAGAACCCTGGGATCATGACCTGAGCTGAAGGCAGAAGTTTTAATCCACTGAGCCACCCAGGTGCCCCAGAGAGAAGTTGTTTTGAACAGTAGAACAGGTCATGCTCTCTTTGAAAAATTGTGTTCTTTTTCCTTTTATAAGTCCAGTACAGTCAAATAGGCTTTTCAAGAGCTTAAGAAGTACATGTTGAATAAATTAATGCAGGTAATTAACCAGTTTCTATCAGTCAGGAGACTTTAAGGATTAATTTAGAAAGAACAGGAGCTTTGGAGTTAGGTGCAAACCATATGGCTTTGAAAAAGTTACCTAACTCATTGCACTTGGAGAGAATACCCTGTAGGACTATAACGAGCATTAAGGGAGAACTCTGGCTCTTACCTGTTGTAGGCATGCTAAATTGTGGTGTCCTTCCTTTTGTTCTCTTCATACAAAATGAAGGGTAATTATTGTGACTAGAAGACATCATGAGTGCCATTTTATGTGGGTTGGATATTTCTGGTTAATGAGCACATTCATATACATGCTGATGATTTCATCACAGTGCTTTACAATATCTTACCCAGACAAGATCAGGAATCCTATTACATTTAAAACTAAGTGAAGAAAGAGCTTTTCAAGGTTATCACAAAATTAGCTGAGTGGCAAGATCTTAACAGCAAAGCTCCCATGGTATTGCATGAAGTGTAAATTTAACAGTGAAGTGGAAATCATTGTTACTGTTCTCTGTTACTTTGGAGTTCATTAGTGTAAGTGATCTTATGTTCTTCATCATTATCTTGAAAATCACGATGAACAAACTATTGTTTCAATTCTCAAGTAAGGTTCCATGGCATGCCTTTTCGAAAGTTCTTCTGTAATGGTGACTTTTCACATAGTAGTTGATCACTGTGTTTACTGGGTAGGTGATCGCCCATGAGATGAGTGGATATAAGCTTGGTGAAAGTAAGTCTTCTTTCTCTGGTCATCATGTGGATCAGAATCGAGGATATGGATTTTGAATTGCCGTAGCCTCCAAGCTCTGGATGAGGGTGCCCCGCCTTCCTTGCTGAGGTTATCTTTCACTGCTCTTCTAGCCGTTCAGTGTTTATCCACACTGGGCCCCTGGGGACTCAACCACCTGCAGGCTCTTCTGCCCAGACTGTCCTCCCCTTCCTCTGTCCTTGCCATGGCTGCCCCCACCCACATCATTCAAATCTCACCTCCTCAGGCCTTCCCTGAATGCCCCACATTCTCATGTCCATATTGTATCTTCTTCAGAGCACTCGATGCTGTCTGAATGCATCTTGTTTATTCATCATCTTCTTGCTTATCTTTCCGCTTACCAGAAGGAAGATACATAATAGCAGAGACTTTAATGTCTTAGGAATTTTTGTTTTGTTTTGAGTTGTATCTTTGCACTTTATTGTAATTTATAATAAAAGGACCAAGAATTTTTTTTTTTTAAGATTTTATTTATTTATTTGACAGAGATCACAAGTAGGCAGACAGGCAGGCAGAGAGAGAGAGAGAAGCAGGCTCTGCACTGAGCAGAGAGCCCGATGCGGGGCTCGATCCCAGGACCCTGGAATCATGACCTGGGCTGAAGGCAGAGGCCTTAACCCGCTGAGCCACCCAGGTGCCCCAAAAGGACCAAGAATTTTAAATGAATGATTTTTAAAATAAGGGGGATAATGAGATTTCAGTTTCTTTCAAATTATTTTACTTCTGTCATTAACTGATATCATAATTGAATTTGAAACATCAAATCATTTAATCTTTTTTTTTTTTTAAGATTATATTTATTTATTTGACAGAGAACACAAGTAGGCAGAGAGGCAGGCAGAGAGAGAGAGAGAAGCAGGCTCTGTACTGAGCAGAGAGCCTGATGTGGGGCTCGATCCCAAGACCCTGGGATCATGACCTGGGCCGAAGGCGGAGGCTTTAACCCGCTGAGCCACCCAGGCGCCCAAATCATTTAATCTTTTGATGTGACTTTTTCTAATTCTTATTTTGTTTTTGGTTTTTTTTTTTTTTAATTTTATTTATTTGTCAAAGAGAGAAAGAGAGAGCACAAACAGGGGGAGCAGCAGGCAGAGGGAGAAGTAGGCTCCCAGCCAAGCAAGGAGCCTGATGCAGTGCCGGATCCTAGGATAGGACCTGAGTGGAAGACAGACCTCAACCCACTGAGACACCCAGGCATCCCTAACTTTTTCTAATTCTTGTAAATGGCACAGTGATGTTTTACAGGAAATTATCTCAGATAGTTTTTGTAAATTTTGAAACATTAATAAATGTTTCTTTTTCTTCTAATGAGAAAGTGAAATTACAGTTAGGTATTATTTCAGGACTTCTTTCATTGTTGAGAAGTATTCAAAAATGTGCTTCTCTGTTGAAAATAGTTTTCCAACAGGGTCAGTGTCCACAGTTTTTTATGATACCTATTAAGTATTTATTTCTTTTGTGGATTATTTTGGATTTTGAGGGCAGATCTCGAGACTGAATCTATAAGAAAATGGACCAGAGATGCCCAGGGAGAAAGGTGCAGAGTAACACTGGCACCCCCATTGTATAAATAAATCTCATGATAGCTCTTCTGCAAAGGGATGGAGAGGAGAAGATGGAGGTAGACATCAGGGAGTGTGAGTTGGGGAGGGTGATGTGGAGAGGGAATGGAATGTCAAGAGTGCTTTTCTTGTGCTTCAGGGAGATCTTGCAACCCAGAGTACAGCCACAGGCCCTCTAGATTAGTCAGGGACTTGGAGCCCCACTCCTGCCTCCCTGCGTAATAAACATAATAAACAGCTCGTCCTCTTTGTCTCTCTGCCACAGTTGTTCTTGCGGAAGCTAAGTCACGGTGACTCATATCTTAGTGGGAGAGGGGCAAAGGTTTTATTATTGACCAGGGGAAAAAAATGCAGTCTTTGCCTTCACTTTGTTAACATTCAGAACAAGTGTTTCCAAGGATCACTTCCTCTTGTGCTGTGCCTGGTTGCTTAAGAAATTATAAGGGAACAGAGAGTTCTGCTAGAACTGATCGGTAATGCCAAATATCCTTGTAGATACGCCGTTTTATTCTTTAGCACATGGTAATTTTAGGCAGAGGATCTATATAGAAAATTTAAGAATCTTAAGTACAAGCTTTTAAAATTTTCATCAGGCTCCTGAATTTCTATATATATGGAGTCAACAGAATTATAAAGTCAAAATCCATAAAGAGTCACTTAGGTGCATTATTAATTACCTATCTTTCAGGACAGCTGTGAAGAAGTAAGAGTCATAGAAAAGCACTTTGCAGAGAGCATTGTGGGCAGGCTGTGTGTGTGTGTGTGTGTGTGTGTGTGAAGCTTATATGTTGAAATATATTTTTACAGAAGATATTATAGAACCTCTAATTGAAAACTTACAGCAGTATTTTAGCGAAACAAGGTTTTTTATTTTTATTTTTATTTTTTTAAAGATTTTACTTATTCATTTGATGGAAACAAGATTTTAATGAGAATGGGGTTATAGCAGAGATAACTTCGCATCGAAGGAGGCTTAGCTTAGCTTTCTGCTCATGAAGTGCATGAACCTCAACAGCTTTCCTCACAAGAGGTATCCAGCCTCTGCTTGAACACGTTTCCTCTCAAAGTAAAAATATATGTCTTGAGTAGTGCTTAGAGCTGGTTTCTAGGGCACCCACTGACCGATAGCATGAGAAGGAGGGTTCGGGGGTGAATTAACTGAAGGTCACTGCTAATGCTGAAATGAACCTAAGGACAAGGCAGTTGAAATTTTGAGGTAGTGAAGTTAACAGTTTGTTTTGTATTCTTCTGCCTATAGAGTCTTACTTTTGTTGTCTTACCACGTATTGCTTATTTAATTATTGAACAGTGGCCTTTGAGTTGTTGTCATCATCATTGTCACCATCCTCGTCCTCATTCCCATCTCAGGGGTCCACGTTTGCTATTCCCTGTCTGACCCAGATTTCCACATGGCTTTTCTCCTTGGGCTTATGCAGACTTTTATATGTCACCTTGATGATGAGATCTTTCTTAGACACCTTTCTAAAATTGCAGCCGTCACATCTACCCTACACCCAGGATCTTGCTTCTCTGTTTTAACTTTTCTCCTCAGTATTTATCACCATCTTGGGTTGCTCGTCTCCAAGATGGCCCCAATGATTTTTTCATGCTGGTATTCGTAGTTTTGTGTAGCTTACTCCAGCACTAAATAGGGGTGACCTATGTAACCAGTAGGATATTGCAGAAATAACAGTGTGACTCTGAAGGCTGGATTAGAATCATTTGCTCTGAGAGAAGCCACCTGCCATGTCACAGGGACCTTCAAGCAACCCTGTGGAGAAGTCCACATGGTGAGAATCTGGGCATCTTACCTACAGCCGGCACCTACGCATTGTCCATATGAAGCAGCCTTCTTGGAGACTTTTCCTCCCACCCCAGTTCAGTTTTCAAATGGCTGCGGCCCTGGCCAAGAGCTTGACTGCAGCTTCATGAGAAACCCCAAACCGGAATCACCCCGCTGGGTAGCTGCTTCCAAATTCCTGACCCAGACAAACTGTGTGAGATAATGAAAGGTTTTTTTGTTGTCTTGAGTTGCTAGTTTGTTACATAGCAATAGTTCGCTAATATATCATCTGAATATAAAACATCATCTAACATATTTTGCCTTTGTGTATCTGCCTCAACTAGAATATAAGCTCCAGGATGGCAGGTTTTTTTTTTTTTTCTTTTTGTTCACTATGGCATCTAGAACCTAGAACACCTTTCTCACAACAACCCCCTGTGAGAATAAATACTGTCATTATCCCTGTTTTACAAATAAGGAAACTAGGGCACAGTGAGATTAAGTAACATATCTGGGATGATGTGGTCAGAGCCAGACTTCTCTGCAGCTGAACGTTCTTACCAGAACCCTGCCCTGTTCTAGTTCTCTGTGTTCTGTCTTGTATTATGTGTAAGGTGCTATGATAGTTATTATTGAGGGTACAGTGAGATTTAAGAAATGGTCTCTATTGTCATGCAGTTTACAATCCAGTTGGGAAAACTGGGTAAATATCAGATAACTGTCATAGAGGGCGATTTGATCAGTGTTGATTATCAAAGGCAACGCAGCTCCTTTTCCAAGAATAATGGCTACCTGTGGTTCTTATGCATAGGTCCTCGTGGTTCGTGTCATCTTACCCTCACTGCCAGGGCCACAACTAATCAAAAGAGGGATAATTAACCTAAATCAAAGGATGATTATTCTAGGCTAGGTGGCCACTCAAGGGAGTTCCTATTATAAAAAACCTTATGAGGCCTATTTGATGAGATGGCGTCTTCTGATGTCTTGTTATCCTATGTATCCATACAGTAAATGTCTATAATTTGAGGTAACCTGAGCAGGTCTTTACTCCTTGTAACCAGGAAGGTTTCTCATCCATGGTGTAATGCAAAGTCCAGAAAGTTCGAAGTTCAGAGGAGTCTGAGGCTCCAGGAAGATGAGGGTTGGACACTCCACAGAGAACTGACCCACAAGCTGCCCCTGAAGTAAGAGTATACTTTAATCAATAGGTGGTTTAGAAAGCAGAGTTCTAAAGCTTTCATAAAACATAGGAACTACAAGTGTACAAAGAAGTAATTTATAAATTGACCTCATTTGGTGTTGATTATATTTTTGTGTATTGAATAGACTTGCTTTATTCCATATAAAGCATATTGCAAAAATTATTTTTTATATTCTTATGTATTATCAGTAGAAACTATTATGTGTAGCTTTGACTGGAAATAATATGACAGCCTTTGTCAGCTAGTGATTCAAGAACTTCCAGTGATACGGAAAGTCGTTTTAGGTGTCATCAAACATGCTAATGGAGTCTGTTTCCTTTTAAGATTTTTTTTTTAATTTTATAAGGATAAAGAAAAGGCAACAAACGGAATGGGAAGAAAACAGAAGAAAAAAAAGATGAAAATCAAAATTTGCAGTTGACAGTATCTCCCCTTGTGACTATTTGGGTTTCATTCTGGAAATAACTTTATTTTGTCTATCATGTCTTGCACTTATACTGAATGAGTGAAGTAGGCAGTCTCCTCCCTCTTCTGCTTCCTCCTACCTGATAATGATAATAGTTTATGTGTTGGCTCCTTAGTAGGTGCTTATCATTGTGCTTTCTGTGGTACTCCTTCTGTTTTGGGATTTCTTTTCCTTTTTCCTTTCGTAGATGGCAAACTCCTTTATCCTGTAAGTTGTAGCTCAAATTACTTCCTTCTTTTTGAAGTGTTTCTTAACTTTATAAGTTATTTACTCTTTATTGTCTTGTGTTATATATATTTTTTAAAGATTTTATTTATTTATTTGACAGACAGAGATCACAGGTAGGCAGACAGGCAGGCAGAGAGAGAGAGGAGGAAGCAGGCTCCCCGCTGAGCAGAGAGCCTGATGCGGGGCTCGATCCCAGGACCCTGGGATCATGACCTGAGCTGAAGGCAGAGGCTTTAACCCACTGAGCCACCCAGGCACCCCTTGTGTTATATTTTATCCATCATACCTTTGTAATATCTGTTATATGTGTGTATTTAACTCTCCCATCAGAGTGAGCACTTTACGTGAAAAACTCATTCCTCTTTATATCCCTTTCTCCTTACCCCTTAGCACTGACCATTATATCTGACATAAAGGAGTTGGTCAGTAAATGGGTAGATGGATGAACAATTATTAATAACTTGTTTAAAGATGTGAAAAAGGGAACTCTGCTTCTGGCTATAACCAGGTGGGGAGAATAACTAGAAGTTCTAGATAAAATTCCATAAAAATCGTATTTGCAGGCAGCAGAGAGCTGCTCTGGCTGTTTGTTGAGGTGAGACCAACATTGTGTATATTAACTTTTCCCCCTAGGAGAGTTGCCAGAATCTTAGGCAGCGAAAGGAAGAACAGAGTTCTGGGCATTCTCATGGTGTTAAGGAGATAGAATTTTGAGTTTTAACTTGCCAAAGAAGAGAGGCTATACTTAGTATCCAGGCTTTCTTTGGAATCCATGGATATTGAGCCTCCTAAAGTCTTTAACACCCCCTCAGGTCAGCTCAAACCTTGACTCTGTTAAGGTAATTGTCAATACCCAACCTTCCTACTGGAGTCCCTTCCAGAGGAGAATAGTATCATCTAGAGCCTCTGCATTTTTTCCTACACAGTGTCTGGTACTTGATTTAAAAATAAACCAAACATATACCAGGCATAACAAGAAATAGGCCAAAGGAAAAGAGAAACAAAAATAGACTGAAGGCAACCCAGAAATTAAAGTTATCAGAAATGGACTTTAAAATAACTAAGAAGTTCAAGAATATAGATAATAAAATTAAGAACTTCACCAGAGGTCCAGAAACTACAAAAATACAAACAAATTGGAATTCTGTAACTGAAGAAGCATTGACATTACGAACTCAATAGACAGGTATAACAGCAGATTTGTTAAAACCTAAAGAGTAGATTAGTAAACCAGAAAGAACAAGATAATAGTATGGAGAGCCAGAAGTATTAAAAATATGAAAAGGAGCAACGGGAATTTTGGGGACATAATGGAAAGTCTGACATAAACATAATTTGAGGCCCAGAAACGGAGGAGAGAGAAAATGGAATAGAAGTGTTATTTGAAGGAATAATGGCCAAGAACTTTCCAAAAGAGATCAATGAAAATAAGCCATGGATTCAATGAGTGCACTGAATTAGTAGCAGGATTTAAAACACACACACACACGCACACAACACTAAGCATACCACTTTCAAACTGCTAAAATACAAAGACAAGATCTTGCAAGCAGCCAGAAAGGGCATCAGACAGACAGCTGATTTCTCAATAAGAATGACGGAAGCCCAAAACTATAAAATTCACCTTAAATAAAAAAATAAACTGACAATCTAGAATTCTGTATTTGCAAGAATATCCTTAAAACATGAGGGCAGTATAAAGGTATTTGCAGAAAATAAAAAACTGAGGGAATTTTTAATAGATACTTAAAGAATGACTTAAAGAAACACCAGAGGCTGGGAGTTCAAGGTACAGAGTCGGAGCATCCTGAGCTCAACCCTTCCACGGGCACAGCAAGTCTACAACAACATGCAGATCAACCATCTCTGTGAACAACCTGAAGACTAGTAGAGCAGCTCTTCCCCAACTAAAGATGGGGGAGAAAAGCCATTTTGAGAAGGGTAGGAAGGGCTGAGATGTGGTCATCACCACTAAACTGGCCTTAGAAGAAGTCCCACTAAACTGGGACTTCTTTAGGGAGGAGAGGCCACAAATAGAAGTAAGATTATGAAGAAAAAAATTCATGGGTCAAAGGAAATATACAGAGTAAAGGTAGGGGATCAACTACTACTAAGAGCTGGTACCAAGGTTAAAAGACAGAAGTAGTAAAGTCAGTTATATCCACAGTCAAGGGATACACAAAATAAAAAGTTGTACCCCGTGGTGTCAGACATAAAATGTGGGGGGGGGGGAGTAAAAATGTAGTGTGTTTAGAATGTGTCCCAACTTAAGCGAACATCAACTTAAAATAGACTGCTGTTGACATAGGATGCTTATATATGAGCCTCATGGTAACCACAGACCCAAAACCTATAACAGGTACACAAAAAATTAAAGAGAAAGGAATCCAAACACAACATTATAGGGAGTCATGTCACAAGGGAAGGAGCAAGAGAAGAGGAAAGGAACAGAGAGAACTATGAAAACAGCCGGGAAGCAATGAAAGAAATGGCAGTAAGTAAGTACGTAGCTATCAAGAACTGCTTTAAATGTAAATGGTCTAAATGCCCCAATCAAAAGATACAGGGTGACTGACTAGATTAAAAAAAAATTAAAAAAACAAGACCAGGGCGCCTGCTTGGCAGCTCAGTTGGTAAAGCATGCAACTCTTGTTCTTGGGTCTGTGAATGCAAGACCTACACCGGCATAGAGCTTACTTAAAAGAAACAAAAACAAAAGCCAAGACCCATTTATATGCTGCCTAAAAGATTCGCTTCAGACTTAAAGACACATGTAGACTGAAAGTGAAGGAATGGAAAAAGATATTACATGCAAATGCAAATGGAAAGAAAGCTGGGTAGCAATACTTCTATTAGACCAAACAGTCTTTAAAAGAAAGAGTATAACAAGAGACAAGGTCATGACATAATGAGAGAGAGATCCACCCAGCAAGAGAATACAGCAATTACAAATACCTGTCCACCCAATATACGAGGACCCCAATATATAAAGCAGATATTAACAGACCTGAAGGGAGAGATTGACAGGAATACAATAATAGACGGGGACTTTAACACCCCACTTACATCAACAGAAAGAAATCCAGACAGAACATCAATGAGGAAACAGCAGCCTTAACCAACATATCAGACCAGATGGACTTAACAGACATATAAGGAACCAAGTAGCGGAACAGACATTCTTTTCAAGTGCACGTGGAACTTTCTCCAGGATAGTTCACGTTAGGTCACAAAACAGGTCTCAATACATTTAAAAAGATTGAGATCCTATCAGCATATTTTCCAACAAATATTTAGTATGAAACTAGATATCGAGTACAAGAAAAAAATGGGGAAAAAACCCTGCAAACATTTAGAGGCTAAACAACATGCTACTAAACAACCAATGGGTCAGTAAAGACACCAAAGAGGAAATTTAAAAATACCTTGAGAATAACAGGTGTTGGCGAGGATGTGGAGAAGGGGAACCCTCATGCGCTGTTGGTGGGAATGCAAACTGGTGCAGCCACTGTGGACAGCAGTATGGAGCTTCCTCAAAAAATAAAAAATAGATCTACCCTGTGATTCAGTAATTCCACTACTGGGTATTTAGCCCCCCAAAACAAAAGATAATTCGAAAAGGCGTATGCATCCCTGTGTTTATTGTAGCATAGTTTACAGTAGCCAAGATATGGCTGTAGCCCAAGGGTCCATCCGCAGGTGAATAAAGATCAAAACATCACCACACCCTGGAATATTGCTCAGCCATAAAATACCGAGATCTTGCCCCTTGTGACAACATGGATGGACCTGGAGGGTACACTGCTAAGTGACGTAAGTCAGACGGAGAAAGACAAATACCATGATTTCCTTTCTTTGTTAAATCTAAAAGAGTTCCTCTGAGTAAGGACCACATTTGCTGAGAGGGCAGCCCAGGTGAAAGCACGATGGCTGAGTACTGTTTCTCAGGAGGAGAGTCCGAGGCCCTAGCTGCCCCGCGCATCCTGTTTTCACCCTCCCTGAACCCTGTGCCTCCAGACGTGTCTGGCCTCTCCAGCTCCTAACCATTTCTGGACTTCCTTGCTTTTTAACTCCTGGGATTGTACTGCACATATATTTTACACCCAGGTTTTTTTTTTTTTTAACTTAGTGTTTTATTAAGTAAATGCTCTTGGAATATCCATCCCTACAACTACCTTTAAGCCACCACACTGAGAGAGTTCTAGATTCCAACCAGAGTTCAAGCCAAGGTAGTCACATGTGTAATGCAAGTACTTCTAGGACAGCAGGAAGGAAAAAACCTGTATACAAAATAAATTGTAACTTGAGATGCCTACTCTCAGTACATCTTGCATGATTTAGTTTTCATTTTTAAGTATCCTTGACATAAAAGGTGGGGCTCGAACCTGCAATCACGCGATCAGGAATGACGTGTTCCACAGATTGAGCCCCCACCTTGGAGGATTTAACCACTAAATGTAGAAGTATGAGGCTGGGGAAAATTCAGGTCTCACCATGGGGACAGTTTTAAGTAGCCTCTAGTATCAGGTTGTGGACCCACCTCCTGTAACAACAATGACCTGAATTAACGATGACTTGACAAATCAGTTTATTTCTTTCTCTCATTAATCTGAGTGTGATATGATGGTTCCGTGTAGGATCCTTGTTGCTTTGTTATTCCTAGGCTATTTCCATTGTTTACATGATTGAAGATGGCTGAGTACATTTTGGCCAGTGGGAAAGGGTATATATGATCCAGGGAGCATACTCCTTCCTTTTAAAGGCAATTTGCATGGTTTGCTTCAGCTCACAGCTCATTATCCAGAAGTTACTGGAAGACTGGAAAACAATTTAGCTTGGTGGACATGTATTCTGTGCTATATGAGAAGCTGATATCAAAAAACCTCCCCCCAAAATATAAAATAAAATAGAAAAAATACACCAGGGCAAGAAAAAGGGTTCAAGTAGGGGACAACTAATGGTCTCTGCCATGTTCTGAGTTTGGTAAACTCAAGGTTGTGGAGTTTAGATTAACATTGCTGATGGTTAAATTCTGATCTTTATAGTAGGGCATTTTTTTACTTGTTCATATTAAAATTACAATACACAGAGAACTTAAAAATAAAGCTAGATAAAAGTCGTAGCGATTTTCCTACATAGACCTAAGGGAATAGGGATGTAGATTAAGCTTTTTTTAGTCACTGGAATTCAGTAAAATCCTCCCCTTTTCTCCATTCTGGTCAGTGAAATCAAGCTCTTCAAGGCTTACTTTTGGAAAGTAAGCTCATGCTAACTAATGACATTTCAGAGCCATGGCTTACAAATGTACACATTTATAATGAACAACAACAACAAAAAGATGAAGATAGAGAAGAAGGAGGTGCCATTCTACTCACAACTACGAGGAAGAGATATGATTCTGTTTCATAGAACTAATTCAAAGAATCTGCTTTGATGAGGTTTTAAACTAAGAAGGTTCATAAGAACATCAATCTTGTTTTCCTGTGCAATATGAAAACTTGTCTATTCATAATTTGGCAACTTGTCTCTGCTCTTGGAAGTATAATTTTTAAAAAGGCTATTGCAGAACTCTTGAGACTTTTGAAATTGTTACTAAATACTGCAAAGATAACCTTCAAAAAGAGCTGGTAATTCCGATTGGTTGTCCTTCTTGATAGTTTGTTGCCTTGGTAATAATGCTGTAATTTACAAGTCTGAATTCATAAACACCCTAAAGGCTTGTAACTTTGCTCTGTCAAGTCAGAAGAGAATCATTGGCACATTTCTCTTTTCCCAAATGTAGAATGGAAAAAAATAAATTCCCATCACACTAGTCGATTTCTTACTTTAACAGAGCTCTGTGTCTAAATTCCTTTTTTCTTTCAATATTTAATATCTGGTATCTTTAGGAATTCACGGAATTCTTCCCAACTTATTTAACAGTGTTTCTTTTTCCACATAGACTGTCCTTCATCTGCCTGGGTTCAGTTCCAAGACAGTTGTTACGTTTTTCTTAAAGAAGCCATCAAAGTAGAAAGCATAGAGGACGTCAGAAGTCAGTGTACTGACCATGGTAAGGCGCTTACTCTTCTTATTTTTTTTCCACAGCCATAAATGGTGTTCACACATTTCTTCAAAAAATGGTTTTGGCATATCTCACTTACACCTGGGTCCTTGTAATAAATGAACAATTTTTATTATATAATGCAGCAGCCACACTGTGGAGTTGGGTATATATTTAAGCTTTGAGTTGGAAGACAGCTGTTAGACAGTCCTGTCCAGAGCTGTGTGATAGAAGCTTAGCAATAGCAGTATCTTTTTCACGTACGTACCCTGTGCCAGGCACCAGGTGGATTTGATTATCCTTACATAACTACCAGGTGGTTTATATTAGCCTCCTTTAATCAGGGGGAGAAATGAAGTTCAGTTATTTGTTCAAAGTCATGCAGGTAGTAATTGACAGAGCCAGGATTCAAACCAGGTCCGGATCAGATTTTAGGGCCATAGCTGTTAATCGCTCTGCTGCTATTCTGCCCTTGGGAGTGCTGTTTCGGGTCTGCAGTGTGGGCGGAAGTCCGATGGGGCCAGGAAGGGAAGCTGTGATAGCGAAGTGTATGTTGGAGAAAAAGAAGCAAAAGGCTATTTGCTAGCAGATACACTCAGTGTTCCCTGGAAAATATATTTACAACGTTACATTGTTAAATATTTCAAATAAATATGTCATTTAAGAAAATTTATTTATTTGAGAGAGAGCACGTGAACCTGCTTGCGCACACAAGCAGGGGGAACAGGAGGAGCAGTCTCCCCACTGAGCAGACAGCCTGCCCTCGACTGATTCTGGGACCTGAGACCTGGGACCATGACCGAGCCAAGGGCCAACACTCAACCAACTGGGCCACCCAGGCGCCCCTGAAAATGTCATTTTTAAAAACGTGTGCTGGGTACTCTTTATATATTTGGCTGTTTGGCCAAAAGTACATCCTTGCTGTTAAGCCTCAAACTGTTGTGATTCTTATTTTTTTAATTTTTTTTTTTTTAAGATTTCATTTATTTATTTGACAGAGAGAGATCACAAGTCAGCAGAGAGGTAGGCAGAGAGAGAGGAGGAAGCAGGCTCCCCGCTGAGCAGAGAGCCTGATGCGGGCCTCGATTCCAGGACCCTGAGATCATGACCTGAGCCGAAGGCAGAGGCTTAACCCACTGAGCCATCCAGGCGCCCAACTGTTGTGATTCTTAAAAGTTCAAACCGAAACTAGGATGTGAAATAACATCTCTTTCGGTGGAAATCTCTCTGATGGTGATAGGAGAGTCCTTGATTTTCTAGAAGTGCTTTTTATTACTGCATGAGATCTAAAATCTCTTGATCATTTCATTAAATTTTATCTTAGACTTATTA
Source organism: Mustela nivalis (assembly GCF_964662115.1). NCBI lineage: Eukaryota > Metazoa > Chordata > Mammalia > Carnivora > Mustelidae > Mustela > Mustela nivalis. The sequence continues at coordinate 58,179,515 of NC_139030.1, forward strand.
ATAACTCCAGCATTTTAAAATGCCCTTTACCTTAAAAAAAAAAAAAAAGCCACAATTCCTGACAACCAACCAGTATGACATTTTGGAAGAATATCAAATCATAATTATGGAAGGAATGAATGTAAACAAAGAAGTGTTTAATCCTATTAAGCGCCACATAGTACTCAATACATATTGTTCCTCTTGGAGAAACTCATACCTGCCAAATGGTGGTGGTATGGTATCAATATTCTTAAAGAATATTGATTCTTTAAGAACAAAACAAAAGTTCCAATCTACCAGTATGGCTTCATTTTAAAGAAATTGAATAATAGGCACTTTTTTGGAAAGATTTTATTTTTAAGTTATCTCTACACCTAACGTGGGGCTCGAACTCACAACCCTGGGATCAAGAATCGCATGATTTACCGGCTTACCCAGCCAGGTGCTGCAAAAATAGGGATTTTTAAAATGGGGTTCCTCCATAATAATTTTCTACTCTCTTTTGAAAAAATCACTTATATTAGTTATGCTTAGATATAGATTTATAATTCAAATTATATTGGAGTCTGAGAACCAAGAAGAGACACGTTCCTGTACTCATATGCTTGTATGAAGCACAAGGTTCACTGTCTGGCTTTAATACTTCTTTTAAGCAGGTAAGCAACTGTATGCTTACAGTATAGAGGTATAATGAATACTTGTTGGCTGACTTCTACAACTCAGTGTATAGTGAGGTGTTTTTCTTTTGTTTCATATTTGCCATTTTTCTTTAGAAAACAAAGCAAAACAAAATTGGAAACACCCAGGAGCTTTGTGACTTGTTTTGGAGTCCATTAATTCTACTTGTTCAAGCAGGATAGCCATTTGGAGGTTTTAAATTGTTAGGTACAAATTTGCTTATAAAATTTATCTTGTGTCTAAAAAAATACTTCTCTCTTTTCCCCAGTTAAAATTTATAAATTCAGTTTGTCTTACTAATTAGATTTTTTTAAGCTTTCTCATATGTTTCTGTTAACCTTACCATTTATTTGATAATCCTCTGTATTCATTTCCACTCTGGAAATATCCAGTTCTTTGATGAATTAGGCAATTAGCTAAAATTAATTAATAATGCTCATATTTATTTTTGGCTAGAGTACTGTTTTGGTTTAGAGTAGTAGGTGGACATGAATTCAGGGTTTGCTATGAAGAACAAAAAGCATAAGGAGTACTAGAATATTTACATTTGGATTTATAAAATCTTCCCAGCTGTACAAAATCCTTAAACCTATCATTAGGGGTTTAGAAAACAAATGACTTGTTAACCTTTTGGGCTATAGAGAGCTATATTTAGAAATATTCCCAGGGCTTTTGCAAATTTACTTGACATTACCCTCTCATTATTCATAATGAGGAAAAAAAATTATAAGAAGCTAAAATTTTTCTTATTTTGCAACATTTACCTTTAATTTATAATGTTATCATTATAATAGAAAAAAATAAATATTTTTAGTCTTTCCTTTTTGTGATTTGTGAGCTATGTCACTAGATATAAAAAGAATTAAAGACCCAAATTACATCTCAGCAGGTACTGTCACTGGTAATGCATTGTAAAAAAAATTTTCTAGAGCACATGCATTCTTCAGGGACTTATGCTGTCATTTGTTAAAGAAAATGAAAGTGTGTCTTATTTGCCTGACACAGTAATTTAAGTTTATACAGTATTTAATTAGATTACAGTGTTAAGAATCATTAAAGTTCCATTGGCTGCCACAAGGTCAAAGAAAAGGATGAAAAACTCATCTCTGAACACTTAAGCCTAAACTATAACCTAGTTAAATACTTCCCTTGAGAATTTTTCTAGAGTGGCATTCTGGTCACATTTCACAAGTAAGTACAAGTAAGTATCAGGGTGAAACAGATTAAAAGTCTGGATGACATTCAATAGACAGGCAGCTGGAAATGATAAGAAAACCATCACAGAGTTTTTAAAAATCAAGCAATGACTCAGGGAACCTCATTGAATCCTAACTTTGGATTAAAGTATTAAGTGTTTTAAAGGTCAATCTTATTTTTCTTCTTTTAAAGATTTATGGTAATTGCACAGTTTATGCATGGTCACTATAAAAAATGAGAAAAACATGTGCAGATATTTAAAAAATAAAACAAAATCAGGGGTGCCTGGGTAGCTCGGTTGGGCATCTAAATCTTGATTTTGACTCAGGTCATGATCTTAGGGTTGTGGGATCAAGCTGCCTGTCAGGCTCCTTGCTCAGCGGGGTGTCTGCCAGAGGTTCTCTCTCCCTCTCTGTTTGCCTGTTTGCCCCTCCCCACCGCACTCTCTCTTCCTCTAAAATAAATGAATAAATCTTGAAAATAAAATAAAACAAAATCACCCTAAATTGCACCACTCTAAGGAAATGTAATAACTGTTAACATTTTGGTAAGCATCCAAGACTTTTCCCCCCTAGGCAAATTTATATCAAATGCTTTTTAAAAATATATATATAAGAAAAGGGATCGTATTTGGCAAACTGCTGTATAATCTGCATTTTCCCTTAAAATTTTTACTGTGGCAGTAAAAATACAATGCATATTTCCTAACAACTGTACATTAATCTCGTATATAGAAATTCCATAACTGGTTTAATCAATCCTCTAATATTGGCTATTATTTTCAGTCTTTGTCAGAAATATATGATGACCATTAATAATTGTGTTTAATGAGCACAGAGCTTACGATTGTTTTAGCATAATTGTTAAGGATTGCTGGGTCAGAGGGCCAGTGGCAAAATGGATAACGTGTCTAACTATAGATCAGAAGGATTGCTGGCTCAACTAATGTGTTTTTAGGACTTTTGACACATTTGCCAAATTGTTTCCAAAAGGCTATACTAACTTTTACTCCACCTAACCACTTTTGAATTCCTATTTTGTTATACCCAAGGCCAGCACTGTTTAATCTGTAAGCGTGGAAGTCTGCTTATTTTAATTTTGATTTACCAGTGAGATTGCATTTTTACGCATTTGTTTTGTTTTATTTGCTTCTGTGAGGTTGTCTTTTTTACAGTCTTGAAACCATTTTTTTTCTTCTATTAAAGTATTTGCTTCTTTGTTTATAATGGAGCTTTAGTCTGCTGGTTTGTGATTTTCTTAATAATACAGTATAACTTCGGGGAGATTTTTTTGGCCCTGTAGTAATTTTCTTTCCCCTGTAGTTAAATATTTCTGTCTGCCTCTTTTAAAAGATGTAGAAGTGGTCACCTAATACAAATTTTCTTTTTTTAAACCATTATCAGTACGTAACAGGAGCTCTGTCTTTTCCATTTGTTAACTTAGGAAAATATTATTAACTTTAGTGTGATGTCATAAATATAGTAGACTATGATTTAAGCTCCTATAATCCTCAAAATGTGGTCCCTGGATCACCTGGAATCTGTTAGGAATGTCAATTCTCAGGCCCCATCTCACACTGGCTGAACCTGAAACTTGGGGTGTGGCGGAGCGCTGTTTTAACAAGCCCTCCAGGTGACACTGATGCCTGCTCCAGGTGAACTAAGAGTCTGACGATTTCAGGAGCCTTTGTGAAGTCAAGATGATTTTGGAAGTATGCAGTTTAAGAGTGTGCAAGATTTTTTTCTTCATTTCTCCATGTAGTTGTATTGGTTGGAGTATAGAAAATAGAATGTGTTGGGGCGCCTGGGTGGCTCAGTGGGTTAAGCCTCTGTCTTCAGCTCAGGTCATGGTCTCAGGGGCCTGGAATCGAGTCCCGCATCGGGCTCTCTGCTTATCCGGGAGCCTGCTACCTCCTCTCTCTCTCTGCCGGCTTCTCTGCCTACTTGTCATCTGTCAAATAAATAAAATCTTTTTTTTTTTTTTAAAGTGGAATGCTTTTTAATTTGCAAGAGAATCTTTGTCTAGGTTAAGAAATAGGGTTCAGTGTCTCTTAGAAAAGTAGTTACTCCTGATATTTATAGGGTGCTTATATGGACAGGTAGCTTAGACTGTGAGGACAACAGCAGCGCATGTAGGTGAGACGTACAGTATGGATGGCTGCTGCTCTTTATTCTGGAATCATGTGAGAGAGTCCCAGGAAGAATGAGCTAGCCAATGAGAACGAGGACCTCTTCTATCAGTCCACTTCCCAAAGCCAGGACTTTTTAAGGACCACACAGACAAATACGGGAAGGCACAAGGCTTTGGGCAGCAGGCATGGGAAGGCAGGTCAGAGAGACTGGTGCTTGACCTTCACAGGGTCTTGGAGTTGTTCTGGCAAGTTGCCCTTGAACTTTTCAATTTTCCCGGATATGGTCAGAGCTTGTCTTCCTTACTGTAGTGAAGTGAGGATAGGAGAAACCGTGGGTGCTAGCGGCAGTAGTCATGGGAAAAAGTTGAGAGATGCAGAACATGTGTTTATTGCTCAAGTTTTGCACGAGGTTTTGTTCCCTTGTCTGTAAAATACCTACCAACTCTGTGTGAATGAAACCGTATAGAATGATTCTGCCCAATTTATGCCGTCATTTTAACTTTTCTCATATTTTCAGAAATGTGCATATTCTCAAGCTAAATTTTTAAAAAGGTATAAAAGTAATTATTACAAGAGCATTATATTATAATTATGCATTATAACAATGCATAATTCTTATATACTTCATGTAATTTTCATTGATTCTGGAAACATGCTCTGTTTTTCCCTTTTAAAAAATAATTTCAGGAGCAGACATGGTAAGCATACATAATGAAGATGAAAATGCTTTTATACTGGATACTTTGAAAAAGCAATGGAAGGGTCCAGACGATATCCTACTAGGCATGTTTTTTGACACAGATGGTAAGTAATATTTACCCTTGTAGGAAATCACTTTTTTAAAATGGTACTAAAATTGATGACTTTGAGATTCTTTAGTTCTCTAGTTCAAGTTGATGTTTTCTGTGGTGTCCAGGTATAGTATATTCAGTGTGCATCCTGTACCCAGTACTTGACCTGCACTGACTGCAGCTTTTCCCTGAAGAGCTCAGTGTGTTTCACACAGAAGAATCAAAGTTGATTCTTTTGTCTGTAGTAAAATATGGTTCTAGGCTCAAATTTTTCTAATATGCGAGGGTCATAAATCTTAGTGTTTGTGTCAGCAACAGGATAAAGCTAAACTGAACTGTCAGAGTTACAATATGTATTTAGTGTCCCTGTAGAAAACAGAAAGCTCATAGATAATAAAATGAAACTACTAAGCTTACTATTAATATTTTCATTTTCTTGGCTATTTCCCCATGAAAATGTTACTGTATTATTTTCTTTTCAAGAACTTTTTTTTTTTTTTAAAGAGAAGGTGAAGGGGGAGAGAGAAAACCCAGCAGGCTCCATCCCCCTCAAAGAGCCAACACATGGCTTGATCTGACAACACTGAGATCATGACCTGAGCTGAAATCAAGAGTCAAATGTGTAACCAACTGAGCCACCCATACACTCATCCATGGAACCTTCTTCAACCCATACTTTTTTTTTTTTTTTTTGGTTAAGATTTTATTTGAAAGGGGCGCCTGGGTGGCTCAGTGGTTTAAGCCGCTGTCTTCGGCTCAGGTCATGATCTCAGGGTGCTGGGATCGAGTCCCGCATCGGGCTCTCTGCTCAGCGGGGAGCCTGCTTCCCCCTGTCTTTCTCTGTCTGCCTCTCCATCTACTTGTGATTTCTCTCTGTCAAATAAATAAATAAATAAATAAATCTTTAAAAAAAAAAAAAAAGATTTTATTTGAAAGAGAGCAGGAGAGAGAGAGAAAGAGTGAGAGCCTGAGTGGGGTTGAGGGCTAGGGGTAGGGCGAGAGGAAGAGGCAGATTCCCTGTTGAGCAAGGAGCCTGATTCAGATCTCCATCCCAGGACCCCGAGATCATAACCTGAACTGAAGGCACTGTTTAACTGAGCTACCCAGGCACTTCTTGAACCAATACCTTTGATTTGCTTGTACACAAGATATACTCTTCCTAATTCAAATCCTACAATCAAGTTTTGATAAGACATACCTTAGTAACTTCCCACCTTTAATCCTAGACCCTTTTCTATGGCTCTAAGTTTAAAACTTTCATAATAATTAAAATATTCTTAACTGACAGATGCAAGTTTCAAGTGGTTTGATAAGTCAAATATGACATTTGATAAGTGGACAGACCAAGAAGATGGTGAAGACCTAGTTGACACCTGTGCCTTTTTGCACACCAAGACGGGTGAATGGAAAAAAGGAAATTGTGAAATTTCTTCTATGGGAGGAACCCTTTGTAAAGCAGCTAGTAAGTATAACTGAAGACTTTTTTCCATTCCTGGAGGATAGGGAAGGTAGGGCTGGTTTTAAAATAATTTTGAGCCAGGTATGCCTCAGTAAATTAGAGGGAGTAAGAAAGACTTCAGAACATATTAGGATGGTTTGCTGTCAAGTCTCCCAGAAGTCGAATGTATTTCTCTTAAACTTCAGAGGTATGACCAGATCATGTGAACCAGGCATACTTTTATTCTATCTGCTAAACTTAAGAGCCTGCAAGAAGTTAAAAATTTCTTCTGTTTGAATTACCATAGCTTCCTTGCATTTGGTTTGATTAAACAGAAATGGTGAAGAATACTGACTCCTGACTCAAATTCTTTACAAAGAATTTGACCCTGTACAAGTACTGTCATCCTTTGTTTAGACAAATGAAGAAAAACCACATTGTAGTTTATAATTTGTTCTGGACTAAAGTGTAGTTTTTCTTCTGACCCATCAGAATGCTTTTCTTTTTTCCTTTTTCCCAAAGAGTGAACTCTGAATCTGGCCCCTGCCCCTCTACCCATCCATCACTGACCCCCCCCCCCCCCCGCTCCAGCGGTCCCCTCCTCCCCATCAGAATGCTTTCTAATGAACATAATTATTGTGTCCCACAGTATTTTGATATTATTGTTAAATATCAATGTTCTAAGTTTTAGAACTGTGTTCTCATTAAAAACACTTAAAACTTCAAAATAAGAACTTCAAAATTCAGGATGCCTGAGACACACTGGCCATTTGCCCATTTTGCCTCTTTAGGATTTACCCCCTTCTACTTCTGTAAACCAAAGCTATTTTTCCCTTTACATCTTAGTTTACATTTTTTTCTTTTTTGTCTCAGCAGGGTTCTTAACAGTTTACAGTGACTATATTAAATTCCTCATAGTTTTATGGTAGCTGAATTCAACCTCCAGTATTAGGATTTTTAAAAAGTTGGATCTTTTCATATACGAAGTCTCAGGGCACCATTATTATAAGCCAGATTTTTTTAAAACTTTGAAACATCAGAAAGTTTACAAATTTATACTAATGAGGTCACAGGTGTACACTTTAATTTTCCTAGCTTTGTTTTCTACAGACTCTACCAAAATTCTCTCTTGTTTACCTCACTTTTTGAGTTACCTAATCCTTTTCCACCAGCCAAGCTAATGCATTACATTAGACCTCTATATCTTCTTTAAAAACAAACAAAACCTTTGTTCAAATGGAAAGCACAACTGACCAAAAGAAATATGGATAATATTAAACTATTAAATAAGGGGTTCATTTTTAACTATTCTGAAGGTGTTTAAAGGTGAACTTAGAATAAATCATACTTGAATATTAATTTTTATTTTCTTTTGTATTTTAGTCCCATATGAAAAGAAATATTTATCAGGTAAGTAATGGTCTTTTATTAAAATTTTTCCCAAAAATGAAAGATTGTTAAAATATTAGAGACTCCCTAAAAATTAATTGTATAACATAAAGTAGAACAATTTTTGTAAGAATTTAAAAAGGTCTCAGCTTAGTACATTCTAAATATAACTGCAAGTTTTAAATTTTTTAAACACCAAAAAATATTTCCCATTTTGTTTTTGTAGGCAGTCACTCTGCAACCTTTTATTTAAAAAAATTTGACCTCATGGTTTTAATTCATTCAGCATCTGTCTTAAAGGTTTACTAAATGCATTTTTAAAAACAGGTAATATATTAATGTAGCTCAAAAAGCATCATTAAAATAAGGCAAACACTGAAAAGTCTGTCTCCCTTCTTGCCCCCATCTAGCCTATTCTAACTTTATCCTTACTGGGCTTCCATTCAGTTTCTTCTTTAAATGTCCGCTTCTTTTGCCAAAATAAGGAAACTGAGATAGAGGACTTATTTTGCCCTTTTTATTCACTAATATATTTTAGGTATCTCTCCGAATCATTACCTATACATTGAACTTCCTTCTTTACAACTGAATTTACAACTGAATACTCTTCTATTGTATGGATATGCGTAGTTCTTTAACTTGCTCCAGACCCTTTTTAACCTCTTTGTTTCCAAACATGTGCTATTACAGTGCTGCAATGCTTGCGCAAATAGATATTATCTAAAGATAAGATTCCCTGTAAATGGGTGGAAAATGGATATAGAACTTGGATCAATATATTAAGAGGAATTGCACCATTTTGCATTTGCAGAAAAACGTGTTACAAAACTTGTGGATTTTTGGCAACTGGTAGTGTAATTTTTAATCTGTCTTTTTTGGAATCTGTGTGTGCATGCACCAGGGGTGGGGAGTAGGGGCAACGGGAAGAGGGAGAGGTAGACACTCTTAACAGGCTCCATGGCTGTCGTGGAGTCAGAAACAGGGCACGAACGATCTCATGACTGAGATCGCGACTTGAGTGGAAATGAAGAATCGGACACAATGGAGCCACCCAAGTGCCCCATTTAATCTATTTTGAGGTGTAAAATGTAGATCTTAAGTGTACAGGTTGATGGTTGCCTCTGTATACACCTGGCTATCTACCTCTCAAGTCAAGATACAGTACATTTCTTGGGGCGCCTGGGTGGCTCAGTGGGTTAAAGCCTCTGCCTTTGGCTCAGGTCATGATCCCGGGATCCTGGGATCCAGCCCCACATCAGGCTCTCTGCTCGGCAGGGAGCCTGCTTCCTCCTCTCTCTACTTGTGATCTCTATCTGTCAAATAAATAAATAAATAAAATGATACATTTCTGTTACATTAAAAATTTCCCTCATGCTTTTTCCCAGTACATGTATCCCCTACCATTGTCTCCTACTTAGCCACTATTGAGTTCTCTCATCATAGAGTTGCTTGCTGTTAACATATAAATCTACTAGCTTTTTTTTTTAATGATTCACCCAAGAGGAGTATCTACTGTACCTATTTTACTGTTGCATAATATTTTATAAATATATCACAATTTGCCCAATCTCTAGTTACATATATTTGGATTTCTTGTTTTATACTATGTTAAGAGCTGCCTATGAACATTCTCATTTGGACCTATCTTGTCACTCTTCTGGAGTATTTTCCGAAGAGTAGAATTGCAAGGTCATAGCGTAGCTAACATGTTTAGCTTTATTAGAACCATCAAGTAATTTTTTAAACTGGCTTAACTGTTACATTCCCACTGTCAGTGTATCCAAGCTCTATTTGCTATACACATCCATCCCATGATACTCAACCTGATTTTAGTCATTCAGATGTGTAGTGATCTGTCATTTTAATTTTCATTTCCCTGATGAATAACGTTGAGCACTTTTACACACTTACATTTCAATGTGTTCTTTTGTGATATAACTCCAGGGTATATCCAGGTTTTTTGTCCTTATTTCTAATTGGTTTGCCTTTCTGATTGGTAGTTTTGTAAAATTCTGGATAGTTGTTGTCACATATATCGTTATTTTTTCTTTCAGTTGGGGGCTTGCTAGTGTACAAGAGTGTTTAAGAGTTCATGTAGATAATGGAAAATCTCACTCTTCCATAGGAGGAATAAATATCAAAAAAATAAAAAAAGAGCAAAGGGGCACCTGTCTGGCTCAGTTGGCAGATTACATGGATCTGATCCTTGAGGTAGTGCATTCAAGCACTACACTGGATGTAGAGCTTACTTAAAATATCAAGGCAGGCACCACTTCATAGCCATTAGGGTATCTATGTGCAAAAAAAAAAAAAGCAAGAAAACAAAAAACAAGTGATCACAAGGATATGGAGAAAGTGGAACATTTGTACATTAGTGGTAAGAATGTAAAATGGTACAGGCAACAGTATGGTAGCTTCTCAAGAAACTAAAAATAGAAATACCTATGATCCCCTTCTATGTATATACCCAGAGTGAAAAGAGGTATCAAAGAGAGATTTGTACACTCACATTCAGAGCAGCTTATTCACAAGTCACAGGTGGCAGTTGCCAACCCAAGTGTCCATCGACAGATGAATAAGAAAACATGGTGTATATACACTATAGAACATTATTTAGCCTTAAAAAAGGCAGTTCTGATGCATCCTGCAACGTGCACGAAAATGGAAGACATCAGATGCTAAGTGAAATAAGCTGGTCACAAAAGGACAATTCCAATTATATGAAGTACCTGGAGTAGTTGACCTCATAGACACAAGGTAAAATGCTGATTGACAGGGATGAGGGGAGGGAAGAATGGGGCATTACTGTTTAAGATACAGAGTCTCAGGTTTGAAAGATGAAGAGGTCTGTGGATAGATGGTGACACAGCACAATGTGGACTGTTGTTCTGTAACAATGTGAACTATAAAGCTGTCAACTTAAAAACTGGTTAAAATGGTAAATTTTGTTATGTGTATTTTACATTAAAAAACTGAATCAAGAGGGGCGCCTGGGTGGCTCAGTGGATTAAGCCTCTGCCTTCTCTCGGGTCATGATCTCAGGGTCCTGGGATTGAGCCCCACAAGGGGCTCACTGCTCCGTGGGGAGCCTGCTTTCCCCTCTTCTGTCTGCCTGCTTGTGATCTCTGTCAAATAAAAACCTTAAAAACAAAAAAGTGAATCAAGAAAAGCCATGTAAGCACGTTATTTACAAGCATGAAGGCAAGTACAAGTAAACAGCATTGGGAATGCAGGGTGAGTAGTAGTGGTAAAGCAGGAGCAGCACAGTACTTTTTGTTATGTTATCTTGTAGAACTATGAATTTTAAGCTACACACATGTATACTTGGAGGGGGAAAGGATTTATGCAGATTGAAATGTGTAGGAAAGAGTCGGTAGGTCTAAGTGGTTCTCAAAACCCTATTAGGAATAGCTGAAAGATCTGGCAGCATTTGATCCAGAGTGGTCTCTGAATATATGAAATACAAAGATTTCATAAATATGTGTAACCACTATGTGCCTTGCTTTCTTGATACACATTTTTTTTCAGCTGATGGTCTCCAGTAAGAATACAACCTACACCTTAACAAACTGTGACCACTACAAACTTTTATTATTTTAGGACCAAAAAGGAGCCAACTCAGCTGTGGCTATTTACCTAACTCCTCCTGTGTTATTTTTTAAAGAAGACTGTCAATATTTTAAAAATATCAATGGCTCTCCCTCACTTTAACAAGTAGCTTTTGGCCAGATTTTCTTCGCTGAGCTTTACATTTTATCTTTCTAAAAGTACAGCTCAAAGTCCGTTCAGATAACCATAATGTAAAAACTCATCTGTAAACAGAAAATAATGAGGTCTTTTGGATGCTACTAAATACAAATACCTTCCTCCCCCAAAGCATTTGTCTCCTAACTCCTCAACTGAGTTAATTTCCCTGGACTGACTGACTAAAAGATTACAAGGGTGTTGAAAAGCCAACTGTTAAGATTGTACATCATTAAGGAATACACACAGATACTTGACTAAATTAAAACAAAAAACAGGGGTGCCTGTGGTCATGACCTCAGAGTCCTGGGATAGAGCCCAGAACTCCTGCTTCATGTGGAGTCTGCTTCTCCCTCTCTCTGCCACTTCCCCAACTCATGCTCTTTCAAATATAAAAAATCTTTAAAAAAGGGGGAGTGGATATTCTATTGTCATTCCTGGTTTTTTCAGTGGAACAAATTTTAAATGCCAAACACCAGATGAGCCAATAAATTTCATTAAGGTAAACAAACCTCTCAAGACATCTAGCCTTGAAAAGAGCATTAAATATAAAGTCTTAGACCAGGAAGTAAAAAACGGAGACAAAAAGAACTGTAGTATGCCAAGTGTGGGTAGTTTCCATTTTAGAATCTTACAGTAGAGTGGCAATTGTAAAACTTAGTTGAAATCTTGAAATGACAGTTGTTCAAGCTAAGAAACATAATAAATTCATTTTTATTTTTATCAATGTGGGAAAATCCTTAAAATAGGCAAATACGTACATGATGAAACTGTATTTGTGCTCCCCCCGCAAAAGAGGTTAAGTGATTTCCATATATATATTTTGTCTTTTTCTTTTCAGATAACCACATTTTAATATCAGCTTTGGTGATTGCTAGCACAGTAATTTTAACAGTTTTGGGAGCAATCGTTTGGTTCCTGTACAAAAGAAATTCGGATGCCGGTTTCACCACAGTTTTTTCAACTGCACCCCAATCACCTTATAATGACGACTGTGTTTTGGTAGTTGCAGAAGAAAACGAGTATGCTGTTCAATCTGACTAAGATTTTGGAAATCTTAGATTAAGACATCAAATACTTTGACAGTGATTCCTGTGCAGGACTTTAATGTAAAACTTGACGATGAAAAATTACAGTTTTTATGGTGTATTTCCTTATTCCAGTAGCATTCATTATTCTCATGTAATCACTGTGACAAAAATTGATCTTTAGGTTCTTCTAAGAACAAAATTTTAAAAAAATTATCAGATATAATTTAGTAGTTTTAACCACTTCCTTAAAATGCACCTTTCACTTGAAGAAGCTTAAATAAAGGCCAAAGTAGTAAAACAGATAAAAACCCAGTCTACTCCTCTATCTTCCCTCCCATTTAGTTGAACCACCATAGGTTACAGTTGAATTAAAAAACAAGAACTACATACCGCTGTAGTTTTACCAATCACCAGGTTTTTACCAATTTCTAGGTCTTGCTCCTTTATTAATAAACAAGATATGGGAAATCAAAGACTGTTAAATAGATCCTGTACATTCAGATGTCACACATGCCATTTACTATCGCAGTTAATTCTTTTAATATTTTTATCTTCCTTTTTGAGTTAAATGTAGAAAATACTGTAGATTTTAAGGAGCCCCTATTCCACATAACTTTCCAGTTTCATCACTTTTAGAACATCACTTTGGACCAGAAACAGTATTTAGCACTGATCACAAATGGTTAGAATTTCAATGAAATACATTTTTTGAATCAGTAAGATTACAGCCACACTAGGAAGATGTGGAGGAGGCTGGCAGTGAGGCTAACATTTTCACCAGAGAGCCTGTTTAAGGACTCTCTCCTACTACCAGAACTGTTCCTACACAAGGTGTATTATGCTCTCCACTACTATGAACTAGCCATTCAATGACATGAAAACTATGTAAGCAAAAACTATAGAAAAACACTACATACTACTGCCACTTCTACCCAGTGGCAGCTCTTCCAAAATGGCCTTTTTAACCTGATTTCCATATTTTATTTCATCTTTCAAGTAAGTTCTTAGAGATCCCTGGTATTGAAGTGTTAAATCTTAATTTTCTTCATATATCAGAACATCTGTTAATAGGCCCTTGTATCTATTCCGTGGTCAACAGCTAACTGGATCATTCAAATCTGTATTTTTCACATAAAGAATAACATAAATGTGCTTGTTTATATTCAAAATGTATAAACGGCTTTTCTGAACATCTTGGTTCTAGCTAATAAGGACAATATAAATTCTTACATTTGGCAAGTATCTAGAGAGAATATTACTTTTAACTTCATTTTCCTAGTAATTTGCATTCTTGTAGTGAATGGGATATAACCAATGAAAAGACTTCCTTATTTCCTTATTCCCTCTAATTCACACTTACTAGAAGCTTTTACAATACTGAAATATGAAATAGTGGTACTAAGGAACGACAAGAATACTATGAAAGCTCAAGCCACTGTGTATCTCTGTCATTACAAAACTATAAACTGCATGCCAATGGAATGTTTTCTACTAAATTTTTTAAATAAAAAGTTTTGTGGGTTAAGAAGATACTTTAATTTTTCATGCTGAGTTCTATTCAAAGTGAAACTGTTTCAAACTCAAAGCATCCCTAAAGACCCAGATGAAAGATATTCAAACTGGCATTCTTAAATTTTGTATTTTTTCTTTAAGGCAATGCAAAGGTAACTGCTGAGCTGAGCAATGTTTTAGAAAGAGTTATATATTTTTGTATGAAACTGGATTTTACTTTTTAATAAAGTTCTTGGCTCTAAGGTTTGACGTCTACTTTGAGCACCAATTTAAAAGGAAACATTTCAAACTATAAAGTAAATCAATCAGTATGCACTTTATTTCCAGCCAAGGTTTTACATTAAGACCAACAAACTATGTGTGGGCAAACTGCTGATTCACGTTTGAGAAATTACATGGTTTCTACTTAGGTTCGGAAAATGTAGTTCGTTGCCATAACATAAGACTTTATTTAATCTGAAAACCACCTGAAGGTGTTTAGAAGTGTATCCTAAGAGATACACTTGGTGACAGAGGAAATATACAGTGTTATGAAAGTATACACAATTCATGACCACAGTGTAGAGCTATTCATGGTGAATAGGTAATGTTCACCTGTTCTCCAAAAGTAGTGAAAAACATTAAGTCACTAAATAAATGCTCAGAATTACCAAGGAACAGTTAAAAACGACCAGGATCCAAACAGGTTACTTATATATTTATCTATAAAGAAGTGACAACACTAAAAAACACATTGAAAACCAGTGTTTTGAACTTTAAGTGTGGGATTTAAAAATACTCCATTAACTTGAGAGTGCAATAATTTTTTCCAAATAACATTTGATGGGCAATTCTGATATATTTTACAGCTGAAATATTCCTAAAAGGAATATCTACATACTATGGCCTATCAAATATAATCTGCATTTTGCAAATCAATACAAAAATTTATCCATCATTTATATTTCATATTTATATACTTTTTAAAAATTAGGTTTTATTGCTAAATGAATTTAGAATTCATATTAAATTTGGAAACCTAATATAATGCTTTCATACCTTATTCCCAATTGATTTTTTAGAAACACTGGAAGCAAATGATTATGAAAATGAGACTGCAACAGAAGGCATTTTGAAAGGAAAAATAATTAGGTGCCATTTGCCATTTTATTTCAAAAGCATATTTTGTCCCACTTTTTTCACTAGCAAGAGACTAAAACATGAACCTTTTTTTTTTTTTTAATAAATATGACTACAGTAATCAGAACACAAAAAAGAGTCGTCAGCATTGCTTAGATATCTAAAACAAGGGTAACACTTTCCCACTCACCTAAAAGAAAAATACTTTTTGATTACCAGTTTACAAACATCAGATTCACTGGCCATGTTAAAAGGTCCAGCAAAATTTTAATTAAACAATACTTGAGAATGAACACACACACACACACACAGAGAACATCTGTGTGTGTGTGTATATATATATTCATTATAAATATATATACACACGTGTGTATGTATATATATACACGTGTGTGTGTGTATATATATATATATAGTCAATGTATTCAATAGGCATTCCCCCACAAAATTAATTCATACTTAATTGCCACTTTTAATAAACACTTGTTCACAGATCATCCATTTGTCTTATATGAAGTTAGGCAATATCAAATGTTCTGTTATGGTCTCCATCTTCTTCGGAATCATCCTCTGAAGCTGTTGAAAGAAAACAGGATGATCAAGAATGATTTTAGGGGGATGAGAATGGAAGTGTAAATATGAAGCCAGAATAGCAATGACTTGTAAAATAAAAATCCCAATTTAGTATACTGTTTGATCAAAATGGTAAATGATAGGGTTAGGGGTGGTCTGACTGTGGGCGATGCCCATCCACAATGTTCCCACCCCCACATCTTTGTTAGGTTAGTTTTTATAAAAATGAAAATGCTTAAAAATGTGCTTCAAGAAACATCTTCTAAACAACTGAGACCAATCTGTGTTCATAGTAGCTAATGATACAGACACCAGAGAAAAAATGAACTTAAGGCAAGTGCTCTCACACACCTGAGAAGAATCTGGTTTATTACTGCTGCATGTTTGATGCATCCGATGAGAATGAAAAAAAATGTACACAGAATAGGTTATGGGTGTTCTTCCAATTTACATCAAAGCTCTGTCTATACAATGCCAAGAAAAGCTCTATTTAGCCAAAAAAAGCTTTATATAGACACAGCCCAAGTTAAAATAATTGGATTCAATAAAAACCTTTTTTTGAGATTATTCCTATGCCTCCACATTATTGGAAACATCACTTGCGCAATGTTTCTGACATCAATTTATTATTAAGTAGCTCAGAAGTTTAAAATACACATCCTGGAATGTCAACAGGAAGGACATAAGTAAAAAACTATGTATTCTATAAACTGTTGTGTGTTCAGAAAAATGGAAGTTCACTAAAATAAACACCCAACCAGCATTTCCCTAATATCAAGGGCAGAAAGGTTAAATGTACACTCTTCTTGTATTAATACTGGACCTAATATTTAAGAGTACCCAACAAATGGAATCGACAAAAAAATTATGCTATATGTATGGATGAAACCTAAGTTTCCTTAGTCTACCTATCTTGCAGATCTTAAGTCCATTTTTAATAAATGGTATCAAGCATGTACTCAGCTCATAAATGAGTAGATCCTGCAGTTAAGTTTTATGCTGTATCACAGAAAATATCAAACTAAAAAATAAAACAGCTCTTCAGGGAAATTCTCATATTTTCTATTTGATTAAAGCCATAGAAGAAGAAAATTCAGTCAGAACTAGCTCTTAGAACATGAAAATTTTGGTACTTAGGATTAAGCTTGCAGCACCCACATCTGTCACTCACAGCTGAATTTGGGTGTATTTCACCTCCATCTTTCTCAAATGCTGGGAGGAGACACTGCTATGTTTAAGAAACTAAATTCTAAATGAGAATGTTAATTTAAAAAAAAACAAAACAGGCAATCTGAGGAAAATATACAGTGAAACAAATCACTATCAACACATCTGGCAAGGTATTAATTATAATTTACCAAAAAAGAGACTGTTGTGTTAGACAACACAAGGGATCTAAACTAAGAAGGTATAAAAGAAAAAGTATTTATACCCAATGAATTCACATTTTATATACCATTTACTCCTTTATATACCATTTTCACAAATACTGAAATGTGAAAATGCATTATCTAATCCTCTCAGAACTTAAAAACAATACAGACTTAATGACAAAAATCAGGGTCTTAGAATATTCAAGGCATTAAAAGGTTCCCATGAAGACCAAGTCCTTCCCAAACTTTAAAGGATGCTGAGCTTACCCTAAAGGTAAAAACATTATGCACACTACAGGTAACACTCCAAGTGTTTTGAAGATGAGTACAGAAGATAATCCAGTGGAGATTACATATTTTAAAGCACTTCAAAGAGTGTGATGGAATCTGACCGTGGGGAGCCAGTTGCTTTGGGTGAAAAGGTACAAAAGGTACGGTAATCTTGGATTCTCAGGGATTGTTTCACAGCTACTGATATCTGTGCCCACCTGATATGAAGCACCCTGGAGGTTGTAGGACTTTGAGGTTAAGCTGTGCAGATGCCTGTAAAGATTTGGGCATTAAGTGCCTTCACATAGGAGCCCAGGCAGAAGTCCTAATGCTGGAACGTGATCTTAAGAGATTGGAGCTGCTGGCGGAGCTGGCTGCCTATTAAAGGTCCATGAGGACCTGAACAAGGAGCAAAAAAAAAACTATGGCTTCTGTTATAGACTCAGAATTAGGAATCTTTCAGCCTTATTTTCCTAGAACTACAAACAAACCCAGGGAAAACCTTTAGTGATCTAACAAAGCTGAGTAGCAAGTAAAACTTCATAGACACACACACACAAATTGAACAGATTTAGAAGTGTGGTTTGAGCAGTGAATGTTTTCTTTTTGATTAAAAGTTCTAAAACTAAGACATTCAAAATAAAATTTTATTTAAAATATTAAAATACATCCTATACCTTAAAATAGAATTTAAAAGAATATATGCTTTTAAGAAAATGTCAGTTGCTCTACCCATCTTTCCCAAATCAATTATTTTGCTATTATTAAGCCTATAAATGAAGCTCTAATTTGATAGAAAGAATATACAATTAGGTTTTGCTCTGTGGGTTTAATTTGCAAAAGTAAATTCAACAAGTCTGGGAAGGGGAAATTCCACCTACTTTCGAGATCTTCCATATGTGCCTGAAGAGTTCTTGCAAGGTTAATAAACTAGAAACAATGCAGAAAGAAATATAGTAGTTTAAATGTTGCAAATGTATCTAAAAAGAGATTAGTATAGGAGATTCATTTCTACTTAAGAAAGCCAAACACCATTTTAAGCCTTTAAATAGGGGTCTTTCTACCCCCACATCACAAATTACAAGCTTAGGATATTATCTTTTAAATGTTGTATATAATCATTATATAAATGGCCATGTAGATATCATGAATCATGTAGAAACTGAAAACAGATACAATAAATTAATCCAATGGCATTCTGTCTTCTTGCAACACCTCAAAAAATTATGGAGAAAAAAATTAAAACCATTACAATTTGGACATAAATGAATTCACTTTTAGTGGTCAATTAAAAAAAAAAGAGGAGAATAAAACAAGAACAATAATGCCTAAATTTGATAGCTCCAAAAGTGTTTTTAATCTGGTGAAGACTTCCCCTTTAATATAATTTGTCTGTATCTTTCACAAAGGCATCCAACAGATCTTATTATATGCATTACATAAGGTTTATTCATTTTGACAAGGGTAAGTCACCTTCTAAGAAATAATTTTATAGCACTTACTAAATTTAGGTTCTATGATTTCTTAAGGCCTTAGAAATCAAGACAGCTCTGCTCAAATTCTGAATGCTCTTGATAGCTCATTCTTTTTTTTCTTAATCATATTAATCTGTCCAAAAGGCTCACAAGAATAATGTTCACATAATGATTACAGAAAAATATTTTTTAACCAATTAGGAACAGTGTATGTATTGGTTATTTGATAATTTTCAAAATAAAACATTTTACATTTCACCAAATCTATTCACAAGCAGATTTACATTTCACCAAAAACTCGGATCTATTTTTAATCATCAGAGTGAACATTTATTTTAAAAAGTCTGAAATAATATCTTTATGAACATGTTTTAAGATATGAAGTGTTCACAATGCTAGAGTAATGAGATGGAGACCCTAGCCCCTGCCACATTAAATGGGCCAGGCAGCAGAGTATAAATTTCCTATGGTACACTGAGGTAACTTATATCACTTTACTTATGAGCACCTAAAAGACAGCTAGCTCAAGTGTTAAGATAAGAGTAAACAGAGTAAACACACAATAGTCTGTATCTTCAGTAGTTTGTAATGTGAATGCTTAAAAATTAGTTCACTGGCAATCTTTTATAGGATACTAACAAATGAAATTGAAGTTAATTTCCCAAACTCTTGGTTTTTGAAGTTCAATTTCAATGTCAGGTTTCTAAGTTGTAATAATGAGCTGGATGTTCCCTTCCAAATTAAAAAGAGCATTTCCTCTAGGTGTTTTCAATTCATCCCCGTTTTTCACTGAAATATATTCCAATTACCGTCAAGAGCTAGGAAATTACTTCTACAAAAAGCTTAATGAAAAAAATTAGGCTGTTTGATAGAGAAGTAAGGAAGACAGCAATTACTATTAAATCTATAATATCTTTATTTTTAAGATACATTTTAATATAAGAGCCCCCCCCCCAAAATAGAATGTGAACATATAAAACAAAGTGCTTTCCAAAGCAAACACTTGCAGCATCGCACCATTCCCCCCCACTCCAATATTACTTACTCGGACACGCGTGCTTGGTTCATTTGTATTTCCCATCATATCAGAAAAGCTTTGCTCGCACAAGTGCAATAACACAACTAGGTAGAGACCAGAGCTGATAAACTCATACTCAGCCTTTAACAGGGAAGCAAACGAGAAAAATACGGAGAATGAAAAATTAGTAGAATGAGATTGATACTCAGTATACTGATAAGCTAGAGGAAATGTATTTGTAATCAGTTTCTAGGAAGAGATACAGTGCCATCTATTAAAAAAGAAATAAAAAGCCATCCCTCGTTAGTTTCGAAAAATTTTACTAATGTTATATAATGTGTTCAAATAGGTGTTCTTTATTCTCATATAGTCTTCCGTTATGTAATTATTTATATAAAAGTGGGGAAAAAAATCACGTGATGGTAAAATAAATGCTCTGGTTCCCTATAAAGCTCAAAATAGATTTCTTTGCACAGATGGCTGTAACTGTTTACTTAAAAATTAGCATTTCATCTATAGCTGTATCAATATATTACATAACTAAAATCCTATTCTGAAAGGTCAAGTGTTTCTTATACAATTTAACTAACTTCAAGGCAACAACAAATACAAAAATGAACTTAAAAAAAAAGGCAGTAGGGCGCCTGGGTGGCTAAGTCAGTTAAGCATCTGTCTGTCTTCGGCTCAGGTCATGATTCCAGAGTCCTGGGATCGAGTCCATACTTCTCCCTCTGTCTCTCATGAATAAATAAATAAAATCTTAAGGGAAAAAAAAAAAAAAGCATAGTAAAGTAACTTCCAGATATTGCATAGAAATTTGCAGTGGGCAAAAACAGTTCTTTGGTTTAAAGTTGTTCTGCTGTTTTGAAAGTAAGAATACAAAACATGAATATAATATTATTAAAAATCTAAACTGTTATGTAATTGCTACACAGTGAATTATCTGTAAATTGCATCATTTTCTCATAATACAGTTATCTGAAATTAAGAATTGTATGTTCTTAGTACGAACTTGAGCGAGTTACTGATTATAGAGATTCTTCAGAATACTCAACAAATTTCAAATTGATAAAAAGTTTCTCTAAATACTTCATTAACTGCTTATTTTTAACTCAAAGGTAATCATGTATCTAGGAGATTTAAAAAAAGAATTTAATGGTTATCACCTTGAAAAAGATGAAGGCACTGGATAATGAAAAACTAAACTGTACTTAAAATGAAGGTAGTTGTCAGGCCACTAGAATCCATGATTCACAAAGAACAAAGATGTTAAAGCCAGGAAGCTTAATCACAACTGTCATTTTTATAATGACTCCACTCAGTATTTCCTAACACCTCTAAATTATTTAAGAAGTGGGTCATTAAAATTCTTGAAGAACAATAAAAACATTCCTCGCTATATGAAAAGTCAAAACCACCTTCAAGAGACATGATGGAGCACCTAAGAAAGAATGGCAGGAGAAAGCCATCCTTTGAAACCTACACTAATTTTGAGAAGATTAAAAAAAAAAAACCCAAGAACAAAAAAAAAAAACCACAAAATTCTTTGCATTATTCCACCTTTCCACACCCCCTGCCCATTCTATAAAATTCTATAAAATACCAATGTACAGCTGTCTACAGAGACGTCTTGAGAATTTAAGACAATGCATTACTCAGACTGATATTCCTTTTGGAGTACATTTTAGATTGTGCTTCAAGAAAGAGTAAAACAATAATTAACATTAAATTTCTATCTATACTACAGAACTGCCTAATGTTTCATTCATTAAATCAGTGACTCTTAACCTGGAGGTAAGCAATTAGCTTCAAGAGATCTGGGAATCCCTAAAATTATATACAGATTTTGTGTATATGTATATTTTGTAAGGTGTGTTTCTGGTTTTATCCAGATTTTCAAAGGGTATCCATATTCCCACATTTAAAAAGTGAAGAATGCCCATAAAAGATCATATATTGCATGTTTCCATTTGTATGAATATATCCAAATTTCATCCAATTTGTATGAAATATCCAAAACAGATAATCCACAGAGACAGAACACAGATTAGTGGTTGCCAGGGGATGGGAGAAGGGGGAAGGAGCAATTGCTTAATGGGCATACGATTTTCTTTTAGAGATGAAAATGTCCTGGAACTAGGTAGAGGTGATGGTTGCACAGCACTGCAAATGTATTAGTACCAATAAACTGTTTACCCTAAAATGGTTCGTTATATAAACTTCACTTCAGCTAAAAAAAGGGGGGGGGGGCACCTGGGTGGCTCAGTGGGTTGAGCCTCTGCCTTCAGCTCAGGTCATGATCTCAAGGTCCTGGGATCGAGCCCCGCATCGGGCTCTCTGCTTCCCACCCCCCTCTCTGCCTGCCTCTCTATCTACTTGTGATCTCTCTCTGTCAAATAAATAAATAAAATATTTAAAAAAAAAAGGGGGGGGGGAAGGTGCTCATTACTCCTTCATTTAAAAAGTGCTTTTTCAAGCATTCATGCATTCTCTCATCATCATCTTTTTATCAAAAATATGCTAAGCACACTTGGATAATATAGCCCTAGAGCCATTCTTTGTAATCTCTGCCAACATCTTCCCTCTTCCCCTGAATTTTCCTTTAAAAAGGGGAAAAAACTGAGCTCTAAGCTTCAAGAAAAAAAACTGATCAAATCAATGGGGGGTGGGGGTGGGGAGGAGTGATCAATACATACCAAAAAAATCTGAGAAATGAGGAAAATATTTGAAATAAAATCTTAATATGATCAGAGAAATCCCAACATTATTCATTATATAATTAATAGCATGACTGTAGTGATACAATTCTGAAGGAAAGAGAAACAATGTGAACTTGGAATAATTGATTTCATGTAAGATAACTTGTTCAACATAAAGGTAGGAGTGGGAACAGGGCAGGGGGAGTGGGGAATAGGAAGGGTAGAGGGAACCAGACAGGAGTAAGAACAAGGGGCATCAGATAGATTCATAAAAAAAATTATTCCTAACATAAAAAATATAGAACTAGGATGCAGATGTGGGGACTGGTGTTTTAACTATTTTCCAGCACTCAAGAGGCATTCACAACTGAGACAGCTATGGGGAGAGAAGGTTGGTATTACTACTTTGGGACTAATTTTCTAAGCTTTTATTATTTTCAGGTTTATTTAAAAGACGTATGATGAATTTTATTTTAAACCCAGAATCTGTGACTTGGTTATTTGCCTTTCGCTTTAAAAAGTTAGAGGAAAAATAATACAAAATTATAAAATCATATAATACCTAATGTAATAACAGAGAATTATATTAAAACCATTACTATTATGATTTCAGTGTCGGTTTTCTGACCACGTTTTAATCTTTTCTTCAAGAGTTGTCCTTTAAGCATAGAATAGACACTTACCAAATTAGGCAAAATATACTAACTTGTTCATTTGCATGAGCTCTATGTAGTTCATGAATATCAAAATCCTCCAGGTTAAGCTGCAACTTCTCTTTACAGAGTTCACAGGTGGTTACGGCCTCTAATGAAGAACCTGGTAAAATAAAAAGTAAAGTTTAGTTCTGCTATGTCTCCACAAATATTTTTCCTTGTAAAGTTCTTTTTGAAAAAGATTTTATTTGAAAGAGAGAGCCTGAGCAGGGTGGGAAGTGGAAAAGAGGCAGAGGGAAAAGCAGACTCCCCATGGAGCAGGGAGACCAATGTGGGGGTTGATCCCAGGACACTGAGATCATGACCTGAGCCAAAAGCAGCTGCTTAACCAACTTAACAACCCAGGCACCCCTCCTTGTAAAGTTTTAAGCTTAGCATATAAGTATATACTCTATACATCAATATATAATAAAAATATAAATACATTCTACATATTAAGATATATATTCTATGTATCAATATATATAATCAATATATAGAAAGGAAGTAAGACTACATTGATAACACTGATGTGCTTGTCAGGTTCTAATCTACGGTATTTAGGCCCCGCCCATTATTTAGGTATCTACTGTTTTTTTGCCTCCCAGAAATGCACGTACATCTCCACCCCTGATGGTGGGAAGCTGACAATGGAATGTCGTCTGTACTTCCCACTTCCTCAAATAGCTTGACAGGATGCCATGAAAACAATTTTAAGTAATACAGTATCCCAAACAATGAGTTACCCTATAGTCAGGCCAGTATCTTTGATATGACAATATAGACCTTTTGAGCTCTAAGCTTAGAGCTTAGAGCTAATGAGGGGAAAAAAGGAATCCACTTCTGTCCTTTCAGCCACAAAAGGAGTGAAGTTCTGATACATGCTACAACACCGATGAACCCTACAAACTTGCTAAGTAAAATAAAGCAGATACAAAAAGGACAAATATTATAATTTGATTCTATTTATATGAATTATGTAGACAGGCAAATTCAGAGAGAAAATGAGCAAGTTACCAGGGACTGAGGAGAAGGGAGAGGTGGAAGTTGCTACTTAATAGATACAGTTTTTGTTTGGGGTGATGATAAAATTTTTCAAGTGGGCAGTGGTGATGGTCACACAGCATTCTGAACGTATTCAATGCTACTGAACTGTACACTTAATAATGGTCAAAAGGAAAATTATATATATATAGTTTATCAAAATTAAAAGGAAAAAAAAAAGCTCCTTCTATCCCATATACATTCAGTTATTGGTTACTCCTCAGCTTCTGGGTCTAATAGGTGATAATCTAATTAAACATAGCCATTTCCACACCTCCACCCCACCATTTTTATTTTTAGATAGAGCTTTAAACCGAAAAAGATGTCCTAAAAGTTTAAGAAGTCACGTTATTAACAGGGTAGAGGTTTAGATTCAATTCACCTCAAATTTGTTGACTTTGTTATGTGCTAAGATTTAGAAGGAAAAGGTAGTAAACCCTGTTGTCTTCAAGTAGCTCTTAAACCTCTTAAAACAGTAAATTTGGCATGAAGTCCAAGACAGCAATGGTAATTTATATGCATTTTCTTTTGAAAATACCCAATAGAAAGTGAGTGCTATTGTGAGGTAATATGTTGTCTCAAAATGTCCTGCAGTCAAACTACATAAGATATTCACAGTATTTCAAGGAATGAATAAAAACTAGTTGTGACTGTTGCTGCTATTTTAGGAGTCTAACATACTTAAAGATTTTGAAATTAAAATGCCATCTGGAATATTTTAGTAAAAAAATTAGTATTATACCACTGACAACTAAATTCAGGGAAAGTTTGTATTATGGTCTGAAGAGGAATATAAAGAATGTGAAAGATAAAATTTAGCAGACATTTCCTAAAACTATCTTCTGATTCAGAAGCCAAGTATTATTATAAAATATGGACCTTGGAGACAGACCAGGTAGTACAAATTGTTACACATCTTAGGGATTCATTTTTTCTCTTCTAGGAGTTAAGTGACTTCTAGAACATTCAAAAAGGTCATATATAGCTGAGAAAAGTCCATTTATACCTACATTGTTTAGTCCATGACTCTTTCCACATATACCCCACCTCATTCAGTAGGCCCTGACTGCATCTGTCTAAACTCATAGGTCTATAAACTTGCTTTATACATCTCTGCACATCCTGCAGAATTTAACAGTCCACACATGGCAGCTGCTTAATAAATGTTTGTATCAATCTCTACCAGAATGAATATTCTACCAGATAGGTCTTCATGTACGTATGAGAAAGGCTTGTGAAAATTTGTCAGGAAGGTTCAGATCTTGAGATCTTTACATTCATTTGACCGTATCTTAGAAAGTACCTATTATAATCTGATAAAATCCATCAAACTGAGTATTTGCCACATGCCTAGTACTGTGAGAAACTATAAACATCATTTCATTTGACCTTCACAACAACCCTGTGTGGTAAATACTACTAGTTCTACTCATAATGGAACTGAGGCCCAATCCCAGAACTACTTAAGAGTGTCTAAAACTCGATCTAGGCATCTTTGTATCTAAAAACTCTACTGGGTAATTGTGACCCAGCAGCCAGGGTTGAGAACCAATGTTAACAAATTTACTAGAGATCCTCCAGGTTAAGTGTTAGAGCCATTATGCCAATCTCGGCTTGTATAATTCCAAAATGCCAATGTTCTTAACACTGTATTATCTGTTTTTCTGCCTACACAACACTAACAATCTAACTGCAAATATTAGCAGAAGGTGAATCACACTGTTTTTCATTCTGGTAATGGCTAACATTCCTGGGCCCTGACTGTCAAGAACCAACGCTTCCATGACAAATACTCATTTCATCTTAATAAGGCCCAAGGTCAGTGATATCAAAGCCAAGAGGCTGTTGTAACACCATACAGCTAAGAAAAGGCTGCTACAAATCAGACACATCTGTCCCACAGCTTTGCGATCAGACTACCTTAAAACAAAAACATAAACCCCCTACCCCATGGAGGCCTTGCTACCTAGCTACACACAAACAAAATTTTCCCAGGAGCTTCATAATCTCTAGCTTAAACAGGTTACCCAATGCTTTCAAAAGATTATTAAAATTTGTATTAATGCCATCATACTTCACAAATGATTTTCCTAAGTCACCAACTGCAAGACTGTCAATCTCATACTGTGTCCATTTATTAATCTGATCTAATTTCCCACCCTACTCACTCTACTAGTTATTTTCACTATGTTCTCTGGTACTCATGGTCTAAACTTCTCTCATAACCAGTCTCTTTTTTGATTAATCTCTTCGACTTCACACCTAAATCACAGTGCCCTTCTAGACTATTACATACTTTTTTCCCACAACCCTTTATACCTCAGGACCAAGAGGTAGAAATAAATAACCACATACCTATTGCTATTTTGAAACTCTAAGTCCCTCCTCTTTCTTAATAACTTTAGCACCTGGCTTTCCAACTTTATCAACTTACTTCTTGGCCATTTCAATATCCACACACACTTCCTCAATATCTGTGCTTCTAAGTATCACCCTTCCCCACCCTGCCACCCACTATGGTCATATCCTTGACTTTGTCATCATAGTTTACTGCACTACCCCTAAATTTGTATTTTAGGCATTTTCTCCAGTGTACCTAAAATTTCTCATCAGTCCAGTTTACCTACTCTGGCAATTGTCTTCAATGTCAATGAGACTCAAAGACTTCTAACCCTACACCACTTTCTGATGTCCTTACTCCCCCTCTTGATTTTCATTTCCATGGCCATCACAACTATGTCCTTACAAATATCCTTAACTCCCTTCATATTTGCCTAACAAAGGTCCCAACACCAGTGACCCCAAATCCCTGTCTATATCCAACCATCTGCAAACTGCTTCTAAAAAATGTACATCTCACTTTTAATCATATTCACAGCCACAGATTTTTATGGACACTAGTACTTCCAGAACCCTAAAAAATGTCTTTACTTGAAACTGAAACAAAAACACATCCTATGACCCTATTTTACTCCCTAATTCCTCCACCTTATCACCAGTCTCCTTAACAATAAAGCTTACTGAAGAGGGGTCTATGTGGCTGTTTCCTGTCTTACCTTGTTTTCTATTAATCATGCTCATGATTCCATCACTCCACAAAAACTGAAACCACCGAGGACATTCATGCTACCAACTGCCATTTCTTTGTTCGAATCTCTTTGTGATACTTGGTATGTTTGATCACACCCTCTTTAGAACACTTTCTTCTTCTGGCTTACACAACACTGCATTTTCTTAGTTTTCTTCCTACCAGATTGTGCCTGCTTCTCAGATCTCCTCTGCTCCCACTAAATACGTGGGTGCCCCAGGCCTCTGTCCTGGCCTTATTCCTTTGATACCTGTTCTTGCTCTAGGGACTTTACTTAATCCCATAGCTTAAAATTATTACTTACGTGCTCTAATTCTCCAAAATGTAACTTGCAGCACTAAAACAACAGGTCTGTCTAGCTAACTACCTAGATCACATTTTTAGATGGTTTTCTAATAAGCAGTTTATGTCTAAAACAGAATTATTTCCTGCCCCACACTTATTCCACTCCTACTCTTTAAGTTCAGGAAATGGCCCCACCATGTACTCAGTTGTTCGACACAAAAATACCAACTTCTCAAACTGTTCTTTCCCCTTCACCACATCCAATCTATTGGCAAGTCATACAGAATCTACCTCCCAAACACACTAGAATCCAACCATTTCCACTCACCATCTCTTTTAAGATAGATTCCTGGATGGACTCCCTACCTCTATTCTTGTCCCCCTAAAATCCATTCTCCACAAAGCAGCCGAAATAAAATCATTTTACTCCCCTGCCTTTCAGTGGCTTCCCATCACACTTAGACAAAAATCTAAATTTCAGACATTAGTTTTAAAAGTCTTAAATGACATAACCTCTGCTAATCTCAACTATCACCCTTCTCCTTGTCCACTAATTATACTCTTGCCACACTGCATTTCATTCAGTTCCTCAAACACACCTGTCATATTACCTACTACCTGAAAGTTTTCACACTAAAAGCTTCCTCAGTTGGAATGCTCTTGCTCTCATTTTGGAACAGCTAGCTCCTCTTTGTTCAGTTCAAATGTTCTCACCTCAACAAGGCATCCCTTTAACGCCCCATACCACCACAAAAGCAAGTGCCTTGTCTGTCCTGTTTACCATTCTAGATCCCACATCTGGAACTGTGCCTGGCTCCCTAATGGGTACTCAATTAACAATGAATCCCTATAGTAACCTTATTACTACTCCACAACAGCATTAGAAACAAGTATTTCTCAAGGCCACATAGCTGGTAAACAGTAAGCATGACTTTTTCAGAAAGATTTTACATAAGGATCAACTGTGATAATCAATTATAGTTACCCAACATCTATGAAAAAGTAGTTTGTTGGGTTAATAAAATACAAGAAACACTACGAAAAATTTATGAAGCAAGACTAATGAGTGCTTTAAAAAAAAAAAAAGATTTTATTTTTTCATTTGACAGACAGAGATCACAAGTAGGCAGAGAGGCAGGCAGACAGAGAGTGAGAGAGTGAGAAGCAGGCTCCCCGCTGAGCAGAGAGCTCGATGCAGGGCTCAATCCCAGAACCGTGGGATCATGACTGGAGCTGAAGGCAGCGGCTTAACCCACTGAGCCACGCAGGTGCCCCTAATGAGTGCTCTTTAACGCTTTTGCTTCAAAAAATAACATTCTTTTGAAAAGAGTGTAACTCTGACAATTAATTATAATCAGATTTGCTAACTAAAATACATTTGTATGTATATCTCTTAGAAAACCTGTGAAAACAAAATACATAAAAAGATAAATCTCACCGGAGTTAATTTTGGCCTGTAACCACTTTTTCATACACTCTTGGTGGACATACTGCAAACTTCCTGTGCACTTGCATGGCTCTATCAACAAGTTAGATGATGATGCAGCTGCCATCTGACAAATTCTACATAAGTCACCTTCTTCTTCTTCAGAATCCTCTAAAAGGAGGCTAGAAAAGAAGGAACATTTCATAAACAGAGTTATGATAACTCATCCTGGTTGGTCATTTCCAAACATACCTATCTCGAACGTCTTTGTTATTTCTACTCATGTTCTGAGTAGAAAAAAGCAAAAACCTTAAAAAACAGCGACCACCATAAAAAAAAAAAAAAAAAAAACAGTTCAGTAAGAATAAAAATTATATTTTAAAGATAAACAGAACAGGGTATATCCTATTATCTTCAAATGCTTTAAGTAATTTTCTCTTTGATATCACACTTTAAGTTTCTTATTTTTCATGATTACTTTACAAACATACCTAAGAGATTTTAATTTCTGTATCAGACTACCTTCGATTCCAACAGTATAAAGGAATATACTTACTTACATACTTACCACTTTTCTCCCCCACATCCCCAAAAAAGTCAATAAAGAATGACTTGTTTTTTTCATTTACATGCTATCAGAACCACATATATTTAAACTGATAAAACTTTTTGTATTTAATCACAGTAAAAGACAACAGGCTTTTAAATTCTCCATTTCCCCCTCCCACAGCAATGTTATTCAATTACCCTGATTTTTATAGGGCAGGCTTTTAAAGTGTGAAGACTTTCCATTAACCTATGTTCTCTATTTAATAGGCCAACATGTACTGCTTAATTTAATGCAAGATGATAGTGTATATATATATAATTTTTTGTTAAAATCCCCATTACCTTAGTCTATTGCTGGAATGAAAGAGTACTCACAACTGAATGCTTAAACTGCTACTGAAATACAAGTGGATTATACAGGTTCCTAATGAATTTAGAAAAAGATGTGTGGAAAGAGGATTAGATGTATAACAATTAGGTGACTATCATGCTCTAACTGAACCAGAGATATAACCCCAACCATAAATATTTATGTTTTACCTTCAGATTTAACCTTCTTTGGCTTACAGTTTCAATTTTTTTTTTAGTTGGGGAGGTTCAATTTTTTAGATTCTTATTCATTTACCTGTGGAGTGTCTTACAATCTTCAGGTATGAGCAAAATATATAATAAAGGAATACACACAGTTTCTATGACAAAATAACCAACAAATGCTACTTTATAAACTATCTAATTAGACAGAGTGATGCTGGCTTAATTTCTCTCTGGTAATTACTAAACTAACGCTTTGCTCTCTGTTTATACCACTGGTTACTAAATTCCTCAGCAGACAGCTTGTAATGAGAGGAAGTTGCTATAATGACATTAAAGCTAACACTATCAGGACAGTGAGTGAATCGTTTTCCAAGGAAAAACAGCAAACTTTAAGTGCAGGAAGAGAATAGTCCCATGGTACAATTTGTCCTACATAAAGAGAAAAGGGAATATAGTGGCCTAATGTCCAACATCTTAGGCTCCCCTTTATCCCCAGAGGTTTAGATTTGAATGTATTTGTTCTTTAAAAAATCTAAAAGGATAGTAACAACTATGATTCCCAACAATGCCATTACATTAGGCCTTTATGAACAAGAGAAAACAAAACGCAGAATACCTCACAGCCTTCACTTTACCTAAGTCTCTTCTTCTGAGAAGTGTGTTTTACATGTAATATCCTAATCTGTTTTTATCAGGAAAATTATTTTTTATAAAAACTATCTTAACAGATTGAAAAACTAAGTACATAACATGACAAAATAATCAAGTTGGGACTAAAATTTCTCATTTTTATCTTTACTCTTTTACCAGAGATTTTTAAGCAATCTTCAACGCTACAAAGATACATTTGCATAAGAAGATTCTAAGTCCTGAATTTAAACTAGTATTTCCATCAAATATTTATAATATACAAAGAATATTCAGTATATACCTGGACTTCAAAAGTAAAATAATTTGTGTAAATGATTTTTACCTCATTCCAAAACAGTCTGAGATAATAAAAATAAACGGTAAATAAATCTTACACTAAAGGTTAGACAGATTGTTCTGATAATCCATGACCACTGACTGAGGCCCCTTTACCAATCCCATTTAGCAGCGGTCTATCAAGAAAGAGGTAAGAGATTAAGAGTTTTGACTTTTGTGCATCTTTATCAAAAGCTGGTTAAAAATAATCTTTAGACAATTTCTTGATGCAATCTATACTCCCAGTGTCTACCTCCATTATTAATTCTCATCCATTTCCTTTGAGAACCTAACATCTCAGTGGATATAAATTTTAAGGAGAAGAAACCTTAGATACCAATATTATGAGAAGCCATTTTAGAAAAGGACTCCTTCCTCTAATCTGCTCTATGCTTTATCAACTTATGACAGGTATTCAAATTTACCTCTCTTTTATTTTCTGCAGTCTCTCTGGGTCTCTTGAAGGTGCACTTTTAGTTTTATCACTTTTTCCATCAGATGAACTCCAACCTGAAGGAATAATATCTACAGTGATCATGACATTGTCGGTTAAATTATTTCCAAGTGCTGGGGGGACTGCAAATCGAAATAAGGAACCAGGAAGGATCCCTGTTATTCCTGTATTTCTTCCACTGTGGGCTGAATCTGATGTGGAGCCACCAGTACCAGCATTACTCGAAGCCGCAGATGCCTGTGATCTGCTGGCAGTAGCCCCAACAGGATCACTCTGTGCTTCAAGGTGAACCACTTCATTTGATTCTCTTCTAAACATATGATGAGATCTAGGTGGTATATCAGAGGTAGGTATCCTTGAAGATTCATCTCGTCCCTCTCGTCTCCTTCTAGAGAACAAAGGTGTGCATCTATTTCTAAGTGAGGAAGATAACCATGGTCCTGTATTTCTACCTTCAGATTCCTGGTTAAAATTTTCTGAATCTGGCTCAGAGCTATGATTTTGGCTAAGAGAGGACAAACCCCATCTTCGCCTAAGAAATCGAAATCCCTGAGAAGCTTCAGATGCCCTATTATCAGGGACATCAGAAGATGATGCTGCATTGCTACGAGACTGTGAAGTTGTCAAGATTCTTGGAGACACATAGGAATTTTCAGAACTCAACGATCTTGTGTTCAAGGAATCCTGGCTAGATCTTCGTGAAAAAAAGGTAGATGACATACTAGAAGCTATACGCGACAGCAATCTCCTGGTTGAACGTCTACCTTCATTGTCAGAAGATTCTTGAAATGATCTTTGAGATGAACCAACCCTATCTGAACTGCTTATGGTTGAGGTTTCATCTCTATTTGAAATATAAGAAAATCCAGGTTGTGTACTGCTTTGGGGAGATTCCAATTCTCTTGGAGAAAAATTTGATCTTAGAGAATTTCTACTGGAGTCCCTAGAACATGGTATGGTCTGATGTTCAGAAGGCATTTGGTGGTTTGTAGATGATGTATTCAACTGTAAAGTGCTCGCGGAGTGATCTTTTGGTCTTGCTCCCTGTGAATATGAAGAAGGAACTCTGTCTTGAACATCTATTTTTGAAAGAAAAGAAAGATACCAATGACATGAAATAAAATTGGAGTATTATTAAATTTGCATTTATTAATTACTGCAAACTGAAAAACTGGATTCAAACCAAATACTGCTATATTATACTATACATCTTAACTATTATAGAAAAAAACATATACTTCTCTTTCTATACCTCTGATAAAATACAGTACTGCTAAGTCAATACTGTAAACTGAAAAGGAAGAAATGTGTCACAGCTTATGAAACAAACATTTAAATCTACTAACTTCTTGAAGGTTTAACAGTCACAATTTGTTAATCAGAAATTGATATGGTAAAATAATATCTAAATGGACAAGGAATTTTAAATGGGACAAATAATTCAACATAAATGATTCTAACAAATAAAGGCAAAATCATCCTAAAGAGACAGTGTTTTTGGAAATTCTTACTCTGCAATAAGCATAAAACTTATTTCACACAAATATTATCATCCTTATAATTTTATGGCAAACCATGCTAACAGCTAAACTTTCTCCAATCTTTTTTCTTTCAAAAAGTAAGAGCAGTGGATGTTATCTCTGGTTACTCATCAGACATACCTCTACCTCTTAACTTGCTGGGAGCTCTAAGTTAGAATAGGGTCCTAGTAGTTGCAGTTTTGAAAACTATACCACTGGTGGTTCAAATCTTGAAATGGGATGAGAAATACTTTTGCATCCCTTTATAAAAGAATACTTATGCATACACTTAGCTTAAGAGTGAGATGCTGCTGCACTAAAACATGGAGCCTCATGAAGGAGTAAACTGTTAGTGGCTAAATCTATTCTGACCTATACTTGTAGACCTCCAAGCATAGATGGTATTGACACTACATACTACAACAGCTCCTCTATCTGAACCCAAGCAAATAAAAAAGATGTTTTCACTGGTCTTAAGCAAAGGCTTGCCAAAATAAGCTTATTTAATAAAACATACACTTTTAAAAAAAAAGATTTTTATTTATTTATTTGACAGAGATCACAAGTAGGCAGAGAAGCAGGCAGAGAGAAAGAGAGAGAGAGAGGAGGAAGCAGGCTTCTTGTTGAGCAGAAAACCTGATGTGGGGCTCGATCCCAGGACGCTGGGATCATGACCTGAGCCGAAGGCAGAGGCTTTAACCCACTAAGCCACCCAGGCGCCCCTAAAACCTACACCTTTGTAGAACAAATGTATTTTCTTCTATGCAAATCAAACTCTACTTTTGCCTGCTAGATGTGTCAACTTCAATAAGCACTTTGTTTTTTTAGTATTTTTGTTTTATGGTATTTAATTTTGAAAAACTTAAGCTTAATGTACACTGACAGAACTAGGGTGGGTCTTTATGGCAAGTGAATGAAAAAGGCACATTCACATTAACAAAAGTAATTCTAAATTATGCCTTGGGATGCCTGGGTGGCTCAGTTGGTTGGACGACTGCCTTAGGCTCAGGTCATGATCCCGGAGTCCTGGGATCAAGTCCCGCATCGGACTCCCAGCTCTATGGGGAGTCTGCTTCTCTCTGACCTTCTCCTCATTCATGCTCTCTCTCACTGTCTCTCTCTCAAGTAAATAAAGAAAATCTTTAAAAAAAAAAAAAATTATGCCTTAAAATGTTGATTTCAAAAAAATGTTGATTTTGGGGTGCCTGGGTGGCTTAGTGGGTTAAGCCACTGCCTTCGGCTCAGGTCATGATCTCAGGGTCTTGGGGTCGAGCCCCACATCAGACTCTCTGCTCAGCAGGGAGCCTGCTTCCTCTTCTCTCTCTACCTGCCTCTCTGCCTACTTGTGATCTCTCTCTCTCTGTAAAATAAATTAAAAAAAATGTTGATTTCAAGCTTTAATTAGGTCAGAATTTAACTATAAGTAGTTATTACACTACATAGTTGGACACGGACAATATGGGTTTGATCTGTACAGGTCCACTTACATGTGGATTTCTTTCAGTAAACACGGTAGGTATTACGTATGTAATTTCTCTTCCTTATGATTTTCTTAACCCACTGAGCCACCCAGGCACCCCTCTTCCTTATGATTTTCTTAACACTTTTTCTAGCTTTATTTTAAGAATGTATTACATAATACATAGAACATTAAAAAAATGTGTCAACTGCTCATGTTTTTGGTAAGGCTTCCAGTCAGCAGTACGGTTTGAGTACTAAAGTTTTGGGGGATTCAAAAGTTATACACAGATTTTTCAAGTACCAATACTGGAGGAGGGGTGGAAATAGGAGTCAGTTCCCTCACCCCTGCACTGTTCAAGGCTCAACTGTACAAGGCAAATGATGTTGGGGTATAATAAAAATTATTTAGTTTACTTTAGAATATATGCATTCTTAAAAGGAAAAGCACAAGTAAGAAAATTACCAGAAGACAGAACCCAGATACGAATTTACATCTGTTTTAAACTTTTTTATTTATTTTTTTAATTTTAAAGAATTTATTTATTTGACAGAGATCACTAGTAGGCAGAGAGGCAAGCAGGGGGCAGGGAAGGAGGCTCACTGCTGAGCAGAGCCTGGTATGGGGCTCGATCCCAGGACCCTGGGATCATGATGTGAGCTGAAGGCAGAGGCTTAACCCACTGAGCCACCCAGGCACCCCTAAACTTTTTACTTTTTAAAATATAACAAATACGGTACTAGAATACATACTAAGCTATTTTGAATTCTTCATAAGATGCACTTCATGTACTCATTTGTACTATGATTTTAATGACTTACACAAAGAGAGAAATATAACATTATTTAGGTAAGTTATACGTAACAATACAATTTACACTTACAGGACGAAGCTGTGAAATCACCACTTCGGTGACTATAATCCATAAGATTACTAATGGAAGAATCTGCTCTTCTCTCTAAATCTCTTCTCTCTCTCATTAAGTCAGTTCCAAATGATCCAAGTACCATTGATGAAGATCTGGGAACCTGATTATGTCTCCATGAAGAATCTTAAAATAATTGAAGACATTTTAATTCAGAGAAAGCTTTCAAGGTTTCTGATGACAAATCTTCAGTATTACACAGGGAGGTTATTGTGATCCATTATAGGAATCTTCAAGGTTACAGAATTGCAATCAGAAGCAAAATTCAGCAAAACATAAAATTATTCATCAATGAACTCATCACTCATATATTATTTCCTACTCAAACACATTCTTCTCTAACACTAAAACCTAACACCATCTGTGATGTCAATGTCTCAGTTACTTTCTAGAACATCTGACCACACAATATAAGTATAATGTAAAATGATTACAGAACAAAAATGTGAAGCTTGCCAACGATGCAGAATTTCCTGAAGTCAATGAAAGTGATCTTGGAGAGAACAGCCAAAATTCAAATCAAGCCATCTCAAAATGGAAAATGTTTTACTGCAGACATTGATGATATTTTATCAGAAATATTACCACTGACATCACACTTGGTTCCTCTTATTCTAAGAATTGAAGTACTATTGCAATCATAATCTAAATTTTTAAATGAAATCATATCTAACAAAATAAATTAAAGGAAAGTCTCAAAACTTTCCCCCCTGACTATTTACCCTGAAAATTTTGGTTCTTTCTTTCCTAGTCCCAATAGCCTTATTGATTCCTACTCATTAAGGGAAATGGCCCAAAGTATGTAATGCTACGCCTTCACAGAGTAGAAGGGACCAAAAATATCTGTGTACAAAGGTGTTTCTCTACAGTGTTAAGGACAGTCTGCTCTTACCCATCACACTACTCTTAATATTCTTTAGATGGGCAGTGTCTTTCCCAAGGCGGTGCTGCCTATCAAAATAGAAAGGAATCGCTTACACTAATTCTATTGATAATACGTAAGCATTTCAATAATTTTATCTTCCAACTGTGTCATCACAAATTCTGTCTCACCCTAAAACTATTTCAGGCATTCCCTAGTGTTTCATTTGAAGAGGAGTAAGTGAGGAGGCAGCCTCCGGACCTCCTACAGAAAAGAAAGTGCTTTTCAATTTGTGCAACAAATGTGTGTCTGTGAGTACAAAATACCATATATGGAGCTTTATTGATAAGACATCTAAATTCCATAAAGGTTAACTGACTTATAGCCATATAGCTAGTTAGATGGCTAGAATTCTTTCAGAATCCTTATACAGAATTACTAGAATACCAACTATTTTTGTTTAAAGAATTTCTGTTATTGAAAAGTAAGTACAGACTACAACATTTACAAAAGATAAGCTTAGGTTAGGAAATATTAATATATTTATCAGTAAAATTGTCTTTCCTAGTATAACAATTAAAAACTGACTTCTCAAAATAACCAGCAAAATACAGGTCACTTTTACCAATTCAATTATCAGACATATCAGCTATTCTAATTAACCAAAATATGCTAATCCTGTTTATGTAGGATATTTGCATCAAATTTAGAATATAAATCCAGAATGAAAGAGTTTATTTCA
Source organism: Mustela nivalis (assembly GCF_964662115.1). Lineage (NCBI taxonomy): Eukaryota > Metazoa > Chordata > Mammalia > Carnivora > Mustelidae > Mustela > Mustela nivalis. Next base: position 58,216,481 of record NC_139030.1, read on the forward strand.
GTTGTAGCACTAACTTAAGGTAAGACCTGAGAAACTCGACTACATCTGACCCACTATCTTACATGTGTTCTACTTGCTTAATACCACTATGTCTTAGAAAAAGGGCTTTAGTCCAAAATGCATATATAGTGACTCTTAAACAGATTTAATTTTTACCTGACACTGCATTTAAACCATGTCCAATATTTCTCCCAACTGAGGTAGATGTACAGTTTGTGCAGGAAAGTTTAGGTCTTTTTGAATCATGATCCCGTTGCTGGTTTTGTGATCTTGATCGTGCTCCCTGAGTTATCTCAGATTCACTATACCATGTAGACTGAAATGGTGATGCAGATGCTGATGCTGACGTAGACTGTAAGTTTAAAAAAAAAAAAAGTGTTTTGATGAAAGAACAGAATGCTTGCTTTCGGTCTATTAAATTTAATCCCCAATTTCATTCATTCCTCATAAGCACAAATTTTTCTACTATGTAGGTTTTTTTGTAGTTTTTGTTCCTTTCTACCAATGTGTCCCTTTACTTTATACTGTAATTGGACGTTGCTGGGTTATCAATCTGATTTAGATTAATTCTTCCATGTAACTGTATATATAAACAGCTGGTCAGGAAAAACTGAAGAGCAAAAATCTTATAATCATTTTGTTATCTTGGTTTACTATTTCCAACTCCTGTGGAACTGGTTTCCTAGTCCTAAAAGTGAACAGAACAGCAGAAGAATACTATTATATGAACTTATTAGGAAAACTACTATAAAAACAAGATTTTTCTGTTTTCTTTTTTAAAGATTTTATTTTTTTATCTGTCAGAAAGAGAGAGACTGAGCAAATGCGGGAGCAGCAGGCAGAAGGAGAAGTATGCTCCCCGCTTCATACATCACTAATAAATGATATTTAAAAAAAAATTCTGACCTGAAAATTTTTTTACCAGTGAAGCAAGAAACTGATAATTGAGTACATATTAAACACAGTACATATTAAAACTCTTAGCTCAAATTTTTCTCCTTTAATATGTAAGTATATACACACAAACGATCCATAACACAAAAATCACTTAGAATGTACAAACTATTTTACTCCCGCGTAATTTCTTTAATTGGTTAAGCAATTTATTCAATATAAGGCATAAAAAGGGTAAGGATTAGTTCATTACCTTAAAAATGTAGGTTGTAAGAACACAGTATTTCAACCATAACTGCTGAAAGTGTCTTTTTCTTTTATGCTTCAATTACAAGAAGCATACAGCATGTTTACAGGGAACTACATTAGTTCATGGTAACTCTACAGAATGAACCTTGCACACATGGAAAAGCAGAAGCTGCAAAGCTGAATAAGGAGGAGTGGACCAGATCAGGATTTCATTCATCCCTTGCACAGAAGGTATTTTGCTAACGGAATGTGTCTTCAACCAATCAACTGGAGTAGCATAAGAGGTGAAATTCATTAAGTATTTCAAAACCAAACCATCACATGTGCCATAGGGTTATTAGGTACCATATGCTACAGGCCAGTGATGCTAAGACCTCTGAAGTTTGGAGACCAAAATAAAAACTGTTTTAATGTATAATTTAGAAAGAATTGCCACTTTAAAAAAAAAAGATTTATTTATTTATTTAACAGACAGAGAGGCAGGTGGGGGGTGAGGAAGCAGGCTCCCTGCTGAGCAGAGAGCCCAATGTGGGCTTGATCCCAGGACCCTGGGATCATGACCTGAGCCAAAGGCAGAGGCTTTAACCCACTGAGCCACCCAGGCGCCCCAAGAATTGCCATTTTTGACAAGTAAATCAAAATTAGCAAATGCCATCTAATCCCATCCCCAGTTTTTAAGAGGGGCATTTTATTTATTTATTTATTTTTAAAGATTTTATTTATCAGAGAGAGAGGGAGAGAGCAAGCACAGGCAGACAGAATGGCAGACAGAGGCAGAGGGAGAAGCAGGCTCCCTGCTGAGCAAGGAGCCCGATGTGGGACTCGATCCCAGGACGCTGGGATCATGACCTGAGCCGAAGGCAGCTGCTTAACCAACTGAGCCACCCAGGCGTCCCTTTAAGAGGGGCATTTTAAATGCTCCCAAAACATGATGGATTTAACAAAATAAAAAAGAGATTTTTAAGTGAATAAACTTCACTTGTACAAAATCTTTTCCTTATTTTTCTTGTTTTGCATGGACCAGACAAACTGTGTAAGTATAACTTTGGGAAAAACTGAATGAGGAAAATACCATCAGATCCACTACTTCTTAGAAAGATCCTTAGAGCATTGTGGAGATGAAAAAAATGAAATGAACAGAAAGAAAATCAACCATGAAGTCACTGAAATAGCAGAAAATAGTCCTTGTGACACTAGTAATAGGAAGACAGTAACTGTAAGACAAAAACTCATCAAAATTTAGAGACACAGTGAGAAATGAACAAAAGGTCTAAAGTCAACCCAGTTTTCTGGCATTGGCTATTGATGAGAAAAAAGATATACTCACTGTTCAGAAAACAATTTTCATGACTCATAATTCTAAAATGCAGCCTATTATGCCATCCCAGAAACAAAATGCTTGTTAATATCAATATATGGAAAGGAAAAATAAAGGTTCTGACCAGTATTTCTGCTGGCTTAAGTTCAAAACCAAAATTTTTTTTGGCTTCTATCAATTTGGTTCACTGTTCAAGTATCTTTGGTCTGAATAATTTACTTTTTACCATTCTAAATTATTTTAACAATTAAATAAACTGGGGTGCCTGGGTGGCTCAGTGGTTAAGCCGCTGCCTTCGGCTCAGGTCATGATCTCAGGGTCCTGGGATCGAGTCCCGCATCGGGCTCTCTGCTCAGCAGGGAGCCTGCTTCCCTCTCTCTCTCTCTCTCTCTCTCTGCCTGCCTCTCTGTCTACTGTGATCTCTCTCTGTCAAATAAATAAATAAAATCTTAAAAAAAAAAAAACAATTAAATAAACTAAGAATTTTTCTTTTCTTTTTATTTTTTTTTTTAGGGAAAGAAAGACTTCAGTCCTACCTCCCATATACCTCCCATATACCAGTTTCCTCAACCTCCAGGGAACAGAAAGGGAAGGGCTGAAGCCAATGGCCAATGATTTAGTCAATTTGACTCTGTAATGAAGCTTCCATAAAAACCAAAAAGGGGCACCAGGGTGGCTCAGTCAGTTGAACATTTGACTCTTCGTTTCAGCTCAGATCATGGTATCATGGGTTACAGGTTAAATAGTAAAAAAAATTATTAGTATCTACTACTGATTTAATCTCCTTACTTATTAGTGATATGTTCAGATTTTCTATTTCTTCATGATTCAGGTTTAGCGGGTTGTGTGTTACCAGGAATTTATTTCTATAGGTTGTTCAGTTTTTGGAATATAACTGTTCACAGAAGTCCCTTAGGATCCTTTTTATTTTTATGGTATCGTTTATTTCATTTCTGATTTTGAATTCTCCTCTTCTCTCAGTGAACCCAGCTAAAGGTTAGTCTATTTTATTTAGCTTCAAAACAAAACAAAAAAACCAGCTCTTAGTTTCACCTATCTTTTCTATTCTCTTTTAGTCTCTATTTAATTTACCTTCTGATCTTTTTAATTTCCATTATTCTACTAACTTTGGGCTTACTTGGTTCTTCTTTATACCACTCCTTTATAACACTGCACTGGAAGTTCTAAGTAATGCATAATGCAAGAAAAGGAAATAAAATGTACACAGATTGGGAAGACATAAAACTATCTTTATTTGCAGAGGCCCCCCTCTATGTAGAAAATCTCACAGAATCAACAATAACAACAAAATCCATTGTAGAACCAATAAAGGATCAGAGTAATGTTGCAGGACACAAGGTTATTAAAAAAAAAAAAAAAAAAAAAAAAAAAAGCAATCACTTTCCCATATACCAGTAATGAAAAAGTGGAATTTAAAATGAAAAATTTTTTACAACTCAATGATAAAGCAACAAATAGCCCAATTTAAAGATAAGCAAAGGATCTGAATAGACATTTCTTCAAAGATATAAAAGTAGCTAATTAGCACATGAAAAGATGCTCTAAAACCACAAGTTATCAAGGAAATCTAAATCAAAGCTGCAATGAGACATTTCACACCCATGACAGGATGGCTAGAATCAAAATGTAAAGATAAATGTAAGCGAGGATGTGGCAAGATCAGAACCCCCTCACAGAATTGCTGGTAGGAATATAAAATGGCCTAGCTAGTTTTGGAAAATAGTCTGGCAGCTCCTCAATTAACTGAACACAAAGTTATATGACGTGACTGAACAATTCTACTTTTAGGTATAAACCTGAAGTAACTGAAAATGTAAGACTGCATATAAAAACTGCATGTAAGTATTTACAGCTCTATTAGTCATAATAGCCAAAGGAAGGAAACACAAATATCTTATCAGTGGATGAATGGATAAACAAAATGTGATATACCCAAAAAATGGATTATGTACCCATAAAAAAGGTATACCCAATTCAATGGACTATGTTCATCTGTAGAAAGGAATATGGTACTCATATATGCTATAACACAGATGAACCTTGAAAGCATGTTAAGTGAAAAAAGCTAATACAAAAGACTGCAGTGTATGTTTCTACCAATGTAAATGGAGGTCCAACATAGGGAATTCTCCGGAGACAAAGTAGACTACTGGCTGTTTAGTGCTGAGAGGGAGGGGCAGTGCAGTGATAGTTAAAGATTCTGGAGTTTTTTCCTGAGGTGATAAAAAGGTTTAAAAATTGACCGTGGTAGTGATTTGCAAAACTCTGTGAATGTACTGAAAACCACCAAACTGTATACTTTAAATGGGTGAGTCATATGGTATGTGACCTTTAACTCAATAAAGCTAATCTTAAAAAAAGAACCTTAACAATTACTGAAAATACAACCAATGCTACCCACTGGACAATGCTTAATCATTTGGAAATCATTTAATACACAGTAACAGAGGCAAATCCAGAATGAAATGCTATTCTTTGGCTCATTTCAATGAGTCAATGCTGTGACTGTGATGACTGCTAATCCCAGCTTCAAAAATTTTCCAGACCTAAATTATCTTAGCCATAGGCAATACCATGGAACTTTGACCTCTTCTGAATATTCACATGCTAGAGCATCCACTGCCACACTAAATTTGAAGTACTATTTTCTACTTTCTCTTCAGAATGAGTAGTCTTTTCAATTCTCATTAAAAAAAAAAAAAAAAGAAAAAGACATTAGTGGATTTTAAGATTTATGAATTCACTCATGCCCAAATCCAGGTAAGAAACCTTATACATACACAAGAGAGAAGGATCTGGAGTCCATTCATTACTCAAAACTCCCCAATAAATAAATGAAGACTACCAGAAAATTGGTATTCAGATCACTCTACTGTTCCTTGAAAGAACTGTTTTTCACTGAGCTGTACACTTTGGCATCAGGTCCTTTGCTTACGCTGAGATTTACCAAGAAACAAGTTGAGTAAATTAGCAATATACTAATAATTTTAATATTACACTGAAGACAATGTTCACTGTATCATTCACTGTCCCCTTTCAGACCAAACTGTCAAGCACTGCTTTCTTGGAGGAACTGGGTTTTTCTTATGAACAAAACACCTTATAGATCTGATTCTATTTTCCTGTGACGTTCCTGATACCAAAAACAAAAGTCCAAAGTTAACTCTAAAACACTGCAGGGCTTATAAATGCTTATCAGTATTATAAATTTGACCTACTCAGTACTCTATCTGTATTTTTCTTGATACCATTTTAAAACTATTCTAATTTTCTTATCTAATTTTATTTATAGGTATGCATGCATGTATTTAGTTCCTTGGAAGCTAACCCTGTAGTAAACATGTTAATGACTATCGGTTCTTTTAATTTTTGACATAATATAGTATGTAAAATATGCAAATAGTACTGAGCTCTGTAAGTTGATTTACAAACTCGAAAACACATAAATAAAAAGCTTCTCATTATTTCTTATTAAAAGTAATTAATCTCGGGGCGCCTGGGTGGCTCAGTGGGTTAAGCCGCTGCCTTCAGCTCGGGTCATGATCTCAGGGTCCTGGGATCGAGTCCCGCATCGGGCTCTCCGCTCAGCGGGGAGCCTGCTTCCTCCTCTCTCTCTCTCTCTCTCTCTCTGCCTGCCTCTCTGCCTACCTGTGATCTCCGTCAAATAAAAAAAAAAAAAAAAAAAAAAAAAAAATCTTTAACAAAAGTAATTAATCTCAAAGCAAGAAAGGAAAAGTGTAACAGGATTAGCAGCTCTTAAACTGAGTTATAGAAATATACATGAAAGTTATATAAACAATTACATATTCACAGAATGCTCCCAAATTTTTACTTTTAACAATATGAATTAAAGGAATTAAATTCTCTTTTAAACAATATTTAAAATTCTACTTACTGCTCACAAAGAGATAAGACGATCATAGTATTCAACCATTCAAATTTTAACAAAAACTTCCAAGATGAAGCAACAGAAATACCAGCAGGATTAATAACAGAGGCAGCCCAGCTTACAAATGGCTGAGAACCAAAAGATCTTCAGAAAATCAATTGTTCGGAACTTAGAATCTGTATTTTCCCAAAGAAACAATGCTATCCGTAAGTCTTAGATTCTTAAACTCAGGTACTTATATACTCATCATGTGACTGAAGGAAACCACTTCTCTTCCCAGATTTCAGATCCTATCTTCAAAATGACACAAGTATTATCCTACTTAACTAAAATTAAAAGCAAAAAATGTTCCATAAAATATTAAGCACTATATAAAGTATTTCCCTATTATTTAATCCTTAACATAACTGAAATTGAGCATGCCTAGTCCTGACCCTCATTTCTGAAGCTTCAGAGAGAAGGGGAGTGTTATATTGCAAACAGCTGTGAGAAAATAAAGTTCTCATTCATTAAACATATTTTGTTAAGTAGTATTAAGAATATTATATAAAACTAAATATGTCATATGTAATTTTAATATTCTGACAACATACTATACTATATCTTAAAAATACCCATTTAAGCCAATATAAAGTCGGGAAATAATGATAACAATAGCAATCACAATCATCATTATTATAAACAGACACATCTTACTAAGTTCCAGGCAGAGTTGTTCTAGGTGCTTTAATGTGTTATTTCTTTCAGTAAATCTTAATAAAACCACATGAAAAGCTTAATAAAAAAGCTTAATAAAAGCCACGTGAAAACCACGTAAAAAGAAGAAACACAGATATAAAATAATTTGTACAAGAACACAGAAGTCTGTTTTTAAATCAAAACTAAAGAGCAAAGCAAGCTAGAAATAACCGATTTAAGATTGGAAATGTTCCTATAATCCATTAAAAAAATTGGATGCCATTTAAAGCAACTGAAAAACATTAAGAAAAACTCCAATGCTGATTTATCTTATTAAGAATCAGTAAGACATCAAGTGGTTTTTTATGCTTGTACTTGTTTAACTTTCACAATGAAAACCAAGATTTTTAAAGTAATCTAGGACTTTAAGAAAAAGCTGGAAGAAATAGCCTTGAAAATTCTTGTCTTTTAAAGTGAATGTCAATAAATTTTCTAAATACAGCTAAGACTTTTAGCAGCTAATGTAATTAATTATAATAAAAACAAATGTAATAGCTAACTTTATATAGTATATCATGTGACAGGCAGTATTCTCATTCAGTGTAATAATTCATCTAACACTAACAACCTAATACAGAAAATAACAAGGACGTAATAAAGAAACTTGCCCACATTCACACAGTAAGTAGTGGAACAGGACTCCAACCCAGGCAGTATAGTCTGGTTTCAGAGTCTGCTCCTCACTAAAAAGCTCTGTGAAAAAATTAGAAAAAGATCTACAGATAATTTTTTTATGGAGACAATACAGGGGGAAAAAACAATCTTCGCTCTTAATAAGTCATAATCATGTAACCTAGAACTTTTCTACAGGATGGTCTCATGATTCTGTACCTCTGGCAAGTGTCCTTTTGTCAATCAACAGAATTAAAAAAAATACATACATTATCAACCAGCATTTAAAACGACTCAGTCAACTGCAGAAGGTATGTGCTATGGTGAGTGCTGTGAAGTGTATAAACCTGGCGATTCACAGACCTGTACTCCTGGGGCTAATAATACATTATATGTTAATAAAAAATTAAAAATTAAAAAAAAAAAGACTCAGTAATAGTTCATAGAAAATTAGGAAGTATGTGATATATGCATTTTAGGGAATTTTTTTCCTCTGAGTATTTTGTAATATGCTTATTACTGCATAGAAACATTTAAAAATGACTGTCATGTAGAATATCACATGTTATATACATTTATAAATGCGTAAATGAAAATTCTCACTGAAGGATTCTCTTAGATTCAAGTTACCTAACATCAGACTTGTCCACATCACATATGATTTAATTAGCTTTTTTAGTCAACAATGCAATAACCTGAAATTTGAAAGATGAACAATAGGAATTGAATTAAACCTAGAAATCATGCTTCTGAGATTTATACTTTTTTTTTTTACAACTGTTATGTTTATAACATAACTGTTATATGTATAACAGTTAGTATAACTAATAAACCATTTCAAAACCCTAAGTGCTATCAATCCAAAGGAAAACTAATATATAAGAATAGCTAATGTAGATTATGAATCTGCAAACTCATTAGATTAACCATGAAAATAAAGTCCCAAAGTATGTCTAAAAGATTGTTAGTAATACATCTTCACAAAAGACAGTCTGTCAATTTAATAATCACCTGCCACTAAAATCAAAATATTTGGAAGCCATACTAAAAAAAACCCTTAACAATCATTACTCCACTGTTGCCTTGTACATGCAGAGAAAAAGTCAGATGAATACATACAATGTTAAGAAAGGATGCACTTTCTATCCTTTGACCAAGTCATCCACATTGTTTAATGTAGTCAAATTTATACTTAAACTGATACTTATGTTTTTAAGTAAATGGGTTTCCAAGTCTTTGAAATAAAGCATAATGATTTACATTAAGACCACAATGCCTCCTTCATAATTTTGAAATCCACAAAGACTAAAAACACTGAGTTTTTGCTACTTGGTGTGAATAATCATTCATTTTCCTGTGGATATATTAATGTATTTTATTACAGGATGCCTCAGATCCATCTGAGCGTCTTATTAATTATACTCATTACTTTCCTAAAATCTAAAAACCATAAAACCATAAAATCATAATTTTCAAAGAAACTATGTACATATATTCCAAATTAAGATGTTACCTGATATTCAGAATCCAGTCTAAATGAAGAGTCTCTTGAGTGATAGGTATCATTTAAATTATTCCCTCTGCTTCCAGACATCATCCTAGCACTTAAAGAGGTGGGGGGTTGAACTGAAATTCTTCTTGGAATCCTTGACGGTTTAGAATCCATTCTTGAGGTTTCCTGTGAAATGCAAATTTTGAATAATTTTTGCCTTTGGAAAAACACGCAAACCTTAGATTCTTAATCCTCCTTAATCATTAGCTCGAATCAAGAATTAACCATGCAAATTAACTATATCAGACATGGTGAATTATGAGACTATCAACACCCTGTCTTCTCTAAGGCAGAAGTCTAAAGTCCATCAAAGGCTTCCCACTGTCCATAAAATGAAGCAAACTGATAAAAGAGGGATGAAGAACTGAGGTTGTTTCCAAAGCCTGGGCTCTTTTCCTTACTCAATTTTGTCTCTATGGAATCCAACACAAATTTGTTCTTGACTGTCTTGCTATCCTTACCTATTATTAGTGCTTAATACTCATACCATGAGCATTAGCTATACTATTTGCACTCCCCTATCACAATACACTTTCACAGACTTTGTACACACATGGAAACTCTGTACATTCCCCATTCAATTCCTAGTCATAGTATGAAAACACTCATCATTTTTCTTTGTGTGCTTCTATTCTGTACATACTTTAAGACACTCTAAGTTATGCTATAATTTGTTTTATTTCCCTTTTTCAAAAGTGGTAATTTCTAAGTTTTCTTTAGTAAACATTCCTCAACCTAGACCAAGAGTCACAATAGCTATGTGTAATCTTTTAAATATACAAGTACCTCCCACTTTTCAAAAGTTCACATTATGCCCTGTCACTTTTATGAAAGACCTATATATAGTATCTGCTTTTGCTAAGCGTAAGAAATCCAGAGAGAATTTTTGCTTTTATAAAAAGGGAACGGAAAGTGAAAAAACAGCATTCAACATTTGTTTTGCAGCACTGAGGTAGTGTATACCGAGTAGCAAGTGCCAACACCGACCTCCTTCCCCAGGAACTACACTCCTCATCTTAGCATCAAGCCGCCATAACTTTAAACTGTCTGCAAGCTTCTGTGCTTTATCTCAATGTGTACTGTGTATCCATTTGCACAATATGGTGTACAGTAACAGAAAAGTCTGAGACGAGAGATTTTTGGGTCTGGGAAAACTCAGAAAGTTTTCCCATATAAACTAATAACTGCTTCTTCACTTTACATCATTCTAGCCTACAAAAGGTTTCAAAGAAATACTCTTACTTTTGGATAGGGGTGGACACTTGTGCGTATATGAAAGAAATGATAGAACATGTACTCTCTTATGTCTGGTTTTATTTGCTCAACGTTGTATTTCTGAGATTCATTTGTATTGTAGCATGTAGCTGTAATAAGTTCACTCTAACTGGTTTATATAGTATTTCATTGTTATCAATACACAGAAATTATTTGTCCATTGTATTGCAGATGGACATTGAACTGTTTCCAATTTTAGGCTATTACAAACAGTGCTGCCATGAAGACATTACTTTTATAATCAAAAAAATTTAAAAAATCACAATAATCTCTTCAACTTTTCCCTACCCACTTTCAAGAAGGGTCAAAAATTTCCTTCTTATTCTGGTAGTGGATGACATTAAAGTAACTACAAACAGATATGCCACTTGGATAAGGCGTATGTGCTTTATTAAAACATTCAAATTCAGCGGCACCTCAGTGGCTCCTCAGCGGCTCAAAACAGTTAGGCATCTGCATCTTGATTTATGCTCGGGTCATGAACTCAGGATTGTGAGATGGAGCCTGTACAGCCCTGCACTGAGCATGGAGCCTGCTGAGATTCTCTCTGTTCCTCTCCCTCTGTCCCTCCCACCCCAACCATCCACCCCTACTCCCCACAAAAGAAAAAGGAAAAAAAAATTCAAATTTAAAGTAAAAATACCTAATCTATTTTTGGCATGGAACCTCATTAACTCACCAACTCTGGATCAATCACAACTTTCTACCTTAAAAGTTACTACAAAAGAATTTCCTTTCGTTATGATATTTACTTTAAAAACATGGTATCAGGAAATAACAGAAAAGAGACTGAAAAGAGGAAAAAAACACTAAAACATATGGTCTATTTTACAGCAGGAGATACACAACAAACATGAAAAAGATGTAACACAAACTCATTATCAATTAAAATTATTCCACTAAAAATGTCCACCTAATGACAAACCACAGTAAAAGTTACAATGAATATGACTAAATCAAAGCAAGCTTATCAAAAAAGGTCAGTTTAGAACTTCCAGTTAAAACACAAGAGATTATCCTTATGTACCTGTTTTGCCCCTTTCTAAAACCCTGATAAAACGATAGGTAATGAATCCAAAGGGGGCCACAGAAGGCAAGAGATTTCAATGTGTATTTGGAAATCCAAAGGAAGAGTAAAGGCACAATAATTAAACAGAGAAGATTAAACTACACCCTAGGCCCTTAAGAGGTAGAAACTAGAAGCAAAGCATTTGGCCTTAGTATACAAAAAAGCAGCCTGAGGGTACCAGATACCACCATAAAAGGGAAGATGCATGGCGTTAAAAGTGAGTTGAAGTCAAATATGTAGTTCAAACAGTAAACAAACGAATTCTTCCCCTAGCTTCAATCTTCCAAAAGTATTTATTCTCTCCAGAATAAGGATTTCAGATGTAATCCATCCCACCCAAGTATATAATCAAATCTGCAGGACTAAGTGTGAAAAATAAAATCTGTATGTTCAATGTTGAGACCTGAGAACTTTTCCCAACCCTATTTCTACAATGTTGCCATAAAATTAAGGGATTTTACTCTTGGATCACCAAACAAAAACATGGACAAAGATATCTGGACACTGGTATTTGGACTGCTCCCAATTACCAAGCTAGACTGCCACAGGAACATCCTCCCCCACAGCAAAGTCCACTAGTCACGAAGAGTTTTCTACTGTTTTTTTTTTTTTTTTTACCATTTCCTTCAAACAGATAAACATTAAGGATTACTAAGTATCCAATCAAATCCTTTTTCCAGGATTAAAAAAAGGAAAAAAAGGAACATAAAGAAAATTTGGGGAAAACAGCTAACTACTACCCTCAGAGATCAACAGACATCCATTCATAAAATAACAGAGTGCTTAAGAAAACAACTGGAGTATAATAAAGAGCTTGTGGACATTGAAAATGGGATACTCTTTTTGAAAATGGTGATACAATGAGATTCAACATAATTATTGGGAATAAACTGAGGAAACCTCTCAGAAGTAGAAAATACAACTTTAAAATAAGAGAATTAACCAGGGGAATTATCATCTTACTTTAGCCATGGTTAATAGAGAATAAAGAAAATGGAAAGAAAACGAAAACTACTAAAGAAATAAAAGAACCCTTCCAGGACTGAAGGATACAAATCTCCACATTGGAAGAGCTCCAGAGAACCCAGCAGGATCAAAGAAAAAAAAGACCAACACTAAGCACAATTTAACACCTTGAAATTTTATAACACCAAAAAAGAAGAGAAGATCTTGCCCTGGCTTCTTAATGACAACTGTAAAAAGTCTTAAGACAATGAAGCAATGCCTATAGTACTGAGAAAAATGTTTACCCTTGAATTCCAATCTAACAATTAAATGTGAGGTGGAGAATAGGACACATTTTCAGACATGTAAGATCTTTTAAAAAGATCAAAAAACAAGACAAATATCAAAGGAAGATCAATGAAGAGTATGTCCTACGAAATTGAGAGTATAAAGAATGAAAGAAACAGACATGAAACCCAGAAAACAGTTAAGAAAGGGAAGTCCAGACACAGAACCCAGGAAATAGTTCCAAAGGTAGGTAGAAAGGATAAGATCCAGACAGCAGCAGGACTGAATAATGAAAGCAAAGTTTCGGAGAGTGGTTGGGGGAGACTCCTATGGATACTATTTGGCATATGTGGCAGAGACCATAATACAACTGGGGAAGAAAAATTGCTAAGTACAAAGAACAAATGAAAATTTTCTGTTAGGAAACAGATATTGTTCAAAAAACAGGGTGTCACGGGACGCCTGGGTGGCTCAGTTGGTTAGGCGGCTGCCTTCGGTTCAGGTCATGATCCGAGGGTCTTGGGATCGAGTCCCACATCCAGCTCCTTGCTCTGCGGGGAGCCTGCTTCTCCCTCTGCCTCCGCCTGCCTCTCTGCCTGCCTCTCTGCCTGCCTGTGCTCACTTGCGCTCTTTCTCCCTCTGTCTCTGACAAATAAATAAATAAAATCTTTAAATTAAAAAAAAAAAGAAACAGGGTGTCTGGGTGAAACGTGGGTGAATATTTACTAGTTACAATAATGTATTACAATGTATTATAATAAGGTATTGAATCAACAATTTTGCTACAAACATGCTATGGGATGGAGATGATTAGGAAAGTAACAACAAGCATGAATAAGGAAAATACTATGAAAAATCATGAACAGTATAAACATTCTCTAGAAATGTTAAGGTAAATCCCAGAACAGCTACAAAGTTGAGGGTCAGTACCTTTGGAAAGACACTGGGAATGAAGGGTGGGGCAAAGTACTCTTCTTTCCCTTTTTAAAATATGATGATCAAAAATAAATAAAATAAAATATGATGACCATATCTCCTGGTTTGTCTAGTATCTCCAGAAAAGTCCTAATTCATGCTCATTACCCCAGGACAATTATAAATAGCCCTTGGGGGCCTGAGTGGCTCAGTGGGTTAAGCCTCTGCCTCAGGCTCAGGTCAGGTCTCAGGGTCCTGGGATCAGCTCTCTGCTCAGCAGGGAGCCTGCTTCCCCTCCCCCTCTCAGTGCCTGCCTCTCTGCCTACTTGTGATCTCTGTCAAAATAAATAAAAATCTTAAAAAAAAAAAAGTGGCCTGGTTTGGATGATAAAGCACACAAAGTTGCCTAACATAAATCGTTTCTACCTTCTAGCCTTTTTTTTTTTTTAAAGACTGATTTATTTATTTTAGAGAAAGAGAGCAAGCAAGCGGGGTTGGGGCAGAGGGAAAATCCCAAAGGGGACTTCCCATTGAGCACAGAGCCAAATGCAGGGCTCGATCCCAAGACCCTGAGGTCAGGACCTAACAGAAAATCAATAGTCAGGCACCTAAACTACAAGCCATCCAGTCACCCTTATCTTCAGCTTTTAATTTTTTTAACTTATTTTTTAAATTTTTTATTTTAAAGGCTTTTATTTATTTGACAGAAAGAGAACACAAGTAGGCAGAGCTGCAGGCAGAGGGAGAGGAAGAAGCAGGGAGCCCAACGAGGGGCTTGATCCCAGCACCCTGGGATCATGACCTGAGCAGAAGGCATTTGTTTAACAGACTGAGCCACCCAGGCACCCCCCCACCCCCGCCGGCCATCTTCAGCTTTTTATAAACCATTTATACTACATCCATACAGGATTTCATTGAAAAGAAATAATTATGAATTGGACATTCAAAGAAGGTATACATTAGTAACAAGAATATCAATGGTTAAATACTGACATGCAAAAACCCATAAATGATTCAACAAGTAGTAGGTTTACTATTTTATTAAGATGGCTATAAAAATACTAAATAAAGGATGGTTAAAAAAAACAAACAAACCACTAAACATGGCGCCTGGGTGGCTCAGTGGGTTAAGCCTCTGCCTTCGGCTCAGGTCATGATCCCAGGGTCCTGGGATCAAGCCCCGCATAGGGCTCACTGCTCAGCGGGGAGCCTGCTTCCTCCTCTCTCTCTGCCTGCCTCTCTGACTACTTATGATCTCTGTCTGTCAAATAAATAAATAAAATCTTAAGAAAAAAAATACTAAACAAGGGACTATTTGTGATGAGGGTATTAACAGAAAGACAAAATGTTTTTTTAAGAGATGCAGGCCTAAGGATGGTTCTATAACAATTACGCTTCTTAATCATACCTTATAGTTTACTTTGTATTTATACTCAATTTTTACTTGCAGACTTACTTGCAG
Organism: Mustela nivalis; assembly: GCF_964662115.1. Taxonomy (NCBI): domain Eukaryota; kingdom Metazoa; phylum Chordata; class Mammalia; order Carnivora; family Mustelidae; genus Mustela; species Mustela nivalis. The sequence goes on from NC_139030.1 coordinate 58,231,708, forward strand.
AATGAAACTAACCTAGTAGGAAATCTGCTCAAAATAATCTCTTGGGAGAAGGCAAAGAGGCAGAGTCCTCTGAGATACAGAATTTATACTCTATGAAACTATTTTTGGAAACTCCTCTACATAAACTGATTGAATTCTGACAATGTAGGTGTTACCAGAAAACTTATATAATTTGGTTGCATAAGTTGTAGGTCAAAAGCACAAAAAAACTGTAGAAAAAAAATAAAATGTGCAGTCCTTGAAAGACTGCTACCAAACTTACAGAGTACTATGGAGACATCTTTTCAAGCCTACATGTTTAGTGTGTGCTAGGCACATTAATACTGAACATGAGGAGATGAGAGGACAGTGCTGAATGTAAACACTTAGATAATGACTAGGAAAATACTGTAGTCAGGCAGCGAACAAACAAACCACACAAATTGTTCTAAGTGCTGTAAAAGAAACGTATAAGAACTATCAGGAAAAGGTATTTGAAGCTTAATACTTTTAACCAAGACTTAAAGAGTACAGTACAAAACAGTTCTTAAGTAATCTTGCCTCAATGGTTAGAATAGTTTCTTTGTTTTTCTAACACTGTATGCCTTTAAATCTAAATTTTGTAAGATGTGATTCTTGAGTTAGACAGCTATTTGGTAATTAGATGAACTGGCTGGCTTCATAGGTGTGTGACATATGCAGGACAAGACCCTGCACTTGACTGAAAGCTCGCTCCTGACATCCTGAAATTCTTGATAATTTCATCCTTGAACTTGTGGTTTACTTTTTAATTTTTCTTATTTTGGGAGTCAGGGGGGAAGTGAGAGGGAGAGCAAGAATCTGAAGTAGCCTCCATACTCAACTCATGAGTCGAAACCAAGAGTTGGATGCTTAACCAACTGAGCCATGTACGTACCCTTGCACTTGTGTTTTGTAAGTCACATAGGACAGTGCAACATGAGCTTGAGCAGAATGGAATGGGATTATCTGCCATGCCTTCTCACTGAAGTTGTATACAGCATTCATGATGCTGTGAAATTTCTACAACACCATTTGTATTCTCTTTAAGCCTCATGCAAGTTCTAGGCATCAAGGGTCCACCTGATGGAATTAGTTGTTCTTGTTCCTTATCAACATATCTGAGTAAACTGAGGCACTGATGGCTCCCAGGGGCTGATTTTTCATTCTTCAGACTTGGTTTGAACATGGGAAGAAGAGAATGAGCTACAAAAATCTTTTTTTTTTTTTTAAAGATTTTATTTATTTTATTTGACAGAGAGAGAGATCACAAGTAGGCAGAGAGGCAGGCAGAGACGGAGGGGGAAGCAGGCTCCCCGCTGAGCAGAGAGCCCGATGCGGGGGCTCGATCCCAGGACACTGAGATCATGACCTGAGCCGAAGCCAGCAGCTTAATCCACTGAGCCACCCAGGCGCCCCTACAAAAATCTTTTGATCAATCTTTGAGACTTCCACTGAACTTGTCGGCTTTGGAAATGAGGTCACTTGGGTAAAAATTCTCTGGAGCAGATATTGAACTATTAGTTTACCTAAGTGGTTGTGATTTTACCCTGCCTGTTAAGAATACCTTCCTCACCTTGAGGCATTTTAAAAATGACTGTCATAAGCAACAGGAATGGAAAAGAGATATTCATACCAACTTTACAATTTATGTAGTCTGTTCATCTCATAAACCTGTGACTTGTTACCTACTAGGAAAACTGGCACTTCTTCCCCGCCTAAAGATAATTTCATTCTACTGGGCTTCCTGAAAATCTCTGAAGCACTCTTTAAAACAAGTTCATGTATTCCAGTGACCTGCTAAATATTATAAAGGATCTTCAGACAAAAAAAGTGTTCTACCTATAAACAGCACAATTCAAATCTATACTGTGGAAATAATTTTGCCTTAAGCCTCCTCTCAGTTCAGATAAAAAGCCTAAAGAAATTCTCTATCATCAACTGACATGTAAAATTCTGTAATTCTGTGCCTGATGTTATCTGCAATTATTAGTATCTCATAATTACATATTAAGTGCAACTGAAAAACTGTATCACAACTTATACTGGAATACAAACAAATTAAAGCTGAATTTTACAATGTTTTCAGGAAAACTTTACTTGGATACCAGGGCTACTGTGGGTAAACCAACATAGTTAGTCTTTAATAATACCTTGCTAGTGGGGCGCCTGGGTGGCTCAATGGGTTAAAGCCTCTGCCTTCGGCTCAGGTCATGATCCCAGCGTCCTGGGATCGAGCCCCACATCGGGCTCTCTGCTCAGCAGGGAGCCTGCTTCCTCCTCTCTCTCTGCTTACTTGTAATCTCTGTCTGTCAAATAAATAAATAAAATCTTAAAAAAAAAAAATAATACCTTGCTAGGCTCTATCTAAACTGAACTCACATTTTCATCTTTTTTATTTCATTCTACTAGCAATGATGTCATGTCCAATCAAACTTTTTTTTCCTAGTACTTACCTATAGAAAAAAATCTAAATTCTTTGGCCCAGCATCCAAAACTCTAACCTACTGTTTCCACCTAATATCCAATTACCACCAAAAAAATGAAAACAACAAGAACAAGAACAAAAAAATAAAAAAACTTTTAAAAGTTACTGAGTACTTTCAATATACCAGGTGGGGTGCTGAATTCTACAAATATAATAATAAAACCTATCTCCTAAAACTCGTATTTCAGGGGTAGAGGGAATGGAATAAAAATAAGCAAGTACATAAGTAACTGTGATATAAATAACAAAGATATACAAAATGCTATGCAAAAGAACCTGAAGTTTTTTTTTTCCTAAAGATTTATTTATTGACAGAGAGAGATTACAAGTAGGTGGACAGGCAGGCAGAGAAAGAGAGGGGGAAGAAAGCTCCCCACTGAGCAGAGAGCCCGATGTGGGGCTCGATCCCACAACCCTGGGACCATGACCCGAGCTGAAGGCAGAGGCTCAACCCACTGAGCCATCCAGGTGCCCCAAGAACCAGAAGCTCTTGATAGCAGATTACTCAAAGCAATCCTTCCTCAAAACAATGAAAAATGTTGGATTAAAATATAAAGACCATCCTTGGGGCGCCTGGGTGGCTCAGTGGGTTAAACCGCTCCCTTCGGCTCAGGTCATGATCTCAGGGTCCTGGGATCGAGTCCCGCATCGGGCTCTCTGCTCAGCAGAGAGCCTGCTTCCCTCTCTCTCTCTCTCTCTGCCTGCCTCTCCATCTACTTGTGATTTCTCTCTGTCAAATAAATAAATAAAATCTTTAAAAAAAAAAAAAAAAGAAAGAAAAGAAAAAAGAAAAGGCAAGGACCACGAAAGAAATATTAAAAAAAAAATAAATAAATAAAGACCATCCTCTTAAAAGCAATGAAGGCTTACTGACAAGAATTACTAGGTCAGTAATGAAGGGAAAACGGCATTCTAAGAGATATGAAAATACAAAAGCCACTTCTGCCCTGGAAGCACTTGTAATTTCTAGAAAGTTTAAATTTTAATTTTACCAGTCTTGCATAAGAAATCAAAGTCCAAGACATGCATAAGGCATGTCTATGTGCATACTGATATTTTACAAGTCTCCCAACTTTGCTTGAGTATTTTCAAGCAAAACAAAACAAACAAAAATTGGGCTTAAATATTCCCCTCTCTGCTTAATGCATAGAAAAATATAAGAGAACATCACTCTAACTCCTAACATAACGGTAAGCCAGATAATCTATTAAATCACTGTTCTCCAGTCTACCAGAGCGGAGGCTACAAGGCAACAGATGAGTTGAACAACAAAGAATGGTAAGCCCCTCCACAAGATGAAATAAAACAAAGGTGGTCACAGAAAGGCTGATAAGAAACAGCCAAAACTGATCAAATTCTTAAATACTGAAAGGTAAATATTTGCTAGTGTGAGACAGTTTAGGAACTCTGGGAGCCTCGACACAAGTTTGAGTCTTTGTTCCAAAGGCCTCCATTGAAAACTCGTAAGAAAGAATGAGGACAAACAGAAGAGCTGAAAACTTCATTCTCTATAGTATGATCATGCAGGGCCTGGCCTGCCTATGCTTAAGAAAAGGGAACTTGAAGAAGGTTAGCCGTGCTCCAGAACCTGCAAGAGTACAAGGTGGGATTGGCTGTGGCTAGGAAAGAAGGTATGAAAACCACTTCCAGCACAGACTCTATGCTAATACAAGGCAAAAGGTCTGTGGCCACTGAGGAAGGGCTATGAATGCTTGCCCAAGATCTTCCATCAATACAAGGCAGAGATTAGTTGCTTTTGGGGTGCAGGGGGAGCGGAGGGATGGCAGGGGACTGCATGCACTCTGGACTCCAAGAGGCAAGTAGAACAGAAATTTGAGACAGCCCCACCTCTGAGGACCAGGCACAGAGAGCCATCCTAAGACCAAAGAAAGATATACAGAACTGAGAACACCCCCTTTTACCATGAGCTTTAGCTTCAAATAAGAAACAAAGACAGCCTACTGCTGAGGAAGTTACAACAGCCAGGGGGAGAGAGAGAGACAAAAACTTTTATAGTAAGATGCGCAGGGCCTGCAGGAAGTTGAGGATAGTAAAAGAATACTACTGTAAAAGAATACTACTGTAAGATATCCTCCAGTACCCCAGCCTCACACTAAGCACTAAGTAATGGCAGTCTAGTACTGAAGAACTCTGAAGGTAAATAAAGTGATGATAAAGTTTAAGCCTGGCTCAACTAGTCGACACCAACTCAACCCATCACAGTACACAATTTGACAGAAGTAGAGTATGACTATATCCAGGCTTAAATATTATTTATTTCAGCCTCTACTTTTTTTTTTTTAAACTTACTAACCAAAAATTACCAGACACACAAAAATATAAGGAAAAAAATGAACCCACTGCCAAGAGACAAGAGTCAACAGAACTACATAAATATGGCCCCAATGTCAGCAAAATGGAAAATTGATCCATTTAACAATAAAGTAAGCAAAACTGAAGAACTAGGGGAAATAAGCTAAAAGAAAAACGATCCAGAATGAAGCATGGAAGAACAGATGGCAATAAATACAGATGGGAGGGCTTAAGAGACACTGAGAGAAGAATAAGGAAGTCTACTGTACATTTAGTTGGATTTACAGAAGGAAAGGACCAGGGCAGAGAAAAAAATTGAAGAGATACTGCCTGAAATTTTTTTCAAAACTGACAAAAGGATAAGAGTTAGAAAGCCCAACTAAAATAATTACCAAAGAGAATTAGCAATTATACCAATTTCTACATCAGATACACCACTGTATTTATTTTATTTTTTCCTGTTTCTTTTTTTAGATTTTTTTTTTTTGACAGAGAGAGAGAAATCACAAGTAGGAAGAGAGACAGGCAGAGAGACAGGGGAGGAAGCAGGCTCCCTGCGGAGCAGAGCACCCAACGTGGGGCTTGATCCCAGGACTCTGGGATCACGACCTGAGCCAAAGTCAGAGGCTTTAACCCACTAAGCCACCCAGGAGCCCCTTTTTCCTGTTTCTTAATCCTATGAAAATGCCATGGGAGCACTGACTGGGAATAGCCAAAGTTCCAGATGCAAAAGACTTCAGGGGAAGTTACATCTGAGATGACCTTTGAAGAATAAAAATAGAAAAAGGAATAAGGCATAAACTTGCTAAAGCATGTTAAAGAACTGGAAAAAAGAAAACAATCTGAGCGTCAGAGTAAAACTGAAGGCATAGAAGAGGAGAAACAGAAAGGTCTCTGAAGGGAATGAATACATAAAATCAGACCCATATTATAAAGGCAATCTCAGGTCCTTAGCTCAGGAGTTTATACTTTAACAAGGTAATGGTTCTGAAGCTTTTACCACCACTATTTTTTTTTAATTTTACCACCACTAATATTTTTTTTTTCCTTTAGGACCCCAGGAATAATATTCCTGACAAACAGTGTTTTCGAAAACATTTATCTAGTTTTGCCTAACCTTAATAACAGATTCATATACATATTCCTGCATTTCTTAGAATAAAGTTAGTAACTAATTTTACTACCTTTGTGGAATAATAGGGAACAACCTAATGTTACAGGCTATAGGCTCAGAAACTAGTCAAGATTTTGAGATACCAACAGCTAAAAACAAAGAAAAAAAATTCCGAGTTTGTCCCCAATTAAGGACAGGTTATTAGGAAGAAATATACTGGCTCTGAGGCAAATTAATGAGGTCCCAAAAGTAAACAGAAAGCAGATTCTGGGTGGCTCAGTAGGTTAAGCATCTGCCTTCCGCTCAGGTCATAATCCAGCATTCTGGGATAGAGTTCTGCATAGGGCTTGCTGCTCAGCAGGGAGCCTGCTTCTTCTGCCTCTCCCTCACACCCCCACTGTCTCTGACAAACAAATAAAAATTTTTTTTAAAAAAAAAGGAAAGAAAGAAAGCAGATTCAGTATGTCAAATAAAAAAGAATTCTAGGGGCGCCTGGGTGGCTCAGTGGGTTAAAGCCTCTGCCTTTGGCTCGGGTCATGATCCCAGGGTCCTGGGATGGAGCCCTGCATCGGGCTCTCTGCTCCGTGGAGAGCCTGCTTCCTCCTCTCTCTCTGCCTGCCTCTCTGCCTACTTGTGATCTCTGTCAAATAAATAAATACAATTAAAAAAAAAAAAAAAAAGAATTCTATGGGGGTGGGGAGGAATTGTTCAGAATACTGATGAAAACCAAACATTTTTTTCTTTTTTGGCAGGGAATTCAGAGTAGAACACAGAGAAGCATGAGTTTTAAAGAAACAGTCTGAAGTACACAGAAGAGGTCTAGAAGCATGGTGGAAACAGTTTTGAAAACAGAGAGCAAGCTGAGGTGATAACAGATTTTCAATCACTCACATTATCTACCCATTCACCTATGCTACCTCCATGCCTTCTGATTTCACTGTCCCTTTCTGTATGTTCAGCCTAAGGAGGTCACTCTCCACTGATTATGCCTAATGAGTAGATCTGGGGCACTATGAAAAAGTGAATTGAAAAGCTTCAGGCAGTATAAGGAAACGCTTAAGACTAAAGGAGTTCTACATATTTCCCTACATAACAGTAAAGCTTTTTTCGGGTACTACCACAGATTAAGAAGTATGACTTGGATTTCTGGTTACCTAATTTAGAAAGCTTATTAATGCCTAAGATCAGAAATATGAAAGCACAATGTTAAGTTTTTTTGCTAATTCTGCTTATAAGGGGATCTCTCAAACAACGTGTATCCTTTCCCATTACTCTCTAGACCACTCTCTTCCATTAAACAGTGTTGGTCAGGATCTGTCAAGAATCACACAGTAGTCATAAACCAAACAACCAGACTAACAAAACAGGCCCCAGGCCCATCTACAGTAACAAATAGTATGGCCACACTTAAGACCTTCCCTTTAATTAATTAATTTAACTAACAGAAATAAGTATGAAACTGAGGCCAGGAAAGATAAATTAAGCATTGCACAATTTTTAGCACACCAGCCCATTTCTATTTGCAAAAATGACAGTTAAGAATGCAAGCTATGAGATCTGTCCTTTACTTCGTATGACTCTAGGCTTAATTTCTCTAATATTTATTCACCTACAAGATGGTGATAATAATAGTACCAACTTCAAAGGTGTATTATGAACTTTGCTAGCACACAGTATTGTATTCAGCAAATACTCGCTACTATTATTAGGCAATGCTATCACCATTAAAGATTTTCATACAGTTTAGTAGACATTGTCTTGCTGGGCCTGGGTGGCTCGGGTCAGTTAGGCATTCCACTCTTAATTTCAGCTTGGGTGATGATCACAGGGTCCTGGGATTGAACCCGACATAGGGCTCTGCACTAAGCACAGAGTCGGCTTGTCCCTCTCCCTCTGCTCCCCAACCTTCCCATCCCTGCGCTCTCTCCCTCCCTAAAATAAATAAAATCTTTTTAAAAATTTTCTTTAACACATAGTAAAAAGATTTTTTAAAGTCATTCAGATTTATTATGGGAGGATTATTATCTAAAAAAATACCTTGACTATTTAAGTGTATGAAAAAATTTGGGAAAAATAAGCGTTATTAACATTTTATTGTTTTCTCTGGTTGGGTTTTGTTTTCTGTTTTATATTCGGTTTTCCAAAATTTCTTTAATGTACTTGGTCTTCTTCTTCTTTTTTTTTTTTTTTTAAGATTTTACTTATTTATTCGACAAAGATCACAAGTAGGCAGACAGGCTGGCAGAGAGAGTAGGAAGCAGGCTCCCTGCTGAGCAGAGCCCAATGCGGGCCTGGATTCCAGGACCCTGGGATCATGACCTGAGCCGAAAGCAGAGGCTTCAACCCACTGAGCCACCCAGGCACCCCTGGTCTTTCTTTTATAATTAAGGGAAACAGTTATTTGCAAATGAAAAGACACGTTTTCTCAATAACTTCTAATAAAATTTATAAAGAACTTCTAATAATTCCCTAAATTGCAGTACTACTGGTCTACCCTCTTTAGTATCCACATACCACAAAAGAAATAAATATTAAACAAAGAGGTACTATTCTAGTAAATATTAAATAGGTTAAAATCACTCACAAAAATGTTTCAAATACCCAAGTATGCCTTAAAAATTTTACTATTAAAAATTTCAAACATTGGGCGCCTGGGTGGCTCAGTGGGTTAAGCCGCTGCCTTCGGCTCAGGTCATGATCTCAGAGTCCTGGGATCGAGTCCCACATCGGGCTCTCTGCTCAGCAGGGAGCCTGTTTCCTCCTCTCTCTCTCTCTGCCTGCCTCTCTGCCTACTTGTGATCTCTGTCAAATAAATAAATAAAATCTTTTAAAAAAAATTTTCAAACATATGCTAGAAACAGTAATAAACCTCCATGTACCAATCAACAGTCTCCAACAATTATCAACATCTGACCTATCTTATAATCTATTTTATCATCCTCCATTTTAAATCAATTCCCAATCAGGACATCTGTAAGACTGCCTGTACTGAAAACTGTTCTAAGCAACTTGTGGTAAATTACAAAACAGGGCTCCAAATTTCTCCCAAGTACACATACCTCTTTATACTGTGATGTTGCTGGAGGTAAAATCTTACTTTTCCCCACCCCTTGAATATGGACTAGTCTTGTGACATTTATTTTGACTAAGAGAATGCAGTGTTAAGTGACACTGTATGATCTGAAAAGCTGTAAAAGTCTTATAACTTCCACTTTCACTCTCTTGGAATGCTGTCTTGGGACCCACTTGTCAGTAGGCCACATGGAGTAAAGCCTAAATGTCAACCAATACCAACCATCAGACATGTGAGTAACACCATCTTGGCCTTTCCAGTCTGAGAAATCCTATAGCTGAATGCTGTTACATGGGTGAACCCTGGCAAAACCAACAGAACTGATTAACTGGTACACAGAATTGTAATAGTAAACAGCAGTTTTAATCCACTAGGTTTTGAAGTGGTTTCCTATGAAGCAATAAAGTTTCATAACTCACCCTAGTTTTAATGTTTCTACAAAGTATCTTTATGTACCCAGATTCTGTGAAAAATTGGATTCTATTTCAGAATTTGTCAAACATCTAAGGGAGCTGAAGTTAGTGAATTACCAAGAGCACAATACTACTATACAATAAATTCATGGCATGAAAGGCCAGAGTTACCACACAAAATACTTATGTATTCTAATAGCCACTAGTCTTTCAGAATTGTGAACATAATTCCATTATTTACCTCTATTTGGTATAGCCTTTTCTTTAAAAAATCTGCTTCTGGAGGAAAAAACAGATACATACTTAAATGGGAAATGCAAGTGTTTTATTGATCCTAGTGAATATGGAGATGTGGAAGCTATGTTAGAAGACAGAGAGTCTTCTTAAAAACTGCCTCTGCGTTTTTTTTTTAATTTTAAAGATTTTATTTATTTGACAGAGATCACAAGTAGGCCGAGAGGCTGGGGGTTGGAGGGGAAGCAGGCTCCCCGCTGAGCAGAGAGCCCAATGTGGGGTTCAATCCCAGTACCCTTGGGATCATGCTCTCAGCTGAAGGCAGAAGCTTTAACCCACTGAACCACCCAGGAGCCCCAAGCCTCTGCGTTTTTAGATGACAGATCCTTAAAACAAAGATATACCCATGCCTGAAATAATAATCAGAAAAAAATGTTTAATGTCTTCACGAGAAAATATGACTATTAAGTCTATGCTACTTTATAAGACAATCTGTTCTCCTCTGAAGTATACTTAATCTGTAAATGTCAAGTTTGAATCTTCATTCAGAGTGGACACCATGTCAAGGTTTTTTTTCTGGAAGGGGAGAAACACTTTAAGTGCAAAGATGCCTATAAAAGGTGAGAACCTAGCTTTTAAGGTTCAAAATTTGCCCTCTTCTAAACCTGTTGACAAAACTGGGTGTAGAGCAGTAGGTGATTTCAAAACCAGATGTTCAACATGTAGTTAAACTGGTAGAGCTACAAAGAAATGTATTTGAGAGCAAGAAAAACCAGTTTTGACCACATGAGTTCAGACCAGAATAGAAAAGTTAAGATCAATGAAAATTAAACCCCAGCCATGCTCAAATTAGAATTTTGTACCCACCCTTGGGTTTATCTTACTATTAGCAATTGTATTAAAGATAGAGTCTCTATAAAATAATTTGTTATTACAAATCATTACAACAGAATTTTGCTTTAGTGATTTCAAATAGATCTTACAATAATTCAAAATCTACTTATTTTATGTTGTAATCCTAATGTGATCAGTTACTTCTCTTAAATTTAAGAGCTAAAACATTCACTAGTTAAGTTAAATTTGTTGCTTAAAAAAATAAGGTTTAACACAAGCATTTCAGTCTGCATTCCACTTGTGCATTTCCCATTGTTCTTCATTACTGGCACTTAATTATCTGCAGTAACAGAAGGATGCTGTCAGTAAAGATAATCTAAAAATCATTTTTATTGGGCTTACAGACGCAATAACTCTGCATTCCCACAGCATAGAGCACTTTCTGAAACAGTAGGTCTTTCATGTCACCTTCTAATTTGTTGCAATTATGGGAACAAATTGTTCATTCCTAAAACAAAATACCATACCATGACTTTGCAATTTCCTATCAAACTGCTAGTCCCCTTAACATCTCAGTTCAAGCAATAGTTCCTGTAAAAAATTTCCCCAAAGACTGAAACTTTGGTCAATTTTTTGCTCCCACAGTACTACCATGTTCTTAGCCTATGATAACAGCAGTAGTTGTTTATACATTAGTCTCATGACTGAACTGTGAGTTGTGGAAGGCAGATGCTGTGTCAAGCGCATTCTTGTAACATGAAGCCTTGGTCTAGTAGCCAGAATACAATCAATAACAAATTATCAAAAAATGTTTCACATAATTTGATAATTCTGCACTATTATTTTCCTAAAATTTTAAAACATGGGCAACTCCTAAACATACACGAGATGAAGAGTTGTGTGAAATGGATATGGAGCTCATTAAAAATAGGCTGTACAAGAGCCATGGATGACGTGTCAGTTGATTACCTGACATCTTCATGTAGAACATAGGTGTGTATCTATATAAAGGAATCTCTGTGCTTTATCTTGGAAAATAAGCTCTCTTGCCAGTGCAGCAAAAAAGTAATCACTTGTATTTAAGTAAGTAGGAATTTTTAATCATTCTTACTCAAGACATCTGACCCCGCATGCAACTTTGGAAAAAAGTCAAGACCATGCTTACAAGCTTACATCTGTGGTATAAATTTACAGCAAAGGAAAAGTTTTAAAAGTTCTTATCTAAAAACATTTGTAGTATGGAACTTATATTAATGGAGGGAAGGGGTACCACAGGCAGAGTAAAATTTTAAGGTTATTCTGACCAGAATATAAACAACTGGACTTCAGGTATCAATTCCAATTGTTTTATATCCATTAAAAATTCATTCCCAGAGCATTACTCCCCCTAGGTGTTAGACTACTATCAGCTACCTCACCTAATCTAATTCCCATCTCAACTCAAAGAAAAGTGCTATGTTTCTAAGAAAACACAGGTTAAATAATTCTGGCAAAATTAAGACCCAAACCCAGATCTTCTGACTCTAAATCCCTCAGACACAACTGTTTCACAAGAGGCTGTAGAGCTGTAAATGAAATACTGATCCTCATTCCTGAAACATGTTTATCCTCTTGAAAAATCTAGCTACACCATGTGTTTGCCTTGTTAATGAAAGTATACTGCTTGGTTTTTAAGTCAAAAATTCATTTTTAACCTTACCTTAGCTCTTGACAGAAAAGTGAGAAAGGAGTACGGGGAAGTTTAAAATATTTACAAAACAGACCTAAAGTCCTACAAAAAAAAAAAAAAAACTTACTAAATTCAATTTCACTTTGGCACATTTACTCTCAGTAGTGCCAAACGACACTAGTCGTGACGAATCCACTACCAGGACAGATTTTCCTCCATTTATTACTATCTACATGTGCACGTAGGGGAAAAAAAAAAATTGTAGTATTTTATGGTGCTTCTCCGTACGTGTTCATCTTCACTACGCGGTTCCATCAAAATGAGAGAATATCTACAACTGATGCCTCCCAGATTTTCACTTCTTAGGCCAACAGGTCCGTTTTACATATACACCATCAACTATTTCAATTTGAAGGACATACAATTTCCCACGATACACAACTCCCAAAGTAACACGACAGTCAAGAAATGGAGCGATCAATGACCAAATCTTCACCGCAACTTAAGGGCTGGCAAAGTCCCTTCAACTGGAGACCGGGTTGGCGGAGTCCCAATCCTCCCCGCCCTCCACTCGGCGCTCACTAAATACCTCACTCGTGACACTCCCGGCCCGCAGGGTTCCGGAGGATCCTCCTTACCCCCATCCAAGAGGAGGCCGCCAAAGGCCAATGCAGTACCCAAGCCCCTTGCCCTCGCCGACCACACGTTCATCAGGAAGACGTACAATCTGCCCCTCTACCCGTCACAAACTCCACCACGAGACAAAAAGGCCACCGGTCGAGGCCGGCGCCCGGCCGCCCTCCGTAACCGCGGCGCCGATCACGCTCCTCCGCCCCAACCAAAGACGAGGGAAGCAGCCTCCGCGTCCCCAGGCCTGCACTTCGTTTCCTCCCCTCCCCCACGCGGCCTTGGCTAGAACCAACTCCCCCAGAGGGAGAAGCCCGAGAGCCGCAGCTTATTACCCCTCTTCCAAAGCTGGCACTGTACAGGGCGCGTCCTGCTCGAAGCGACCACCGCCTTCTTCCTCGGAGATCAGGGCTCCTAAATAAACCAGAGCACTCGGCAGAGAAGCACAATGGCGCCCGCCCCTCGCCCGGATCCGGCGCAGAACCAGCCGCCACCGTTGAAAGCCCCTCCCTTCTTCTCCCCCGCCCCCAACTTCACAGACTCCGCCGACTTCTCGCGAGAGGGGCGGTGCTGCGGGGACCTGAGAGCTGCGGGCGGGCTCGACGTACCCTACCGCGGGGTGGTGCTCTGACTGCGGCAACCGTTGAAGGGCTGCCCCCGGGGAGGCAGCGAGGCGCCACTGGTAAGCAGCTGCGGCGGGTCGGCTGGCGGGCTGGCGGCTGGGCCAGTGAGGGTGCGGACGCCGGGAGCTGGGCGCTAGAGGCCTGTCCCTAGTTGGCCGCCCTCGCCTGCTTGGCGAGAGGTTCTGATCCAGCCCTACCGCTCCCAGGCGCCCGAGTCCCCGCTACAGGCTCTTGCCCCCTCCCGCAAAGCTGCCGGACCCTCTGCTGAAGTACCGCCCAGCTATTTTTTTGTTTCTTTTCTTTCTTTTTTTTTTTTTGGCTCCTGGTAAGTGGCGCAGCGAATGTTTATTGACTTAAGCACTGCTTCATCCGACCTCCCCTCCTCCCGCTCCCTTCCCGCCCTGCTGTGGTCTGCGAGCCCTCCCCTTTCAGGGTAGGAGCGGGTTTCTCCGGGACCGTTCCCTGTTGGTGGTCATTAAGTCTTGGTGGTGGTGTACTTTTACAGTTACGTCTTTTAAAATCCTGGTACCGATCCTTGATAGTGTAGGATTTTGCAGTAAAAATTCACTTGGAAGAAAATTGCAAAGTAAATGGTCTGGTTAAAATGAGGCGAAACTTCCAAAAACCTCTAAGTGTGGTAAACTTAATATATAAAGGTTTAGTAAAAAATAAAAGGGAGTAAGAGAAGAAAGCCACAATTTATGTGGATTTAGATATTACGTGGATTCAGGTGATATTGTGCGTATTTTGAGTAATTTATCAAACGTAAAAGTTCTTTACCGGTAAAGATAAGTTATTGAAACTTGTAGGCTTACTCAGGGCACCTGATTTTTTAAAGTGACTTATTTTATTAGGTTTTAAGCAATGCATTGCATTCAAGTAATTCTAATTAATGACGTATTAGTTTTATATGGTTTGTTTATTTGTTTGTTTGGTTTTATTTATTTTTTTTTTTTTTTGTCATTTCATCTGAAGGGAACGCGCTATCACTTCTCCCATTTCACTCTGGGAGACTAACAGATTGTCCATGCTTCACTATTATAAATAAATTGTAAAATGTAAATTTTAAAGATTTAAAGTTTATTATCATTTAAAGTTGGCAGGTAAATGCCAGTCTATCTTTTCAGGATGTGAATTAAAGAGCACCTCGTATGTTACTTTAGAGGAAATTAATTTGCCCTTTTTAGGAAACATTTTTTTCCTCAGCCTGTTTGAATATACCTCTAGCTTTGTGGCTGTTGATACTCACACCTGAAGCACCAGACTGCATGAGTACAAATCCTAGTTGTGCCTCTTATCTTACTACCTTTCTTGTCTTGAGCAATTCCTTAACCTTGCTGAAACTTGTTTCTGTAAAATGGGGTTGATAACAATGCTCATACCCCATAGGGTTGTTGAAGGGATTAAATGAGATAGGCATCAGTTCCTGGAACATAGTAAGCACTCCATAACTATTACCTATTGTATTCCATGTCTAAACCACTGCTAATACTGTGTTTCTGGGGCTTAATATTTTAGGTCCCTTAAACATCTTCTCAAGTATTTTCTACGCTAAGAGGAATGGCTGCACCACTTTCCTGAGCTATGGCAGTCAGACCTGATAGCAGTAACTTCTCTACAGAATCCCCAAACCTGGCAAGAATGGTTCAGATTTTGGCAGATTATGGCTTCCTCCCCACCCAGAACTGATGATATCAGCAGAGGTGAGTGTGGCACCAGTTTTCTGTGCAAAACATATCTTCCAGACTCTAATTTCTTAGCGACTCTAGTAATTGGATAAAGATCACTGATAACTATGTTTTTATTCCTTAAGAATGGTTAGATATTGTTTCTTAAAATACCTTCTCTGATTTGAGTTTCCACGTAATTATCATTATTAACAAATAATCATTGAGATTTTCCTGTGTTAAAGACAATTTGATGGAAATTGTGGATGCAGATGAGTTACAATGGTGACTATATTTTCTGAACTAAAAATCAGTACAAAATGATTTGACAGGCCAAATTTTTTGAATTCAGAACTGTTTGATCAATTTAGACTCCATAATTGTCTTTTTTTTTTTTCCCCACAAAATTCCCCTACTTGACCTTCCTTTGCTAAAGTTTTTGTCCTTGGACCAACTCTGACATATGTTTTCGTATCTAAAGATCTTGGTTCACTTGCCCACACCACTCATTGGTTCCCATTTCTGAACTTGGCTACTTCTCTAAATTAGGGTCTTATTTACTATTATGAATTTCCTCCTTCTACTTTATAAATTTGTCATTTGGTCATGGTTATAAGAGCCCTTTCCTCTTATGGTTAAACATTTCTTCAATTATCTAATAGCTTAGAAAATTCTCTTTCAGATATTGAATTTAAAAGTTCCAGTGTGTGGTGCCTGGGTGGCTCAGTGGGTTAGGCCTCTGCCTTCAGCTCAGGTCATGATCTCAGGGTCCTGGGATCGAGTCCCGCATCAGGCTCTCTGCTCGGCAGGTGGCCTGCTCCCCCCACCAACACCATCTTTCTCTGCCTGCCTCCCTGCCTACTTGTGATCTCTGTCAAAGAAATAAATAAAATCTTTTAAAAATTAAAAAAAAAAAGTTCCAGTGTTCCTTTTTTGTCATTCTACAACCTAACCTTCTAAGAAGTTTCTCTATGTGAGGGCAATCTTATAGATACTCTTCACTTTGAATAAACAATGTGATCTTGAAAAAGTGTGGTCATGTTTGCTTTTTATAAATCAAATCATTTTTAAATGTAGGTTATTTCTTAAACTTTTGATTTACAGGAGGTAATACTGGGGATGAGAAAAGAGTGGTTATAGGGAGGTCCCTAAGTTGAAGAGAAAGGATGCCAATTTCTTCCTAAATGGAAATCTTAATCCCTGGAAAGGAAGCCTTGTAGCATCAACCAATTTGGGCATCAACTATTTAAAGTTACGGGTAATTTGGGGTGCCTGGGTGGCTCAGTCGGTTAAATGTCTATATTCAGCTCAAGCCATGATCCCAGGGTCCTGGGATTGAACCCCACTTTGGGCTTCCTGCTCAGTGGGGAGCCTGCTTCCTTCCCCCTGTACCCCTCCCCTTCTTATGTTCTCTCTCTTTTTTTAAAAAGTTATGGGTAATTTTATTTTTTTAAGATTATATTTATTTATTTGAGTGAGAGAGAGCACCCAAGCATGCATGGGGCTGGGGAAGGAGAGAATCCCAAGCTGACCACACTGAGTGGAGCGGACACAGGCCTTGATCTCAAGACGGAGTCATGATCTGAACTGGAAGCAAGAGTTGAGCGCTTCACTGACTGAGCCACACAGTGCCCCAAGGTATAGATAATTTTAAATATGTAATATTATTTAATCATAGATTGAGAACTCATCCTTTTTTTTTTTTTTTTTTTTTTTTTTAGATTTTATGTATTTATTTGAGAGAGAACATAAGCCAGGAGGAAGGTCAGAGGGAAAGGAAGAAGCAGACTCCCCACAGGGTGCTCAACCCAAGGCCCTGAGATCATGATTTGAGCTGAAGGCAGATGCTTAAATGAATAAGCCACCCAGGCACCCCTAGGACTCTTCTTACTTAAGGATTCTGTGCTTTAAATCTTTGATGTGAAGAATCCCTTTCATTCCAAAAATGATAACCCCATGATTTAGTGATTTAATGAATTTTAATTTTTCCCTAAATTAAAGGTAATCTTAGAAATTTGAGTTTGATCAAAAGGTACCACATTTAATAAATAAACATCCAAGACACTTGTTGATTTCTGCTGCAATAATTTTCAATCCCCAAAGCTAATAGATGAAACAATATAAAAACAAGTAAAGAGAGTACCATTTTAAAACCCTCACTGAAAAAAATGGGGGTGGATACAACCCACCTCTCTGAGAAACCCTTTCTTACTTTCTTATACCTAAGCTTATGATCAAGAGCTCACTGGTTCTAGGAATATAATTTTTGCTCATATAGCTACTCCAAAATATATGAGCTGATCAGAAGCAATAACCAATTTATTAGACACTTGGAATTCATATGTGAAGCACATTTCACACTGCCTGAAACATGGTTTTAAACAAAAGCAAGTATCTTTTATTATTAATAGTACTGGGGGTTGGGAAAATATAGTATACAAGCCAAATCTGGTTCACTCCCTATTCTTGCAGATAGTTTTATTGGAACACAGGCTGGCTATGTTTACGTATTGTCTGTGTATTAGAGTTGGCCAGAGAAACAGAACAAATAGTATATAATAGTACTACCTATCTATGTATCTAGAGAATTGGCTATCACAGTTGGAGGGTAGACCAGAAGGCCAGAAACTCCCAACAAGCATGGATAGTATAGCCTTGAGGCTGAATTTTTTCTCCAGAAAAGCTATTTTTGCTCACAAGGCTGATTAGATGAGGCCCATAGTATTATCAAGGATAATCTCCTTAAAGTCAACATATTGTAAATGTTAAGCACATTTACAAAATCTCTTCACAACAATGCCTAAATCAATGCTTGATTAAATAACTTGATACTCTGTATTCACTAAGTTAACTCCTAAAAATAACCATCACCACCTATGACTGCTTTTATCCTACAGTGGCAGAGTTGACTAGTTGTGATAGAGACAATATGGCCCAGAAAGCCTAACATATTTACTATTTGTTTTTTTATAGAAAGTTTGCTGACCTCTCCAGTAAAACTATACTAACTGTGAAACTATATTGAGCTGACTGTTCCTTTAATAACAGTCAAGCTAAACACATACACATCAGAATGATAATATTTGGCCTCTATGGCTACTTCAGTTTACATTTAATGAGACTATAAGCAGAAGAGCATCCAAATATTTATATAAATTCCTTGGGTATTTCCTCTGGCAAGTTTGGTCACTATCCCCTTCTTAATTCCCCTTCTTAATTTTTTTTCATGTGTATGATTTTATATCAATGTAGTTATGTGATTATGCATACTAGCTATTTTAGTACAGGCCTTTTCTCTTTCTTTTTTCCCCATTACTTCATAATATGGCTCTCCTGCCTCTAAACTACTCTACAAATATCCTTACAAAATTTGTGTCTTTCTGCACTTTTTTCTGCATGATCACACAGTCTTAAAAGAATAGTTTTAGAGGCGCAGTTGATTAAGTGTGCGACTCTTGCTTTTAGCTCAGGTCATGATTTCGGGATCCTGAGATTAAGCCCAGTGATGGGCTCTGCACTGGCCACGGAGCCTGCTTGGGATTCTCTCTCGCCGTCTTCCTTTGCCCCTCTCCACCCATTGCATGCGCAGCTTTTCCTAAATAAATAAATAAATAGAAGAATAGTTCTATAACCCACATGTACGGGTATGCTCTCTTTCTCCTTCTCTCTCTCCACACAGAGAACTTCTCATAGTTTTTTTAACCATTTATTTTATAAAATAGCATCATTTAAATATGCATATTCATCTTGCTTTTTTCAACCAAAAGTACCTCTTATCTACATCCCTATTTATATTGTTTATCCTTTCTTTTCAATTGTGATAGCTATTACAGCTCTGTCCTGTCTTCATAGTGTTTTTTCAGCTCTCTCATCTTTTTCTTGACTTGCTATTTAGTATCTTTTGCCAAAGATACATTCATATGATAAAATATGTCTCTGATTTCGTCAGTAACTTTTGGGTTTCTAGCTTATTTTTAAAATACCTATCCCTGGATTGTATCGTGTAGTATCCTAGATTTTCTAGACTATGTTTAATTAAACTCAAATTAATATTTATATATGCAATAAGATAATAGGCTACAATTTTATGTTCTATTCAATGGATAGCCAGTTTTGCATCTTTTTTTTTTAAAGATTTTATTTATTTATTTATTTGATAGAGATCACAAGTTGGCAGAGAGAGAGGAAGGGAAGCAGGCTCCCCACTGAGCAGAGAGCCCGATGCGGGGGTTGCGGGGGACGCTGGGCTCGATCCCAGCACCCTGAGATCATGACCTGAGCCAAAGGAGAGGCTTTAACCCACTGAGCCACCCAGGTGCCCCCAGTTTTGCATTTCTTAAATAATCCTGTCTTTATGTATGAATGAGTCACACACTGAATTTTCAAATTTATACCAGATTTATTTCTGGATTTCCTATTGTGAAAACTGAACAGTTCAGAACTAGAAACTGTGCAGAGAACTATCGCTTAGGTCCCTTTTGAATCCTTTTCACATACTGATACTGTTCTGCATTTTGGTCACCCAAGTATTCAATAATAAGAAATGGTAACTATTTCCTCCAGAATCACCCAATAATATACCTAACTAGCTTTGTATTATAGACAATGCATGTTATACTACTAACCTGCCTAGGACTTATCGTAATATTTTTCCACTATTCATTTCCTTTTTTCAGCAACTTGCTAAAGCCGTTGAATATACTTCATTATATAAAAACACCTTATCAACATTTTTGTATTTCACAATAATTTTTTTAAAAACTATACACATAAGCACATTTATACTACTTAGCTTCTTTTTTTTTTTTAAGATTTTATTTATTTGTTTGACAGACAGAGATCACAAGTAGGCAGAGAGGCAGGCAGAGAGAGAGGAGGAAGCAGGCCCCCTGCTAAGCAGAGAGCCCAAGGTGGAGCTCCATCCCAGGATCCGGGGATCATGACCTGAGCTGAAGGCAGAGACTTTAATCCACTGAGCCACCCAGGTGCCCCTATACTACTTAGCTTTTTAACCCTGTTTTCCATCCCAGAGTCTAGTCTCAGTTTTCACCAGGTAGCATTGGCCATTCTTGACAGCAAGTGGGCTATTTGTATCCTTAAACAATACAGAAGATTCCAAAATTTTTCTGTATTATGTCATAAATGTTCTGATAACAGTGCAATGCTTTAAATATTTCATTTATAGTTAATGTTTGTAATTCTTAGCTTTAACAGAGTACTCATTTTGTTGTTGGTGGTTGTTTTTTATTGTGGCTTGATTATTATTCTCTTTAAACCAAAGAACACTCTACTTTAAAAACATTATATTTTAATTCAGTTCTTGGAGATGCTAATTCAGTATTTTTTTGTTTGTAGAAAGTTAATTGTGCTTAAATTATGGAAAGGCTTTTTTCAGGAAAAGTAATTATTTTATTGTTTTAAAGTCCATTTATTAGAGCTTATGAACTTTATCTCAAATAGTTCTTCAATTGAAAGTTTTGAACATGTGTTTTCATATTAGGGTCCTAAGATATGAATGAAAATATGAACTACAACTTTAATGAATATTTGGTTTCCCTTCATGGTTTTATAAATATATTGATGTGATTGTTTTGTTTTAGACATTATTTCTTTAGGTTGATAACCAGATGTTTTCTTGGTATGTCAATTTTGCTACTAGTCATCATGTTACAAATTGCTGGAGTATTTCTAAAATACAATTTTTTCATGAAGTCATATATCAGGATTTTAATGGGCTTTATTATCAATCTTTAATCTGCATAAATAAGACATTAATCAGATTATAGCATTAAGAAATTAATTGGACAGATGAAAATTGTATCTAATTGATAAAGACTTTAAAGTTAAATTTCATAATTTTTCCTGATAATGTTCAGAAATAAAAGCTCTTAGTGTTTAGTCTTACCTATGCTCGGAATCAAGCCACATGGAAGCTACTAGCATTTATTTAATTTTTTTTTTTTTTTTAAGATTTTATTTATTTATTTGACAGAGAGAAATTACAAGTACACTGAGAGGCAGGCAGAGAGAGAGAGAGAAGGAAGCAGGCTCCCCGCTGAGCAGAGAGCCCGATGCGGGACTCGATCCCAAGACCCTGAGATCATGACCTGAGCCGAAGGCAGCGGCTTAACCCACTGAGCCACCCAGGCGCCCCCAGCATTTATTTAATTTAATGGAAAAAAAAAATGTATGGAACGACCTAAATATACTTCTGCAACAGAATTTGTTTCTAAATCAGCTAAAGGGAGAGAAAAGCAACTCTTAGATATTGAGTGGAAGTTTACATACCCTATTTAGAAGACTTTCGTTTTCTTACTAGCAGAACCATGTATAGAATTTAAGCTTTGGGGTGCCTGGGTGGCTCAGTGGGTTAAGCCTCTGCCTTCGGCTCAGGTCATGATCTCAGGGTCCTGGGATCGAGTCCCGCATTAGGCTCTTTGCTCAGCGGAGGGCCTGCTTCCTCCTCTCTCTCTCCGCCTGCCTCTCTGCCTACTTGTGATCTCTCTCTGTCAAATAAATATATAAAATCTTTAAAAAAAAAAAAAGAATTTAAGCTTTGTCCATAACAAAATTGGCACAGACTGTCTTTGCAATGTTTCTAACTTATTTTATTCAGGAAAGTGTTTTGGAAAAGAACAAAACCTTATTAATATAAAGTAGATGAAAAAATGCTTTTAAGAATAAAATATAAATAAATTTTTAAATACAGATTCAACTTTTAAACATTACATTGTTATTTTTAAACTCATAGTAAGGGAGCATTTCCCTTTTTTCCCGAATTGAAAAAAACATTTTTAATTTAGCATTCTTGTCAACTCATATAGATAAATGAATAAATTACCTTTATTTATGAAAAAAACAAATGACACAGGTTTTTAGTCTTGAAGAATAGGACCATGTATTGCTGTTAAAAATCAAGGAATAGTTTTTGGTTACATGTGTAAGGAATTTGGAAGTCCCTACTCCATCGTAACAAGTAAAAGCCTGAACAGACTGAAAAATCAGCAGCTCTTCTTAAATTTTTTTAAGAGAGAGAAGGATACAAGGCAAACACTACCCCTAAGATGGGAGATCCTAGACAAATACAATGAGTTTTGACTTATAGGAGTAGAGACTCAGGAGCTAAAACCACCACAGGAACAGGTGCGTAGGTAGAAAAACCTGCACTGTAATTGTTACAATTGCTGGAGGCTCAATGCAGACAATTCTGAGACATAACACCTCCAGGGAGACCCAATCATAGGCTGCCACAATATTGTGAGATTCACCTTCAGGAGCTAGAACAGATTCCCAAAGTAAATAACTCTTGGACTTCTGGCAAGGGGAAAAGGAACCATTTTGAAAATACACTGGATCACTGTGTTCCTAACAAACTCTGCCTTCAGGAAAAGCTAGTTAACCAAAACCTAACCTGCTGAGGTATTATCAGAGCCTAACTAATCTGGGTAGGAGAAATACCCCATTATAGCCAGCTTTAGCCTTCCTTGCAGAAGAAAATACCCACTCCAGCCAACTCTAGCCATCCTGTCCCACCTAAGGCAAAAGAAAGCAAAACAAAACAAAACTGAAAAGCTCTTTTGAAGTTCACAGCCCATAGGCATTGGCTCACTAAAACACTGAGACCTAGTCATGGCGTTATACAGTGCTTCCTTTCCCTGCTCTCACCATTACGTTACTAAAGATTTATTTATAGTTGTTCCTTTTACCCCAGCATATTATATCTCACTCTTAAGAAAAAATTACAAGGCATTCCAAAAAACAAAAAACAAAAACCACACAATTTAAAGAGAGCATCAGAACCAGACATAGCGGAGTTGGGTGGAATTTTGTTGTTGTTGTTGTTGTGTGTGTGTGTGTGTGTGTGTGTGTGTGTAATTTTTTTTTTTTTAACATGGCAACCTGATTTCACATCATGCACATTTTCTGAAGTTTGAGATTCTTAACCTATGTTCTTCACGGAATAGGAACTTAAAACAACTATGATTGATTAATATGCTAAAAGATCTAGTGAATAAACTAGATAACACACAAAAGTGGCTAAGGAAAATAAGCAAAGACATAGAAATAGTCAGAAAGAACAGCAACAAAAACAATGCTAGATAGGGAAAAAAACACTGTAACAGAAAAGAAGAACATCCCTGATGAGTTTATTAGTACACTGGACATGGCTGAGGAAAGCATCTCTGAATTACAGTGTATGACAATAGAACTCTTAAAAACCAAAGATCAAAGAGAACAAAAAGTATAAAAAAACCCATAACACAATATCCAAGGACTGTGGAACAACTAGAAAAGGTGCAACATAGGTGTAATGGGACCATCTCAAAGAGAAAAGAAGAAATATTTAAAACAATTGACTGAAAATTTCCCCCAAATTGACACCAAACAAGATACCCAGGAAATTCAGAGAACACCAAGCAGGATAACGGCCCAAGGAAACTACAACTTAGCAGATCACTTTCTTTTTTTTTTTTTTTTTTTAAGATTTTATTTATTTATTTGACAGAGAGAAATCACAAGTAGATGGAGAGGCAGGCGAAAGAGAGAGTGGGAAGCAGGCTCCCTGCCGAGCAGAGAGCCCGATGCGGGACTCGATCCCAAGACCCTGAGATCATGACCTGAGCCAAAGGCAGGGGCTTAACCCATTGAGCCACCCAGGCGCCCAGCAGATCACTTTCTAATTGAAGAAAATCAAAGATAAAAGAATCCTGAAAGAGGCCAGAGTTAAACAACACCTTATAGAAACCAAAGGAACAACATAGAGGCAAAGATAAGGAACAAAGATAAGAATTACACCAAATTTCTCCTCAGAAACCAGCAAGCAAGAGTGTCAACTGAAATATTTAAAGTATTGAGAGAAAAAAACCTACTAATGCAGAATTCTATACCATGTAAAATTACCTTCAACACCTGAAGGAGAAATTGACAAACAGAAGTTGAAGAAATTTGTTGACAATAGATCTGCCTTACAAAAAAAGTTAAAAGGAATTCATTACAGAGAAGGGAAATAATATAGTTCAGAAATTCATATCTATGTGAAGAAAGAAAGAGCACGAAAGAAGGAAAAATGAAGGTAAAATATGAACTTTTATTTTTCTTTTTAATCTAATAGCAGTTTGTTCAAAATAATAACAACAATATATTGTTATATGTACTTATGTATGTGTCTATGTATGTGTAAATAAGTGCTTCTGTGTACTTATATGTAAGCAAAATGAATAACAACAATGGCATAAAAGATGGAGGGAAGAAATTAGGATTATTTTGTTATGATGAGATACACTACTTCTAAAGTTGTAGACTGTTACATGAAAGTAAATTGGTTGTGAATGTATATTGAAAACTGTAGGGGTAACCAGTAAAAAAAGCAAAACAAAAGAATAATTGATATGCTAAGAAAGAGAAAATAGAATTATGTAAAACCTTCAGTTAAAAGAGGCAGAAAACAGTGAAAGACAATAAAAACAGAGAACAAGATCTGAGCACCGGGTGGGACAGGGCGGAGCGCGAGCGTCCCTTGGGCACTGGGCGGGTCTGCGGCGGGATCGATCAAGGAAACTTCACTGAAGATGTCTAAGCAACAGCCAACTCAGTTTATAAATCCAGAAACTCCTGGCTATGTCGGATTTGCACATCTTCCCAATCAAGTTCACCGAAAATCAGTGAAAAAGGGTTTTGAGTTCACACTAATGGTGGTCAGTGAATCGGGTCTTGGAAAATCAACTCTCATAAACAGCCTGTTCCTCACTGACCTTTACCCGGAATCATCCCCGGAGCTGTAGAGAAAATTGAAAGAACTGTCCAGATTGAGGCTTCGACTGTGGAGATCGAGGAGCGAGGGGTCAAGCTACGCCTGACAGTGGTGGACGCGCCTGGCTATGGGGACGCCACCAACTGCAGGGATTGTTTTAAGACCATCATCTCCTACATCGATGAGCAGTTTGAACGGTACCTGCATGACGAGAGTGGCTTGAACAGACGGCACATCATTGATAATAGAGTGCACTGCTGCTTTTACTTTATCTCGCCCTTTGGACACGGACTTAAGCCTTTAGACGTCGCATTTATGAAAGCAATACACAATGAGGTGAACATCGTGCCTGTCATTGCCAAAGCTGACACGCTCACCCTGAAGGAACGGGAGCACTTGAAGAAGAGGATTCTGGATGAAATTGAAGAACATAACATCAAAATCTATCATTTACCTGATGCAGAATCAGATGAAGATGAGGACTTTAAAGAGCAGACTAGACTTCTCAAGGCCAGTATCCCATTCTCTGTGGTTGGATCCAATCAGTTGATTGAAGCCAAGGGCAAGAAGGTCAGAGGCTGCCTCTACCCGTTGGGCGTTGTGGAGGTGGAGAACCCGGAGCACAGTGACTTTCTGAAGCTGCGGACGATGTTCATCACCCACATGCAGGATCTCCAGGAGGTGACTCAGGACCTTCACTATGAAAACTTCCGCTCTGAGAGGCTCAAGAGAGGCAGCAGGAAAGTGGAAAACGAGGACATGAATAAAGACCAGATCCTGCTGGAGAAGGAAGCAGAGCTCTGCCGCATGCAGGAGATGATCACCAGGATGCAGGCGCAGATGTAGCTGCAAATGCAGGGTGGGGACGGCGACAGCGGGGCCCATGGGCATCATGTGTGAGAAAACGCTTTGCAAGATAGAGAAAACATTCCGCATGAATTCTACAGCTGCGTGTTTCCGAGAGATCATTGGAAGGGTGCCCATCCACATTTTACAGTACCAGTGCCTGAGAATTTAATTTTTTTTTAAACTTTTGATGTGTTGTTTTGTATGAAGTGCTTTTAACATTTGTATTTCGTTGTTATGTTATACTTTATATTTTGTGAGGTGAACCTTGCATTTTTCATATTTCTTCCATCTTGACTAACCACTAATGTTGGAGCTGATTTCCAGGATCAGTCATTATATATAATTAACATTGAATTTCTTTGATTTGGCTGGCCTGACTAGTTGTTGAGGAGCACTCTTGATTTCATTTCTAGAACATCCGGATGTAGCCAGCCTGTGCCTGGGTGCTAGCAATGTGGACCCAGTGATGGGGAAAGGTGAGCTGGCATCTGCAGGGCACTCACCTGCCAGGTCACCAGGATGGCACTTCTCCCTTGCTTCACTTTGCTTCAAGCACAATACCTAAAACCAGTTTTGCTGCTGTAATTCAATACTGTTAATTCATCTGCACATTTGCTTTTTTACCAAGTAAAACAGAATTATTATCTAATACTGTATGTGTATACTTAAATAGCTCTTTTAAAAACAGGTAATCAGGGGCAAATTTTAAATCTTTGGCTTCTGATGCTAGGTCATTTTTTAAGCTGCTCTACAGAAAACACCACAAGCCACGTTTTGTAGTGTTCCCCACTGATACTGGTAATACCCCGCTATGACAGCGAGTGTCCGTGAGCTCCAGTTTTCATATTACAGCAACAATTCTTACCCACACAGAGCCAATAAATGATTTTTACTCAACTAACATGAAAAGTAACTTTTTTAAGGAAAATTAATAAATGATATATTTATAAACCAGCCTTTTTTATATTTTTCTATGGCACTTTCATGTGCTTTCTGTAACTATAGGCTTGTAAGATCTGCCTCAGCAGTGAGAATCGGGGTCCTTTGGAGGGTAGCCCTCTGAACCCAGACCTGTCCTGGGCCCTGAGGCTCATGACCCCATAATGCCTGAATGCCGAGTTGGCTTTTTTTTTTTAACTGGTTCTCTAAAATTTTTAATAGTTTTCTGAAAGGCAGATAGGAGCAATCATTTTTCTGTGTGCAGACTTTTGTAGATTTTCAGCTACCATCACATCCTTTGTTATGTCAGGTGAGACTGAAAGACATTTCAAATCTGTGCCATAGTGTGGGACTGATCAATGCTACCAGTCCAATCGGTTTTCTGTGCTCTGTGGCCTTGGCTGCTCCCTTCCCTCCAAGGGGCACTGAGGGGCTCTGGGGCTTGCTTCTTTCAGCATTTCTACTGACACTGGGAAACTGGTCCCCAGAAAGTGACAGGTGAAAGGACACCTGGAGGGAGCAGGTGTTGACTCCGTGTTTTCATTTAGCTCTAACAGGAGGGGCAGAGATGCAGAAAATGCTTCACCTGAAGATGGGAAGAGTTTTTGCTTGGGCCAAAATAAAGTGATGTGGTCCAAAGGGGTTAGTCACAGAGGCGGGCTACAGACAGTAATCGGGTGTTCTCAAGAATTTTGTCTTCTCATTGTTGCATAAAGAAGCCTTAGGTTCAGGTACAGTCATATAAAGATCCATCAAGAGGAAACGTAAAGTGTTTGACTTTAAAGCACCTCCGTGTAAGGCTATCTATCTGGGTTACGTTGGCATTAAGTACACTAGGAAAAGCCATTTAAAAGGTAGCCATTTAAAAGCCATTTAAAAGTTGTGCGTGGTGGCTGCAGCCCCCGCCTGCCAAGTTTGCAAGAACTGCTAGGGCCAGCCGTTAGTCACATGATAAGGGCTATTTGGGTGGGCAGACCTATATCCTCTCACGTCTATGGCCCGCCTCTGTTTTGCTGCCCAAATCTATAAACGTACTTTCACTTAGACATAATTGTTTTACTAAGGGGTAGCCTTTTATCAATAAAACACTATTGTTTGGCTATTTAAAAAACAAACAAACAAAAAACAGAGAACAAGGGCAATAAATAGAAAATAGTAACAAATGTAATAGATAGTAATCCAAATGTATTAGTAGCTATGTTGAATGTCTGTGGTCTGAGTGCACCAGTTAAAGGATATCATCAGAACGGATAGAAAAACAAAATCCAACTGTATGTTTTTGACAAGATACTCATTTTAAATATATGTGCATTATGCTTATAAGCAGACTTCAAAGTAAATAAAGCTACAGGATAAAGAGGAGGATTACATGATGATAAAGGGGTCAATTCTTCAAGAAGACATAACAGTTTTTAATATGTGTGCATCTAACAAGAGAGCATCAAACTGCATGAAGTAAAGAGAATTAAATGAATTCATTATCATAGTTGGAGACTTCCATACTCCTCTCTCAAAAATGGATAGATCCAGCAGATAGAAAATCAGTAAGGACATATTTGAACTCAGCAACATTTTTTTTTTATTTTTAATTTTTAATTAACATATAATTTTTTTTAGCCCCAAGGGTATAGGTCTGTAAATTGCCAGGTTTACACACTTCACAGCACTCATCATAGCACATACCCTCCCCAGTGTCCATAACCCAACCACCCTTCCTCTAACTCTCTTTCCCCCAGCAACCCTGAGTTTGTTTTGTGAGATTAAGAGTCTCTTATGGTTTGTCTCCCTCCCGATCCCATCTTGTTTCATTTTTTCCTTCGCTACCCCGCCAAACCCCTCACGTTGCTTCTCAAATTCTTCATATCAGGGAGATCATATGGTAATTGCCTTTCTCTGATTGACGTTTCGCTCAGCATAATACCCTCTAGTTCCGTGTATGTCAATGCAAATGGTAAGATTTCACTTTTTTGATGGGTGCATAGTATTCCTTTGTGTATATATACAACATCTTTATCCATTCATCTGTTGATGGACATCTAGTTTCTTTCCATAGTTTGGCTATTGTGGACATTCTCAGCAGCATTTTTAATCAACAGGGTATAATTGACATATATAGACTCTATCCAAAACAGGAAAATGAATATTTTCTCAAACTCACATGGAGCATTCACCAAGATAAACCACATTCTAGGACATAAAACACACAGTAACAAATTTTAAAATAGAAATACAATGTCTTCTCGGATACCACAATGGAATTAACCTAGCAATCAACCACAAAAAGATAACTAGAAAATCTTAAAATACATGGAGATCAAGCAGTATACTTCTAAACATAGAAGTTGAAGAAGAAATCTCAAAAAAAGTTTTAAATATTTTATGGGGTGCCTGGGTAGCTCCGTTGTTAAGCGTCTGCCTGCAGCTCATATCATAATCCCAGGATTCTGGGATTGAGCGCCACATCAGGCTCCCTGCACTGCAGGAAATCCTGCTTCTCCCTCTCCCAGTCCCCCACTTGTGTTCCCTCTCTCACTGTCTCTCTCTGTGTCAAATAAATAAATAAAAATCTTTAAAAAAAAAACCTTTTAAAAAATTTTAAACTTTATGAAAATACAGCTTAATCAAAATTTGTGGGAAGTAACAAGGCAATGCTTAGATTATAGCATTGAATTCCTATGTTAGGAAAAAAAAAAGATCTAAATTCAGTAAGTTTCCACCTTAGGAAACCAGGAAAAAAAGAGAAAATTAAGTCCAAAGTAAGCAGAAGTATTAGAACAGAAATCAATGAAATCAACAGAAAAAATAAAACTAAAAGCCAGTTCTTCGAAAAGTTCAATAAAATCACTAAGTTTCCAGCTAAGGTTAACTAAGGAAAATAAGAGGATACAAATTAATAACGTCAGAAACCAAAGAGAGAACATCACTACAGATTCCATGGAAATTTACAGATTCATGCTGTATATGTATACAAAATCGACATGATGTATCCTTTAAATATCTTACAATGATATGCCAGTTATACCTTAATAAAGCTGAAATTTGAAAGAAAAAGAAAAGGAAAGGTATGTAGATTAAGAAAGACATAAAACTGTCTTCATCTGCAGATGATATGGCTGTCTATGTAAAAAATCAGAAAGAACCAAAAAAACCTCCTGGTGCTAATACATGATTATAGTAAGGTTGCAGAACATAAGATTATTATACAAGAGTCTGTTGCTTTCTAGTATAAATGAAAACGTGGAGTTTAAAATAAAAAATTCAGTGCCATTGACATTATCTCCAAAAAGAAATACTCTCCAAAAGAAACATTTGGATATAATTCTAACAAAATACATATAAGCTCTATATGAGGAAAATTTTAAAATTCTGGTCAACAAATCAACAAAGAATTAAATAAGTGGAGAAAGATGTCATGTTGATGGATAGGAATATTCAGTATTGTCAAGAGGTTAGTTCTTTCCAACTTGATTAATAAATTCAGTGCTGTCCCCCCAAATTTTCAGCAAGTCATTTCATGGGCATTGACAAACTGATTCTGAAGTTTATTCAGAAAATTCAGAACAGTGTGCCTGGGTGGCTCAGTCGGTTAAACATCTCTCTTTAGCCTAGGTCATGATCTCTGGGTCATGGGATTGAGCCCTGCGTTGGCCTCCATGCCCAGTGGAGAGCCTACTTCTCCCTTTACCCATCTCCCCTGCTAATGATCTCTCCCTCTATCTCTCACAGTCTTTTTCTGTCAAATAAATAAAATCTTAGAAAAGAAAAGAAAAGAAAATTCAGAATAACCAATGTAGTATTGGAGAAGAAAAGCAAAATTTTAGACTTATTATATAACTACAGTAATCAGAGCAGTGTTTTATTAGCAAAGGAATAAACATAGATCGGTGGAACAGAATAGAGAGCCCAGAAATAGATTCTCATAAATAAGTCAACTGATCTTTGACAAAGTTGCAAAGGCAATACAATGAAGAAGATAGTTGCCTCAAAAATAGTGTTGGAACGACTGCATATCCACATGCCAAAAAAAAAAAAAAAAAAAAGGGAACTAGATACACACTTTACTGGGCACCTGGGTGGCTCCATTAGTTAAGTGACTGCCTTTGGCTCAGGTCATGATCCTGGAGTCCCGCATCAGGCTCCCTGAAGGAAGCAGGAGCTTCCTTCTCCCTTTTACCCTCCACTTCTCATGCTTTCTCTCTCTCTCAAATAAATAAATAAAATCTTTAAAAAAAAAATCTCTTAAAAAAAAATGGATCATAGGCCTAATATAAAATGGCAAGACTATACAACTATAGAGGACAAAACAGGAAAAAACCTAGAGACCATGGATATGGTTATGCCTTTTATTTTTAAGATTAATTTTTATCTACCTATTTATCTATTTATTTTTATTTATTTATTTATTTGTTTGTTTATTCATCAGAGAGAGAGCATAAGCAGGCAGAGTGGCAGGCAGAGGAGAGAGAAAAGCATGCTCCCTGCTGAGCAAAGAGCCCAATGCAGAACCGTTTATCAGACATGACTTTGGCAAATATTTTCTCCCAGTCTGTAGCTTGACTTTCTCACTGTCTTGACACCATCTTAGACAGAGCCAAAGTTTTTAATTTTAATGATGTCGAGCTTATCAATTATTTCTCTCATGGACCATGTCTTTGGTGTTTTATTTAAAAATGCATAATCAGGGGCACTGGGCTGGCTCAGCTGGTAGAGTATGTGACTCTTGATCGCCAGGTGGTAAGTTCAAACCCCACAATGGGTGTAGAAATTACTTAAAAACAAAATCTTGGGACACCTGGGTGGCTCAGTCAGGTAAGCTGCTACCTTCGGCTCAGGTCATGATCTCAAGGTCCTGGGATCGAGTCCCACATTGGGCTCTCTGCTCAGCAGCCAGTCTTCTCCCTCTCCCTCTTTTTGATCTCTTTCATTCTCACTCACTCTCAAATAAATAAATAAATGATTTTTAAAAATCAGTAGATTTTAAAGATTAGTAGAATTGTATCTGTAACTGAATGCATTCTCTTTTAATATTTGTGGGAGGTGCCTGGTTGGCTCAGTGGGTTAAGCCACTGCCTTGGGCTCAGGTCATGGTCTCAGGGTCCTGGGATCGAGTCCCACATCGGGCTCTTTGCTCAGCGGGGAGCCTGCTTCCCTTCTTCTCTCTCTGCCTGCCTCTCTGCCTACTTGTGATCTCTCTCTGTCAAATAAATAAAATCTTTTAAAAAAAAATTTGCACTGTGGGATGTATGTATAAATTTTATTTTGGTCTTTTGGTGGCTGATTATGACATTAATCACATTTAGATTTAACTTATAGAATACTTTATAATATTTTGGACTGCCATTCATTAGAAATTTTTGAAATCTGTAGTTTTTATTAAAAATGAAGTATTGTGGGCTCGGTCGGTCTCTCTCAAATAAATAAAAACTTTTTTTAAAAAAATTAAGCATTGGTCTATTCACAGCAAAATGAAGTTTTTTGTTATTTTTATTTATTTTTTATTATTTTTTAAGATTTTATTTATTTTACAGAGAGAGTGGAAGGGCAGAGGGAAAGGAAGAGAGAGAATCTCAAGCAGACTCTGCACTATGCACAGAGCCTGATGCAGGGCTCGATCTCATGACCCTGAGATCATGACCTGAGCCAAAATCAAGAATCTGATCTCCCATGTGACAGAGCCACCCAGGTGCTACTTTAATCGAAATTTGTTTGTTAGTTAAATTTGTTCTAACTTTTTTCATAATCAGATCATGTTTAATTTAACCATGAAGTCTACGCAACACAATATTATACATAATATAAATTCTATTTGAACATTTTTCTTAAGATTATATTTATTAGGGTGCCTGGGTGGCTCAGTCATTGGGTGTCTGCCTTCAGCGTGGGTCATAATCCCAGGGTCCTGGAATCCAGCCCCTCCTCAGGCTCCCTGCTCTGTGGGAAAGCCTGCTTCTCTCTCTCTCACTCCCCCTGCTTGCGTTCTGAACTCTCTCACTAAAAAAAAAAAAAAAAAGATTTTTTTTTAAAAAAGATCTTTAAAAAAAGATTTTATTTATTTATTTGACATGGGGAGAGAAAGAGAGAGAGAGACAACAGGAGTAGATAGTGGGGAGGGGAGGCAAAAGCAGACTTCCTGCTGAGCAGGGACCCTTCACAGGGCTCAATCCAGGGACTCCAGAATCATGACCCTCATGAGCTGTAGATAGAGACTTAACCAACCAGCCTGAGCCAGCCAGGCGCTCCTGAACATCCTTTTTCTAAAGAAAATTAGACTACACCGGCTTATGAGATTGAGAAATTTTTCATCCTGTCCATTAGTGTTATGACTTGCCCGATAAACATGCCCGCCCTCCCTCCCAAATCATTTGTTGAAACCCTAATCTTTAATGTGATGGTATTAAGAGGTAGGAACTTCAGGAAATAATTAGGCTTAGACTGTTATGATGGTGGAACCCTCATAATGGGATTAGTGCCCTTACAAGAAGAAGAAGAAGAAGGAGGGAACCATGGAATACATGATGACAAGGCAGCAGTCTATAACCCAGGAAGTGGAGCTTCACCAGGCACGTTCATCTAGCACTTCCCAGCCTCCAGAACTATGAGAAATAGATGTTGTTTAAGCCACCCAGTCTATGGTATTTTTGTTACAGCAACTCCAGCTAACTAAATAAAATGGTATAGGTAAGTAGTAATGAATAATAGTAATAGAAAATAAATAGTATGAAAACATTCTAAGTGGAATTTACCATTAACAAAATTTACTCTTTTATGATTATTTTGTAAATTGCTGCCTGATATTAAGAACACAAGTAGAATCTTTGAGTTGCCAGACTTTATTACTTGTCATTTTTTTCATTTTAATTCCAGTATAATTAACATAATGTTATAGACGTTTCAGGTGTACAATATAATGATTCAACAATTCTATACATTGCTCAGTGCTCATCATGACAAGTGTACTCTTAATCCCCTTCACCTATTTCACTCATCCTCCCACCCACCAAACTTTGGTTCACTATCCGTTTGTTCTCTATAGTTAAGAATGGTTTTTGGCTTGTCTCTTTTTTCCTCTGCCTTTTTTTGTTTGTTTGTTTTTTGTTTTGTTTCTTAAATTCTACATAGGAGTGAAATCACTTTATTTCTCTTTCTCTGACTGATTTATTTTACTTAGCATTATAGTCTCTAGCTCCATCCATGTTGTTGCAAAC
Organism: Mustela nivalis; assembly: GCF_964662115.1. Lineage (NCBI taxonomy): Eukaryota > Metazoa > Chordata > Mammalia > Carnivora > Mustelidae > Mustela > Mustela nivalis. Next base: position 58,265,504 of record NC_139030.1, read on the forward strand.
AGACTTTATTATTTAAATGATTGTGTTTGTGGTAGAAACTGCCATTTACAAATAAACTGTTGAGTTTAATAGCAAATCATTATTCAAATATTTACTGTCTATGTGTTTGAATAACAACTCATCGAGTTTTAGTATCTTCCTGTAATTTAAAAGGAAGAAATTGACATTTAAAATTTTAAAGGGACCTGGTTTGAAAAAGACTTTTAAATAGTTACATTGAAGATGTAGTTCATACTCTAAATTTCATATAAAAAGCTATTCTAATAGACTGATCTTTTTCAGATGCCCTATTGCTTCTTTTCCTTTCTTCCTGGGAGAACTGTACAGTACAGTATTTTTCATTATTTATTTATTGAAATATAGTTGACACACAATGTTACATTACTTTCAGGTGTACAGCATAATGATTGAATAACTCTGTATTTATGCTATGCTCACCACAAGTGTAGCTATTATTTGTCACCATACAACGCTGTTATAATCCTATTGACTATATTCACTTAACTGGAAACCTGCATGTCTACTCCTTGTATTTAAATGCAAAATACAATTTTTTTCAAAATATATGAATAAAACTTTCTACATGTCATTCAAATTATCATAGATGTTAAAGATACGACATAGAAATACAATATTAATGCCAAATTCTCAAACCTTTTTAAAAGAACATTTATCTAGAAGGTGAACAGACAGCTCTCTGGGATTACTTATATTTATGGCCTATTTAAAATAAATTCATTATTTTGAGGCAGTTGGTAAGACACAGTATTGGAAAACTTTATGCTCATATCCTATGCTGCGTTGTGGTTTCACAATTTAACATACATATACAGTATGCTTTTCATTAACATTTTAAAAGTATCTTAAAACAGTTTCCTATTTTAAACACTTTGAAAATTTTGTAGGATAACTTGATTAAGTGATTTATACTAGCAATGAAAGATAGTATTGACAGCTCATATATTTCAGATTCGAAAATTTGAAGGTGGTCACATTTTCTTTACTTCACATTTTAAATTTTTTAACAATTTCTTAGCATTTTTACATGTTTAACTTTTTATACCAGTAAGGAGTTTGTATTGTAAGGCCATATGAGTAAAAGTCCCAGGACTGTTGATTCCTGCAATTGAGATAAGTAGCTAAGATCAATACATAGGTTCTAGGATTTTGAATTGATAGGATGCATTACAACACAGGATGAATAAAATCCATTGTAGACTTTGTGGATGTGGTGTTAGAGCTGGACCCAGCAGTAGGGATAGAATTCGAATAGACGTGAGAAGCAGTTGTGGTGACTGATTAATCAAAGAACGAAGACAAAATATTATTCTTTCATCCACTGACATCTATTCTATGTTCCATGAAGAATAGACTCTGAAAATTCAGGGTTTATTTCTAACAATGGATTTTTTTTAAGCACATGGTATTGGGGGAGGGGCACAGGGAGAGGGAGAAGCAGGTTCTCTGCTGAGCAGGGAGCCCAACATGGGGCTCGATCCCAGGACCCTGGAATCAGAACCTGAGCTGAACAAAGACACTTAACTGACTGAGCCATCCAGGTGTCCCATAACCATGGCTTTTTTTTTTTTTAATAATAGCTTTGATATGCTTGAGACAACTGAAATATTGATTTAATCTATATGATCCAACAATGTCCATTGGAATGGCATGCTCAGTTTAATAAGGGATACTGGAGATTGTTCCTCGGTTGTGTGTCTTTGTCCCTTCTGAGTATACTGGGTATGTCTAACTCCATCCTATATTCCTTGCTTTGTCACCACATGCCATTTCTAATATCTGGAATAATCAGAGACAGTCCTTGCAAATTATGGGCACTCAGAAAATGTTAAATGAACTAAAAAGAAAGTTTAGGGATTTTGTTTTTTGTAAGTTGCTTAAAGAACTTAAGTAGTAACTATCTAGTAGTAGTGCATATTCACTAAATGTTTTGAATAGATAAATATTGTTACTTAGAAATCTTTAGTTTAAGATAATATTGACTCTTTCTTTTTTTTTTTTAGATTTTTTTAAAGATTTATTTATTTGACAGAGAGATCACAAGTAGGCAGAGAGGCAGGCAGAGAGGTGGGGGGAAGCAGGCTCCCCACTGAGCAGAGGGCCTGATGTGGGGCTCGATCCCAGGACCCTCGATCATGACCTGAGCTGAAGGCAGAGGCTTTAACCCACTGAGCCACCCAGGTGCCCTCTTTTTATTTTTTTTTTAAGATTTTATTTATTTATTTGAAATAGAGAGAGAGAGATCACAAGTAGGCAGAGAGGCAGGCAGAGAGAGGGAGAAGCAGACTCCCTGCTGAGTAGAGAGCCCCATGCGGGCCTCGATCCCAGGACCCTGGGATCATAACCTGAGCCGAAGGCAGAAACTTAACCCACTGCGCCACCCAGGCGCCCAAGACACTATTGACTCTTAACTACAGGAAAGAAATTGGGTTACTGGAAGGAAGATGGGTGGGAGGATGGAGTGACTGGGTGATGGGGCACTTGATGTAGTAAGTGCTGAGTGTTGTATGCAACTGATGAATCACTAAATTCTACCTCTGAAATTAATAATACAGTATATGTTAATTAAATTGAATTTAAATTAAAAAATTTGAAAGATGCTACTTCATTATATAAGACATGATTATACTCAATAGAAATTTTAAAATTATTATTAGTGCTTTTGGATAGTATTATAAAATGAATAGACAAATTTTAACTCTGAGGACTGTTAAGAAAGAAAGCATTGATTCAGGGCGGTGTTAAAAGTCAACTCCCCATCATATAGAAATATGGTAGGAAGGGCTGAATCTTTTTGTTACATGGAGTAGCAGTAACTCCTATTAAAATATTTTTATGTTAAGAAGAAAGAGACTGTTGGGGGCCTGGGTGGCTCAGTCAGTTAAGTGTCTGCCTTTGGCTCAAGTCCTGATCCCAGGATCCTGGAATCCAGTACGGCATCAGGCTCCCTGCTCAGCAGGGGAGTCGGCCTCTCCTCTGCCCCCTTCCCACCCTCACCCCCGCTTGTGCGCTTTCTCTCTCTCTCTCTCTCTGTCGCGCGCGCGAAAATAAAGTTTCGGGTTTTTTTTTTTTTTAAAAGAAGACTGGGTCGCCTGGGTGACTCAGAGGGATAAAGCCTCTGCCTTCAGCTCAAGTCATGATCTCAGGGTCCTGGGATTGAGCCCTGCATCTGGCCCTCTGCTCATCAGGGAGCCTGCTTCCTCCTCTCTGCCTGCCTCTCTGCCTACTTGTGAACTCTATTTGTCAAATAAATAAAAATAAAATCTTAAAAAAAAAGAAGACTGTTTATAATACTATGTAGTACATGATATTTGATAGAAAGAAATGTATGTATATGTATATATATATATATATATATATAATATGTATTTTATATATATATAAGATACAGCCATACCTATTAGTAAAATGGTTTTATACTGAGGGGAATAGTAGGTTTTTTATACACTTAGTTCCGTAAGATACCGCAATGAGTGCTCAGGCAACGGTGGTTAGCAGAGTAGACACTAGCTCAAATGATAATTATTGGTTAATTTGCATTGAGTCTTTTCATTCAAATATTTAGAAGTATTTTGGAAAGACTAAAAGTTCCACAACCTTTCATAATAGATATTATCAAATTAATTACATGTTTCATATGAAAAAACAACAGCAGAAAGAGGCAAAGTTATTTACCTAAGATCACGTATTATTATTATTTTTTTTTTAAGATTTTATTTATTTATTTGACAGAGAGAGATCACAAGTAGGCAGAGAGGCAGGCAGAGAGAGAAGGGGAAGCAGGCTCCCCGCTGAGCAGAGAGCCGGATGTGGGGCTCGATCCCAGGACCCTGGGATCATGACCTGAGCCGAAGGCAGAGGCTTTAACCCACTGAGCCACCCAGGCGCCCCAGATCACGTATTATTTAACTGATAAAACCTATGTTCCAATAGCACCAAATTCCCAATGGTCAGTTCTAACTCCTATATAAAATAAAATCAGTGCAGTACCACTTAAGGAATGCTATTGTAGCTCCAAGAATCAAAATACTAAGTCACAGAATTAAAGCAACAACTAAAACAAAATGGATTTTACTAAAGCTAATTCTAGGTTAATTCCTATTAATTGTAGGTAAACATTCTTTAAAATATAAGGAAATAGTAATTTCATTTGACATTTTATTTTTAATATTGTGGTCATTAGATTTTTCACATGGGCTGTGTTCTGATAAATAAAGCTAAGAAAAGCCAAAAGTAATATGGAATATGAATAAGATACTCTCATATAGAAATTATGATAAACTACTAGTTTTTGAACTTAACTGTTTAAAGAAAAATAATTTTCCTGGTGGAAAGAGAACCTTAAAAAAAAAAGAAAGTATCTCCTTTTGAATGTAAGACTTGTGTTATTTTGCTTTTAGTTAATAATGTTTCTTCTACAGTTATCATTACCAATTACATACCACATGGTTTCTGAATTATTTGAATGCCATGTTAAGAGCACAGTATCTTATAATTCTCCTTATACTATACCACTGAGTCAGTGATTAGTCAGTTGTAGTATTGCTTCCGAGCAGTATTACTGCGGTACTAGAGTAAACATATCTCAAACCATTAAGAGCCTGATAGTTCTTTATCCAGGAAAAACAAATAATATATTTGCAAAAATATTAAGAACTAGAAAACTGGAGTAACAACAAATGCAACAACAAATGAATCTCCCACGTATCCTCCGAAAAACAATAAAGATGAACAAATAAAACTAGACATAGCCCACATTTTAACATAACTAGAACAAAGAGAGTGTTCAAACTACATGTTATCTGTAAATAGAAAAGTGTATACCAAATCATAACAAGCCATCATTCATACCCCTATGCAAGCCATGGCGGAGAGCAAGGGTGGTCTGCATAAAATTGCAGAGGAGAAGAAGGAGCTAGTGACAGGCATAAGAGTGATTAAAATCACTTTCAGGAAAAGGAGTTCCTCCCTAACACTGTAGTTCTGAAAAAAGCTTACTTATAGATCAGAGCACACTATAGGAAAGGGACTGACATGTTTGTTAAAGACCCACAGAAGCAATTGGAAAGGCATTGAGGGGGGAGGGTTAAAAAGGAAGGGAAATATGCCTTTTGGAGGCTAAACAGTTAAAAGGAATAAAATAAAGCATGAGAGAAAAATTTATGATCCTGTAAGACAGAAGATATATATATATATATATACATATATACACACACACACATATATATTTACATTTATATTTAATGTATTTTAAGATTCATTTATTTAGAGAGAGAAAAAGAACATGGTGGGGGAAGGGGCATAGGGAGAGAATCTTAAGTAGACTTCCTGCTGAGCACAGAACTCAACGAGGGGCTTCATCTCAGGAGCCATGATGTAGGACCTGAGACAAAACTGAGAGTTGGATGCTTTACCAACTGAACCACCCAGGTACCCCAGACAGAAGAATATTTTTATTTTAAAAAATTTTTAAAGATTTTATTTATTTACTTTTTAGAGAGCACACAGGCAGGGGGGAATGGCAGGCAGATGAAGATACAGGCTCCCCGCTGAAGAAGGAGAATGATGCAGCACTCGATTCCAAGACCCTGGGATTATGACCCGAGTGAAAGGCAGGTGTTTAACTGATTGAGCCACCCAAGCATCCCCAGAAGAATATTAAAAACAGAAGGACAAATCCTTTCACATTGCCCCGCCCTCCAAATCCAATCAGTAAAGAAATAATTTTTTACTAAAAGCAGAGAACATTCTATCTGGTGTAAGATACAAGAACCTTATAAACTTCTCTGGTCAGTCCTATTCACAGAATTATAGAGGTGACAGCAATGTGGACTTTACATAAAACTAATTTCAAAAGAAAAAAGGAAATGAGAATAAAAATTGAGTTGATGAAAATGTCTTTTACCCCTCACCCTCCACAAAAACAAAACAAAACAAAACAAAACAAAAAACAAGCAAAAAACCCAAACATAAAGATAGACATGGAATACATCACATCCATAGAATAGAATTGAAATTACAGAAATAGAGGTTCCTGGGTGGCTTAATCAGTTAAGCATCCAACTCTTGATTTTGGTTCAGGGTCATGAGATCAAGCCCCATGTTGGACTCTATCCTGCATATGGAGCCTCTCCCTCTCTCTCTGCCCCTCCCCACTCTCCACTTGTGCACAAGCACAGTTGCCACCTCTCTCTCTCAAAAAACAAAAACAAAAACAAACCTTTATGGTCAGTTTGTTTTCACCAAGGATGTCAAGACAATTCAATAGGGAAAGAAAAGTATTTTTAAGAATAGGTGCTAGGGGGCGCCCGGGTGGCTCAGTGGGTTAAAGCCTCTGCTCTCGGCTTGGGTCATGATCCCAGGGTCCTGGGATCCAGCCCCTCACCTGGCTCTCTGCTCTGCAGGGAGCCTGCTTCCTCCTCTCTCTATTTCTCTCTCTGCCTGCCTCTCTGCCTACTTGTGTCAAATAAATAAATAAAATCTTAAAAAAAAAAAAAAAAAAAAAGAATGGGTGCTAGGACAAATGGATATCAACATGTAAGGAGATAGAAAATAGATTTAGTGGTTTCTGAGGAAAGCAGAAATTTGGAGTGATAGCTGACGGATACAGGGTTTCTTTTTGGAGTGATGAAAATGCTTTGGAATTACACAATGGTGATGGTTGCATAAACATGTGAATATACCTAAAACCATTTAATTGTATATTTTATGTAGTAGTTTACTAGGGCTGCCATCATAAATACCACAGACTGAGTGACTTAAACAATGGAATTCATTTCTCACACTTCTGGAGGCTAGAAGTCTGAGTTGAAGGTGTCAGCAGGGTTGATTTTATTCTGAGGCCTGACATTGTCTCCTAAGACAAGAAAAACAAAAGCTAAAATAAGCTATTGGGACTACATCAGAATAAAAATCTTCTGCACAATGAAGGGAACAATCAACAAAACTAAAAGATAACCTACAGAACAGGAAAAGTTTTGCAAATGACATATCTGATAAAGGCTTAATTTCCAAAATATATAAATAATTTACCCAGCTCAACACCCAAAAAACAAATAATTCCATTAAAAAATGGACAGACGACATGAAGAGACATTTCTCCAAAGAAGACATACAGATGACCAACAGATATATGAAAAGATGCTCAACATCACTCATCATCAGAGAAATAGAAATTAAAACAACAATGAGACATTGCCTCATACTGGTCAGAATAGCTAAATTAATAGCATGAGAAACAAGTGTTGGCAAGGATGTGGAGAAAGGGGAACCCTCTTAACACTGTTGATAGGAATGCAAACTCATACAACCGCTCTGGTAAACAGTATGGAGGTTCCTTAAAAAGTTAAGAATAAAACCACCCTGTGATTGGGCACTTGTACTACTCACCCAGAGAATACAAAAATACTAATTCAAAGGGATATATGGACCCTGATGTTTATAGCAGCATTATCATCAATAGCCAGATTATGGAAAGATCCCAAATGTCCATCAACTGATGAATGGATAAAGAAGTGGTACAGGGGCATCTGGGTAGCTCAGTTGGTTAAGCATCCAGTCTTGATTTTGGCTCAGGTTATGATCCCAGAGTCATGAGATCGAGTTCTGCACTGGGCATTGGGCTTGAGATTCTCTCTCTCTTCCTCTACCCCTGCCCCCACTCATGATCACTTGCTCTCTCTCTCTCTCTCTCTCTAAAGTAAATAAATTTGTAAAAAGATAGAGCAGTACACACACACACACACAAGAGTATTATTTAGCCATAAAAAGAATGAAATCTTGCCATTTGCATTGACATGGAGGGAGATAGAGAATATTATGCTAAGCAAAATACATCAGAGGAAGACAAAATACCATATGAGTTTGCACATATGTGGAGTTTAAGAAACAAAACAAATGATTATGAGGAAAAAGGGAGAAAGACAAACTAAGAAAGAGACTCCTAACTATAGAGCACAAACTGATGGTTACCAGAGGGGAGGGGTTGGGGGATGGGTTAAACAGATGATGGGGATTAAGGAGGACACTTGTGATGAGCACTGGATGTTGTATGTAAGTGTTGAATCATTAAATTGTACAACTGAAACTAATATTACACTGTATGTTAACTAACGAATTTAAATGAAAAATTTCAAAAAAAGATCCAAAGAGACATTTCTCCAAAGAAGATGTACAGATGGCCAACAGACACAAGAAAAGATGCTCAACATTACTCAACATCACAGAAATGCATATCAAAACTACAATGAGGTATCACCTCACACTTGTCAGAATGGGTGGAATCAAAAACAAGAAACAGCAAGTCTTGGTGAGGATATGGGAAAAAAGAATCCTCTTGCCCTGTTGGTGAGAATGCAAACTGGTACAGCCACTGTGGCAAACGGTATGGAGGTTTTTCAAAAAGTTAAAAATAGAACTACTGTACTATCCAGTAATCACACTACTGAATATTTACCCAAAATATACAAAAACACCAATTCAAAGGGATATATGCACACCTATGTTTATTGCAGCACTACTTATAATAGCCAAAATTTGGAAGTAGCCATCAATAGATGAATAACGAAGTAGTATGAACATACCATAGAATATTAGTCAGCCATAAAAAAGAATGAGATCTTGCCATTTGTAACTACATGGATGGAGCTAGAGGGTACAGTGCTAAGTGAAATAAGTCAGTCAGAGAACAGCAAATACCATATGATTTCACTCATTTATGGAATTTAAGAAGCAAAACAAACAAGGGAAAGAGAGAGAGACAAACAAGGAAACTAACTCAACTATGGAGAACTAACTGATGATTCCCAGATGGCTGGTGGATGGGAGAATGGTGAAAGTAGGTAATGGGCATTAAAGAGTACACTTACCATGATAAGTACTTAGTAATGTATAGAATTGTTGAATCTCTGCATTGTACACCTGAAACTTCTATAATACTGTATGTTAGCTATACTGGAATTAAAATAAAAACAAGCAACAACAAAAAAAGAAACTCTGGGCAGCTGGAAATGTGGAAGCCTTTGCCATATTGTCATCTGAGCAGTTCCAGCTCAGCAGCAGAAACAAACACATGTGGGCCTTACAGTGAACTCCAAAGGGGTCTCTTTCAGGGAGAAACCAAAACTGAACGACTCACCTGGAACACCAAATGGTGAAACTGATGCAGCCAGACAAATGCAAAACGTTTCTCATTCAGGCCACAGAAGTGGAAACCCTGTCCCATCCTACTAAGAGCATTGACTGGATATCACTCTCATCTTCAGTGGATCTTCTTTCTTCTGTGTGTATATGTGTGTTATTTTTAAAGAGAAAATAAAATTCAAGCCAACTTACAAAAAAAAAAAAATGTAACCTGAATTTAAACATGAAGAAACATCAGTCAAACCCAGACTGAGGGACAATTTGTCAAAAAATGGATGTTCTCTTAAAAAATGTCAAGGTCAAGAAAAAGAATAAGGAACTTGTTTCAGATCAAAGATTAAAGAGATGTTACAATAAAATACAATGTATGACTCTGGGCTGAGTCATTGGCCAAGATAGAAACAATTATTGTTTTGTTTTTATTTTATCTTATTATTTTTTTTCATAAAGGATATTAATGGAACAATTGGCAAAATGTGAAGGTCTGTAAATTGGATAGTGCTATGTTAATAGTAATTTCTTTTTTTGATAAATGTACTTTTTAAGGAACTACATTGAAATATTTATAAAGAGAAACGATGTCTGCAGTCCAAATTTTCAAATTCAGAAAAGTCTGTGGGGGAGGAAAAAGAGACAGATAAAGCACATGTTAAGTTTGGGGAATCTGAGTGAAAGGTTTAAGGAAATTCTATTTTTTAAAACATAAACTTAAATTTTGGAATAATTTGAGAGTTATAGGGACGTTTAAAAGATAGTACACCCCTCACCCAATTTAATTGTTTTTAATGTCATTTTAAATTATAGTGGTACATTTTTGGAAACTAAACCAATATTGGCACGCTACTATTAAATAACCCCAGATTTTATTCAGATTTCATCTGTTTTCTATGAACTTTTAAACTTCAGACTTTAATCACATCTTACAATTTTTTCATGTAATGTTCCTTTTCTACTCAAAGATTCAATCCAGCCCACCACATTGCATTTATTTGTCATCGCTCTCCAGTCTCCTTTGGTCTGTGACAGTTTCTCGATCTTTCCTTATTTTTCATGACTTTGACAGTTTTGAGGATACTGGTGAAATTGAATGCTCCTCAATTTTGGTTTGGTGTGTGTGTGTATGTGTGTGTGTGTGTGTGTGTGTGTGTGTGTGTGTGTCTATGACAGTTATGGCTTTTTAGAAAGAATACTGTAGAAGTGAAGTACCCTTTTCATCACATCATATCAGAGAGTAGATGATATCAACAGGGTACCTTTGGTGATATAAATCTTGATTATTTTAGGTAAGGTAGTATCTGCCAGGTTTCTCCTCTGTATACAAAAAGTTCCAAATTATCCTACTCTGTTTGGGAGATAGTCACCAAGTCCAGCCCACTCTCAAAGGCAGGGGCAGGAGGGCAGGTTAAGCCTCAACTCCTAGACAGAATAGTTTTTATATCCTTTATAATGAATATTTGACTCTTCTTTATTTTTTATATTTCTATTGTCTCATGTATATTTATTTTATTCTTTGGGTTAAATCTAATATGTTATTTATCACTGAAATAATTCCAGCTTTAATCATTGGGAATCTTGGTAGACTCCTGTGGCCTCTTGACATGTCCCCATCCTTTTGGTTTGTGAGCATTTCCTTGTTTTCTGGTACTATAAAATGCTTTGGCTTTATCTTGTATTTTCCTCATCCCGGTCCTAAATGGGCTATTTCTCCAGAGACTTCTTCCCTTTATTGAAGAATGGTATCTAGAAACCAAGGTCTTGGCACTGAGTGGTTTGTACTATTTTGTAACTTTTGTTAAGTCTGAAATTATTTCAAAATAAAAAGCAAATTTAAAAAAATGAGTTAAGGGGCACCTGGGGGCTCAGTGGGTTAAGCCTCTGCCTTCAACTCAGGTCATGATCTCAGGGTCTTGGGATCGAGTCCCGCATTGGGCTCTCCTCAGCAGGGAGCCTGCTTCTCCTCCTTTCTCTCTCTCTGCCTGCCTGTCTGCCTATTTGTGATCTCTTTCTGTCAAATATATAAAATCTTTAAAAAAATAAAAATTATACAACTCAGTGGAACATTTTTATGCATCTTATTTGTACTTCTTTTAAAGTAGAAATACTTTGTCATATTTGCATATCTTATGAAAAGTATAGAGGTCTGTGATTAAATTCATGAAACTATTTACATAACAAAACTAATAACTAAGCAGTCTAGTCTAACATGCATACATAAAAGGGCATAGCAGAGGCATAAAGGAAGGAGATCTTGACATCACTCATAACTCTTTCAAGTAATAATACCTCCAACCTCAAATTCCATTATAGTGAATAAGCATGATGTGGACAGTTTCGCCTATTTGACAGGAAATTCCATATAAAAATATATCATCTCTCATGGAAGTTTTAAGATATACCTCTTTGATCTATCAGATACTTTTGTTCTATATCCTATAAAATCATCTTAATTCATTTTTTTAAGGTCTTGTTTTTTGTTTTTGTTTTTGTTGTTTTTACTAATATCTATACGCAATGTGGGGCTTGAACTCATGACTCAGAGATTAAGAGTCACATGCTCTTTTTAAAAATTTTTTAATCTTTATTTAAATTCAATTAGCCAACATAGAGTACAACATTAGTTTCAGATGTAGCGTTCAATAATTCATCAGTTGCGTATAACTCTTCTGACTGAGTCAGCCGGGCTCCCCCTTACAAAGTCATTTTAGAAAATATATTATTTCTTCCTGAATATAAGCAAAAGTACGGAAAACACAAATGAGGATATAGATATGCTTTAGGTCTTAGTGACACTAAGAGTATATTAACAAATAATCCAAAAAGAATGTGAATAAAGACAGCTACAATGTTCATTTACAAGAACATGGATGGAGCCAGAGTATTGTGCTAAGCAAAATAAGTCAATCAGAGAAAGACAAATACTATATGATTTCATTTGTGTGGAATTTAAGAACAAAATAAATGAGCAAAGGGAAAAAAGAGAGAGAGGCAAACCAAGAAACAGACATAACTATAGAGAACAAACTGATGATTACCAAGGGAAAGTGGTGTAGGATGGGTTAAATAGGTGATGAGGATTAAGGAGAGCATTTGTGATGAGCACTGGATATTGTATGTAAGTATTGAGTCACTATATTGTACACCTGAAACCGATATTGCAGTGTTACCTGAGTGGAATTTAAATTAAAACTTAAAAATACAATGTAGCATAGATAACAGTTTTTATGTTTTTACCACATTAAAAAAAAAAGACATTCATTTATTTAGAGAGAAAGGTTGAGAACATGAGCAGGAGGGCCAGCAGAAGAGGGAGAGAGAATCTCAAGCAGACTCTGCGCTGAGTATGGAGCCCCACATGGGGCTTGATCTCACAGCACTGAGATCATGACCTGAGCCAAAACCAAGGGTTGGATACTTAATCAACTGTGCCACCCATGCACCCTATGGTTTTATCCTATTTTTATATGAAACTTAACATGAGTAAAAATTTTCTAGATCATTTTCAGTCTGCAGGTTGTTAGCAGTTGGTGTGTCATGAAGTCAGCTTAGTTAGTCACATTTTTTCAAGTTAAATAAGATAACAAAATGCCAGTGTTAGACACATAATATAATTACTGTTACAGAAACTTTTGTTACAGGTATTTATGTGTATGAGCAAGTGATTTGAGAGTTGTAAATACATTCTTATATTGAATTTAGGCCAAAAAAAGTATTTTTAAAAATATGGTTCTAGAATTGTAGACCAAAACACTTAAGAGTGGACCTCTGAGGAGTAGGAGAGTGATTTGGAAAGTAAAGGTCTGAAAACGTTGATTTATACTCTTGCACAAACAGTACAGAAGAAGACGGTTAAACCATGCAAAGTGGTGATCCAATTTGTGGTTTCCAAAACAAAGTTAATATAATTTTGTCAGATCTCCACTCCCATGATGTATCTCTTCATATTCTCCATGGACGCTTTTGGAGCCTGATAAAAATCCCCTTTCTCTAACCTTACTACTTAAGTCTTATTCCTTAGAGCTGGTTAAATGTCCTAACGGAGGTGCCATGTAATGTACAGGATATAGACCGTATTAATTTTCTAATATCCTTTCTCCCCTCATAAAATCTGAATTCTGAAATATTTCTGGTCCCAATATTTCACATAAAATGTTATAGATTTATTTATTGTCCTCTAGCTTCTGCTATTGGTAAAATTTTTTTCAGTCTTAATTTTCATTCATTTAAGTAATCTATTCTTTCTGGTAAATTTAAAATTTTCTCATTATCCTTATTGTCCTAACTATTTTTATCATAATGTGTCTGGGTAAGACTCTTTATTCTGCTTTACGTTATCAACCTGTGGATTTAAATGTCTCCTCAATTCTGGAAAATTTTCACCTATTTTTTTATTAAATATTGCTCCTCTATTATTCTCTTAAGTAATTTCTGGAATTATTTTTAGATATATATGAATAGTCTTTAGAACTATCTACCCTGTCTTTTAAATGTGTTTTCCTATTTTTATTTCTGTCTTTCTCTATTGAGAATTCAGTGTAGCACTTTGGTAAATAGTGTTGTCAAACCAAAAACTATTTCCTCCACTCTTTCTTCATGAACATTTTTTTTGTTTGTTTGTTTATGTGGTAACTATGTGCATCAGAAAAGATATAAGGAGGGATTCCTGGGTGGCTCAGCCATTAAAGCAGCTGCCTTTGGCTCGCTCAGGTCATGATCCCAGGGTCCTGGGATTGAGCCCTGCATGGAGCCCCCCATCAAGCCCTACATAAGGCTCCTTGCTCAGGGGGGAGCCTGCTTCTCCCTCTCCCACTCCCCCTGCTTGTGTTCCCTCTCTCACCGTTTGCTTTGTGTCTCTATCAAATAAATAAATAAACAAACAAACAAACAAACAAAATCTTAAAAAAAAAAAAAGAAAGAAAAGATATAAGGAGTAGGGGCACAGGGGAGCGCAGTTTGGCAGTTTCTTAGTAAGTTAAACATGCTAGCCATGCAACCTAGCAATCTTTTTTTTTTTTTAAGATTTTATTTGTTTATTTGACAGAGAGAAATCACAAGTAGATGGAGAGGCAGGCAGAGGGAGAGAGAGGGAAGCAGGCTCTCTGCTGAGCAGAGAGCCTGATGCGGGACTCAATCCCAGGACTCTGAGATCGTGACCTGAGCCGAAGGGAGCAGCTTAACCCACTGAGCCACCCAGGCGCCCCGCAACCTAGCAATCTTAATCCTAGGTATTTACCCAAGGGAATGAAAACTGTTTCCCACAAAAAACTGCACATGAGAGTTTTTATCAGTTTTATTTATTCTTGTCAGAAACCAGAAACAAAACAAATATCCTTCAACTTATGAATCGATAAACGAATTGTGGAATCTCCATGGAATGGAGTATTTCTCAGTGATACAAGGGAAGGAAGTACTGATTTATGTAATGACGCAGATGAATGTCATAAAGTGTTATGCTTAGATGAAGAAGCCAGACTCCAAAGGCTACATACTGTAGTAATTGTACTTTTATGACATTCTGGAAAAGGTAAAACTATGGAAAAGGTAAAACTATGGAAAAGTTAAAATAGCAGTGGTTGCCAGTGGCTGGGTGACAGAGAAGTTGACTACTGTGGTACTTCACATTCTAATTTCTAGAACCTAAAAAATGTTACCTTACATGGCAAGACAGACTTGCAAATGTAATTTACTTAAACATCTTGAGATGGGCAATTATCCTGGGTCATTTGTGTGAACCCTCAAAGTAATCACAGGAGCTTTTATAAGATATAGTAGCAAGAGATAGTAGCAATGGGACAACAAAGATTGGAATAATGTGGCCAGGAAAAAAGGTATACTGGCAGTTTTCAGAAGCTGGAGGAAGCAAGAAACAGATTCTTCCTCAAAGTTCCTAAGGAGATAGATATGTTAACACCTTAATTTTAGCCCTTTAAAACTCATTGCAGGGGTGCCTGGCTGGCTCAGTTCGTAGAGGATTCAACTCCTGATCTCAGGATTGTGAGTTTGAGCCCCATATTGGGTATAGAGATGATTTTAAAATAGAATTTTTTAGGGGTGCTAGGGTGGCTCAGACAGTTAAGCATCTGACTCTTGATTTGGCTTAGGTCATAATCTCAGGGTTGTGACATTATGCCCTATGTTGAGCTCCATTCTGGGTGTAAACTCTGCTTAATATTCTCTCTCCCTTCCCCTCTGCCCCCACAACATGAGTGCTCTCTGTAAAAAAATAAATAAGTGTGTGTGTGTGTGTGTGTGTGTGTGTGTGTGTGTGTGTGTGATAAAATCTTAAAAAGAAAAATTCATTTCAAGCTTCTCACATGTGGAGTATTTGTTTTTAAGGCACCAAGTTGACATATATTAGCTATTGTAAATAATGCTGTACTGAACATGGTGGTACAGATAATTTTTTTGAGATCCTGTTTTCATCTTTAGATATCTACCCAGAAATCAGATGCTGGAACATATGGCAGTTCTATTTTTAATTTTTTGAGGAACTTGCATACTGATTTCCATAGTAGTTGTACCAATTTACATTTCCACCAACAGTGCACAAAGGTTTGATTTTCTCCACTCAGTGATTTAGTCTAGCTGAAATATGCTGAATCTGTCTGCAGAGCAGATCTCTGAACCTAGGTCACTTCCTGCTGTGTGTCTACTAATAGTAGCCTCTGATTTTCTTCCTTGTACCTAACTATCTCAAGTGTCATCTTTGCTGATCTTGGTGGGATGAGACCAAGGCAGTACCTTTACACCATGCCCCAAAGAGCTGGAGGCGCTGGTTGCTCATCCTGTTCTTCCATTCCTATTTGGGAAGTTCCTGAGCTGAAGGCAGAGGCTTTAACCCACTGAGTCACCCAGGTGCCCCGCTTTCTTTAAAATTTTATTTGCCATTTTTATGTGTTTGGGATATAGGAAGGGAACCCAAGTATGTACTTACACGATTAGAATCTAACATAGATGTCTAACAAATAGGTAGTATGAAGACTTTAAAAACACGAACTTATTAACAAATAAGTACCAAATGCAAAACTGGAAGAATAGCTCAATACAGTAGGTGACAAATAAGATTTTAACAATATCTCAACAGATTGTAACCTTCTCTTTACTCCTCTTTTTTCTCCTCCTCTTCCTTCATTTTCCAAGATTAGCTCCTTTCCCTGTATATTTTGGATTTTGTTCTGGTACAAAAGTCTACCCCATCAGTCTCTCTCTTGCTCTGTCTTGTGAAAAAGCTCACATTTGTAAATAGGCCAAGGATTAAGAATGGGATTATTTTTTTCCTAGAAAGTTAAAATAATTTTATAAGGATTATTGTTTGTTGAGAATAATTTTTCCTAAATAGAAAAGGGAACATTTGTTACAACTAGAGTCCCAACTCTGATTATGTAGTAGTGGCAGCTTAGAGCTGTGCATTGAGCATTTTGAGGCCACATCAAAGCTCAAAATGTAAGTGTGTCTTGATTGATTATTGACATGTGCCATGAGCAGAGGAAGAGGTAATAGTGGCCTGGTTATTTACCATTTCCTTTCTAGATTTTTTAAAATTCCAGTATAGTTAACATACAGTGTTATGTTTGTTTCAGGTATATAATATAGTGATTGAATAATTCTGTACATTCTTCAGTGTTCATCATGATAATCATACTCTTAATCTCCTTCACCTATTTCACCCATACTCCAACCATCTCCCCTCTGGTAACCAACAGTTTGCTCTCTATAGTAAGACTATCTTTTGTTTTGTTTTTTTCTTTTTTTCTTTTTTGTTTCTTAAATTCCACATATGAGTGAAATTATATGGTATTTGTCTTTCTCTGACTGACTTACTTCACTTAGCATTATGTTCTAGAGTTCCATCCAGGTCTTTGCACATGGCAAGATTTCATTCTTTTTTATGGTTCAGTAAAATTCCATTGTATATCTATACCACATCTTCTTTATCCTTTCATCTATTGATGGGCACTTGGGTTGCTTCCATAAGTTGGCTATTGTAAAAAATGCTACAATAAACAAAGGGGTGCATTATTTCTTTTGATTATTGTTTCTGTATTTTGAGGGTAAATACCCAGTAGTGCAATTACTGGGTGGTAGGGTAGTTCAACTTTGAAAAACCTCCATACTGTTTTTCAGGGTACTATTCAACAAGAGAAAAGAGAGGGGGTTAGGGTTAAACAGCAATGGGGATTAAGGAATGCACTCATCATGATGAGCACCGGGTAAGGTATGGAAATGTTAAATCACTATATTGTATACCTGAAACTAATATAACACTATATGTTAACTGGAATTAAGATTAAAATTTTTTTTTATTTTTTTATTTTTATTTTTATTTTATTTTATTTTATTTTAAGTTTTTAAATGAAAGAAATAAGATGGGGCGCCTGGGTGGCTCAGAGGGTTGGGCCTCTGCCTTCAGCTCAGTCATGTTCTCAGGGTCCTGGAATAGACCCCTCCTCGGCCTCTCTGTTCAGTGGGGAGCCTGCTTTCCTCTCTCTCTGCCTGCCTCTCTGCCTACTTGTGATCTCTCTCTCTGTGTCAAATAAATAAATAAAATCTTTTAAAAAAATAAAAAGAGTAAGAAATGCATTAAAAAAACAATAGAAAGGAATGAACTATTGATAACAAAAAATTTGAATATCAAAGGGGATGGTGAAATAAAGAAACCCTTCTCAAGCGGCTACATTATGTATGATTACATTTATAAACTATTTTTTTTAAAGATTTTATTTATTTACTTGAGAGAGAGACAGTAAGAGAAAGCATGAGCGAGGAGAAGGTCAGAGAGAGAAGCAGACTCCCCATGGAGCCGGGAGTCCGATGCGGGACTCAATCCCGGGACTCCATGATCATGACCTGAGATCCTGTCCAACCAACTGAGCCACCCAGGCGTCCCTATAAACTATTTTTGCAAAGACAAACCTATATTGATAGAAAATAGATCAGTGGTTGCCAACAGCTAGGGATTGTGGGAATGTGTGACTACAAAGGTATAGTAAAAGGGATTTTGACGGTAGGTGATAGAAGTGTTCTGTATCCTGATAATGCTGATAGTAACAAGAATCTGTACATGCATTAAAATTCATAGAACTATCTGCTCCTTCTAAAAACCCAGTTAAAATTTTAAATAAATTGTAGAAAAGTATCTAGACTAGGACTTAGAGTTGGCTTCAGGTTGTATATGTGCTATGATATGAAGTGAAAGGAAAATTCTGAGGATTAGAAAAAATATCTAAGAAATTATATATGCAAAAAAACCCCACATTGTATAGCAAGTTGGCAGTTGGGGTTAGTATTTAGTGTCTCATGAACTTGGTTTATGTTTTGTAATGGAAAGGGTATACAGAAGCATTTTACTCCAGAATATGCATTGGCCTTGTACCATTAAGTAAAACAGATGTTCTGAGAAAATGCTCCATTTTTTTTTTCTGATGGTTTCACATAATTTCTGACAGCATTACATCCCCCAGTTGGAATAGCACAGAATTAGATAACCTTAATAATACTTCTCCTAGCTGTAAAGTTTGGTTTGTTTTAAATTTTTGTCAAATCACTTTTTTGAGTTTTCATGTTTGAAGTATTCATTTTTTAATACTATGCCAACTAAAAATTTAAGACCACTAGGTGGGGATGTAAACAATACAGCATTTGTTATTTCCCTTCTGCTTAGAACTTGATAGGTACAGCCATAAGCGTAATTCCCTGAAAAGAGGGAAGAAAAAAAAAACATAAGAGAAGTTATTTTTATATTTCTAAATGTTATGGTAGTCTGGATTTGGGAAAAGTGAAGCCCCTGAAATAAGAATAAAATCATCTGTGCTCAAATAGCATACTCTAAAACCACAGTTTCTTTAGTTGACATCTCATTGTTGCAATATATGATATTTGTTGGTTTACGGGCTTACTTTGTTCTAATACATGTTTAATGATAGATATGAAATAAAATAAAATTTAATAAGGTATATTATAATTTCCTGTCTTTTAATACTTTTTTTGATACTATAAAAAAGAATGATCATTTACCTCTTTTAAAGATATGTTTAAAATTATGTTAATTTCATGTCTTATGACTGTTTTTTAAAATTTTATGTTATTTTATTTTTTCGGTTTTCCAAGATTCATTGTTTATGCACCACACCCAGTGCTCCATGCAATATGTCCCTTCCTTAATAGCCACCAAGAGGCTCACCCATCCCCCCCACCTACCTCCCCTCTAAAACCCTCAGTTTGTTTCTGAGTCCACAGTGTCTCATGGTTTATCTCCTTCTCTTTTCCTTTCCTTCTCCTAGCATCTTCCATGTTATTCCTTATGTTCCACAAGTAAGTGAAACCATAGGAAAATTGACTTTCTCTGCTTGACTTATTTCACGCAGCTTAATCTTCTCCAGTCCCATCCATGTCTTTTAGTCTTCTACATATAATTAGCAAAAACATAACTACATTAAGAACATTAAGAGTATCTTTAAAAAATTGCTCTATAATAAAATACCATTGTGCTCTGTTGCAATCATTTTTTTTAAGAGTGCTTAGAAAAAATAGATTAGGGGAATGAGAAGTTATTTTTCACCTCTAAAATGAGGAGAGCTGTATTTTCAGGAATTAAAACTGTCTTTTTATTTCTTGAGAATTTTTTTCTCTCATACTGCATGTTTTTATTACTTTTCAAGCAAGTGAACATGATTACTGATAATTATGTGGGCTTTGGTATGTATACATTATATCACTGTTGAAGATTACCGTTAACCATGGTACAGGATTTCTGTTCAATAAGGGCTGACACCTGTTTTTCTTTCAGGAGTCCATCTTAGATTTTTGGTTGCTTAGTACTCATCATCAGTATTTTGACTCAACTAGAATTAAAAGGTTTAGCAAATGTATTATAATTTAAATGATTTATTCAACAAGGAAAGTATGTCAATTTCTAGGATAATAGGGATAAATTAGAGATTATTATATATCTGTGAAATTCTCAGGTAAAATCAGCTCAGAAATGAAGATCCGAGACTATGATTTATTTAATATTTATATCTCATTTAAGTAAATGCAGCAATTTTTAAGGGACTAACTATTATTTTAAGTGAATAATCACTTCAAGACTGTGCTTAATATATATATAACATAAATCTTACCATTTTCCCCTGTTCTCAAATGTACAATTCAGTGGCATTTATTACATTCATACTGTTGTGCAACCATCTGCTGTTTGCAAAACTGTTTTCATCACCAAAAACAGAAACTCTAACCATTAAGCAATGACTCTCCATTTTCCCCAGCTACTGATAACCTCTGATCTACTTTCTGTCTCTATGAGTTTATCTTGAAAAACTTGATTTTAGTATAATTTTATATTTTTAATTTTTCCACATGACTAGAAATTATGGTGAAGGAAGAAATAAAGTTATTTGGAAGAAATAAAGTACTGTGTACACTAATACAAATACACAAATAGCTCTGAATCATAACAAAGAAACAAGTTACCTATTTCAGTAAGTTTACTAAGCATCTTATTTATTCTTAGGATTTCCTTAGTATTTTCAGGAAGAAGAGAACTCACAACTCTATTTAATTTTTATGACATGCTTCATATAGGGACAAAAATCAGGAAATAATACATCTATACATACATATATATTTAAGGCCCTCATTTTAGTCACACTAAGATGACAAATGTAATAAAACAGTATAACAAAATAAATAGAGGTATATGAATTAGAATGAAAAATGACTCTAAAATACATTTCATTTTAAAGCTTCTTCCATTTAACTGTTTCAAATCATACACAAGGCACATTAGTTGAGGGGCACCTGGGTGGTTCAGTGGTTAAGCCTCTGCCTACGGCTCAGGTTGTGATCCCAGGGTCCTAGGCTCGAACCCCACATCAGGCTCTCTGCTCAGCAGGGAGCCTGTTTCCTCCTCTCTCTCTCTGCCTGCCTCTCTGCCTACTTGTGATCTCTGTCTGTCAAATAAATAAAATCTTTTAAAAAAAAAAGACACATTCGTTGAAAAATTTCAAAATGAACAGCAAATAAATAGCATAAAAATATTTTTACTGATCTTTTAAGAAACTGCCTCTCAGATAAAAAATTTTTTAAAATATTTTTTTAAAATTTATTTGACAGAGAGACAGACATCACAAGTAGGCAGAGAGGCAGGCAGAATGGGAGGGGGAAGCAGGCTCTCTGCAGAGCTGAGAGCCCGATGTAGAGCTCGATCCCCGGACACCGAGATCACGACCCAAGCTGAGCCACCCAGGCGCCTCTCAGATAAAATTATTTTTAAAGGATGGGCGTGCTTGCACTGTAAGCATGAAAATGCTTACACTGTAACAATGAAAATGGTGTTTTCTGAACAAGAGTAAATAGAGAATTTTAATGACTGGTCAAATATTAACTGTCCACACCTAGAATTTTCTGAAAGAATTTAGATGATTCCTAATTTAATAAAATGCTTCATGTTTTGGTGTTGCAGAATGGAAAGATACATGATAAATCTACAAATGAGTGGAATCCTTGTAAAAATGTCTATATTTAAGTATAATAGTTTGATTCATATTATAACTGGGTATATTGAACAACATTGGTGATAGAGATAAGTGCATTCTTTCACTTGAAAAAGCTAAAATAAAAAAATTAAAAAGCTAAAATTTTGTTATTTTCTGTAATAAGCTGATATGCTGGTAAATATAAAAATATACTGGATAATGATTAAATCAGTTGAGGAAACCTGAGAAACCATTTTTCTGTACACTCTTTTAGGTAAAACTGTACTCTTAATTATCCCAGAAAAATTTACTTGATCTATTTTTTAATATCTCTTGAGATGACCTTTCTTGGATTTCATAATTCTATAACTGGAAGGGTTTTTCTTTATAATGTTTTACTTATGTTGCTATGATATTCTTTACTTTTCACTTATTCCCTCATATCCTGAGTATAAATGCAGAATAGTTTATTAATGCATACAAATTTTTCCTATCCCTGAGTGAAGGATCAGAGGAATTGTTGAATTGTTTGGCTCATTCAGTTTCCATTAAATTACATTATATTGTGCCTTCCTGTACTAAAGAGATGGGAAAGATAAGAATTGTATTTCCAGAATCCTTTGGCTTCTAGGGTTCTGGACACACGTTAAGCCCCTTCAATAATATGGATTCCTACAAAATTTAGAAGGAAGAAGTTAAGTGAAGGCTGCTTTTCTCTTCCTCTTGGCTATCACTACTGGGCAGCATGTTCAGGAAAATTTTCAGTGATTTTGTTCTGGGAGTCATTTTTACTTTTATTTACTTATTTATTTTTTAAGACTTACTTATTTTATAGAGAGAGAGGGAGCATGAGCAGGAGGGGCAAAGGGAGAGGCAGAGAGAATATCAAGCAGACTCTGCTCTGAGCATGGAGCCCCACATGGAACTTGATCCTATGACCTGAGATTATAACCTGAGCCAAAACCAAGAGGCAGACTCTCAACAAACTGCACCACCCAGGCACCCCTGGGAGTCATTGGTAAAGAGTTTTTTTAGAATCTGTTCCTCCAGCCCTTCCGGTAGTTTGTATTCAGCTAATTCCTTGTGTTAAATGTCGTTATTAACAAATTAACAGTGTGAGACACCTGACTGGCTCAGTTACTAGAGCATAAGATTTCTGGTCTTGGGGTCATGAGTTCAGAGTCCAGTTTGGGCAGAGAGCATACTTAAAAACAAAAGCAAAAATACACCACACCACTACCACCACCACAACAAAACAATAGAACCATTGCCACTAAGTCAGGAAAAGATATGGGTGCTTAATATTGCTATGAAAGGTTTAGACAAGACAGAATTTGCACTCACTGTAATTGGAAAGGAAGAAGCAAACCACTCCTGTTTACAGATGGTATGATTCTGTATCTAAAAATACCCAGAAAAATTAATGGAAAACCTAGTAAAACAATAAGAGAATTTAAAAAGCAGTTTATAACTTCAACTTATAAAAATTAACTCCCTCATGACAACTGGACCACATGGACATCATGGTTATATTCTGAGCATCCCATCCTAAAGCAACAGCATACACAATTTTTCTCAAGTGCACATGGAACATGCTCCAGAATAGATTACATCCTGAGTCTCAAATCAGATCTCAACCAGTATCAAAAGACTGGGATCATTCCCTGCATATTTTCAGACCGCAATGCTTTGAAACTTGAATTTAATCACAAGAACAAAGTTGGAAAGAACTCAAATTCAGGGAGACTAAAGGGCATTCTACTGAAGAATGAATGGGTCAACCAGGAAATTAAAGAATTAAAAGGGGTGCCTGGGTGGCTCAGTGGGTTAAAGCCTCTGCCTTCGGCTCAGGTCATGATCCCAGGATCTTGGGATCGAGTCCCACATCGGGCTCTCTGCTCAGTGGGGAGTATGTTTCCTCCTCTCTCTCTGCCTGCCTCTCTGCCTACTTGTGATTTCTCTCTGTCAAGTAAATAAATAAAATCTTAAAAAAAAAAAAAGAATAAAAAAAAAACTTATGGAAACAAATGAAAATGAAAACACAACTATTCAAAACCTCTGGGATGCAGCAGAGGTGGTCCTAAGAAGCAAGAATATAGCTCTACAAACCCTTCACAAGAAATAAGAAAAGTCTCAAACAACCTAATCTTACACCTAAAGGAGCTGGAGAAAAAACAGCAAATAAAGCCTAAACCCAGCAGAAGAAGAGAAATAATAAAGATTAGAGCAGAAATTAATGAAATAGAAACCAAAAGAACAGTAGAACAGATTGACAAAGCTAGGAGCTGGTTCTTTGAAAGAATTAATAAGATTGATAAACCCCTGACCAGACTTACTACGAAGAAAAGAGAAAGGACCTAAATAAACGAAATCATGAATGAAAGAAGAAAGATCACAACCAACACCGAAGAAATACAAAACAATTATAAGAATATATGAGCAGGGGCACCTGGATGGCTCAGTAGGTTAAAACCTCTGCCTTCGCCTCAGGTCATGATTCCAGGGTCCTGGGATCAGGCCTCACATTGGGCTGTCTGCTCAGCAGGGAGCCTGCTTCCTCCTCTCTCTCTGCCTGCCTCTCTGCCTACTTGTGACCTTTCTCTCTCTTCTCTGTGTCAAATAAATTAAAAAAAAAAAAATATATATATATAAGAGCAACTATATGCCAACAAATTTGACAGTCTGAAAGAAATGGATGCATTCCTAGACATGTATAACCTACCAAAACTGGAAGAAGGAACAGACCCATAACCTGCAAGGAAATTGAAGCAGTAATCAAAAATCTCCCAACAAACAAGAGCCCAGGGCCAGAAATCTTTCCAGGAGAATTCTGCCAAACATTTAAAGAAGAATTAATACCTGTTCTTCTTACCTTGATCGCAAAACCAAAGATCCCACCAAAAAGGAGAATTACAGATCACTATCCCTGACGAACGTGGGTGGAAAAATTCTCACCAAGATACTAGTCTGTAGGATCAAACAGTACATTAAAAAGATTATTCACCCCAACCAAGTGGGATTTATTCCTGGGCTACAAGGTTGGCTCAATATCTGCAAATATATCAGTGTGATACAATACAATAATAAGAGAAAGAACAAGAACAATATTATACTCTCAATAGATGCAGAAAAAGCATTTGACAAAGTAAATCATCCTTTCTTGATCAGAACTCTTCACAGCATAGGGATAAAAGGTACATACCTCAATTATAAAAGCCATATATTAAAAACCTACAGTGAATATCATTCTCAATGGGGAAAAAATTGAGAGCTTTCCCCCTAAGGTGAGGAACACGGCAGGGATGTCCACTACCACCACTGCTGTATAGTATAGTAGTAGAGGTCCTCAGCAATCAGACAATAAAAAGGAATAAAAGGCATCCGAATTGGCAAAGAATTGGCAACCTCTCTTTGCTGAAGACAGGACACTCTACGTGGAAAACCCAAAGACTCTACCCCAAATTGCTAGAACTCATACAGGAAATCAGTAAAGTGGTAGGATATATAATCAATGGAGAGACATCAGTTGCATTTCTACACACTAACAATGAGACAGAAGAAAGAAATTAAGGAGTCAATCCCATTCACAGTTGCACCCCAAACTATAATATACCTTAGAGTAAACCTAACCAAAGAGGCAAAAGATCTATACTCTGAAAATTGTAGAACACTCATGAAAGAAATGGAAGAAGGAATAAAGAAATGGTAACATGTTCCATGCTGATGCACTGGAAGAACAAATATTGTTAAAATGTCTATGCTACCTAGAGCAATCTACACATTCAATACAATCCCTATCAAAATGCTATCTGCTTGGGTGCCTGGGAGGCTCTGTTAGTTAGACGACTGCCTTCAGCTTTGTTCATGATCTTGGAGTCCCAGGATCGAGTCCTGCATCAGGCTCCCTGTTCACCAGGGAGTCTGTTTCTCCCTCTAACCCTCCCCTCTTCCTGCTTTCACTATCTCAAGTAAATAAATAAAATCTTTAAAAAAAAAATACTATCCACTTTTCTTTTTCACAGAGCTGGAACAAATAATCCTAAAATTTGTATGGAATCAGAAAAGACCCCAAATATCCAAAGGAATGTTGAAAAAGAAAACCCAAACTAGTGGCATCACAATGCTGGACTTTAAGCTGTATTACAAAGCTGTAATCATCCAGAGAGTAGCAAAAAAAAAAAAAAAAACAAAAAAAACAAAAACAAAAGTAGATACACAGATCAATGGAACAGAGTAGGGAACCCAGAAATGGACCCTCAATTCTGTCGTCAACTAATGTTCAACAAAGCAGGAAAGAATATCTAGTGGAACAAAGACAGTCTCTTCAACAAATGGTAGTGGGAAAATTGGACAGCCACATGCAGATGAATGAAACTGGACCATTTCCTACACCATACACAAAAATAGACTCAAAATGGTTGAAAGACCTAAATGTGAGACAAAGTCTGTCAAAATCCTAGGGGAGAACACAGGTGGCAACCTCTGGACATCAGTTGCAGCAACTTCTTGCTAGACACGTCTCCAAAGGCAAGGGAAACAAAGACAAAAATGAACTATTGGGACTTCATCAAGATAAAAAGCTTTGTATAGCAAAGGAAGCAATTGACAAAGCCAAAAGATAACTGACAGAATGGGAGAAGATATTTGCAAATGACATATCAGATAAAGGACTAGCATGCAAAATCTATAAAGAACTTACCAAACTCAGCACCCAAAGAACAAATAATACAATCAAGAAATGGACAGAAGACATGAACAGATATTTTTCCAAAGAAGACCTCCAAAAGGCCGACAGACACATCAAAATATGCTTCACATCACTTGGCATCAGGGGAATACTAATTCAAAATCATGATGAGGGGCGCCTGGGTGGCTCAGTGGGTTAATGCCTCTGCCTTCGGCTCCGGTCGTGATCTCAGGGTCCTGGGATCGAACCTGCTTCGGGCTCTCTGCTCAGCGGGAAGCCTGCTTCCCCCCCTCTCTCTCTGCCTGCCTTTCTGCCTACTTGTACTTTCTGTCTGTCAAATAAATAAAAATAAAAATCTTTTAAAAATCACGATGAGACACCACCTTACACCAGTCAGAATGGCTAAAATTAAGAAGTCAGGAAAGGGCAGATATTGGCAAGGATGCAGAGAAAGGCAAAACTTATATACTGTTGTTTGGAATGCAAGCTGGTGCAGCCACTCTGAAAAACAGTATGGCGGTTCCTCAAAAGTTGAAAATAGAGATATCCTCCTACCCAGCTATCACACTACTGCGTATTTATCCCAAAGATATAAATGTAGTGATCCAAAGGGGCACCTGCACCCCAGTTTTTACAGCAGCATGTCCACAATAGCCAAACTATGGAAAGAGCTCCGATATCCATCAACAGATGAATGGATAAAGATGTAGTGTATGTATGTAATGGAATATCACGCAGCCATTAGGAAATGAAGTCTTGCCATTTACAATGATGTGAATGGAACTAGAGGATACTATGCTAAGCTAAATGAGTTAATCAGAGAAAGATAATTATCATATGATATCACTGATATGTGGAATTTAAGAAACGAGACAGAGGATCATAGGGAAAGAAAGGAAAAAGGGAAACAAGATGAAACCAGAGAGGGCAACAAACCATAAGAGACTCTTAATCAAAGGATAGAAACTGAGGGTTGTTGGAGAGGAGAGGGGAGGAGAGAAGGGTAATTGGGCGATGGACATTGGGGAGGGTATGTTTAATAATGAGCACTGGACGTTGTATAAGACTGATGAATCACAGACCTGCATCCCTGAAACAAATATTACATTATATATTAATTAAATTTTTAAAAATTAAATAAAGAATTTTAACACCTTCACATAGACACAAATAGTAAATAGTAAATAGTTAGAAGATAAAATGTAAAAGACTTAATTTTCAATAGCAAATAGTAAATAGTTGAAAAGTTCAACTTTCAAATTTGTTGAATTTTCTTTTCTATAACTTTCACCTCAATTCATAAGTATTAGCAGCTTCTGCACTTGCTTTATCTCTCTTTCTGTACACATACATTATTACTATTATTATTGATTTTGCTGGACTATGACCCCTTTCCTTTACTTCAGTGTTCATGTCATAAAAACAAGGATATTTTCTTACATAGTTACAGTATAATTATGAAAGTCAAGGAGTTCACCATTGACACAATATTAGTATTTAATAACATGCAGTCCCTGTCACTTTTGTCCCAGTTCTTTATAACAATTGTCTGCTCATGTATAGTCACACATTACATGAATTGTCATGTCTTAGTCTTTTAAAATGTGGAATACTTCCCTAGTCTTTCTTTGATGTTTATGGAAGGGACATTTTTAAAGTGTTTAATTGGGTTTTATAGAATTTATTTAAAATTAGATTTATCTTGTTTCCTTACTAAATTCAGGTTATACATTTTTTCATATCTTTATTAAAATATATTTCACAGGGATACCTGGGTGGCTCAGTCAGTTAAGCATTTGCCTTTGGCTCAGGTCATGATCCCAGGGTCCTGGGATCGAGTCCCACTTTGGGCTCCTTGCTCAACCAGGACCCTGCTTCTCCCTCTGCATGCCACTACCCCTGCTTGCGCTGTGTCTCTCTCACACACGAATAAATAAAATCTTTAAATAATAGAAAATTTAAAAATATATATTTCACATACCATAAAACTGACCCTCTTAACATGTAAGGTTTAGTGGTTTTTACTATATTGACTTGTACAACCATTACTACTAGCTAATTTGAGACTTTTTAAAAAAGATTTTATTTATTCATTTAATAAAGAGAGAGGGAATGAGCACAAGTAGGGGCAAGGAAAAGGGAGAGGGAGAAGCAGACTCCCTGCTGAGCTGGGAGCCGGACGTGGGGCTTGATCCCAGGACCTGAACCTAAGGCAGATGCTTAACCATTTGAGCCACACAGATGCCCCTAATTTGAAAACATTTTTAACCCACTGAATGGCATTATCAGTCATTCCTGCTCATCTCCCCATCCTGTACATCCAAGCCCTAGGCAACTTCTAATTTACTTCTATTTCTATGGATTTTCATGTTCTAGACAATGAAATCATAAATATGTGGGGGTTTTCTTTTTCTTTTTCTTTCTTTCTTTCTTTTTACTGGTTTCATTCTCTTAACAATGTTTTCAGTGTTCAGACTTGTCAAAGCGTGTATTGATATGACATTCTTTTTATTACCACTAATATGCTATTGTATGGATATACCATATTTTGAGGATCAGTGTATCAGTTGATGAACATTTAGGTTTTTCCACTTCTTCGCTATTGTGAATAATATTTCTGTGGAAAAGATTTTGTATGAGCATATGTTTGTAATTCTCCTGAGTATGTGTAATTTCTGTGTCACATGGTAATGCTACCTTTAGCATTTTGAGGAACTGTCAAACTGTACTCTGAAGCAGCTACATTATTTCATCTTCCCACCAGCAAGCAATGTATGAGTGTTTCAGTTTCTTGGTATCTTCATTGACATTTGTTATTGTCTGCTGTTTTTATATTAACTATAAAGAGAGGTAAAGGGACAGCCTGGTAGGTGTGAAGTGGTATATTACTAGTTTTGATTTGCATTTCTCTAATATCCGAGGATAATGACCATTTTTTCATGTGCTTATTGACAGTTGCATGTCTTTGAGAAATGTTTCTTTAGATCTTTTGCTCATTTTTCTGTGGGAGCATGACTGATAAGATTTTTGTATTTTCTGGATAAAAGTCCTTTGCTTGTTATGTGATTTGCAAATGTTTTATTGCATTCTGTGAGTTATTTTTTCACTTTCTTATTTGTATTCTTTGAAACACAAAAGTTTGATTTTAAAACAATCTAGGAGGGCCTGGGTGGTGTAATCAGTTAAGCATCTGACTCTTGGTTTTGGTTCAGGTCATGACTCAGGGTCATGAGATCGAGCCCCATGTCAAGCCCCATTTAAGGCTCCATGCTCAGCAGGGAGTCTGCTTGAGATTCCCTCTCTCTGTCTCCCCATCCTCCTCCCCCCCAGCTTGTATGTTTTCTCTCTAAATAAATAAAACTTTTAAAAAGTACAATTTATCTACCTTTTATTTTGTTGCTTGTGCTTTTTCAGTGTTGTATCTAAGATCCTGTTGCAGAACACAAGATCATAAATGTTTATGACCTTGTTTTCTTCTAGGAGTTTTATGGTTTTACCTATTATATTTAGGTTTGTGATCCACTCTGAGTTAGTTTTTGCATTTGGATATCAGTTTTCTTAGTACCATTTCTTAAAAATACTCTTCCTTCCCCTACTGAATTCACATTGATAATTCATTGATAATCTTGCTGAAAATCCATTTAACATCGTTGTAAAGGTTTCTTTTTTTATATATATAATTTTTTTTAAAATTCTTTTGAGGGGGGTGGCAGAGGGAGAAAGAGAATCTTTTTTTTTTTTTTTTAAGATTTATTTATTTGACAGGCAGAGTTCACAAGTAGGCAGAGAGGGAGGCAGAGAGAGAGGGAGAAAGCAGGCTCCCCGCTGAGCAAAGAGACCAATGTGGGGCTCGATCCCAGGACCCTGGAATCATGACCTGAGGCGAAGGCAGAGGCTTTAATCCACTGAGCCACCCAGGCACCCCTCTTTTTAATTTAATTTGAATTCTTTTCCGTTGATATATATGTCTGTTATTAGGCCAGTGCCACAGTGTCTTGATTACTGTTGCTTTATAGTAAGCTTCAAAAATGAGAAGTATAGGTTCTCTAACCTTATTCTTTCTTTACAAGATTGCTTTGGTTTTCCTGGGTTCCTTGTTTTCCATAGAAAACTAGGATCAGCTTGTTGACCTCTGCAGGGGGGTGATGAGAAAGCATAGATTTGGATGGAGATTGTCCTGAATCTGTTCATCAATTTGGGGAATATTGCTACCATAAAAATGTCAGATATTTCATTCCAAGAAAATGGGATGTATTTCCATTTATTTCTAAATCCCTTAAAACAATATTTTATAGACTCAAGTGTACACATCTTCCTCTTCTTTTGTTAAATTTGTTCTTTGGCATCTCATTTTTTGAGTACTTATTTTCTTTCTGTTTAAGATATTCTACATCTGTTTCATACATTTTTCATCCTAGCTGTAGAATGAGCCATTTCTCCAGGAAGCCTTGGTTATTTTGATGGGTAATTGTATTTAAGAATAATTATCTGTACCTCAGTGTGTGTTCGAAGGCCCACTGAGTTCTAATATTTTGTAGAATAATATTTGTAGAATTAATATTTGGCCTTCTACAAATAGTATTGTGCACCAAAAGGAGCCAGAATTCTTTAGGGAATTCTGATTTCATGTTTGGAGTCGGAAAAAAATAATACAAGTCTGAAATATATTATTATTGTGAGAAAAAATACTTTCTAAAATGTCTGGAAGCACTGACAAAGATGCCAAATTTTGATAATTCAAACTTAGAAAATAAACTCATGAGCCAGTTGAATCTGTATAAAGTCCATGATTATGTTCAAAAGGAACAAACTGTATTCAGTAAATCATACATGTATTTGTATGGGGATCTATGATCTCCAGTTACAAAATATAGAAAAATATATATTTTACAATTACCAGCTAACTGGTAACTCACCAAGAATCAAGGAGTTGACTGTGGAGTAATGAATTTGTATCTATGGTTCTTAGACAATACTTAATATAAGAACCTCCCAAATACAAGTGTGGTTGCAAGTATATTGAGAGGTCTTTAAAGGAATCTGGGGCCTGATCTGGACAAATTTTCGGGGAAGCTTTAAAAAAATTGTCTGGGGAGCTTGAGATGTGACCTGAAATTACCTGCCTCCCAGTAAACTCTCAGAAATATGTTAGGTGTATGGCATATACTTATACCAAGTTAGCTGGCAAATACCCCAGAATCTCAAGCAGTGGGAAAACTTAGGAAGCTATAACACTCCCCTTCCTCCTCAAAAATAAATGCTGCTTATTCCTGGAAAAACTGTCACTTTGTTTGGCACTTGTGTATTTCCTCCAGGATTCTAAGGACACAACATGCTGTACTAGATTTAGTGTTGTGTAATATCTACCTCTTTTTTATTTTAATGAAAACTGTAGAATTCTATTTTTCTGTGATTCTCTTTCCAACTGAAAGATTTATAACAAAAGAAAAGTAAAAATAAGTAACATATGTTGAAGATTATTTATGTAGAATGAGCTTCTTTAGAATTAGAATGAGCTCCTTGATTAGAAGCTTACAATTTGTGTGTTTAACTAATAGGGCAGTATAAGTTAGCTAGGTCATAATTCTAAAATATATTCATGGTTGTTGTACTATTTTATCTTCAATGTTTTTGGAAGTTCAAAATCATTATCTTCAAAATCATAAGTCTTGATTTTTTAAATAATTTTTTAAAGATTTTATTTATTTGGGAGAAATTGAGAAAGAGCATGACCTGGGGAGGGGCAAAGGGAAAGGGAGAAGCAGACTCCCCGCTGAGCAGGGAGCCGGATGTGGGACTTGATCCCAGGACTCTGAGATCATGACCTGAGCTGAAAGCAGATGCTTAACTGACTTAGCCACCCAGGCGTCCTGCCACTAAAAGCCTTCTAATATACAGAAGTTTAAAATGCTACTTTATTTATTATTTATTTAATTTTTTAATTTTATAAACATATATTTTTATCCCCAGGGGTACAGGTCTGTGAATCACCAGGTATAAACACTTCAAGCACTCACCAAAGCACATACCCTTCCTAATGTCCATAATCCCACCCCCTTCTCCCAAACCCCCTCCCCCCAGCAACCCTCAGTTTGTTTTGTGAGATTAAGAGTCACTTATGGTTTGTCTCCCTCCCAATCCCATCTTGTTTCATTGATTCTTCTCCTACCCACTTAAGTCCCCATGTTGCATCACCACTTCCTCATATCAGGGAGATCATATGATAGTTGTCTTTCTCTGCCTGACTTATTTCGCTAAGCATGATATGCTCTAGTTCCATTCATGTTGTCGCAAATGACAAGATTTCATTTCTTTTGATGGCTGCATAGTATTCCACTGTGTATATATATACCACATCTTCCTGATCCATTCATCTGTTGATGGACATCTAGGTTCTTTCCATAATTTGGCTATTGTGGACATTGCTACTATAAACATTCGGGTGCATGTGCCCCTTTGGATCACTACGTTTGTATCTTTAGGGTAAATACCCAATAGTGCAATTGCTGGGTCATAGGGTAGTTCTATTTTCAACATTTTGAGGAACCTCCATGCTGTTTTCCAGAGTGGCTGCACCAGCTTGCATTCCCACCAACAGTGGAGGAGGGTTCCCCTTTCTCCGCATCCTCGCCAGCATCTGTCATTTCCTGACTTGTTGATTTTAGCCATTCTGACTGGTGTGAGGTGGTATCTCATTGTGGTTTTGATTTGTATTTCCCTGATGCCCAGTGATATGGAGCACTTTTTCATGTGTCTGTTGGCCATCTGGATATCTTCTTTGCAGAAATGTCTGTTCATGTCCTCTGCCCATTTCTTGATTGGATTATTTGTTCTTTGGGTGTTGAGTTTGCTAAGTTCTTTATAGATTCTGGACACTAGTCCTTTATCTGATATGTCGTTTGCAAATATCTTCTCCCATTCTGTCAGTTGTCTTTTGATTTTGTTAACTGTTTCCTTTGCTGTGCAAAAGCTTTTGATCTTGATGAAATCCCAATAGTTCATTTTTGCCCTTGCTTCCCTTGCCTTTGGCGTTGTTCCTAGGAAGATGTTGCTGCGGCTGAGGTCGAAGAGGTTGCTGCCTGTGTTCTTCTCAAGGATTTTGATGGATTCCTTTCGCACATTAAGGTCCTTCATCCATTTTGAGTCTATTTTTGTGTGTGGTGTAAGGAAATGGTCCAATTTCATTTTTCTGCATGTGGCTGTCCAATTATCCCAGCACCACTTATTGAAGAGGCTGTCTTTTTTCCATTGGACATTCTTTCCTGCTTTGTCGAAGATTAGTTGACCGTAGAGTTGAGGGTCTATTTCTGGGCTCTCTATTCTATACTCAGAAAACTATAAAGTACTCATGAAAGAAATTGAGGAAGACACAAAGAAATGGAAAAATGTTCCATGCTCCTGGATTGGAAGAATAAATATTGTGAAAATGTCTATGCTACCTAAAGCAATCTACACATTTAATGCAATTCCTATCAAAGTACCATCCATCTTTTTCAAAGAAATGGAACAAGTAATTCTAAAATTTATATGGAACCAGAAAAGACCTTGAATAGCCAAAGGGATATTGAAAAAGAAAGCCAACATTGGTGGCATCACAATTCCGGACTTCAAGCTCTATTACAAAGCTGTCATCATCAAGACAGCATGGTACTGGCACAAAAACAGACACATAGATCAATGGAACAGAATAAAATGTTGTTTTTTTTTTTTTTTAAATGAAAAGTGAATTAGT
This sequence comes from Mustela nivalis, assembly GCF_964662115.1. Lineage (NCBI taxonomy): Eukaryota > Metazoa > Chordata > Mammalia > Carnivora > Mustelidae > Mustela > Mustela nivalis. The sequence continues at coordinate 58,299,552 of NC_139030.1, forward strand.
AATGTTGACTCTAACATAATAACACTATATACAAAAACACAAGGCAAAGGATTCCTGGGATAAACATGAGGTGAAGGATTTTTAGATCACTCTGAAGTCTGACAGCATGATTATATCTTTGGGCAGCTCCCAAGTGTATAAATTTCATAAAGAAAGATGTAAAACTGTACATTTTTTCAGATGATAAGATTGATTCCTAGAAAATGAAGGAGTCTGCATAGCAACTAGAAAAAACAAATGAATTTAATAATGTTACATATAATGAATCATTGAACATTACATCAAAAGCTAATGAAGTGCTATATGTGAGAAACATCTAGGAGAACAAAAAGATAAAAGAATGTTACGAAATATAGAGTTACGATAAAAAATTGGTGGTATTTTAATATACTAATAGCAAATAATTAGAATTTTTTAAAATTCCATTTACGGGGGGTGCCAGGCTGGCTCTGTTTATAGAGCCTGCGACTCTTGACCTCAGAGTTGTGAGTTCAAACCCCAAATTGGGCATAGAAATTACTTAATGGAAATAAATAAATAAATAAATAAATTCCATTTACAGTTACACCAAAAAATAATTCTTAGGAATAAATAGAACAAAAGGCATTTACAACTTCTACCCTAAAAACTACAAAACATTGATGAGAGAATTTAAAGATTAATAGAGAGCTATACAGTCTTCATGGATTGGAGCATTCAAGATTATTCACATGACACTTCTAACCAAATTTTTCAGTATATCAAAACAATTTCAATTAAAATTCCCAACTATTTTGGTAGAACATGAGAAGCTGATTCTAAAACTTATATGGAAATGCAAGAGAAGAAAACATGAGTAGGCAAAGCAGTTTTTGAAAAAAGATTTTATTTATTTATTTGACAGAGAGAGAGGGAACACAATTAGGGGGAGAAAGAGAAAGAAGCAGGCTTCCTGCTGAGCAGGGAGCCCGATGTGGGGCTCGACCCCAGGAAACTGGGAACATGACCTAAGCTGAAGACAGACGGTTAATGACTGAGCCACCCTAGCACCCCAGCAAAGCAATTTTTAAATGGTAAACAAATTAGGATCATTTTACCCTAATGATTTCAGAACTTCAGATAAAGTTTCTGTAAGCAAGACCACTTCTGGGGCTTCTGCGTCCAGCTCGATTTTGGCTTAAGTCATGATGTCAGGGCTGTGAGAGAAAGCCCTATGTCAAGCTCCACTCCCAGCGTCACCCTCTCCCTCTGCCTCTGCCCCACTTGCACTCTCTGTCTCTCTCTCTCTAAAATGAATAAAATCTTTAAAAAACTAAAAAGACTACCTGCTATTGGTAAAATGCTCAGCCTGAGGATGAGTGGAACTGAAATGAATCTTAAAGTAAACCCAAACATACATAATTATCTAATTTTCATTAAGAGTACCAAGTTCAGTGAGGGAATGGAGAATATTTTTAATAAATGATGTGGCTAACTAGCCATCCGTATGGCTATCCACCCCATATCCTGAGGAGAAATTAACTGAAAATGAGCCATAGACTTAAATGTAAACTTAGCACTCTAAATTTTGGGGGAAACAATTTTGCTACCTTGGGGTGGGAAAATGATTTTTAATGAGGACTCAAAAAACATGACCTATAATAGAAAATATAATAAGTTCCTTTTTAAAATCAAAATTTAAAATTTTGCTCTATGAAAACACTTAAGAAAATGAAAAGGCAGTGCGTTTATGAAGGGAAATATCTACAAACGTGTATAAGAGGACTTGCTTACAGGAAATAAAAGGAGCACTTATAACCTATTAATTAAAAAATGATCTAGTTTAAAAATGGGCAAAGGGGGGCACCTGGGTGGCTCAGTGGGTTAAAACTTCTGCCTTTGGCTCAGGTCATGATCCTAGGGTCCTGGGATCGAGCCCCGAGTCGGGCTCTCTGCTCAGCAGAGAGCCTGCTTCCCTTCCTCTCTCTCTGCTTGTCTCTCTGCCTACTTGTGATTTCTGTCAAACAAATAAATAAAATCTTTAAAAATAAATAAATAAATGAAAATGGGCAAAGGTTTTGTACAGTCACATCATCATAAAGATACATGAATTGGTAAATAATCACAAGAAAATATGCTCAAATCATTAGTCAACAGAGAAATGTAAATTTAAATCAGAATGAGACCCCTCTTATACTCATTAATATTGTTCAGGTTTAAAAGGCATCAAAATTAAATATTGGTTAGAATTTGCAGCAACTTGGGGCGCCTGGGTGGCTCAGTGGTTTTGGCTGCTGCCTTTGGCTCGGGTCATGATCTCAGGGTCCTGGGATCGAGCCCCGCATCGGGCTCCCTGCTCTGCAGGAAGCCTGCTTCCCTCTCTCTCTCTCTCTGCCTGACTCTCTGCCTACTTGTGATCTCCGTCTTTCAAATAAATAAATAAAATCTTTAAAAAAAAAAAAAAAAAGAATTTGCAGCAACTAAAACTCTCAAATTCTGGTGGACACATAAAATGTTGTAGCTTAGTCACATCTGAAAATGGTTGGCAAATGTTTAATGACATGTATCCACCATTAGAGTATTACACAAAATATTTTCACTGCCCTAAAAATTCCTTATGTTCCACCTTTTCATTCATCCCTGCCTTCCTTCCTCCAAACCCTGGCAGCCATTGATTATTTTTTTTTTAATGTCTTCATAGTTTTGCCTTTTTCGGAGTGTCACATATTTTGTTCTTATGCAGTAAGTAGTCTTTTCAGATTGTTTTCATTTAACAATATGTGTTTAAGTGTCTACCATGTCTTTTACTACTTTGACAGCTCATTTCCATTTAATGTTGAATAATATCCCATTGTATGAATATACCACAGTTTGTTGATCCATTCACGTACTGAACAACAGACATCTTGGTTGATCTGAAAGCAGGTTTTTGCGTAGACATAAGTTCTCAACTAATTTGGGTAAATATCAAGGAGTGTGACTGCTGAATCATACAGTAAAAGTATGTTTAGTTTTGTTTAAGAAACTGCCAAACTTAATTTTCCAAAGTGGAAAATTGTATCATTTGTATTCCCAACAGCAATGAATGAGAGCTATTCTTTTGTTGTTGTTGTTGTTTTTTAAATTTTTTATTTCTTTTCAGCGTAACAGTATTCATTGTTTTTGCACCACACCCAGTGCTCCATGCAATCCGTGCCCTCCCCAACACCCACCACCCGGTTTCCCCAACCTTCCACCCCCTGCCCCTTCAAAACCCTCAGATTGTCCTGCAGAGTCCATAGTCTGAGAGCTACTCTTGCTCCACTTATTTGTCAGCATTTGGTTTAGTGTTTTGGATTTTGACCATTATATTAGGTGTGCAGTAGTATCTTATTGTTTTAATTTAAACCTCTAAATGATATGATATTGAGCACCTTTTTATATTCTTATTTGCCATCTATAAACCTTCTTTGATAAGGTCTTAGTTCAGATATTTTGCCCATTTATGAATTGTGTTGTCTTCTTATTGTTTTTTTTAAAGTTCTTTGTATACTTTGAATACCAGTACTTTATCAGATACATGTTTCTTAAATATCTTTTCCAGTCTATGGCTCATCTTTTCATACTTTTTTTTTTTTTAAGATTTTATTTATTTGACAGAGAGAAAGAGAACAACAAGTGGGAGCAGCCGGCAGAGATAGAGGAGAAGCAGACTCCGTGCTCAGCAGGGAGCCCAATGTGGGGCTAGATCCCAGGACCCTGGGATCATGACCTGAGCCAAAGGCAGACACTTAACCCACACTGAGCCACACAGATACCCCTTGTCTTTTCATACTCTTAACACAGTGTATTTTTCAGAGCAAGCATAGATTTTAATAAGGTCTAACTTACCAATTTTTTGTTTCATGAATTATGCTTTTGTTATTGTACCTAAAAGATTTACTGAAAACCCAAGGTTACATAGATTTTTCTCCCATGTTATCTTCTTGGAATGTTATAGTTTTCATCTTACATGTAGGTTTATGATCCATTTTGAGTTGTTTCATCTTGAGTTAATTTTTGTGAAAGTTATAAGGTTTGTGTCTAGATTCAATTTTGTGCACGCATATGTCCAGTTGTCCCAGCACCCTTTGAAAGACTATCCTCCACTGACTAGTCTTTTTTCCTTTTTTTTTTTTTTTTTGAGATTTTATTTATCTATTTGACACACAGAGAGACAACAAGAGAGGGAATACAAGTAGAGGGAGTGGGAGAGGGAGAAGCAGATTTCTTGCTGAGCAGAAAGCCCAATGCAGGGCTTGATCCCAGCATCCTGGGATCATCACCTGAGCTGAAGGCAGATACTTAAAAACTGAGCCATCGAAGTGCTTCATCTTTGCTCCTTTTTCCAAAATTCAGTTAAGTAATTTTTTGTGGGACTATTTCCAGGTTCTTTTTTTTTTTTTTCCCCAAAAAATTTTTTTAAGATTATTTATTTATTTATTTGACAGACAGAGATCACAAGTAGGTAGAGAGGCAGGCAGAGAGAGAGAGGAGGAAGCAGGCTCCCTGCTGAGCAGAGGGCCAGATGCAGGGCTTTGAAGGCAGAGGCTTTAACCCACTGAGCCACCCAGGTGCCCCAAGCCTGGTAATTTTTAAGAGTATATATTTTTAAGAGAATAATACAATATTAACTATAAGCACCACAATGTACAGCAGATCTCTAGAATGAACACATCTTGTGTAACTGAAACTTCATGCCCCAGGCGCCCCTATTTCCAGGTTCTTTATTCTGTTCCATTTACCAGTTTATCTATTTTTTTTTTTTTTAGGATTTTATTTATTTATTTGACAGACAGAGATCACAAGCAGGCAGAGAGGCAGGCAGAGAGAGAGGAAGGGAAACAGGCTCCCCGCTGAGCAGAGAGCCCAATGTGGAGCTCGATCCCAGGACCCCAGGATCACGACCTGAGCTGAAGGCAGAGGCTTTAACCCACTGAGCTACCCAGGTGCCCCAAATTTCCTTCTATTTTTAGTTCCATGAGTTATTATTATGAATGGATTCAGGATTGTCTCAAATTCCTTTCTTGCATCTATTGATATGATCATATGATATTTCTTCTTTCTCTTTCACTTGTTGATGTGATGAATTACATTAGTTGATTTCTGAATGTTAATCCTACTCTTACATATCTGAAATAAATCCCACTTCATCATCATATATAATTCTTTTTACACACTGCTGGATTCAATTTGCTAAAATTTTGATGAAGATTTTGCATCTATATTCCTCAAACACACTGACCCAAAGCTTTCCTTTCTTACAACTTGTATGTCAGATTTTGTTATTTGGGTAATGTGAGGCTCACAGAATGAGTTAGTCAATATTACCTTTGTTTCTGTCTTTTGGAAGAGAGGGTAGAATTGCTATAATTTTTACTTGAATGATGCTGTTATTTTTTTGTAAATTCCTATTATTATTTTATAATGTGGCTTACTAGAAGTTGCCTCTGTTGTGGCATAACTTAGTGGTCAGCTAATGATTTGGCCAGAGGTTATGTTCAGGTATCTTGACTTGATAAGAACTGTATGTTTTGCCCATTAATCTGTTTATGGGTTGCAGAACACTTTTAATGTTTGACCTAACTCTCTTGTTTCTTTATCTTTTCACCTTTCACCGAGTGCTCTTGGAATTGTCTTGCATGTGTGTAGAGCTAACCAAAGAACTATGCAGAGCCCCTACATACCTATCTTATTTCTAAGGAAGCCCATCAAATTTCTGGCTGATCCACCTTTCACCCTAACTGGATGTACAACTTCTGGGTAGCAAAATGAAGGATTCTCCCCATTATTTCTGATCTTATTTGATAATCTTAGCAGGCAAAGACACAAGTTTTCACTCCTCATCTGTAACTGAGGACTACTCTGACATCAAAATGTGGTAGTTTCTATGACTGATCAATATGTAATGGTAAAACTACCATTCTTGTACACCAAGTTGGGGAATGGTAATAGAAACCTCTCCATATAACAAGGCCATAGACCTCCAGTATTAATATCTAAAATTGCATTAGTTTTTTCAGGAATAAATGTTTCTCATATTTTATCTGCTTTTGGTTGATTTCCAGTGCCCTGAAATTGATTTTTGTCTAAATTTTACTCTTAAAAAAATTCCCCTTTATTGAGATATAATTGACATATAAAGTTATAATATATTTAAAGTATACATGGATTTCCCCATCTAGTTAATTATTACTTCCATCACCTCACATATTTATTTATTTATTCTGATGAGAATATCTGTAATTTTTCCACTTTTGTACTTATTCCTCTTTTGTGGAGAGGAAGCATCAACCATAACTGAAAGTCCTCTATTAATTAGGCTATAATAGTTTCATGTGTTACTTTTTTATTGTGGTAAAACAAACATAAATTTATCTTGTTAAACTATTTTAAGTATACAATTCAGTGGCATTGAACATATTCACATTATTGCATAACTATTATCACTTTCTATTTCCAGAACATTTTCATTATCACAGACTTTGTACCCATTAAAAATTAAGTCCTAATCTCTTATTCCCAGTTCCTGGCAACCTCTATTTACTTTCTGATGATATGAAATTGCCTGTTTTAGATTCCTCATATAGGTGGAATAATGAGGTATTGGTTCTTTTCTGTTTGAGTTTACTTTACCTAGTATATTTTCAAGGGTCAACCATGCTGAACCACATATCATACGTCATTCATTTTTGTGACCAAATAATATTCCATCCTATGGACATACCACATTCATTTATCCATTCATTATGTGATAGAATTGCTTGTTTACACATTTTGTCTATTATTAATAATGTTGCTATGAATATTTGAAATATCTTTTGTGGGCACATGTTTTCATTTCTCAATTTGTTGTAGAATTGATCGATCTGTGTTTAATCTTTTGAGGAACTGCCAAACTTTCCTAAAGTGGTTATACCATTTTTTAATCCCCTCTAGCAGTGTAGAAGGGTTCCAATTTCTCCATAACCTTCTCAGTATTTGTTATTATAAAAATAATATTATTGAGGTGTAACTGATATATATTTATATCTAAGGTGTACCATTTGATAAGTCTTGACATATGAATACACCTGTGAAACCATCATCACAATCAATAGAGTGAATATATCCTTTACCCCATTATGTTTTCATCCCCTTTGAAACCCTTTCTCTCTCCGTATGCCTGCAGCTCTGGCACCAGGCAACTATTTGTTTACTGTCACTATAGATTTGGCTGTATTTTTTAGGGTTTTATATAAATGACATCATATGTATCCTCCCCTCACCTCTTGGCTTCCTACATTTAGCAAAATGATTTTGAGATTCATTCATATTGTCATGTGTGTGTTGATATTTCATCCTTAAATATTGCTGAGGAGTATTCCATTTTATAAATACATCACAATTGGATCATCCACTAGCCTGTTATCCACAAACATTTCAGATGCTTCCAATTTGAAACTATTACAAATAAAACTGGTAGGAGCATGCTAGAACCAGAGTTTATGTGGATATATACTCTTTTTACTTGCATAAATTCTTTTTTTTTTCAAGATTTTATTTGTTTATTTGACAGAGATCACAAGTAGGCAGAGAGGCAGGTAGAGAGAGAGGGAGAAGCAGGCTCCCCCCTGAGCAGAGAGCCCGATGTGGGGCTCCATCCCAGGACCCCAGGATCATGACCTGAGCTGAAGGCAGAGGCTTTAACCCACTGAGCCACCCAGGCACCCATTTACTTGGGTAAATTCTTAAAGTAGAATGGTTAAATAAGGTGGCAGGTATATGTTTAACTTTTTTTTTTTTTTAAAGATTTTATTTATTTGTCAGAGAGAGTGAGCGAGAGCGAGCACAGGCAGACAGAGTGGAAGGCAGAGTCAGAGGGAGAAGCAGGCTCCCTGCGGAGCAAGGAGCCCGATGTGGGACTCGATCCCAGGACGCTGGGATCACGACCTGAGCCGGAGGCAGCTGCTTAACCAACTGAGCCACCCAGGCGTCCCTATGTTTAACTTTTTAAACAACTGTCAAACTGTTTTCCAAAGTGGTCTCACAATTTTGTATTCTCATCAGCAGTGAATGAATGTTCCAAGTCCTCCACAACCATGTCAAAACTTGCTATGCTCAAATTTTATCCATTCTAATTGTTGTGTAGAGGCATCTTGATGTATATGTGTGTGTGTGTGTGTGTGTGTGTGTGTGTGTGTGTTACTGTGGTAATTCACAGAATGTGAAGTTAACTATTTTGAGGGGAATAATTCAGTGGCATTTAGTACATTTAGAATATTGTGTAACCATCACATTATTTAATTGGAAAACCTTGACATCACCCCAAAATAAAATCTCATACAAAGTGGTTTTTATATATTCCCTCCTCCGAACCAGTTGTGACTATCAGTCTACTTTCTGTCTCTGGATTTAATCCATTGTGGATATCCCACATAATTAGAATCATAAATAAATGTATGGCCTATTGTGTTTGGCTTCTTTCACCAGCATAATGTTATTGAGTGTCATAGACACTGTAGCATGTGTAACTACTTCATTCCTTTTTATTAGCCAAATAATATTCTATTATATGACTGTATGCCAATTGGCTTATCTATTTATCCACTGATGGACACTTAGGTTGTTTCTACATTTTGGCTATTATGAATACTGCTGCTATAAACATTTGTATACAAGTATTTGAATATCTAGCTTAAGTTCTTCAGAGTATGTACCTAAGAGTGAAATTACTATGTCATATGGTAATTCTATGTTTAACTTTTTTAGAAACTGCCAAACTGTTTCTCATAGTTGCTGAACTATTTTATATTTCCAACAGCAACATATGTATGAAAGGTTCCAAGTTCTCCACATTCTCACCAACACTTTTTTCTTAATTTTTTGTTCAGTGGCCAACCTAGTGGGAGTGAATAAGTATCTCACTGTGGTTTTGATTTGCATTTCCTTAATGTCTATGGATGCTGAACAACTTTTTGTATGTTTATTAGCCATTGCTACGCTACAAGTTTATTCAGATCCCTTTCCATTTTTCAATTTGAGTTTTTTGTCTTACTTATTGAGTTATAAGAGGTTTTTACATATTCAAGATACAAGTCTCTTAATAGATACTTGGTTTGAAAATGTTTTTCCTATTCTATGGGCTGTCTTTTTACCTTCCTGATAGTGTCCTTTAAAGTACAAAAGTTTTTCTACTGATTCAGTCCAATTGACCTATTTTTATTTTGTTGCTAACATTTGAGAAACTGTAAACCCAAAACCTATAGAATGAATAACAGAAATAGTGAAAACTAATGTACTCTATGACTGTAGTTAAACATAATGTATCAATATGACACATCAGTTTTAACAAATATACATAGTAATCCAAAATATTAATATTAATAATATTAATATTAATAAAATTAATATAAATATTAATAATAGGGGAAATTAGAGAAGGTTATGAGGGCATATATGGGAACGCTCTATACTTTTCCTTATTTTTCTTTAAAACTGCACCCCAGGGGCACCTGGGTGCCGCAGTCATTAAGCGTCTGCCTTCTGCTCAGGTCATCTTCCCAGGATCTTGGGATCTAGGTCCGCATCAGACTTTGTCCTCTGAGGGAAGCCTGTTCTCCCTCTGCCACTCCCCGCACTTGTGTTCCTTCTCTCACTGTGTCTCTCTCTGTCAAAAAAAATAAATAAAATATTTTTTAATTAATTCTAAAAAAATTTAAAAAATAAAGTTGCTCCCCCACAAAGTGTGTTAATTTTGTTTTAAATTTGAGCAGCGTCATCAATGGTATGCACCGCTGTAGAGACTCATTCTGCAGTTTAAGTCCACGCAAGTTGCTTTAACAAAACTTTACGGTAAATAAAACAGAATCCATAGTTGACATATGCTCTCTAAAATGTTTTCAAAAACTAATTTCTTCTTGCAAAGAAATAAAGAATGATAATACTAGAAAAGAAGGCAGTCCATGGAAACTGTCTCTGGGTGGACACAAATGTTAGATTTAACAAAGATCTCAAAGCAACTATTAGAAACAGCTTTTTAATAATTTAAAAGTTATGTTTAAAGAACTAATGGAGGGTGCCTGGGTGGCTCAATGGGTTAAGTCTCTGCCTTCGGCTCAGGTCATGATCTCGGGGTCCTGGGATCGAGGTGCACATTGGGCTTCCTGCTCAGCAGGGAGCCTGTTTCCTCATCTTTCTCTGCCTGCCTCTCTGCCTACTTGTGATTTCTCCATCAAATAAAAAGAAAAAAAAATTTTTTTTTAAATAAAGAACTAATGGAAACCATAGTAAAAGAACTCAATAAAAAAGGAATCTAAATAGAGAAATTCAATGTATAATAAAAGAACAAATAGAAATTCTAGCGCTCCAGTTTATCATAACTGAAATGAAAAATTCACTAGATGGGCTCAGCAGCAGATAGAATCAGTGAACTGGAAAATCATTTGAAATCACCCTATAGAGAGACAATGATTGAGGAAAAATGAAAAGAATCTCAAAGAACTGTGGAACAGTGTTAAGTATCCCTACATACATGTAAATGGGCATCATAGGAAAAGAGGACAGGTGAGGGAGGCAGGAAAAATTAAATTATTAATGAGAACCTCCCAATTTGACAAGTATATTTAATCTGTAGGTTGGAGAAGCTCAACAAATCCCAAGTGTGAAAAAGACAAGGGACCACAATGGGATATATTGTAATGAAACTGTTGAAAGTCAAAGACAAAAAGAACTCTTGAATGAAGTAAGAGAAAACCCATGAAAAAGGGAGGAACAATACTACCAATAGCTAATTTTTCTAATCAGAAGTTGTGGCAATGAGAAGACAATGTAATAATGTATTCAGAGCCTTGGGGGTTGAGTTTGGAAGAGGCACTCACAACTAGAGAATTATATATCCAATAAAATCATATTTCAGAAATGAAAGTTTGTGTTCCTAAGAAAACAAAAACTAAGATTTTGTTGCTAACAGGGACTATAAGCCTTAACAAAGTTCTTCAGGCTGAAAAGAAATAATAGTTAACAGTAACTCAGATCCACATGAAGGAATGAAGAGCATTAGAAATTGTGTTTATATGTGGGTAAACATAAACGACTGATATTTTTCTTTGTTTTCTTAATTTTTTCAAAAAGCACTAAAAAAGTAGTTTAAAGTAATAATTATGGTATTTTGTTGTCGAGTGTATAACATACATAGACATTACTGGTACTAATAATAGTGGAAGAAATGGAATGTATAGGAGAAATTTGTTATAGAATTAAGTCAGTATTTATCTGAAGTAGGTTATCATAAAGATTCATTTTGTAACCCTTAAAGCAATGACCAAAAAGGAACTTTTAAACAAAATTTAATAACCTAGGGTCGCCTGGGTGGCTCAGTGGGTTAAAGCCTCTGCCTTCGGCTCAGGTCATGATCCCAGGGTCCTGGGATCGAACCCCGCATCGGGCTCTCTGCTCCGGGGAGAGCCTGCTTCCTCCTCTCTCTCTGCCTGCCTCTCTGCCTACTTCAGATGTCTCTCTGTCAAATAAATAAATAAAATCTTTAAAAAAAATTAATAACCTAATCAAAAGTGGAGTTACAATGTTGCATTGAAATCATTTATTTAACATGTAAGACCTGAAAGGAGTAATGGAAGACCAAGAAGGACAGTTAGGAAACAAATATAATGATGAAAAAAATACAGCTGTGTTAATGATTACAATAATTGTGAATGGACTTCAGTTGAAAAGCAATATTCACATTTTTTTCCCTTATAGAACACTACTTCCAAATCCACTCTTCTTTTTAGTCTACTTTGCTTCTTACTCTAGGAAGCTGATTTTTATGGATTATATGAGTAAAAAAAAAAAAAAATCCTCTGGCACCTGGTCAATTTTTACCAATGAAGAGAACTCTTCAAAAATATCAGAGGAGTGGCGTATGTAGTATGCATTTATCCCTGTGGTTCCCTCCCTGTTAGGGCTCCTTAGACAACCTATGTCTCTATGCTGAAGATGACGTTTTCTACACTACTCCATTCTGATATTACAGTAATCACAGCCTATGAAAACCTATGACTATAGGGACAATGAAAGCTCTACTGCTATTAACCCTGGGTTATTGTCTTGTTCCTTGTGTTTTCTCTTCACCCTCACTTAAAAAAAAAAAAAAAAAGATTTGATTTGATTTATTTATTTGAGAGAGAGAAGGTGAGCAAGAGGGGGAGAGAGAGAAGGAGCAGGGAGGAGCAGCAGAGGGAGAGGAAGAAGCAGACTCCCCGCTGAGTAGGGAGCCCAGTGTAGGGCTCAGTCCCTGAGCTGAAGGCAGATATTTAACCAACTCAGCCAACAGGGCACCCCTTCACCCTCACTTTTATGAATAGTATCTTTGTACATCAGGTTTTTTTTTAATTATCCCAAATTGTGCTATCCGTGTGCTAAGAGAAGAGTGTTGGTTGATGCATATAGCTATGATTTTTAGGTGGGCTATTCATTCTCCTTCTTCCATATTAGCCATTTTCTCTTACAAGGATTTTTCCATATTTATACTTTTTCTCAATCTAAAAAATATTCAAAACTATGTCTTTCACATCTTTATTCAGATTCAGACTAACAGTAATGCATATTTTAATTATTTTAATTCGTTGTTTTGCATTAGGTAATTCCTAATATGGACTAATTGCTTTTTGTTTTTGTTTTTGTTTTTTTAAAGATTTTATTTATTTATTTGACAGAGATCACAGGTAGAGAGGCAGGCAAAGAGAGACAGAGAAGCAGGCTCCCTGCGGAGCAGAGAGCCCAATGCAGGACTTGATCGTAGGACCCTGGGATCAGGACCTGAGCCAAAGGCACTGAGCCACCCAGGCACCCTGGACTAATTGCTTTCGAATCCTCGTAGTCTTTTTCTTTTCCCCCATCCTCCGCCCGTCCCATGTTTTCTTTCTGTTTTCTCTGTCTCTCCTGCTGCATCTTCTTTGAGGTAACCAAGCAAATGAAAACTAAATGTTTGTATTTTGTTCAGAGGAAACTATTTTTAGAATGTATACTATTTTCCATATGTTTTACTATTGCTGTAGTGTTTTTTCCCTTTCTTTTTTTTTTTTTTTAAGATTTTATTTATTTATTTGTCACAGAGAGAGCGAACACATGCAGACAGAGTGGCAGGAAGAGACAGAGAGAGAAGCAGGCTCCCTGCTGAGCAAGGAGCCCGATGTGGGACTCGATCCCAGGACGCTGGGATCATGACCTGAACCGAAGGCAGCCGCTTAACCAACTGAGCCACCCAGGCGTCCCTTCCCTTTCTTTTTTAAAGATGATGTTTTTAGGTGATCTCTACACCCAAAATAGGGCTCAAACTCACAGACCCGAAATTAACAGTCCTGTGCTGCGCAGACCTAAGCCAACCAGGTGCCCCTCTACAATATTTATTCAAAGCAGTATTTTCTTTCCTTTTTCTCTTTTTTCTTTCTTTCCTTCTTTCTCTTTTCTTTCTTTTTATTCCCTCCACATAGTCATGTAAGTCTCTCTGGCATTATTTTCAATAGATAGCACTAAAGAAAGACCCCTGTAGACCCTCACTTTAAAACAACTTCTGGCAAGTATCCTTTTAAAGCATTGACTTTAAAGTCAAGCGTCTACTTCAGTTTGCAGTATGTATTGATAGTTACCTTATATGGATCAGTTGGCTTATATTGTGTTTTTTCCCATAAATTTTCAAATTTTTTATATTATTTATATATTTTTAAGTTTTTATTTTAATCCCAGTTAGTTACCATACAGTTTTACATTAGTTTCAGGTGTACAATATAGTGATTGAAACACTCCATACATCACCCAGTGCCTATCACAAGGGCACTCCTTAATTGTCATCACATATTTAAACTAGCCTCCCCAACCCATCTCCCCTCTATTAACCATCAGTCTGTTTTCTATAGTTAAAGAGTCTGTTTTTGGCACCTGGGTGGCTCAGTTGGTTGGGCATCACCTCCAGCTCAGGTCATGATCCAGGGTTCTGGGATCAAGTCCCGTATTGGGCTCTCTGCTCAGCGAGGAAGTCTGCTTCTCCCTCTCCCCTTCCCCCTTGCCCAGGTCTCTCTCACTCTTTCTCTCTCATTAATAAAAATCTTTTTTTAAAGAAATCTGTTTCTTGCTTTGTATTTGTATTCTCTTGCAATTTCTTTCTTTTTTTCCTTTACTCATTTGTTTCTTAAATTCCCCCATATGACTGAAATCATATTTGTGTTTCTCTAACTTATTTCATTTAGCATTGTACTCTCTAGCTCTATCCATGTCATTGCAAATGGAATGGCAAGATATCATTCTTTTTCATGGCTGAATGATATTCTTCTGTGTGTGTGTGTGTGTGTGTGTGCGCGCGCGCGCACACGCATATTATATCTTTATCCATTCATTAATCAAGGGACACTTGGTCTGTTTCCATAATTTGGCTATTGTAAATATGCTGCTATAAATATAAAGGTGCATATATCTCTTTGAATTAGTGTGTTTTGGGGATATCAGTAGAGTATGGGGTCAGTCAGTAGAGTGTGTGTAGTAGAGTATGTGACTCTTGATCTCAGGGTCATGAGTTCAAGCCCCATATTGGACATAGAATTTACTTCAAAAAAACAATGAGGGGCGCGTGGGTGGCTCTATGGGTTAAGCCTCTGCCTTTGGCTTAGGTCACGACCTCAGGGTCCTGAGATTGAGCCATACATCAGGATCTCTGCTTGGCGGGGAGTCTGCTTCCCCCTCTCTCTGCCTACCTATCTGCCTATTTATAATCTCTCTCTGCCAAATAAACAAATAAAATCTTTTTTTTTTTTTTAAGTACTAAAATAAAAAATGAATTAGGGCATCTGGCTGGCTCAGTTGGTTGAGTGTCTGCCTTCAGCTCAGGTCATGATTCCAGCTCAGGTCCTGGAATGGAGCCCTGCATCCGTCTCCTTGTTCTGCCCCTCTGCCCACTTGAGATCTTTTTGTATTCTTTGGGTAAATACCCAGTAGTGTAATTGCTGAATCAGGACATTTCTATTTTTAAATTTTTAAGGACTTTCAGTACTGTTTTCTAGTGGCTGCACCAGTTGACTTTCCCACCAACAGTGCCCAGGGGTTCCTTTTTCTCCACATTCTCACCAACATCTGTATCTTGTGTTTTTTATTTTACCCATTCTGATCAGTGCGAGGTGATATCTCATTATAATTTTGATTTGTATTTCCCTAATGATAAA
This sequence comes from Mustela nivalis, assembly GCF_964662115.1. Classification (NCBI taxonomy): domain Eukaryota; kingdom Metazoa; phylum Chordata; class Mammalia; order Carnivora; family Mustelidae; genus Mustela; species Mustela nivalis. Next base: position 58,314,716 of record NC_139030.1, read on the forward strand.
TGATGATGAGAATCTTTTCATGTGTCTGTTAGACATCTGTATGTCTTTTTTGCAGAAATATTTCTTCATGCCTTCTGCCCATTTTTAGTTGATTTGTTTTTTGTGTGTTGAGCTATATCAGTTCTTTGTATATTTTAGATACTAACCCTTTATCAGATATGTTATTTGCAAATATCTTTTCCCATTCCATAGGTTGCCTTTTGGTTTCATTGATTGTTTCCTTCACTGAGTAGAAGGTTTTTATTTTGATGTAGTCCCAAAGTTTACTTTTGCTTTCATATCCCTTGCCTCATAGCAACAAAAATGTTGCTGTGGCCAATGTCAGCGAAGTTACTGCCTGTGTTCTCTTCTAGGATTTTTATAGTTCCAGGTCTCACATTTAGGTCTTGAACCCATTTTTGTTTTGTTTTGTTTCCAAGATTTATTTATCTATTTTAGAGAGGGGTTGGGGGGAGAGAAGGGGCAGAGGGAGAAGGAGAGAGAGAAATCTCAAGAAGACTCCCCACTGAGTGTAGAGCCCAACATGGCCAGACCCAGGTCCATGAGATTATGACCTTAGCCAAAACCAAGAGTCAGATGCTCAACTGACTGAACCACCCAGTTTCCCCATCTTTAATCCATTTTGAATATATTTTTGTGTACAGTGTTAGAAAGTGGTCCAGTTTCATTTTTTTGTACATAGCTGTCCAGTTTTCATAACACCATTTTTTTTGATAATGGAATACTATTTTTTTTTAATGAGCGTAAATGTTTCTTTCTTGCTCATATAAAGTTCATTATGGTGCTGGTTGCCCTGCTCAATCTTCTAGTCAACTACGATACTATTTGTTGAAGAGACTTTTTCCCATTAGATATTCTCTGCTTCGTTGAAGATTAATTGACCATGTAATTGTTGTTTTATTTCTGGGTTTTCTATTCCATTCTATTGATCTGTGTATATTTCTGTGCTAGTACCATATTATTTTGATTACTACAGCTTTGTAATATAACTTGAAGTCTAGAATTGTGATGCCTTCAGCTTTGCTTTGCTTTTTTTTTTTTAAGGTTGCTTTAGCTATTTAGGGTGTCCTGTGGTTTGTTTTTGTTTGTCTTGAGTTTTCTGTCCCAACCTCATTCTACAATGCTTTAAATATATGTGCTATATTCAAGTGTATCTTTCTTCCCTTTTTCTGCTCCCAGTATGCATTATTTCATAAGTTCCCACCCTGTGTGCTGCTTGTTTATATTTTATTCTGGCAGTTATAGACTCTGAAGATATTACAGAGAAAAGAAACTAAGGTGAAACCTTAAGCATCTTTCTAATTCTGGTTGCCTCTGTGCACCTGGGAAATAGTATACATTACAACAGAATGGGAGTTGAGTTCTTTTCCCATCTGTGTTAGTCTGTGCTATTCTTGTTCAAGGAATATATTTCTGATTCCATTCCATTGTTATAACAGTGAAAGATCAGCAGAGATTTTGGCTTTTATTGTTTAAATTTCCTGTACTCTTTTTTTAGGTTAACTCCCAAATCCAGTGAATGTTAATGCTTTTTTGTACTCCACTGACTCCCAAAGAATTTCATATGTGGAGGAACTTGTTAGAGATTATCTTTGGAATTTTATATTTGGTAAAGATATGGTCCAGAAATTAAAGTAGGATTCCCCCATGAAAAACCAAGTGTAACAAAATATATACAGGTGTGATTACTAGTCCACTACCATTGCTTTTATTTCATGCTACATCATTTATTATTTGAGCTTATTTATCAATGAATCCCCATCAGAAGGAGTACTAGTATAGTGGTCAGTATCTAGATTTTAATAACAGATGTATCACTAATTAGCTAAATGATTTGAGAAGTCACTGAAATTGGGTGCCTGGGTGGCTCAGTTGGTTGAGCAACTGCCTTCAGCTCTGGTCATGATCCTGGAGTCCCAGAATGGAGTCCCACATTGGGCTACCTACTCAGCAAGGAGTCTGATTCTCCCCTGACCTTCTCCCCTCTCATGATCTCTCTCTCTCACACATGTAAATAACTAAAATCTTAAAAAAAAAAAAAAAAAAAAGAGGTCACTGAATTTTATTTGTAATTACAACATACATCATATTAAGGGGGCTGATCCAGGTGTTTTTTTTTTTTAAGATTTTATTTATTTATTTGACAGAGAGAGATCACAAGTAGGCAGAGAGGCAGGCAGAGAGAGAGAGAGGAGGAAGCTGACTCCCTGCTGAGCAGAGAGCCTGATGCGGGACTCGATCCCAGGACCCTGAGATCATGACCTGAGCTGAAGGTAGCGGCTTAACCCACTGAGCCACGCAGGCGGCCCTGATCCAGGTTTTCTTTACATTTTATTTTTATTTATTTTTTTAAGATTTTATTTATTTATTTGACAGACAGAGATTACAAGTAGGCAGAGAGGCAGGCAGAGGGAGAGGGAGAAGCAGGCTCCCCGCTGAGCAGAGAGCCAAACACGGGGCTCGATCCCAGGACCCTGGGATCATGATCTGAGCCGAAGGCAGAGGCTTTAACCCACTGAGCCACGCAGGTTCCCCTTCTTTATGTTTTAAATTTCAATTCCAAATGGTTTTGATTCATAAGACAATAAGCAAAGACTAGTTTATGTTTTGGTAGGAGGAACTAGGTGATACAAAAGCTGTAAGCTATGATTATTTCCAACTGTTTTATATGTTTTTTAAAGGAATTAAAGAAGATCTATCTCAACTGTGCACAGCTGAGGTTATGTAAACATTAGAAAAAATTTAAAATACTCTAATAGAAATCTTACAGAAATGACATTTTTAAAAGTATCAAATGCTTATTAGGTATTTGTTGAAATTCTTATTGAATTTTTCATAAGGGGGTACTGTAGGAGGTTATTTAAAAAAGACATCTTGCATATTCAACATCATTAGTCATGGGGAATTGTAAATAGAAACTACAATGAGATACAGCTTGCACCCTTTATACCTATAGGGATGGCTATGATAAAAGAGACAGAGACCAGGAAGTGATGGTGAGGATATGGAGAAATTGTAACCTTCATACATGGGTCCTGGAAAGGTAAAATCATACAGCCACTTTGGACAATAGTTTGGTAGTTCCTTAAAAAGTTAAACATAGTTACCATATGACTTGGAAATTTTACTCTTAGGTATAAACACCCAAGAGAACTTAAAAGATTACTGACAAAAACCTTACGCAAATGTTCACAGCAGTATTTTTCAAAATAGCCAAAAGGTGGAAATACTCCTGATGTCCGTTAACAGACAAATGGAAAAATAAAATGTGGTATATCCATATTATGAATTATTACTCAGAAATAAAGTGGAATGAAGTACTGATACATGATGCAATATGAGTGAATCTTAAAAATATTATGCTATATGAAAGAAGCCAGTCAAAAAAGACCACATTATTGTATGCATCTTTTTCTATGTAATATCCAGAATACACAAATCCATAGAGAGAGAAAGTCAATTAGTAGTTTCCAGGCACTGGGGGAAGTGGAGATTGGTAATGACTGTTAATGGTTATGGGGTATCTTTTTAGGGTAATGAAAATCTGGAATTAGTAGTAGTGATTCCACAAATTTGGGAATATACTAAGAAACACTAAATTGCACACTTTAAAAGGGTAAATTTTAGGGTTCCTGGGTGGCTCAGTCGATTTAACATCTGACTCTTAATTTCAGCTCTGGTCATGATCTCAAGGTTTTGAGATCTAGCCCCCTGTAGGCCCTGTGTTGGATCCTGTTTGGGATTCCCTCTTTCCCTTTGCCTCTGCCCCTCCTCCCTAACACATGCTAGTGACTATCTCTTTCAAAAAAATAAATTAATTAAAATTTAAATATTTTTAAGTGAATTATATTTCAGTATAAAAAAATATTTAAAATGACATCTTGGAAGCATACTCTGTCATAGTTGATCCCAGAAATCTAATTGTAGAAACAGCAGTAAATGAAAATGTACACTACTGCCAAAAATTAAAATCGTCTGTAGAGTAATTATGAGAATGTACAAGGTGTGTTCACTAAATCTAAAGAGAGCGCTAGAATTGGAGAATCAACTTAGATGCATTCTTTCAGAAAATAAAAACAGTTGGGGGCACCTGGGTGGCTCAGTGGGCTAAAGCCTCTGCCTTTGGCTCAGGGTCCTGGGATTGAGCCCTGCATTGGGCTCTCCGCTCAGCAGGAAGCCTGCTTCCCCTTCTCTTTTTCTGCCTGCCTCTCTGCCTACTTGAGATCTCTCTCTGTCAAATAAATAAATAAAATCTTAAAAAAAAACCTACTGAAATAATTTAAAAATACATAAATAAAAACAGTTTTAGTCATTGGGAAAAATATGTAGAACTTTTTCTCTCTACTATTAGTTCCCCTAATTGCAATGAGGTTTCTGTTAATCAGAAAGTTATACAACCATTCCATTACTGTTTTCTGAGATGGCATTATAAAGCACCAGCCCTTTCCCATTTTTTTTTTTCTATATTCACAAGTACGTGACTGCTAGAATAAATGGATTAAATTCTTGATTTATGGTTCTCCACAGGTATGAAGAAAGGTAGTACTACCTTGATAGCATTATGTGCCAAGGATTTAAATTTCTATGGTTTTTAGAGGAATGTTTTAACAATTGAAAATCTTGTTTCTGAACAAGATGGAGTAACAGAAGAAGATTTACCCTCCTACCTCAAATAAATGGAAAAAGAATGAATTTATAAAACAAATGGCTTTGAAGACATGGGACATGAAGTTAACAAAGGACATTGTTCCCTGAGAGACAAGAATCAGACAAGGTGAGCCCTACTGTGTCTTGCTGCACTGAAGGACTGTCTGGCCCTGTCACAAGGCAGGTAAATTGAAGAGACATTGCTGAGAATCTATGACAGCAGAGAGCTCTGGAATTCACAGGGTGACATACTGGAGTGGAGAGAATCACAAGAGATTTGCAGAGGATCCCCCTTAAGTTTTCAACAGAGTATTGATGAATATATTCATATGAAGAAACTACCTGAGGCTGGGGAAAGAACCACTGAAAAGGGATAGAAGAGGGAAAAGTACATGGAGTTCTCACAGGGATAGGAACAGTGTTTGTTCCTATATTCCAGCCTAGAATACCTCAAAGTTCATAAAGCATTGGGTACAGTGTTTTTAAAAACCTTGTCTTAGGGGTGCCTGGGTGGCTCAGTGGGTTAAGCTGCTGCCTTCGGCTCAGGTCATGATCTCAGGGTCCTGGGATCGAGTCCCACATCGGGCTCTCTGCTCAGCAGGGAGCCTGCTTCCTCCTCTCCCTCTCTCTGCCTGCCTCTCTGCCTACTTGTGATCTCTCTCTGTCAAATAAATAAATAAAATCTTTTAAAAAAAAATAAAATAAAAAAATAAAAACCTTGTCTTAGGAGTGCATAATACTTAGCTTAAACTTGAATGCCACTTGATTCCTGCCTAACAAATCTTAAAAGCAAGGCCTGAAAAGATTAAATAGTTTCCAGGTAACTTAACTGCATCCCAGAAAAAAAAGCTCAAGAATACTTATGGGATTATGAAAATGTCCAGCACCTAACAAAGTAAAATTCACAGTTTCTGACACACAGTAGAATATTATGAGGCAGGGGGCACCTGGGTGGCTCAGTTGGTAGAGTGTGCAACTCTTGATCCTAGGGTAGTAAGTTTGAGCCCTACATTGGAGGTAGAGATTACCTAACAAACAAACAAACAAATAAATAAAGTTTGCTTTAAAGAAAATTACTAGACATGCAAAGACACAAGAAAATATGAATAATGAAATAAACCAATTAATTGCAACTAATTGAGAATTAACACAGATGGTAGAAATAAAAAGATCAAAAGTTATTAAAGTGTATTCCATTTGTAAAACAAAGCTAGAGAAAACATTGAATGTGAAAATGAGTATTTTTCATTAGAATAATGAAGATACAGGAAAGGTCCAAAATGGGGGGCACCTGGGTGGCTCTGTTGGTTAAGCATCTGCCTTCAGCTCAGGTCATGATCCCAAGACCCTGGAGTCAAGACACACATCGGGCTTCCTGGTCAGTGGGAAATCTGCTTCTCCCTCTCCCGGCTGCTCATGCTCTCTGTCTTCCTATCTCTCTCTCTCAAATAAATAAAATCTTAAAAAAAAAATGAACTTTTAGTGCTGATAAATATTATCTGAGATGAAAAAATACACTGGATGGAATTAACAGCAGATTTTATGTTGTAGAAGAAAAGATTAATGAAGTGGCAGCATTAGAAACTATTCAAAATGAATCACAAAGCAAAATAATTTTTTAAAAAATGAACAGAACATCAGTGACCTATGAGACAACTTCAGGTAGCCTAAAATAATTGTAATTGGACCTCTCCACAGAGAAGAAATAATGGCTAAAAGTTTTCTGAATTTGATAAAAGCTCAAAGATTCAAGAGGGTCAATGAATGAAGTCCAAAACCAAGAAACATGAAGAAAACCACATCAGATTAGGTCATCATGAAATTGTTCAAAACCAGTGAAAGTGAGAAAATCTTAAAAGCAATTTGAGGAAAAGAGACACATGACCTAAAGGGCATCTAACAGAAGAATTTTAGGAGATTATCAGAAACAATGTAAGCAAAAAAAAAAAAAAAAAACTACACACAAATATCTTAAAAATACTTAAAGAAGGGGTGCCTGAGTAGCTCAGTCAGTTAAGTATCTGACTCTTGGATTTGCCTCAGGTCCTGATCTCATAGCTCATGGGATTGAGTCCTGCATTGGACTCCATACTTGGAAGGAGTCTGCTTGGATATTATCCCCCTCTGTACTTTCAGGATGCTCCACACTCTCTCTCAAATAAATAAGTAAATTAAAAAAAAAAAAAAACTTAAAGAAAAATAGTGTTCTATATTTTTTTTATAGAATAGTATAGAATTCTATGCCCAGCAAAAATCTTTCAAACTTGGAAATGAAGTCTTTTTTAGATTTGAAGAAGCTGAAAGATAAGTGATTTTTTATAAAGGTGCAAGATCAATTTAATGGAGAAAGGCTAATCTTTTCAATAGATAGAACTGGGAAAATTGGATATCCATGTGCCAAAAATGGATTTTCACTAATACTTTGCATGATACCTAAAAACTAATTCAAAATGGATCATAGGCCTATATGTAAAATCTCAATTATAAAGATTCTAGAAGAAAAGGAAAGATTCTAGAAGAAAACATAAGAGAAAGAGAAAACCATCATGATTTTCCATGAGGTTTTTCAAAAGCTGTATCTGTAAAAATAAAAATTGATCAGTTGTTTTTTTATCAAGAAGGAAAACTATGCTCTTTGAAATATACGAGTAAGGGAATGAGAAGACAGACGACAGTCTGAGGTGATAAATTTACAAATTTGATAAAAAGACTTGTATGCAGAATGTATAAAGAATTCTCAATACTCAGGAATTAGAAAATTTACAATCCAGTTTAAAAAAGGGCAAATGATTTGAACAGAAACTTCAAAGAAGATATAAGGATGGTAAATAAGCATATGAAAAGTTACTCAACATTATTAGTTATAGGGAAATTCAATTTAACACACAAATCAGATAATACCAGACACCTAATAGAATGACCAAAATTATAAAGATATACCACCCCACACTTTGGTTAGAATGTAAAAGATCTGGAGCATTCACTCACTTCTGGAAGGAAAGTAGACTGATACAGTCACTTTGGAAAACAATTTAGTGATTTCTTAAAAAAATTAAATATATACCTACCACATGACCCAGTCATTCCACTCCTTGGTATATATTCAAAAGAAGTGATTTTTTAAAAAGGTGGTAACATACATCGCCATACAATTTTGTACATGAAACTTTATAGCAACATTATTTGTAATAGCTAAAAAGTGGCCATTGCAATCCAAATATTAATCAACTGATGAATAGTAAATAAAATCTGGTATCCATGCAATGGAATACATCTTTGCAATAAAAGGGATTGAATAGGTGGTACATGCAAAAAAACCTGATAAATATCAAAAGAAGTATACTGAGTGGAAGAAGCCAGACCAAAAAGAATACATACCATATGATTTCATTTATCTAAAATTCTCAAAAACACAAACTGAATCCATTGTGAATGAAAGCAAATCAGTGGTTGCCTGGCATCACAGAGTGGAAGAGTGGGAGGGAGGTACTATAAAGGAGCATAAGGACCTGGTACATAGAGAGGCAGATTTAATCCCTGCTGGTCTAACTTAGGGCATATGCTATTAAAATCAAAGGTAACTGATAACAAATCTAAATTAAATCGTCAGCTATCTAAAAAAGTAAAGGAGCATGAGGTGTCTTTTGAGGGTAATGGATATGTTCATAATCTTGAGTGTGTTGAAAGGTATATACATAAAAGATCCATCTATAAATATTAAATATGTACAATTTATTGTATGCACATTACGTAAGGTCCTCATTTTACACATCTCTAATATGTACAAGTTTTAGTATATTAAAGTATACCCACCCCCTAAAAACATGGTTCACGTTTAATCTACCACAGAATATTCCTTCTAAATAATTGCGTGGATTACAAACTTTGCTCCTAGCCCCTCAGTCTATACATCACTTTTTAAATAACAGATGCATGTCATGATAGTGACAAGTGATAGTACTTTTAAAAAAAATTTGTTGATGATTTTCCACTGCATATCTGATATTAGTTCATGTACAAACAGCAAAGCACATAGTTATGTTGCCTCATTGCCTCCCAGTGATCAGTCCACATTACCTTTTGCCAAAACGGATAATCAAAAGAGGGAATCGGCTGACTAATAGAGTTCACACCTGTGAACTTAACCAGAGTACTAAGGAAAGAACTGCCGCAATACTACAAATATAAAAGTGACCACTTTTTAGAAGAATGACAAGACAGAAAAACTCAACTCCAAAAAAGAGAAGAGTCAGTACTGAATGCCAGAGACTTAATCAGTATGGATATTAAGTGAGATGTCAGAACTAGAGTTCAGAATAATGAATGTAGATACTAGCTGGGCTTGAAAAAAAGCATAGAAGATACTAGCAAAGCCCTTTTTGGAGAAATAAAGGACCTAAATCTAATCAAGTTGGAATCAAAAGTGTTATCAATGTGATGCAATAAAAAATGGAGACTCTGACTGCGAGGATAAATGAGGAAGAAGAGAGAATTAGTTATATAGAAGACAAAATGAGGGAAAATAAAGAAGCTGAGAAAAAAGTGACAAACAACTACTAGATCACGAGGGGAAAATTCGAGAAATAAGTGATACCATAAAAAGAAACAATATTAGAATAATTGGGATCTCAGAAAAAGAGGGTAGAGAGAGAAAGAAGGGGGCAGAAGGTATATTGGCAAATTGTGGCTGAAAATTTCCCTAATCTGGAAAAGGAAACAGGCATTCAAGTCCAGAAGACAAAGAGAACCCCCTTCAAAATCAATAAAAATAGGTCAACACCTCAACATATATTAGTGAAGTTTGCAAAGTTCAGAGACAAAGAGAAAATCCTGAAAGCAGCTCAAGACAAGAGGTCCTTAACTTACAAGGGTAGGTAGGAACATTAGACTGGCAGCAGACCTACCCGCAGACACAGAGACCTGGTAGGTCATAAAGGACTGGCATGATATATGCAGGATACTAAATGATAAAAAATATGCACCCAAGAAAAACTTATCCACCAAGGCTGTCATTCAAGATAGAAAGAGAAATAAAAAGTTTCCAGTACAAACAGAATGTAAAAGAATTTGTGATCACTAAACCAGCCCTGCAAAAAATATTAAAGGGGATCCTTTAAGCAAAATGAAAGCCCCAAAGTAACATAGACCAGAAAGGAACAGAGACAATATACAAAAAGAGTGACTTTACAAGTAATACAATGGCACTAAATTCATATCTTTCAGTAGTTACTCTGAATGTAAATGGGCTAAATGCCCCAATCAAAAGACACAGGGTATCAGATTGGATAAAAAACCAAGACCCATTGATATGCTGTCTGCAAGATATTCATTATAGACCCAACGACACCTCAAGATTGAAAGTAAGGGGGTGGAAAACCATTTATTTTGCTAATGGACATCAAAAGAAAGCTGGGGTAGTTTGATATAACAAATTGGAAGTCCAAACAAATTGGACTTTAATAAGAAATGAGGAAGGACACTGGATTATAATTAAAGGGTCTATCCAACAAGATCTAACAATTTTAAATATGGGAGCAGCCAATTATATACATCAATTAATAATAAAAACAAACACCTTGATAATAATACAATAATAGTAGGGGTCTTTAACACCCCACTCAAAGTGATGGACAGATCATCTAAGCAGAAGATCAAGTAAACAAGGACTTGAATGACCCACTGGACCAGGTGGACTTCACAGATATATTCAGAGCATGCCATCCTAAAGCAACAGAATACATAATATTTCTCAAGTGCACATGGAGCATGTTCTAGAATAGATGATATCCTGGGTCACAAATCAGGTCTCAACTGGTACCAAATGATTGGGATCATTCCCTGCATATTTTCAGACCGCAATGCTTTGAAACTTGAATTCAATCACAAGAGCAAAGTTGGAAAGAACTCAAATACAGGGAGGCTAAAGAGCATCCTACTAAAGAATGTTTGGGTCAACCAGGAAATAAAAGAAGAATTAAAAAAAAAAAAACCCAACTCTGGAATCAAAAGAAAATGAAAAAAAAAAAAAAAACAACTATTCAAATCCTCTGGGATGCAGCAGAGATGGTCCTAAGAGGGAAGATATAGCACTACAAGCCTTTCTCAAGAAACAAGAAAAGTCTCAAATAAACAACCCAACCTTACACCAAAAGGAGCTGGAGAAAGAACAGCAAATAATGTCCAAACCCAGCAGAAAAGAAATTAGTAAAGATTAGAGCAGAAATCAGTGAAATAGAAACCAAAAGAACAGTAGAACAGATCGACAAAACTGGGAACTGGTTCTTTGGTGAAGGCACACACCAAAAAACGAAAAAACGTTCCATGTTCATGCATTGGAAGAACAAATATTGTTAAAATGTCTATGCTACCTACAGCAGTATACACATTCAATACAATCCCTATCAAAATACCATCCACTTTTTTCAGAGTTGGAACAAATAATCCTCAAATTTGTATGGAATCAGAAAAGACCCCAAATAGCCAAAGGAATGTTGAAAAAGAAGACCAAAACTAATGGCATTACAATGCCAGACTTTACGCTCTATTACAAAGCTGTAATCATTAAGACAGTTTGGTACTGGCACAAAAACAGATACATAGATCATTGGAACAGAGTGGGGAACCCAGAAATGGACCCTCAACTCTATGGTCAACTAATGTCTAACAAAGCAGGAAAGAATATCCAATAGAACAAAGACTGTCTCTTCAACAAATGGTGTTGAGAAAATTGGACAGCCACATGCAGATGAATGAAACTGGACCATTTCCTTACACCATACACAAAAATAGACTCAAAATGGATGAAAAATCTAAATGTGAGACAAAAATCCTTCAAAATCCTAGAGGAGAACACAGGCAGCAATTTCTGTGACCTTGGCTGCAGCAACTTCTTGCTAGACATGTCTCCAAATGCAAGGGAAACAAAGGCAAAAATTAACTGTGGGGACTTAATCAAGATAAAAAGCTTTTGGAGTGCCTGGGTGGCTCAGTGGGTTAAATCCTCTGACTTCAGCTCGGGTCATGATTCCAGGGTCCTGGGATCAAGTCCCGCATCGGGGCTCTCTCTGCTCAGCAGGGAGACTGCTCCCCACCCTCCTGCCTCTCTCTCTGCCTGCCTCTCTGTCTACTTGTGATCTCTGTCTGTCAAATAAATAAATGAAATCTAAAAAAAAAAAAAGATAAAAAGCTTTTGCACAGCAAAGGAAACAGTTGACAAAACCAAAAGACAACTGACAGAATGGGAGAAGATATTTGCAAATGACATTTCAGATAAAGGACTAGTATGCAAAATCTATAAAGAACTTATCAAACTCAGCACCCAAAGAACAAATAATCCAATCAAGAAATGGACAGAAGGGGTGTCTGGGTGGCTCACTGGGTTAGAGCCTTTGCCTTCGGCTCAGGTCGTGATCCCAGGTCCAGGGATTGATCCCTGCATCAGACTCTCTGCTCGGCGGGGAGACTGCTTCCCCTCCCTGCCTGCCTGCCTCTCTGCCTGCTTGCGATCTCTCTCTGACAAATAAATAAAGTCTTTAAAAAAAAAATGGACAGAAGACATGAACAGATATTTTTCCAAAGAAGACATCCAAAAGGCCAACAGACACATAAAAAAAAAAATGCTTCACATCACTTGGCATCAGAGAAATACATATTCAAAACCACAGTGAGATACCACCTTATACCAGTCAGAATGGCTAAAATTAACAAGTCAGGAAAGGGCAGATATTGGCAAGGATGCAGAGAAAGGCAAATCCTATGTACCGTTGAGAATGCAAGCTGGTACAGCCAGTCTGCAAAACAGTATGACAGTATGTGGTTCCTCAAAAAGTTGAAAATGGAGCTATTTTACTACCCAGCAATTGCACTACTAGGTATTTACCCCCAAGTTATAAATGTAGTGATCCAAAGGGGCACCTGCACCCCAATGTTTATAGCAACATGTCCACAATAGCCAAACTATGGAAAGAGTCCAGATGTCCATCAACAGATGAGTGGATAAAGAAGATGTGATATGTGTATATATATCTAGATACCTAGATATATAGATATATATAGATACAGATACACACACAATGCTGTACTACTTAGCCATCAAAAAAAAAAAAAAAGAAATCTTGCCATTTGCAATAACAAGGATGGAACTAGAGGGTATTATGCTAAGTGAAATAAGTCAATCAGAGAAAGATAATTACCATATGATCTTGCTCATATGTGGGATTTAAGAAACAGAACAGAGGATCACAGGGTAAGAGAGGGAAAAATAAGATGAAATCAGAGAGGGAGACCAACATAAAAGGCTTTTTTTTTTTTAAGATTTTATTTATTCATCTAGATGGAGAGAGAGCACAAATGGGGCAGAAAGGGCAGGGGAAGAAGCAGACTTCTCGCTGAGCAGGAAGCAGGTCCTGGGGCTCAATCCCAGGACCCCAGGTTCATGACCTGAGCCGAAGGCAGACATTTAACCAATTGAGCCGCCCAGGTATCCCAGGAGACTCTTAGTCATTGGAAACGAACTGAGGATGCTGGAGGGGAGGTGGGGTGGGTGGATGGGGTAACTGGGTGATGGACATTAAGAAGGGCACCTGATGTAATGAGCATTGGGTATTATATAAGATTAATGAATCACTGAAATCTACCTCTGATAGTAATACACTATATGTTAATTAATTGATTTAAATTTTAAAAAATGCTGTATGGAATTCAAGTAATAGAAAAAGCTGCTCACTCCCCACCATAACCTTAAGTTATACAAGGAAGAGAAAACAAGTATTGTTCAAACTATTCTTTGTCTTTTTTAAAATATTTATTTATTTGAGAGAGAGAGGGAGAGCGCATGCTCGCATGCACAAACAAGCAGTCTGCAGAGGGGCAGGGAGTGGAGGGACTGCTGTGGCACAGAAGCAGAGGGATAGCTAGTATCCTGAAGTAGACTCGCAGTCACTGTGGAACCCAACCCAATGTGCAAGCCAGTCCCAGGACCCTGAGATCATGACCTGAGCTGGTCAAATGCTTAACTGATTGAGCCACCCAGGCACTCCAGTAAATACTGGTTTTAATATTTTTTCATTTCTTTGTTAATCTGTAGGCAATAGTAAAAGAGTTTTCTTTATTTTGACAAATTTTGTAAAGATTATGGAACAATCATTAATTTTCTAATAATTATTTAAAAATCTTGGGCACCAGGGTGGCTCAGTGGGTTAAGCCGCTGCCTTCGGCTCAGGTCATGATCTCAGGGTCCTGGGATGGAGTCCTGCATCGGGCTCTCTGCTCGGCAGGGAGTCTGCTTCCTCCTCTCTCTCTCTCTGCCTGCCTCTCTGCCTACTTGTGATCTCTCTCTGTCAAATAAATAAATAAAATCTTAAAAAAAATAAATAAATAAAATAAAAAATAAAAATCTTCATATGTTTCTGGTTGAACATTTTTACTGTCCTATATTATTGTGCAAAGTGTAAGTTACTTGTATATCTCAATTAAAACTGCCAAAAATAAACTAGTAATAATTGAAAATTTTGATTTTAAATTTAATTATATTCAAAGGCATGAGAAGAAGTAGGAATATTAAGTAAAAATTCAACTAAAAGATTTCATTCAATTAAATTCAAAAGTTTTGAAAAACATCACAGCAAAAAGATAAAATATAAAAACCATAAGATCATTTCAATAGATACAAAACAAGTGCCTGACAAAGTCCAACATCCATTCATGATGAAAACCCTCAACAAAGTAGGTTTACAGGGAACATATCTCACATAAAAAGGGCCATATAAGAAAAACCTGCAGCTAACATCACACTCAATAGTCAGAAACTGAGCTTTTCCTCTAAGATTGGGAACAAGACAATTACATCCACTCTCATCACTTTTATTCAATATAGTACTGGAAGTCCTAGCCACAGCAATTATACACACAAAGAGAAACAAAAACAAAAGGCATCCAAACTGGTAAGGAAGGAAAACTATTTGCAGATGGCTTGATACTATATATAGAAAACCCTAAAGACTCGACCAAAAAAAAAAAAAACTACTAGAAGTGATTAATGAATTCAGTAAAATCAATATACAGAAATCCATTGCATTTCTATACACTAATAATGAAGCAGCAGAAAGAGAAATTAAGAAAATGATCCCATATACAACTGTACCAAAAATAATAAAATGCCTAGGAATAAACTTAAGCAAGGAGATGAAAGACCTATGCTCTGAAAAGTGTAAACCACTGATGAAAGAAACTGAAGACAACACAAACAAACGGAAAGGTATTCCATGTTCATGGATTGGATGCATAAATATTGTTAAAATGTCCATACTTCCCAAAGCAATCTACAGATTTAATGCAATCCCTATCAAAATACCAGCAACAGTTTTCACAGAACTAGACCAAATAATCTTAAAATTTGTATGGAACCACAAGAGACCTCGAAAAGCCTAAGCAGTCTTGAAAGAACAACACAACTGGAGGTATCACAATCCTGGATATCAAGAACTATGACAAACCTGTAGTAATAAAAACACTATGGTACTGGCACAGAAATAGACACACAGATCAAAAGAACAGAACAGAGAGCCCAGAAATAAAACCAAAAATATACGGTCAGTTAATCTTGGACAAAGGAGATGATACTGTGCAATGGGAAGAAGACTATCTCTTCAACAAACGGTGTTGGGAAAACTGAGCAGCTACATGCAAAAGAATGAAACTGTACTTTCTCACATCATACACAAAAATAAATTTAAAATGGACTGAGGACCTAAATGTGAGACCTGAAACTATAAAAATACTAGAAGAGAACACAGGCAGTAACGTCTCTGACCTCGACCATAGCAGCATCTTTCTAGGTATGTCTCCTGAGGCAAGGGAGACAAAAGCGAAAATAAACTATTGGGATTACATCAATATAAAAAGCTCCTGCATGCCAAAGGAAACAACCAACAAAACTAAAAGACAGCATTCAGAATGGGAGAATATTTGTGCAAATAACATATTTTGGTATCCAAAATATATAAAGAACTTAAACAACTCAATACCAAAAAACCACAAATAATCAAATTAAAAAATGGACAGAAGACATGAAGAGACATGTCTCCAAAGAAGACATGCCACAGACTCATGAAAATATGCTCAACATCCCTACAATGAGATATCATGTGACACCCATCAGAATGGCTAAAATCCAAAACACAAGAAACAATAGGTTTTGGCCAGTACACTTTTGGTGGGAATGCAAATTGGTGTGGCCACTGTGGGAAAACTATATGAGATTCCTCAAAAACTTAAAAATAGAACTGCCATATTATCCAGTAATTCCATTCCCAGATATTTACCCCCAAATATGAAAACACTTATCAACAAGGTGTATGCAAACCTATGTTTATTGTATCATTATTTACAGTAGCCAAATATAGAAGCATCCCACATGTCCATCAGTAGAGGAATGATAAAGAAGTGATATATATATGTGGTGAGTAATATATATATATCCATTATATCCATACCTATATATACACATATCCACACACACACACACATATATATATCCATTATATCCACATCCAATATATTCATATATTTTATATATATATATATATATATATAATGAAATATTTCTCAGTCATAAAATAGAATGAAATTTTGCAATTTGCAACAACATGGATGGATCTGGAGAATATAATGCAAAGGAAAATAAGTCAGAGATACAAATACCATATGGTTTCACTAATGCAGAATTTAAGAAACAAAAAGTATAAAAAAGAAGAGAAACCAAATAATAGACTTTTAACTAAAGAGGACAATCTTATGGTTACCAGAGGGGTGATATGTGAGGGGATGGGTGAAATAGGTGAAGGGTATTAAGAGTACACTTATCTTGATGAGCACTGGGTAATGTATAAAATTTTTGAATCATTGTATTATTGACCAGAAACTAATATAACACTGTAGGTTTACTATACTGGAATTAAAATTTTTTTAAGTAAAATAAATTTAAAACATTAAAAAATAAAAAAAAAGCTTGAAAAATGTAAAAATTAGCACAAACAACCCCCAAATAAAAATATGTTACAAGGAGTTCCTGGGTGACTAGGTCAGTGGATCATATGACTCTTGATCTTAGGGTTGTAAATTCAAGCCCCATATTGGGTGTAGAGGTTACTTAAAAATGAAATATTACAAAATTATATGTTAGAAGTTTTTAAATATATAAAAAATTTATATGGAATTCTGCTATTTTGTTTTCTGAAGTTTCATTATATATTTATATATTTTTAATATGGTAAAGCCTTGAACTGTTGTTACTTATGAATGACTTTGATATATTTAACAGATCAATCATTCAGTAAATAGAATGTTAGCTTTTAGTAAATAGATTTTTGGTGACTTGACCTGATTCCTAGATGATTCCAACCACTTGTTTAAATCCTATTTGATAATGCAAATTCAATGATAAGCTATACACGTTTATAAACTCATATATACATAAATAGGTATAATATATATATATATCTAGATCCAACTACAAATCTGAGAACCTGTCTTTGACTTAAGTATGCACAAGGAAAGTCTACAATAGCCTATGCCAAGCACTAAATTGTTACAGATATTACCTCATTAAGATGAAAGAAAATAGAAAATAGTCATTAAGTAATCTATGGAAAGCATCACAGAAGAGGGGAAAATGAACATTATCCCCCAAAGCAAAGAAAGAATATAAAACTAAAAATTTGAAGAAAATTTTATGAAAATTTTAAATTTCTGCTATAAGGTTAGATAGTATGATTTTGATAAAAGTTGAGCAGAAAAAACAAAGTATAGTAGAAATATAAAATTGAATAAAAAGAGTTTTGAGTGATATCAGGAAAGATTTCAAGGAAATTAAAATTTTGCTGATGGAATTTAAATCTATATTAGTGGCAGTATGTAACCAAATTATCATGTAGACAATCATTGGTGTGATCTTGAGTTTACCCTGTAAGCAGAGAAAAAAAAGAACATATAGAAATAATAATATTTTTAATCATATCCAACTTAAATAAGTTACAGAATAAGCAACTGGCAAATGGGGAAAAATAAAAAATATTTAATAAGATTTTTATTTATTTATTTTATTTTTTTAAAGGTTTTATTTATTTATTTGACAGAGAGGAATCACAAGTAGATGGAGAGGCAGGCAGAGAGAGAGAGAGAGAGAGGGAAGGAGGCTCCCTGCTGAGCAGAGAGCCCGATGCGGGACTCAATCCCAGGACCCTGAGATCATGACCTGAGCCGAAGGCAGCGGCTTAACCCACTGAGCCACCCAGGCGCCCTTAATAAGATTTTTAAAATCTAACGATTCCAGTTAAATAATTTAGCCTAATCTAAAAAGAATCAACAAAGAAGAGAACCATTCTTAAATCTACCTAACAATATTTTTGAATTGTAAGAAGAATAAAAATTTTAAGAGTTTCTTATAAGGAAATAAAATGTAATATACATTAATTATTAAGAAATCTTGGGGCACCTGGCTGGTTCAGTCAGTAGAGCATGTGACTCTTAAACTTAAGAGTCCTGAGTTTGAGCCCCATGCTGGGCGTAGAGATTACTTAAAAATAAAATCTTTTTAAAAAGTGTCTTTACATGTTTCAGGCTCATTTGAGTGGGTTCAACTTTCTCTATAAGAATTCTATAAATTCTTACAGTAAATTCTATAAGAAATAGAAACATTTAGGGAAAAGATTGATTTAAGAAAAATTTTGTGTTCATCTGCTTTGTCTTTCATTTCTGAAGGAGGTATAAAGAAATTTTCACATTTCCAAATTCATAGAAAATAAATACTTCCCAGACCCCTGTAGAAAACAAACAAAACTTTATAAAGACATATTCCTTAACTGAAAGATGATTTTTAAAAATTTTTCTAACTGCTTCAGTAAAACAGCTGTGATGTCTTTGTTGTAAACCCCAATTGTTAATTTGAAGTCTTTATTTTACTCAACTTGTCAGTGGCAGTTGAAGAATTCATGATTATGTTCTCCTTGAACATGATCTTTTTAACTTGACATTTAGAACATTACTCTTGGTTTTTCATTCATTTTATGGGCCACTCCTTCTTAATTTCATTCATTAGTTTTTCTTCTTATATCCAACTTCTAAGTATTGCAGTACCATAGGGCTTTAGCTTTTCTACAGTTAGTCTTTGGTGATCTCAGCCATTTCATATTTTAAATACTATCAACATTTATTTATTTATTTACTTACTTACTTACTTATTTATTTTTAGGTAGGGTCTATCCCTACATGGGCCTTGGACTCATGATCCTGAGATCAGTAGTCATATGCTTTACCGACTGAACTAGCCATGCTTTACCGACTGAACCAGCCATGCTTTACCGATTCAGCACCCCTACCATCAACACTTTATATACTATAAGGAAATAACTTCCAAATTTTTATCGCCAGCCTTAGATATTTTCCCTAAACGCCAATCTTATATAGCCATCTTTGTACTTAATAACTTTACCCGAGTGTTTAGTTAGCATCTACAAATTAACAAGTACAAAACCATTCTATTGATTTATACCAGACCCCAAACCCTTTATCCAAGGCAGCACTTTTGTGGTCTGTTTTTAAAAATGCTAACTTTAGTCTTTCAGTTCCTGAAAACAAAAATCTATGGAGTCATTATTCATTCCTCTCTTATAGCACATATCCAATCCAGCAACAGATGCCTTTATCTACCTTCAAAATATATTCAGAATCTAAGCACTTTCTCAATCACTACTGTCAATTTTAAGCTTAGTATTATCCTCCCTTAGTTGGATTTTTTAGCAGTCTTCTATATGGTCTGCTAACCTCTGCTCTTAATCTGCTACAGTCTGTTTTGACACTGAAGCAAGAGAGATCTTTTGCAAAGGTAAGTCAGACTGAGTCATTTCTTTGCTCAAAACCAGTCAGTGGGTAAAAATCCAAAGTCTTTCTATAATGGCTTAAAAGCCCTACAGATATGGCACCATTAATGGCACTCTGTGACTTTATTTTTTGTTTCTCTTCTTGACCTCATTAGCCTATTTAATGTTCTTGAACAATTGAGTGTCTGCAAATCTTATTCCCTCTGCCTGGAAAGCTCTTCCCCTATATGTCTACCTTCCTTATTCACTCATTTCTTTTTAGGTTTTTGCTTAAACATCTTACTAGTGAGGCCCTTTACAAACCACTTATTTTATATATAAAGTTTTCTCAGAAGGCAGCTAGGCCCACTTTTTTTTTTTTTTTTTTTACACATTTTGTCTGTGGCTAGTTTTTTCACTACAATAGCAGAGTTGAGAGATTGCAACAGAAACATATGGCCCATACAGCCAAAAAATTTATTATTTGGCCTTGATAGAAGTTTGCTGACCCTGGTATATACTGTGTGTTTACTTGTGTGTTTATAGTCTATCTCTCCCTGCAAAAAAGTCGCCCTATGAGGGCCAGTTTACTGTTTTCACTGCTGTATCTCTAAAAATGTATAGCATTTATACTAGGACCTGAAGTAGAAAAGATGTTCAATAAATATCTCTGGAGCAATTAAATGACTGAATGAAAGAAAAACATGGCATAGTATAGTAATTAAAGGATATATGAAAAGATTTCAGTAGAAACACAAATTCCTCTAGATTTAACCTTTGTTATTGTTTATGTATATTATTAATATATTAATGTAATTAATATACTTTCAGTTAATTAATATATTAATAATATACATAAACAATAACAAAGGTTAAATCTAGAGGAATTTTTGTTTCTACTGAAATCTTTTCATATATCCTTTAATTATTTTAAAATTAATATACTTTCAATTAAGTATGTTTTCAATTAAGAGACTTTTGTGTAAAGACAGTAGAAAGAAGCTACAGAATTTCACTGTTCTGACACTTAATGATATGAGCTACAACAGTTAAAGAAAAGTAAGAACCAGAAGGAAAACCTAAAACAAACAAAATGTTCACCAGCAGTAACCAGAAATGAGAAACAGGATAGAATCCTATATAATACATTTCAAAAGAAGGAAAGAAACAGAAGATTTGCTGAAGCATAGTGTGTTGCCCAACCTCACATCTACTCCCTAAAAGCTGGCTTAATCTTAAGATTAATGATGATCTTGAGATTCATCATTAATATGCCTATAATAGTAGAAGAATAGATGAATAGTGTCTCCATACATTTTTCTCTTTCTCACTATGCGGAAATACAAACAGCTGCTGGGAAGAGATGACTGAAAGTTGAACAGTGAAGGATAGGGTTGGTTTCTTGGCAGAAACAGAGGCTTCAAGATTCCTGAACTAAGAAAATGATCTGAATCCCAAGTGCTGTCTCCCTATGAAAAAAAAGATAAGTTTCCTCCCCTTAGTATTTAAGGTGAACCTCCAAGAAAATCTCAATTAACTTAAGTCCTCCAACAAAAGTTGCACGTAAAATCTGCAAAAAAAAAACTCCAGCTGAGGGACACCTGGCTGGCTCAGTAGAGCACATGACTCTTGATCTCGTGGTCATGAGTTTGAGCCCCACATTGGGTATAGAGATTACTTAACAACAATAAAAAGCTCCATCTGAATTGTCTCCCTCTGCTCATAGTTTAGCCATGGTAAGTAGCTCACAGTTCATAAATTTAATTTTTGCCGTTTTTAAAGATGCAGCTTTACTTATCTGGTTTCCAGGGAATTTCAGTCATTTGTTTTGCTTCTTGTAGGATCGTTCTCCTTTTGGATTGCCTCTCTTCAGTGAAGAATGGGGGAGAGGGAGAAAGTTTATAAATATATAGGGGGAAAGAGTAAAAAAATAATTTGAATTCATTCGGGCTAGGGAAATTTTAATGTCATTGGCTCTCTTTTAAAAAAATGACAGGGGCGTCTGGGTGGCTCAGTGGGTTAAAGCCTCTGCCTTCGGCTCAAGTCATGATCCCAGGGATCGAGCCCTGCATTGGGCTCTCTGCCTCTCTCTCTCTGCCTGTCTCTCTGCCTACTTGTAATCTCTGTCAAATAAAATAAATAAAATCTTAAAAAAAAATGACATGTTTTGGTAAACAATTCTGGTAAAATAGTAGAAGCTTTCCAGAATAAACACAAAATATTGCTTTCCAGTAGTTTTGTCTCTAAAAGTGAAGAAGACACCAAAGCTAAGAAAGTATTAATTCAGTGCTGCACTCCTCAGAGCAAAAGCAGTTATAAACCATACAGTTGCCAAGTTTATTAAACCAGCAGCAAATAATAAATATTATCTCTGGCAATAAGTCAGAATCAAGTATTGGCAAAATTCCTTTAATGTGATACATTTGGACACTATAATATCAATGATATACAGTATAAAGCACAGTTACTCTAACATGTGCATGCTAATACTAGGCTTTACAGTTGGATGAAATCTTTTATGTGAGGAATATGAGTAAACTCTTTATGTACAGTTCATTTATGAGGGTGGAGTGCTTGACAACTTTTTTTTTTTAATTGCTAGAAAACCATGCTAAAGGGGAAGAAATTTTTAAAATTTGGATCATAATTATTTTGTGATCCAAAAATTTTTCTGGAAAAGATGTGTTGGAATCTGTATTGATGAAATAAAAACTATTGGAAAAGGAACAACATTACTAGTTAAAGAGTTGACATCTGAATATTACTTCTCATATTGCATTATTCCTAGGGCACAGTTGTCTGTAAATAACATAGACTGATCTGATTTAGTTCTTACTTTTATTTTTTTTTAAAGTAACTTTCATGTCCAATGTGGGGCTCGAACTCACCATCCTGAGATGCCCACTGTAAAAGCCTAAGAAATAGACTATTGCAGTAGCCACAAGCACACACCTGTGCACCCATATTATGGTCTCTAAACACCATTTGTCCCAGGCTAACTCCAGGTTACAGTGGGCAGAATTAAGTATATACTTTTAAATATGAAATATGTAATGATTTCTTCATAAATCTCATTAAGTATCAGAGAGTTTTTATTTACTCATTCATTTTATATGGTTCTTTTTTGCCCCATAGCAAAAATAAATTTTTAAATATACCAACTTTGCTTTTTGCAAAACATCCATTTGCTTTTTCTCAGACTATGCATGCAACAATATTAAAATAACAGCACCACTTTATACCACAAGAATACGGTTAGTGATAATTTAAGTTCCTGTTTTGTTGCTGCTGCTTTAAAGTTATTTTTCTTACTTTATATCCTATGAGAGACATATTGTTAAATTACTGTGTTTGTGTGTGGTTTTAAAAAATTATTACATGTAAAGTCAATTGGAATAGTCTCTGTATGAAACTCCATATACAATTAAGTTTATTTCATTTAGCTTTCATTTTGATGGGAGTGTTTTAAAATTTAATTTGTTTTTGTTTTATAATTATGTAAATTACTTTATATGATTCCAAAATCACATCTATAAAACAAGTTTCATGAGAAAACTTCCTACTAGTCTATCTTTTCTACCTTGCTCACTTTCTCCTTATAGTAGCCATGTTTTTTTAAGGTTTTGATTTTTCCTTTCATTTAAAAAATTAAGTGAATATATGGATGAAAGGTAGCATATGATATGCTGCTATTATTATTATATTAGTATATTATTATATACTGCAGTTGTGAAATACTTCATACTGTATACATTTCTCATTCATTTTTAAAAATTGCACAATACTCCACTCTGTGGACCCTAATCAATTCAACCATTTCCCTATGATGAACATTTGGGTTTTTCCAAACTTTAGCTATAATAAACAATGCTTTAGTGAGTATCTTCTTATATATATTTATTTTAGATTTTCATCCGTGTTGGTCAGACCTAGAAGTGTATTTTGCTAGTCAAAAACAAAAAGAAAAAAACCCCTACATATGTAACTTTGCTAGATACTGTCAAATTCTCTGTTGTTGAGGTTTTTCCATTTTTCACTCCAACAAGCAATATCTGAGAGTGGTCCTTTTCCCATAAGTATCTTACTAACAGGCTATGTTGTTAAACTTTTGGATTTTTGCCAGTTTGTTGGGTGAGAAATAGTATCTCAGTGATTCTTAATTTGCATTTCTCTTATGGGCAGGGTTGAGAATATTTCTATTTAAGGGGCATTTGCCTTTATTTTTTTTTTTTGTTAAATATCTGTTCAGGGTGTTGGTCTTTTATTCATTTTTAGATACTCTATATATACGGTTATTGAATTGTCTCATATAAATTATTTTTTGAGTTTCTCATTTGTCACCGTACTTACCTTGTGGTATTTTTTCTTTTCTTTTTAGTCATATGAAACCTTTTTTTTTAAAGTGCCATATAAAACCTTTTTAGCTCTATGTATTTGAATACATAATTTTATATATAATACAAAATTTTATATATTGCCAATATATATAAAACTAGATGCAGTATTGCATCTAGTTTTGACCATTGCAAAGAATGTTTTCACTATTCTCCAGTTATAAAGGAATTGACCCATAAGTTCTCCTACTATTTGTGTGGTTCAAATTTTTACATTTAAATATTTTTTTTAAATTTGTCCATAGAACAGATCCAAATTTACCTCTTTTGCCTACCCAGATCCCCAAACCACTTATTAAAACGTCCATTTTTTTCCTCACTGCTTTGAGATACAGCTTCTATCTATGTTAAATTTTCATATGCACTTCAGTAAATTTCTCAATTTTCTATTGTGTTTCATTGATCTTTTTCTCAGATGCCAATGCCAACTGTAAATGATAAAGGCTATAGTGTATTTTAATGTCTGATATGAGTTTGCCTCACACACTTTCAGTGCTCTTCTTTTTCAGGGCTTTTCTTGTTTTTTGGGTTTTTTTTATAATTCCAAAAGAATTTTATAATCAATTTTATGCTTATGACACTGTTCTTAATCAGGAATGTTTATCGGAAGCACTGTCAGAAGTTTTTTTTGAAAAGGAGAATAGATTCTTGCTTTCAGTTCCAGACCTACTGAATCTCTGGTAGTGGGCCTGGGTATGTATATTTTTTAAAAACTTTCCAGTAGATTCTTATAAAGCATAAATTTAAGTTCTAATTCATGAATATTTAGTGATTTATATTCTCTTATATATTCTGGATCTTAATGACTCCAGCACTTATCCAGTTTTTTAAGCCAGAAATCCTTATAGTCTTCTTTCAGTCCTTCCTCTCCCTTAACTCCCTGTGTTTTCAGTTGATCACCAAATCCACATTTTACCTCAAAAATATCTGGCTTTAAATGTCCACTACAGTACCACTGTCCTTCATCATCTTTCTCATGAACTGTTAAGCACTTTGGTCATACTGTGGTCTATCATTTGCACTGCCTACATAGTTTTTGCTCCCTAAAAACAAGGTTGATCATGTCACTCCTTTACTGACTTTTGTGGGCTCTCAGGATAAATTCAGTCACATTACTGTGGTATCTTAGGCCTTTCACTCTCAGGTCCTACTCTCCTTTTCCTTCTTCATCTCTGGTATTCCATACCTCACAATGAATATTCCTGTTTTGGTGAACTTCCTCCTAGTGGAGAGACACCAGACTTAGTAGATCTTTGTATTTAAATTTATGGTTTCTTTTACTTAGGATCTGTTCATCCTAAGTCTTGCCTGCTAGGCTGTCAGTATTTGAGATGCAGTTCAAATGGCATCCCTTTAATAAAGCTTTTTTTTTTAGGCTCACAGAATTATTTGCCCCATCCTCTTTATTCTAGCAAAACTTTATTATTTGTATCTTTATAATGTGATTTATGTGATTCTCTAATCTCCCAGGAATTTCACACTTTCAACATCAACCAGAATGTGAGCTTTTCATGTTTTCTCAGTCTCTAGCAGAGTGCGTAGCAGATAGTGAACACTCAAATGTTGGATGAATGAAAACCAATAACTCTTCATTAGTTTGTACTGATTGAAACTGGAACAAGACATGACAGTGGCCAGCTTGTTCTACTATTGAAATCTCTCATATTGGCTTTTTGTATCAGCCTTCCTAGACTTTGATCTCTTTACATACATGTCAATTCCTTGTCCTTTGAAGATCAATACCTATAGTAATAAATTAGATACTTAACCATCTTTATCTCTTTATCTCCTTATTTGAGAAGTTCTATCTTGGTCCTAAAAATAGATGCTTCTTCACAGAAGAAAATGCAACAATTTACATATAGTGATGGCATGATTAGCATGGGATAGGTATATATCTTAT
Source organism: Mustela nivalis (assembly GCF_964662115.1). NCBI lineage: Eukaryota > Metazoa > Chordata > Mammalia > Carnivora > Mustelidae > Mustela > Mustela nivalis. Next base: position 58,340,515 of record NC_139030.1, read on the forward strand.
ATAGGATTTCAGAAATAATTATCAGTAATATTAGAAGAGATGTTTGATTGTTAAATTCTTTTGCAATTCTGAAAATGAATTTAGATGATGATTCTAGGTACAGACTAAGTGCTACCAGGGTGAAATTATTTTATAATTGTAGTAATTATTCCCTCACCCTCCAGCTCTATGACTGTGTTGTAATCTTTGAAACAATCAAATATGAAAACATAAAGAAGGGAAGGAATCATATTAAAAACTAATTTAAGCACAATTTCATAGAGGGTAGCATATACTGGAACAATCCAGTTTTAAATTTCTAGTGTACTTTTTTAAAAAAATCAGTTTTAAAGGTATAAATTGAATAATTAACATATTTGAACTACCAATAACACCAAATTATTTTAAATATATACTTAAATACACAAAATAAGCTTTTTTATTGAAATGTAGAAATTCATCTTGTGAATATTAGCTATTGATCTGAGTTTTTCATTTATCCACTATTTTGCTGATTATTGATCACCATTTTACTGCATTTCAACCTTAAGAGTGTTGCAAAAATATTTTTCAAATTATTGGAGTAATAAATATATCTGGTTTTAATAAAATACAGTTTTTAAGTATTTTAAAGACAGTAAAATCAAGTTCTTTATTATCATGACTTTTATCATTTCTTCCAACATTCTGACAACACTGAGTCTTCTTTTGTACAAGTTACTTCATCATTAAACAAGGAAAATACAACTTTTGTGTTGTTTATGGCTGCAACTTGAAATTACATATACATAGTCTTAAAAATATTTTTTGGATTATGATTTTAAAATTAACCAGAGGAATGATAGGAATTTTTAACATGAGTTTTTACTTTTATATAAGTAAATCACTTTTATTACCAATGTACAAGTGTTTTCTGTTGATTAGGCATATATTCTGAATTTAATAAATGAATTTTATTATGTCAAATGTTTTTTTCCCCACAGGTTTCTTCTCTAAAAACAGGCAATATAAATTACATATCCTTTTGAAACCTAGTGGTTGGAAAAACAAAGTACCATCTTAAACTGAGTATCATTTAATTACTGGAACCTAAATTGAGCCTTATTTTGTTGTATATCATTTGGTTATTCAAATTACTCAAGTGTGCCATTTAACTTTATTTCAAGAGAGAATTCTGTATAAAAATTGAGGCAACTTGAATCTAGCCCTTTTTAAAAAAATCTTTTCAAAATTGAATACTTTCTCAAAAGCATTGCTAGTGATTAAACTTTCAGAAATGGATAGTTGAAATATTAATATTATAATTCTTTATATATAGAAATATTAGTGAGTTGCCTTATTTACTTCCAAATGTTTTAAAATACTGTTTGAATAGTGACCACTATTATTTAAAATTCATGAACTTTTTTTGTTAATTATTTTGGTTGGAATATCTAAATGCTAGCATTCACACTTATATTTTAATCTTTATTTTTCTTCTGGAACACTATTGGTAAATTTTGAGATGGTAGAACTCTTGACCCAGTCATACATGTATAGAGCTTGGCCTCTGAGTTAATTAAATATGAGTTAATAATATATTATAAGGAAATTATTGTCCTTATTACAGTTATTAGGTAGTTACTCAAATTATAGCTTCAAAGGAATGCAGAGCATGGAAAACTCAGGATTAAATTATGCATTTGAACCTTAGGCCAGCTTTTACTGTAGAGACGGTTTTCTGCTAAGAGAGAAATTGTATGTCATTGAAATTAAATGCTTTTCTGGGGATAGAAGGTTCCAGTTTTTAATGAAATTACTGAGTGTGGTGTAGTGAAATGATTAAAATCTGTATTCCGGGAATGTGGCAGGGAAAAAAAATCAATAAGTGCTAGCGCAGCTTTGCTGCTCAATGTGAATCCTGAGAACGAAATAAACTACTACAAAAATAATAATTAAAAACATATCAGCACATTAATTTATTTAGCATCAGTCTCCTGAGACATCATCTTCACTAATTTTTAGCATACATTTTACTGTGTAATGAGCAGCCTTTTTTTTCAGATATCCCTATTAGACAGGCAGTATTTCTGCCCTTCCCCCAGTGCTCCTGCACTGCAATCATTGTACTTGCACTTATTATGTTACAAATGACCGAGGTAAGGCTGACATTCTCAGTGCATGCAAAAAGACCTAGTCTGCCAAGCTTTTTTTTCCCCCCTAATGAAGCAGCTTTGTGAAATCTCCCCATGTGTTAATACTAATGAAGATCCTCCAGCACAATTAAAATCACAGCCAGTGGCTGAAGAGGAAACATAAAACAATAGCATCTTTTAAGATACATTTATTCACAAATGTATGTACAAAATATACATATATGGTCAAATTATTCTTCTGTGGCTTGCTTTTCACTTGCTCTTCATCCTGAAAATTAAATCATGCAATTTTTAATTATATAAACATGGAGACTTCCATGTGTTCCGGAGGAAAAAACACTACCTCAATGAAAAAAGTATATATATTCTTGTGTAATAAAACGTTAACCAAAGTTACAGTTTTTTAAAAATCATTTTTAGGAAGTTATGGGGTGGTGTACCCAGGAAGGAGTAAGGTGTACTTCACCTTTATTTTAACTTTATTGGTTTTAGGATGTTGGGATTGGGGGGTGAGGGAGAAATCTAAGGGTAAATAACAGAAAGTTGGGAGAGTCTGGAAGTAAACAAAAAGCATACCTCCTGTGTAGTTTAAAGATGGAGAAATGAGCTACCAGGCTTAACTTGATTTTTTTAAAAAGTGTTCAATTCCTGCGATTAGCTAACCCCACTCCTTTTGACTTCAGAAATTGGAGGGAGAAACTACAATTGGGATTACCTTTCACAGGTTTAACTTCTAACTTTAAAACGATTTGCTGTTTTAACGTGTTTTATTTAAACTTTAATTCAGTGCATCAGCACTACAGCTAGTTTAACTTGCCTGTGTTTGGGCAGCAGAGTTTTATCCCGGGACCATCTTGCGTCCTGCATTTTGAGTTCCAAACATCCACGAATTCCTGGCATATTAATTTAGATGGTTTATAGACTTCAGCCGAATTCTGAGTTTACAGACAAAAAAAGTTTAGGTGGAAATGGTTAATCTAGGCTCCCTATTGCCCAGTTTTAAATTGGGTTTCCAATCCTATTTTCTGTCCTGCTTTGGAAAGAAAAAAAAAAATTAAGTTTCTTAACTTTTTCTTGGGACAAGGAACGGTTGCAAACTCAAAGCTACAGAATTCTTGGGAGGAAGAAGCAACCCCCCTCCCTCCCTTGGCTCCTTTAGGAGCTGATAGGTCATTTATTATTGGAACTGAAATGGTATAAACAATTCTCTCTCTTTTTTTCCCTTGTTAACAGCAACTTTCATTGTTAGAGAGAGGAGAGAGAGAGAAGCCTTGTTGGTTGACGTCACTTGGTTCATGAAGCCTTCGCCTAGAAGTGAAGCTGCTGAACAAACCTTGAGAAGAATCATCTCCTGCTTCAATCTGCTGCTGGATAGGAACTAATCAGAGAGAGGCGGAAGGCGGAGAAGGAGGGAGTCAAGGGCTTTCGCGATCACAAATCTCACCTCCACTCCAACTCTCTTTATACTTTCCTTGCAAAAATAATAATCGAGACAAGGAGGTGGTAGGGCTTCCAAAAACAAAAATCGTAACCTTCAGCCATCTGGGGAAGGCAAAAATCTCATCCACCGCAACTCTCAGTTCGAAAGTAAAGGTGAGTTTAAAATCTTCGGGTGTGAGGGGTGCGGGTGAAGATGGAAATTCCAAATGTTACAAAGCCGGTTGGTAGCAGAACAGGAAAAACTACGCTCCGCGAGCGGGGACTCCGGAGTTGCTTCTCTCGAGGCGCCCGCCCTGCCCGCCCTGCTCGCCCTCCGCGGCTGTTTACCCTCGCCGGTCGGTGTGTCTCTTTGTTGTGCTGGCTGGAAGGCTGGGGCGGTGCTCGGGGTCCCGAGCGGAGTTTGGGGGAGGAGGACGCGGTCCTGGGTGGGAGGTGGGGGGTGCGGTCTCAGGAGAATGTAAACTTTATTCCTAGCTGCCAGTGCGGGACTTCGGTGCAGCAGGGCCGCGGGCAGACGCCGCCGCCGCCAGTCCGCCTCCTTTGTGCCGGTCGCCCTGCTTGGCCGCCCGGGCTGCGCGCCTCCTCCTTCCTTCGGCTCCCAGCGCTCGGGTTGCCGCCAACAGTTTTGCTTCTTAAACGATAACCTCTGGCACTGTTGCGATCGCCGTTCCTCCCCGGGAATATACGCTGCTCCCCCAATCCCTGCCGGGGTAGTTTCCAGATACCCCCCCACCCCCCAGTCCGCCTACTGCTGCCCCTTTTTTGCCTCCGCCCCCTCTTCCCCTTAGGACTGATGATCAGCTCCTGGCACCCCCCCACCCCCCAAGTCCGGGCCTCTTTTGCTTTCTCTGTGTAGCTTTGGAGCTCCAGAGTTTATAGAAAATGGGCTGGTGAGGGGGCGGGTGTTGTAATGGGGGCAGGTGAGACGGGAGAAGATCTGGATACGGGAAGATCTGTGCCTGTACGCGGAGGGTTAGAGGAGCGTAGCTTTTCCTACAGTAATGTCTGTCTCCTCGCAGTTCTTCCCGGGAACAACCGCCAGCCCTCAACTCCGCTCTTTTAATCTTCTTGTCGCTCCCCTCCCCCCTTCCTCTTTCGCGGCTTTCCTCCTGTTACTTTAGTTCCATGAACCCCAGAATTGGGACTTAGGAAAGGAAGGAAGTGTTTGTTGGAGAGTAAGAGCTGGCCCTGCTGTTTGGGAGATTTTTCTCTTTTCTCTCCCTCTGTATTTATCTTTTGTGTGTTGCTTCCTTATAAAGAGAGAAGCAGCTGCAGTCCTTGGCCGAGTTGTTGAAATTTATCCCTTTGTGTATATTACAATATCCTCCATTTTTTTTTTCCTGCCCTCTAAACAACAAGCGTTTCGCCATCTTGGGCAATTTTTATTCCCAAGTCTCCCTTTTTTATTTTTGAGAAAGGGAAAGAAGCCTTAGAAAGGCAAAAAAGTGTGTCTGGATAAAACTCAAAGTTTAGGAAATGTTCAGGGGGCCCAGTGACGTCATGTAAACTTTATCGAGAAATTTTCCCAAGAGTAAAATTTTCACCTAATTTTTTTTCCCGGTTTTAAAAGGCAGGTAACTTACTGGTTAAAGATAAGTTGTATTGCTTATTTTTGGGTCGCGTTCTCAAAATGAATCCTCAGCGTCTACACATTTTACGTTTTGGTAACAGGTGGAAAATTATGTGCAAAAAGATGGTATAAACTTTTATAGTGTCATTGGTATTCACCTAGTTTTTTGTCTACGTGTTTTTTCTTAAAAGGTTTCAAATGTTATTTTTAATGAGTATATTCCTTTCTCATTTACTCCACTCTGCTGTAGATGTTTCTTTAATCAGCTTGGTTAATATTTTACATACAATTATTTTAAATTACCTAGGTCCTCTTTTGTAATTAAATAATTTTTTAAAACATATTTACTTACATTTTGGAAAGATACAACTATTAAAATACCTGGAACTACTGGATACTTTTAAAATTTAGTAGCACATATTAAACGATTGGCAAAAATGTCATTAGTATTTAAAAGGCAAAATTTATTTTAAAATATATTTTATAACTTCAAGCTGTAAGCTATTTGGCAGCCATTATGAAAAAATATACAATAAAAATTAGTGTTGCTTTAATTTGCTTGTTTAAAATAGTTTTTTATCTCACAGAAGTTCGATTGGTCACATGACCAAACTTAATGATTCACTGACTGGTATATAAATAAGAGGCACTGTAAATTGAATGGGAAAGTGGGATTCTGTCTCCTGTAGTCATTTTCAGTCAGCATATTTACTTCTCTTCTAACAAGGACATGAAACTGTCTGTATTTAATTTGCATTCTCTTTGTCTTCTGGGATGGGGAAAAACACTGGTTATAATTAACTTAAAAAAAACTAATAGAAACAATTCTGAATACATTGAAAAGGTTTGTCTAACATAAAAATTACATTGTATGTAGTATGTTTTTATCTCTGGAGCAGTCTTCTTTGGTATTATTTGCTATGTTATTTATATTGGAATTTGCTTTATGTAAAACGCTATATAGAAAGCTTGACTGAATTGAATGTCTGCCATTTATGTGAATTGTAGGTAGGTGAAAAATGTTTAAATAGTTAAAAGCACATAGAACAGATGGTTTTAAATTATACATGCAACAAAGGACTAGAAGATTTGGCAGATTATAAATGGCAAGCAACAGAGGATAAGCAGTTTAAGAAAATGGTAGTTAAGTACATTTGATGTCTCACACCTATTGTAAACACTGTACATATTGTCACTATGCTGCATAATCAATAATTTAGACAACATTGGGGCACTTTTAAATTTCAGATAGAAAAAAGTCAAATTTTACAAATGTTTGAAATGAATGGCTGAATGTAAAATTATTTTAAGTCTGTGATGACAAATAAGAGTCTTTCAGGGGAGATGATCAAACTGTATGCTGTAAAAAGAAAGTTATTTATCAGGACTTAATATTGTATTCATATAATGGTTTGGAGAAAAGTAGGAGTAGGCAGATATTTTAAAATCCAGAGAATAGTATCTTTACTGTTCCTATATGTTAAACTATTGCTTAACTATAGTAGCATTTACTCTTTCAAACACTGCTTAAAATATTTTTAGAGTGTTCAGTCTTGGAAATGCATTTATTAGAATGCTGTTGGCATTCTTTTCAAATGAAGGATATATTTTGATATTTTTTGCGTTTTGTACATTATGATAATTTTTCTGGGTGAATATAGTTTACTCTCAATTTTTAAAATATAACGATTTTTATGTAGCCTTTGCCTTTCTAGAAGAATCTGAGTAATTATATTTAGCATTTTTCAAGATTTAAAATAACAAAGTATTCAAGTTGGCAGAAATTTGTTTTTATTTTTATGTCATTTATTTAAAATGCGTTTAAGACTGTAATGGAAACCTTGGAATTTTAATTCTGTTGCCCTTTCTCTCATTTCTTTGTTTGCATGTTTATTATAGAACTGCAGTGTAAAGGAGCAGATGTTTTGCCAAACATCCTGATGTGTTGCTTTTTCTTATGGGAGTGCATAACTGTTCCTTCTGATGCATCAACTTGACAGCTGGTTGATTTCATGGAGCTGCTAAGAAGCCATTAGTGGTGTCATTGAATTGAAACAGAACAGTCACTCCCAGCTTGAACTGCAATTGTTAATGTCTTTGTTGCTACTTTTGTGTTACTATACAAGATGTAGGATATCACAGTTGCGTGAAAGTTCCAGTTTTCTGTCTTATCTCCTTGAATTAGTGAAAGAATGTGTTAAACTTGATTACTTTTAGATTTAAAGATTTCTCAGAGGATTTTAAATTGTAGTTTCTGAGTTTCTGACCTAATCTTAGCTAAGACTACCAAAAGAAGTGATTTAACAACAAAGTAATGTGTGATTTTGACCCCTAGTTGAAATAATGTCTTAATGATTTTTAATATACTTGATATCCTGAGGGATTAATTAAATTACCTAGTTAGGTATTTTAAGAAGCTTTTGAATATATAAAATTAAGTATTTCATACCATAAGGTTTTAAAAAAATTGTTCTTTATTTAATAAATGTTGACTAGTTTGATTAAATATTTCTTTAAACTTTTGTTGCAGAAGGTAATCAGAAGAGAAAAGAATTATTGAGGAAGTGGGCAAGTTTATGTTTAGTTTTCTTTATAAGGAGGTGAAGATATTAAATAATTGAGTAGTGGCCATTTAATAATTTTAAAAATTGAAATATTTTTATTATACCTACTAACTTTTAGTGATAGTTTCTCCTATCAGACTATGGTACTAAAAGGTGTCAGATCATCCCATTGATACCTAAATGTTTTCTACTTACTTCCTTCCTTCCTTAATTTATTTATTTAATTTGATAGGAGAGGAAATAGAAAGGAAGAGGAATAAAGAATGACCATTCCAACAGAGAAAGCACTTTAAAAAAAAAAATGTGTAAAAAATCTTTAGGATAATAAGCTTAAGGATATATGATGTAGTTTACCACTATATCAGGAGATATCTAGTTTTAGTGTTTACTCATTTTTACTCTTTAAATCTTTATGTACCATAAGCATTTAAACAATTTTTCAAAGAGCATAAAATTTATAACATATTTAAAATAAGTTTGCCTATAATAAATACTTAAAATGTTAAATTGGTGATCAGAATATATGGTTTGCTGAGTTAAATACCAGTAGAAGGATTTCCTATACAATATAAACAAATTGTAAACATTTCTTATACACTGCTAAGTGATTCCAGAATTATGATTTCCTGCAATTATAAGTTTATAGAGATGTTTTCCTTTTAAATAGACCATGTATTACTAAGACTTCTTTCAGGTAGTACACTTTCTCAACTCTTTTTTATATAATAGCCATACAGTTCCTTAAAAAGAAAATCATTCTGTTACCCTAGCCTATGATTTACTTTTTAAGAAACTCATAACATTTGTGTCAAGGCTAATGTTCATATAAACTAAATTATGGTAAGTTGTATATTAAACATAAACTTTTACTTTAAAGGAATCTCAATTCTTAGCTCATTTTTATAGGTAATATAGTCTGAATTGTAGTGCAGATCCGCATCCCAACATGTAAGTAGGAATTTTTCCACATTTGGTCATTCTAAACAGAAGAGTCATAAAAAGTTTAAACTTTCACAAGTTTTTCTATTGACCCTATTAGCTTTGAAATTATGGGCAATAAGTATAATTAATTTGCAGTTACCTGTGGAATTAGAAAATATTGGCAACATCTTTGCTGAAAGAAAAACAAATTTACGTGACTTTTAAATCTACATTGAATGTTATGTGAACTGTGGCAATTCATAATACAATTTGAGATGTAAAATATTTAATAGACTTGATATTTATTGTTTAAACAGGTTTTTTTTTTTTTAAATGAATAGGCTTTTATAGGAGTGTGAGGTGAAAATACAGTTTTTATCCCATATATTTGAAAATTTGCTCTCTAAGTTGGGGTGTTTTCTATTTTTTTTTTAATTGATGCTTTCAAAATAGTTGTTATAATTTATGAAATTTGCATTTTGGTTTTTGAATGCCTTTCATTCAAAAAATAAGTATTAGAAATAATAATGTAGTAATATGTAGAGAAGAACCTTTACTAATTTTGTGGGTATATATGTGTGCATGTGTATTTAAGGAAAAAGAGGCATTTGGTTTGAAGATAATTATTGAATTGGTACTTCAGCTATGTGTACACGTAATTGTGTGTTTTTCCACTGTTTTCTCCTCTTAACACTTTTCCACAAGCATGCACTCATTAATCAAAGACGGTGCACTCCTGCTGAGGGCAGAGAGGTTCATCAAATTGGCAGTCAGTTTGGTGTAAAGAACAGTGTACTGAAGCTCTTAACTCACTGGGACATAAATAAATCTAAGGTCTTTGTATGCAAACCCTGGAGGTTAATACTGTATAATTCAATGTCCTGTCTTTGTTTTTATGATTGATGTTTTTAAATGTTTCAGGCTTGATGCAAGTCTTCTAGTAGGTCAGGTCTGACATTCTGATTGGCTGAAGAAAGAAAGCATTAGGTTGTCAGAAGGACTTTGAGTCTGCTGCAGAGATTTTGATTTTTTTTCTTACGAGATCATTGTCATATTGCCTGAGCTGTTATAGGAATGTACCAATGATTGACATCCCCCACTGTGATAATGGAACCAGTGCATGAAATGCCAATAGTTTGGTCCTATTTGTTCGGAAGCTTACTGCTATTTGTATCCTTAACAGAGCTAACATGTAGAACAAGCAAAACTACTGGGATTTCTCTGTAGAAATAGTGCTGGGATTTGGCTTTAACATGAATTGGTTGCATATTCATAATTTAAGAACAGCTGGTTACAGCAAGCACATAGTCATTTGCAAGCTATTATAAACCATTCCACTCACACATGGAGCCTGTGCTTGGTGAATTTTTTTTTTTTTTTTTTTTTTTTTTTATTGATCTACCTGCATTTAAAATCTGGTCACTGCTGCTACAGAAGCTCTTCATTTTAGCTGTGTTTGCAACATAGAACAGCTTCAATTTTAAATATTTAATTTAAACTAAATGCTGAATAAAATGAAGAAGCTTTGAAAGACCAAGTGTAGAAAGTCAATAATGTATTACCTACATATATTTCATCTTGGCCAGAAACAAACAAACCTAGATTACACAACTATTGTAATTTTTTGAAAATATGTTTTATAATTTTGTCTATAGGTAGGTAACTGAATTATCTTTGATTCGAAAATGTTGTTAATTATATTTTGCTAGTTATCTATAGTTGTAACTAAGTAACCAATGATTGTGATTAATTAATTGTGATTAATTTACTAATTAATTAATTAGTAAAGCAATTTCACACAATATATAGAAACGTGACTATACTTTTAGTTTATGAGTGGTGTAAGACAAGATAGGAAGAGCAACAGGACATTATAATTTGATTAGAATAATGCTAATCCTAAAACCAGAAAGCTACTTTTATTTTTTTTAGAAGAAATCTAATGAGGAGTCTCTTCTGCTTTTTCAGTCCCTTCTGGAATATTAAGCATAGCTCTGCTCAAGTCCACTTGTAATATTTTTGTGCATGTTGTGCTGCCTAGTAGTGACTGAAAGAAGAGGAGAGAATCTTTGCATCTCAAGCTTTGAGTGAGAAGAGTGGGAGGTGAAATGTTAAATATGATTTCAGATACCCTTGTAGGAATCACAGGGAGCTCTGCCTTGATTTGTGTATGTTAAAATAAGTGGATACCTGAGTGATTTATAAAAATGGTGATTATACTGAGCCTTCTACACAACATAGTGTTCTGTTCACATGTGCATGCATGTGTTTGTCCCCACACTAGATGATGAAGTAGCTTTCAGCACTTCAAGGTTGAGTACCATTCCTAAGAGTGCCTTTTACTCTTCCTTGGCTTCACAAATGGCTGGAGATGTTGGTAATATAATAGAATATATGGCCAAATTTAATCAAGCTGATAGTGGGCTGTACTTTTTTCTAAATAATAAATTCAGAGGTTATTAAAGGACGATGTGTTATGTTTTAGTTTCGAATTGCCTATGATAACAACTTTATTACACAGTTAATTAGCTATTATTTGAGGTTACGTGGGTCATTTTGTAAATTATCATATTCTCCTTTTCTTTGTTTTTTGACTGTCATCCTTTTAGTTATTTTCCTGCTCTTTGGGAATCTCATCACAGAATAAAGTGAGAAAATAAAAGGAAGTGAAATTCAAATAAGTTTTGTTTCCTTCCTCTCCTACTTGTTGATAGATCAGAAAAAGAGAAGTTTTTAGGTTTCCACCAAAATGAAGGTTTCAGATTTTACTTGTCTGCCTTTTTTGGTTTTCATTACAACAGTTAATTATATTTAGATAAAAAGAAAGATGAGATAATGAACTCAGTTCTTAAAGTATTAGTAACCTTTGAGCATCTGGCTGGCTCAGTCAGAGGAATATGTGATTCTTGATTTCAGGGTCAGAAGTTTGAGCCCCACATGGGGTGTAGAGATTACTTAAATAAAACTTTAAAAATAAATAAAATATTAGTAACCCAACAAAACCGTAGAAATTGTAGCCAATATTTGAAAAATTAATTGACCAAGTAATGACAACCACAGGAGAATCACTGGTATTTGATATGCTTTTATTGTTCTAGTACCAATAATAGGGAAAAACAGGGCAGCTACCCTCTTTAATCACGTTCATACTGAACTCTGTGTTAAGTATTCTTAGAGACCTATGGTTGAAAGTTTGTGAAAGCTCAGAATAAGGAAGAGATGACTTCTGGATCAAATAATTAAAAAGGCTCTTTTGGTTTTAGGTAGCTTTAAATTAGACTGAGGAAAAGGAGTAAACTGAATACCTAGAGATCAGGAAGAAAGGATCCAATAAAAGAAGGGCATTGTGAACCCCTCATAAAACGAATAAATAAAAGCTAGTTCTGTTAATTATATGGCATGGTTGGGCAACATTTTGAAGTTATCCCCAACCCATACCTCTTCTCCCAGAATAAAAAGAATGTTATGGGATCCTCCTTTTCCTCCATTGCTTTCAAGAATGACTTCTTGGCTTTTTCTGGAGAAAGTGGGTTAATCAGTTTCAAATCATCCTTTTCAGTGATAGGTTTGTTGTTTGTGGAGGCCAGTTTAAAATTGACAGAACTGCCCTTTCTGATCAGAGTTACTGAAATACTTTGTTTCTCATGAGATTAATCAGAACCACTCTTTTCTCCTTCATTCTCTTAAAATGCTTTATAAATGGTTTTTGTTTTTGTTTTGAAATGTAATGCATGGTCATATATGCTAAGAGCACTGAGCAAGAGAGGACATCTGTTTCTCTTTTCTCAGTTTCCTGGTGAAGAACTAGCTTTCCAAGGGAATTCAATGACTGACTCAAAAAGTGCTTTTACTTCTTTTAGTTACTTTGGATAAATAAAGATGATAGACTGGCTGAACTGCCAGTAATAGGAATATCCATAAGGACAAAAAGAAACAATTTATAGCCCCAATTTTTTATTACATTTGTACTGAATTTCACTAATAATAGAAATACGATTTAATATAGAGAGTATGGGGCACCTGGGTGGCTCAGTCCATTAAACATCTGACTTTTAATCTTAGCTCAGAGCTTGATCTTGGGGTCATGCGTTCAAGCCCCTCGCTGGGCTCCATGCTGGGTGAGAAGCCTACTTAAAAAAAAAAAATAGAATATGAAAAGGAAAGATTAAAAAAAACGAACACACCAATGTATAAGGTCTTAATTTTCAGTAGTTAGACTTTTCTTATCTTCATCATTGGCATACTAAGATAATGAAATTTATTTCAATTTCCTTATTTACAATGTTGTGATGATGATTTATTTTCAAGAGATGTGTCAGAAGAAAACCTTAAAATTTTTACATAATTATTTCTATATGATGATGTATTTTGAGATAAATTAAAGTTGGAAATGAGTAGGAATAAAGAGCTATCTAATGTCTGAGTTTAGAGACAAGCCATACTTTCTCTGGTTTCATGATGATTCTGTTATTGAAACATTACTTCTGGACTTCCTTGAGAAAAGGATTGCTATTGACATGAACCATTATGGCAACATATGAAACAGCAAAGCCCATCTTGAACATCTAAAAAAAATAGGGAACAGCATGTAAGTCACAGAATGATATGTTTCTCCTTTTATGGGTTAGTGTAGCATACTGGAAGAAATAGGGTCTGCCAGGCAACCGTAACAATCAGAGGTTGTGGGTCAAATCTCTTTATTTTAAAAGAGGGGTTATTGCAGAGCTAAACCAAGTGTTGTTAGGGGGCGGGTAGTAACAAGATCAAAAAAGGAGACAGTTTTAAAGGAGGTTAAGAGAAATGGAACACTGTTGCATAACTGAGTCCTCTTGGAAAGTCTCAAGATTTTCTCCATTGTGGCCTAAGTACCTTAGCATTAACTTCTTATGCACTGTCATTAATATTTTCAGCAACTTAGGGAAAATAAGTCTTATCTATAATCATACCTTGGGGATTTGAAGTAGGAAGTTGAAGGGTTAGGGAAGGGCTGTGCAAACAGTAAACAGCTGGTCCAGGAAGAGAACCTGTAATACTTTGGCCAGTTAGGGGAAAGCTTTCTTTCCCTTCCCTTTCCAGAAAGACTGTTCATAGATGTACTGCCAAAATTCAAAAAGGTGAAGAAATGGTTTAAAGAATTTGTAAGTGCTTTTCTACTATGTGTAAAATGGGAGGGTAGGAACAAGGCATGCCAGAGGCGGTGGGTGGTGGTGATGGTCATAGAGCTAGATATACTGTGACCAGAACTTTCCACTATTTGGTTTTCTGGGGTTATTGTTTTTAATGAAGTGTTCTATTGACATAGTATTTTGATTTGACCTTTTTTGCTTTAGTGTGAAGCACTTTTTGTGAAATAGATCTTTTTTTTGCAATTTATTGCAAACATTTTATTCTTAGTAGGTAGCATTTGATATGTTTCAGCTTAAGTCCTGAGCTACCAGCTAAATTAATTACATCTACCTGGGTAAAAATGCATGTTTAATTTGTATTTGATAATCTCATGACTTCACAAGAGACTTGAAAGTAATCCCGTAGTTACCCATGGAAACAAGTAAAAATTACTTATTTTTCATGTTTCATACTATTGTGATGGGCCAATAGTCACATGTTAGGCAGTAGTGATTAGTTAAATAAATTGATTAAATGGTTTTTTTTTTTTTTTAAGATTTTATTTATTTATTTGACAGAGAACAGAAGTAGGCAGAGAGGCAGGCAGAGAGAGAGAGAGAAGCAGGCTCTGCACTGAGCAGAGAGCCTGATGCGGGGCTCGATCCCAGGACCCTGGGATCATGACCTGGGCTGAAGGCAGAGGCTTTAACCTGCTGAGCCACCCAGGCGCCCAGTTAAATAAATTGATTAAATTGAGAACAAGAATCAGGCTGACATCTATTACTTTGTAACTAGAAACAATTCAAAGTGCTCAGAAATAAAATGCCTAGCCCATGATATGCTTAAGGAAGTCATAGTTTACTTAGAGAAAAAGGTTGTATATAGAGTATAATCTCATCTTTTGTGATTTTTAATCCACTGAAATTCAGTTATTTATTGGGGTAGAAAATTGGGGGTGGGAAAGGAAAAACAATTTCAGTAACCATCATTTATTCAGTGATGTTATCTACAGGCAGGATACAGGAGTCAGGTGTCTCTGGGTAGTTCTCATAGTATTCTCATAGGCTCTTATGTCTTAATATAAGTATATTTTTTTGTATTCATAGCTCCTAAATGCATGCCAGCTATGAGTATCTGGAACTCAACTATGTAAATGGCATCTATTTTAATGCTGGCAAATGGGCTATGTTAGACTTATTGAGAGATCATGTATCTGTCTCCAGTGTATAGTTCATGTCAAAGATAATATTTCCTGTATTTTGATATATCCTACTGACTAGAACCTATTGATATACCTACTGCCTAGTACCCCAATAAGATGAGTCTCCAGCAGCCAACTCTTGATTTCAGCTCATGTCTTGATCTCAGGGTGATGATTTCAAGAATGTGAGCAGGCATGGAGCCTACTTTATTTTATTATTTTTTAAAGATTTTATCTATTTGAAGGGGAGAAAGAAAGAACACGATGGGGTGGGGGGGAGGGCAACAGAAGAGGGAGAACCAGGCTCCCTGCCTAATTTAAAAGAAAAGAAAAGAAAAGAATGAAAAGATGTCTATTGTATATGAAAGTAGCATGGTTCAGAATAGTTTATATGCTAAAGTATTGCTGTAGATACCCCAGAATGTAAAGAAAGAAAAAAATTGGCTTGGAATTAAAAGTGTTCAAGGAGATGGTAGAACTTCAGTTAGTTTTTGAAGGAAGTACTGGTTATATTATTTATGGTAGTAGCTTTTTTTTTTTTTTTAAGATTTTATTTATTTGACAGAGAAACAGTGAGAGAGGTAATACAAGCAGGGGGTGTGGGAAAGGGAGAAGCAGGCTCCCTACTGAGCAGGGAGCCTGATGAGGGTCTCAATCCCAGGATCCTGGGATCATGACCTGAGCTGAACGCAGATGCTTAATGACTGAGCCATGCTGGTGCCCCTATAGTAGTAGATATTTTAGAACAACAACGTGAACAAAGGAGAGAATGGAGGGAAACCTGCCTAACTAAAATTTGTTTGTAGTAGGAGATAAAGTAGGAGATAAAGTTTGAGTTAGCTAATATATTTTTAAGCAAAGATGTGATATGATTAAAAATTTAGAAAGATGGATTTGGAGGAAATCTGTTAAATGTGTAGAAGTAGACACTTAAAAGAAAAACCAGTGACAGTGCAGAAATTCCAGTGTCCAGTGGTAATGACTGGACTAATAGCAACAGAATGGGTAGGAGGATAAATATGAGGTACATGATAATTTAAAGGAATGGGGTTGAGCTAGTTTAGGGAGGTTGGAGATTGTAATACCTTGCATACACATTTATTTCCTATGACTATAACAATAATCTGATGTAGCCAAACACCTATTTCCTCCTTTCTAGATACTGAAAGTAAGAACAAGAGAGACTGGGGGCACCTGAGTGGCTCAGTTACTTAAGCATCTGACTTCCGCCAGGTCATGATCTCAGGGTATGGGATTGAATCCTGCATTGGGCTCCCCTCTCAGTGGGGAATCTGCTTGTCCCTCTGTCCCTCCCCTTGCTTGTGTGCACTCTCTCTCAAGTAAGTAAGTAAGTAAGTAAGTAAATAAATAAATAAGAACAAGAGAGAATGGCTGTGGCTTACCACTTCCTAGTGGCTAGATATTATTTCTAAATACATCATATCAGTCTCATGATGAGTTTAGCTTAAGATAAACTCTGATCTATTTCTTTAAAACCCTTCTACCTTACTCCTGATGGATCACATTTGTATGAAGATGAATACTCACATCCAGTTAGCCTCATATTTTTTATTTTTATTTGCATTTATTGCTCTGCATGTGTTTAAACCACTGCTAAACATCACTTTCTAAAAACCACTCGGAGATAGGAGGCAGCATGTTCTAAACATATTACAAACATACCATACTTTTTATAGATCCCTGAGGACAGACTTTCATGAATCCGTGATTATACACATGATGTTCCCTGTATGCAATTCTTATTCCCTCTCTTTCTACTTGGTAAAATCTGCTTATTTTCTAAGACTTCAGGAGAGTTGTTTTTTTGAAATTTTTCCTTGTGCTACAGTGGAACGCTAATAGTGGAGCTCACGGTTGTTCATACAGATAGATTGATTCTTTACTTCTGACCTTTTTTTTTTTTTTAAGAGATTTTATTTATTTATTTGACAGACGGAGATCACAAGTAGGCAGAGAGGCAGGCAGAGAGAGGAGGAAGCAGGCTTCCCGCTGAGTAGAGAGCCTGATGCAGGGCTCGATCCCAGGACCCTGAGATCATGACCTGAGCCGAAGGCAGAGACTTAACCCACTGAGCCACCCAGGTGCCCCATTACTTCTGACCTTTAAGGTTAATGCTTCAATGCACATTTTTATGCACAGTGCTTTATTGTTGCTGTTTGGCATCATTTCATAGGATAAATTCCCAAAAAAGTAATTATTGGGTTAAAGGCTGGGAATATTTTATGGCTCCTAATACATGTCTTGTGAACTTGGCTTTTGAAAGGATTTATGAGTTTATGGTATATTAATAGTAGTAGGTAGTTGTACCTATTTCACTACATCTTCGTTGGATTGGGTTATATTCATCATTTTTAGCCATTGCCAGTTGCATTGCAAAAAAATTATACCTTATTGGGGCGCCTGGGTGGCTCAGTGGGTTAAAGCCTCTGCCTTCGGCTCAGGTCATGATCCCAGGGTCCTGGGATCGAGCCCTGCATCTGGCCCTCTGCTCAGCAGGGAGCCTGCTTCCCTTCCTCTCTCTCTGCCTGCCTCTCTGTCTACTTGTGATCTCTGTCTGTCAAATAAAAAAATAAAATCTTAAAAAAAAAATTATACCTTATTTAATCTGCATTTCGGTGACTAATTAGAATGAGCGTCTTTCAGTTAACCTGTTTCTCTTTTGTGATTTGTCTTTGACATTGCCTCTTACTGTACAGAGCCGAAGGCAGAGACTTAACATTTATTATAAATTATTTATAAATTCTAAGTATTAATGATATTATGCTATTAATATATTTATTATAAATCTTTAACTTATTAGTTTTTTATTTACAGAAATGTGAAATACTAACTTGTCCTTTCTAGATTTTTTTAAACATTCTTTCCATTTTTAAGCTTAGAAAATGTCTTCTTGCCAGGGCACCTCGGTGGCCCGGTGGGTTGAGCAACTGACTCATGATTTTGGCTTAAGTCATGATCTTGAGATCATGGGATCAAGCCCCACTTTAGGCTCTGCGCTCCACATGTAGTCTGCTTGGGATTTTCTCCTTCTCCCTCTGCCCTCCCCCCCGCCTGCTCATACTCAGACTCTCTTTCTCTCTAAATTAAAAAAAAAAAAAAAGCCAATGTCCTCCTCCCCAGAGTTTTTATAGTCACTTCTCATATATTTTATTCTTTGACATATAATTCTTTCCTTTCCTTTTTTTTTTTTTAAGTAAACTCTGTGGCCCAGGTGGTACTCCAACTCCTGACCCCAAGATCAAGAGTTATGTGTTCTGCCAGGCATCCCCTTCCCTATTCCTTTTTGCTAGTAAAACTACACTTTAATGCTCATATTAAGGCCCAAATTCCCATCAACACTTGGTATCTGTACCACATTTCTGCTGTATACTCTAAAAAATTTGTATTATAGGGAATGTTGAACTAGACCACTAAAGGTCAACTTTTGAAGGCACTGTCAAATTTTTATTTTGTTTCTATCTCTTGTAATAAAAATTCTTTATTAAAATACTAATTTTATTGGATAATACTCAGCATATTAAAAATAAATGTTCCTTGATAAAGTAGGATTATCATCCTGGTAAGTAATTCTATTATATTCATTAGTTGCCTGAATTATCACTATTTGAGAATACAACTTGAACCTTTAGAGAATAAATTCTTATATTATCTTATATTTGTGCCATATGTTTATTTGTGATAAAAGTCAATTGTACATGTTACTCTACAACTTGCCAATTATTCTTTCTTACAGCTGATCATATTGTCCTTTCCTTTTTTTCTTTATATTAATTTTGTTGTTTTCTAATATTTAAGAAAACAGGGTACAAATGACAGACATAAAACATTATGTTAGTTTTAGATGTACAACAAGATTTGTTTTAAAATTAGAGGTGTATTTTTGACTAAAAAATTATCAAATGTTTTGAAAAGTACAGAAAATATTAAGATAAAAATGTGAAATGTCCAAAATTTTATTACTTGCATTTTTGTTTTATTTTATATTGAAGTTTATTTAATGAAATGAAAGTCTTCATAATTGAAAAAACAGCAAGTTAGTTTCATAAACCTCCTCTCTAAAAACAAAACTGAGGGGAGCTGGCATAAAGTGAAATGGTTTTGTGCTATCAAGTAAGAACAAATAAAAAATCCTATTAAATTAAGCAAAAAAGCACATTGGTGACTTTGGCAATAATAGTTTCAGTGAAGTGGTTTAGACTAAAGCTAAAGAGATAGGAACATGGAGTTTGGATATTGTTATTGTTGTTTTTAAGGGAAATGAAAAGAAATTGGCAAGTTTCTAGGGAAAAAAATATGGGCTTGAAGGTAACTTTCTTGATGATGAGAAGGACGATATAGGGGCAGGGAACATAATTTAGAAATTCTTTGAGAAGTGGGATGACATGGGTTTCAGACCCATGATAGATTGATTGACATCAGCTAGAAGGAGGGGTAACTCTATATTTAGAGGGAACGAGAGGGTGTGGATGTTTATAGCAATCATATTGGAGCTTTGGTGGAAAGAAATATCAGAGTTCAAGTTTCAAATACCAGAAATTCTTCAAGTAGAGGGGTATCTGGGTGCCTTAATTGGTTAAATGTCTGATTTAACTCTTGATTTTGGCTCAGGTCTTGATTTTATGGTCATGAGATTGAGCCCCTGTCAGGCTCTGTGCTCAGCAAGGTGTCTGCTTGAGATTCCCTCCTCCCTCTCTTTCTGCCCCCCCCCCAACTCATGCAGGTTCTCTTTCTTAAATAAATAAATAAATCTTTTAAAAAAATTTCTTCAAGGGGCACCTGGGTGGCTCAGTGGGTTGAGCCTCTGCCTTCGGCTCAGGTCATGGTCTCAGGGTTCTGGGATCGAGCCCCACATCAGGTTCTCTGCTCAGCGGGGAGCCTGCTTCCCCCTTTCTCTCTGCCTATTTGTGATCTCTCTCCGTCAAATAAATAAAATCTTAAAAAAAATAAAAGAAATAAAAAAATTTCTTCAATAGCCTCTTTGCTGGTTTTTCATAAAACAAAGTTTTAATTTCTGATCTTTTTTTCTATGTAAGTATTTATGTGTTTTGTTTTCTTTTTTTACAAAATAGGTACTTGTAGGGATGCCTGCGTGGCTCAGTTGGTTGAGCAGCTGCCTTCGGCTCAGGTCATGATCCCAGCATCCTGGGATCGAGTCCCACATTGGGCTCCTTGCTCGATGGGGAGCCTGCTTCTCCCTCTGCCTCTGCCTGCCATTCTGTCTGACTGTGCTCTCTCTCTCTCCCTCTCTCTCTCTCTGACAAATAAATAAAATCTTAAAAAAAAAAATTAGGTTCTTGTACTTTTTCATTCTTTTTTACTTTATTAGTTCTTTTTTTGGATTATATCAGGAGGCATTTTCTCATGTCATTAAATATTTTCAAACAGTATAATTTATTCAACTACCTAAGTTTAGGGCATTTAAACTATTTGATTACATATAATATATAATGAAATAATATAACATCAAACATCACTAAGCCTTTGTGCATATTGTAATTTATTTCATTAGGAAACATTCCAGGAGATTGAATTGTTGGGTCAAACCATAATGAATGGTTTACATTTATGCAGTGGTATTCTGGTAAATATTAACAACTGGTTTGTGTGTTGGCGGAGGGAGTCTTGATTTATAGTGTGTGCTCTTTTCCCTGGTGTAAATACTCCTGACACGGCCTATTTCATTCCAACAATTTAATACCACTGAACAGAATTGGAAGTGTAGACACACAATTATTATACAGTATCTGTATGAAGCTGATACAATAGATGTAAATAACCTCAACAGCTCAAAGAATAAGAAAATGTGGTAAAATAATTAGAAAGTGATAAATTTTGAGTGTTTATTGCTTTATTTTTAATATAATTTATTGATTGTTAAGTTTATACAATTAATTTTTTAAAAGATTTGTGTATTTTATTTTATTTTTTTTAAAGATTTTATTCAATTTGACAGCAAGAGAGCACAAGCAGGGGGAGCCACAAAGGGAGAGGGAGAAGAAGGCTCCCTGTTTGAGTAGGGAGCCCAAGGCGGGGCTTGATCCCAGGACCCTGAGGTCATGACCTAAGCTGAAGGCAGATGCTTAACCGACTGAGCCACACAGGTGACCCTATGTGTTTATTTCAAAGAGGGAGTGGGAATGGAAGTGGGAGTGAGAGTGGGAGAGGGACTGATGCAGAGGAAGAGAGAATCCCAAACAGACTTCCTCCTGAGCACGGAGCCCTACGCTGGCTCCATCCCACAACCCTGAGATCATGACCTAAACTGAAACCAAGAGTCAGACACTCAACTGACTGAGCCACACAGTCATCCCTATATAATTTAATTTTTAGAGATGACTATGTTTAACAACTGGGTTGCAAAATTCCTAAAAATTTTAACAATTGACTCTTGTGAACTTTTATGAACAAGATCTAGCAAATCACTATTTTCTTTTTTTTCCTTCTCTCTTTCCCTTCCTTCTTCCCTTTTCTGATATTTATTTTGGAATCCTACCCCCATATTGTTATTTTCAAAATAGGAAAAAATACAACTATTTAGAAGACTAGTGTTGCATTCTTTTTTTATATGGCTCTAAGGTTTACTTTGCTTTACTCTTGAATTTTTATTGTAGGTGGAATCTACTTAAGTGAGAGGTGAAGTGTGAACTCTCAGCTTTTTTTCCCCACAAGACATTCAATTTCTCCTGAAACATTGTGGCATAATTCTTACTGGCTATTGATTGAATTACTCAACTTTCTTATTTTTTTCTAATAATTTATCAGTTGATTCTCTAGTTTTCTGTATATGTAATCATGAGATAATTTTGTTGCCACACTTCTAATATTTACAACTTTATTCTTTGGCGCAAAGAATTAGTTGCCTAGTATTAACACTGAGCATACTGTTATTTTTTTCTGATTTTTGAAATGCTTCAAATACTTCATCGTCTGTGATACTCATTTTGGTTTGTTAGATGTGTTTTTGAGAATCAGGTTAAGCAAGTATTCATTGATTTCTATTAAGACTTTAACATATTCAGAAAGGAGATTGAAATTTACTTAAATACATGGGCAACTTGGTAGTTCTTGATGGCTTTCTCTATTTATTTTAGTGTTTTGTTTTGTCTTTTAAAGATTTTATTTATTTATTTGACAGAGAGAGCCCAAGCAGGGGGAGTAGCAGGCAGTGGGAGGAGCAGACTCCTCACTGAGCAGGGAGCCCAATGTGGGGCTTGATCCCAGGACCCTGGGATCATGACCTGAGCCAAAGGCAAATGCTTAACCAACTTAGCCACCCAGGCACGACTACTTTTCATTTTACAATTTGTGCTAGACAAAGGTTTAGATGTTGATGGTATTCGATATTTGGGATAAGCAACAAGATGAACTAGACAACAGGAAATACAGTTTGTTTTCTTCTAGAACTTTTTTGGTGAATCTCTTGAGATTTGTGTTGTGGGTGTACCTGTAATCCTATATCTGAGGGTCAACCTTTGATTTTAGCAGTTCCCCTGTTTCAGGGAGAGCCTGACATACCTGTGGATGGGGGATATTAGTAGGGGGAGAATTGCTACTCTGTAATACTGTGGATTATGAGTTTGGTATGGTGAGTCAGTACTTGTGTCTGCTTAGTCAAATTTGATCATCACTTATAAAGCTGGCTCCTTTTCAACCGTAATGACAGGTTGAGGAAAATTAAAACAATGAGGCCTAAAGGCCCCTTGATGTCTTTCTGCAGTGTGAACACAAGAGCCAAGCTCTGATTTCCACTTCTCTTATAGGCCTTCCATGTTCCTAAACTTCAGTTCTACAAGTTGTGGGTTGGGACATTTCAGAATATTCTTATTTCTTAAAATCTGCCCCTTATGCTCTTGGGACATATGTGTATGGAGTCAGAGTCTTGTTATAGTGTTGGTATTTTCCCTGACTTTTTTGATGATGGCGTTCTTATACCAGATTTGGGCCTTTTGGGTGGATTTTTGGGGAGGGATTATGTGAATGAATGCTGTTTTATTTTTGTTTAAGGCTCTTTTCATATACTCATGAAATGTTCCTCAGGAGAAGTTGTACTATCTTACACTCCATCCCGTGGACTTTGAGAATTTTTTTAATGTATTCTTTTTTTTTTTTTTAAGATTTTATTTATTTGAGAGACAGAGATCACAGACAGGCAGAGAGAGAGGAAGGGAAGCAGGCTCCCCACTGAGCAAAGAGTCTGTTGCAGGGCTTGATTCCAGAACCCTGGGATCATGACCTGAGCCGAAGGCAGAGTCTTTAACCCACTGAGCCACCCAGGTGCCCCTTTTTTTATTGTATTCTTAATGGGAATAATTTTATTTTAATATGTATATATATACATATTAAATATATATATATATATTTAAGATTTTATTTATTTATTCAAGAGAGAGTGAGAGAGAGAGAGAGAGAGAGAGGGAGTGAGGGGAGGGGCAGAGGGAGAAGACCCCAAGGATCCCAAGACCCCAGGATCATGACCTGAACCAAAGGCAGATGTTTAACCAACTGAGCCACCCAGGGATTCCTAATTTGTATATTCTTAATTATTACAAATAATCATATGTTTTTGTTTACTGGGGAATTATATTTGTATTTGAATTGTTTAAAAGAAATTATTTTTACTAAGATTTTTGGAGGGATATGCTCATAGTAATTTTAAAGATTTTTCTTGATCCCCTCCACCCCAAAAGCCTGGTCTTACTGTTAGGTTTATGGGTGATTATTTTCTGGATGTCATGACCCTGAGATCACAGCCCAAGCTGAAATCAAGAGTCTGGGACATTCAACTGACTGAGCTACCCAGGCATCCCTCAGGACCTTTCTTATAACAGGATTAATATTTGGATGCATAGAAGTAAACAGACATACATTCCAGATTGTCCGTAGATAAAGATGGAAAAATTTGGCCAAAGTTTGTATGTTCACTGTGGAAAACAGTGGTTGAAATGTAGATTTTGGGCATATTCTTTGTTTTCTGATGTTTACAGGTTAGCACATCACGTATTTTATAAATGAACATTTATTTTCATTTTATTATTTTAGTTGTCACATAGAGGTAGGGGCTTACATTTTTGTTTCCCTTAACAGTAAGAGCAAGCACATTAGATATGAGTTTTGTCCAAACTACATCACATCTTAATGCTTTACTTCATCATTTACTTCTTAAGTGTTTGTTCTAGGCAAGGAACTCTCCAAGTTAAGGTAGGAAGAAATAAAAAGGTGAATAAGATACCTTATTGATTATCTAATTTAGCAAAAATACTCAAGTTTATCAGCATTATTTAGCATGTTTTAAATCCTTATATAGCAGTATACTGTACGTATCATTTTCTGACGTGCTTTTTCCACTAATCTTTGTGTTTTAGTTTCTGTGGGTCAGGAAAATGGGATTGGCTTAGGTGGTTTTAACTCACGGTCTCCCTTGAGGTGGTTATCAAGCTTCCAGTTGGGACAGCAGTCATCTCAAAACTCAGCTGGGGCTGGAGGATCTGATGCCAAGCTTAGGTTATTATTGACAGTTCCTTATTGGCTATTGGTAGGAGGCCTCAGTTCTTTGTTACGTGATCATTTCCATAGTGCTCCTTCTGACATGGCAGCTTCCTTCCCCCAGAGTAATGAGAGAGACAGAGACAGACACAGAAAGCAAACACAGAAACATAGACTCTTTGAAGTGACAATGTTTTGAGAGAGGAAGACGAATATTTTGAATATAAAGCAACTTGGCAAAGAATAAACAGTTCAGACGATCTAACAAAGTAATGATTTAGGATACTAACAAACTTAAGATGACCCCAGAAATATTTGGAAACTTTGCTGAAGGAATTTGTATTCCAGGGGTGCCTGTGTGGCTCAGTGGGTTAAAGCCTCTGCCTTCGGCTCAGGTCATAATCCCAGGGTCCTGGGATTGAGCCCCGCATCAGGCTCTCTGCTCAGCAGGAAGCATGCTTCCCCCCCCCTCTCTCTGCCTGCCTCTCTGCCTACTTGTGATCTGTCAAATAAATAAATAAAATCTTAAAAAAAAAAAAAAGAAATTTGTATTCCAGACACATAGTGTTTCATTGGTATTGTGTGTGTGTGTGTGTGTATTTATATATATATATATATATATATATATATATATATATATGAAAGTTTAATACCAGTATTAATAGAAGGCTTATTTTCATTCTTAAAGGTAGCTGCTTTGCTTGAAAATAAAAAAGTCCCATTAGAACCCACTGTTTCAAATAAAATCAAAATTAAAATGAATCACAAGATATGCTGTCATATTTTAAAGCCTTAATTCTAGTACTGTGAATTTTGTGATGGAAGGTAAATCTGGACATTTGGTGATTTTAGAGTTTTGCTTAGTTTTGTGTTTTGGCCACCCAAAGTGGGAGTGGAATCAAAATTTTTAGAAGTTATAATGAAAATGTAAATACTTTTTTGTGAAAACAAGGAAAAAATAATGGACTGGAAGTATCTTTAAAATCATATGAATTGTGATTCCATTCTTCCTTTTCATATTTTACCATTCAGTACTTGACTATCCTTCTATAACTGTTATCTTAAAATATTTGCTTCTGCTTCCTGATTCTACCTTTGTTACCATAGAAACAGAAGTGGACTAGGGAAATTGGCAACTGAAATTAATGAGGATTCTAACTCTTCACCTGTAGTAGTTGTATTTCATTTACAACTCCTGTTTTAAAAATAAGCAATGTAAGGACTGTTGAGCAGGAGAAAAAAAACCCGAAACTTAACTCTCATTTGCTTCAGACTTGTTCTTTTGCCTAGAAAACTGTTAGGAAAGAACCTTTCTAACAGCTCGGAAAAGAGCTTTTCATTCTTGTGAATGGTTAGACTACTATCTCTTCTGTGATGTTATACCTTTAGATGTCTATAATATGCTTTTCTGTTATATCTTTAGATGTTTATAATATACTTTTCAGTCATAGGTTTTAAAATAACAAAACCATAGGTTTTCTAGAGAATGAGATGTGATATTATACGATGCAAGTCTACTGTAGTCAATATGTTTCCACACATACTACTTAAGTGAATCCGGAAAAAGAGATATGGATCTTAAATTCTGAGAAGGTATTAAAAATATTATATGTAATCAGACTATTACTTGTTTATCTTGTTAAGAAATAAATGTTTTAAAATAAAGTTGTAAAATGTTACTTTTAAAGGTATTTAGAAACTTCCAAAAGGTACCTTTTTGCATTTAAAAAATATTAGACTAATTAAAAAACATATTTTTTGTTAAGTAATTTCTTTGCCTGTTTTGGGGCCTGAACGCAAAACCCTGAGATCAAGAGTCACATGCTCTACTAACTGAGCAAGCCAAGTGCCCCTCTTTGCGTTTTTAATTTTTTCTTGAAATGTAGGTAAATCTGACAAAGTTCACCTTGTAAATAGATGAACTATTCAAGATTGCTAGAAGTTTGCTTCCTTCAATGTTTTTCCCCCTTTTTTACAATTAAGACATAGCACATTTTTAAGTATTTTTTGCCTTAGAAACCCAAATTTAAGCTGCTTTCCTCTGGTTGCTTCCTTAAAAATTTTAAATTCCTATATTAAACCTGCAGGCATACGTCAAAGATATTGTGTGTTCTGTTCAGGACCACAACAATAATGTGAATATTGCAATAAAGTGAGTCAAATGAATTTTTTGGTTTCCCAATGTGTATATAAGTTATGTTTACCCTATACCATAGTCTG
The DNA here is from genome assembly GCF_964662115.1 of Mustela nivalis. Classification (NCBI taxonomy): domain Eukaryota; kingdom Metazoa; phylum Chordata; class Mammalia; order Carnivora; family Mustelidae; genus Mustela; species Mustela nivalis. The sequence goes on from NC_139030.1 coordinate 58,367,155, forward strand.
TTTAGTGAGTAATAATACCATTATGTCTAAAACAATGTACAAATCTTTTTTACTTTATTTGACTATAGTTGATATACAATATTATATTAGTTTCAGGTATACAACTTAGTGTTCGATAAGTTTACATATTATGCTATAACAATATCACTGACTATGTTCGTTATGTTGTGCCTTTTATTCCTGTGACTTATTCATTCCATAACTGGAAGGCTATATCTCCCATTCCCCTTCATCTGATTTGCTCAAACCCCCTCTCCCATCCTCTATGGCAACCATCAGTTTCCTCTCTGTATTTATAGGTCCAGTTGTGTTCTTCATTCCTTCATTTGTTTTTGTTTTTGTTTTTAGATTCTACTTATGAGTGAAATCATATGACATTTGTCTTCCACAGTCTGACTTATTTCACTTAGCATAACACTTTTGGTTTATCCGTGTTGTCTCACACGGCATCATCTCAGCATTTTTAATGGTTGCGTAATAGTCTCCACAGTGGAACTGCTTTTAAAGCTGGAGTCAGTCCTCTCAAATCCTGCCACTGCTTGGGGTGCATGAGTGGCTCAGTTGGTTAAGCAGCTGCCTTTGGCTGAGATCATGATCCCTGGACCCTGGGATCAAGCCCCACATCTGGCTCTGTGCTTGGCAGAGAGCCTGCTTTTCCCTCTGCCTGATGCTTTCTGTCCCTCTCTCTCTGCCAAATAAATAAATAAAAATCTTTTAAAAACCCCAAACCCTGCCACTGCTTTATCAACTATGTTTATGTAATATTCTGAGCCCTTTGTTGTCATTTCAGTAGTCTTCACAACATCTTCACCAGAAGAACATTCCATCTCAAGAAACCACTTTCTTTGTATAGCTGTAAGAAGTAACTCCTCATCCATTAAGGTTTTATCATGGGATTGCAGTAGTTCAGTAACATATTAAGACTCCACTTCTAATTGCAGTTCTCTTGCTATTTCTACCACATCTGCATTTCCTTCCTTTACTAAAGTCTTGAGCCAACCCTTCAAATGTTGGAATCAGCTTCTTCCAGACTCCTGTTAATGTTGATATTTTGACCTCTTTCTATGAATCATAAGGGTTCTAGAATGATGAGTCATGTCCAAAGGTTTTCTATTTTTTTTTGCCCAGATCCATCAGAGGAATCACTATCTGGCAGTGATAACCTTACAAAATGTATTTCTTATGTAATAAGACTGGAAAATCAGAATTACTCCTCCATCCATGGGCTACAGAATGGATGTTGTATTACCAGACATGAAAACAACATTTATCTCCTTGGACATCTTCATCAGAGCTCTTGGTGAATAGGGAGGGCCAAGATAAGGGAGAGAGATCCATCAGTGGCACACTCAGAATACACTCAACATTATTATCCTATAACTTTATTAAGTTCATCATCTTATATGGGCATGGTTCATGGCACCCCAAAATTAAATAGTAATATCAGAGATCACTGATCACATAGATCATCATAATAAATACAATAATAATGAAAAAGTTTGAAATAAACACTTCCAGGGGGCACTGGTTAGGATCTTCCACCTAGGTCAACCTTCATGCTTACTCATGCCTGCAGACCCAGTACTGTCTCTGCTGTGCCCAGTGCCCCATGCATTGGGCTTCCCTGTTGCAGGATTCTGCAGCCAGTCCAAACTCTGCTGCCTCAGCCTCTGCAGCAGCCCGAAGTGGGAGTGGGCCTTTTGTGGGGCACTTAGGGCTTCTCTGCCTGCAAATGGGATGGATCAGCTGAGCCACCTGTGCTCTCAAGTATCTTGGGGCTGCAGCTGCAGCATGCTATATACCCAGGGGACAGAGCTTTGGTTGAATTACTGAGTGATGCAATTAAGGAGGAAGAGAAGAAGCAGAAGCAGAAGTCCTTCCCCAAGATACTGGGAAGTTGGGAGCTGGAAGTGAATGGGACAGAACCAAAGTAGTGGGGAAAGTTCCTAGAGAAAAGTTCCTTCATTGTCACTCTCAACATTAACAATAACATCCTGGCAATATTTGATAGGGAAGAGGAGCCCTCCCAAGCAGAGGGTTGAAGAACAGGAGCCTGAATTGACATCCATTCCCAGTTTCATGGTTGAAGTTATAAAGAATGTGGCAAGAAGGCCCTATTGCTAGACTGTCACTACTGTCTAGAAGATGAGCTTGGACAAGAAGAGGAGGACAAGAGTGATACTTTCTCCAGGGAAATGACCTTTTAGTCCATTGGCGAGCCTGATGGGAAGGACACTCAACACCGATCCCTTGGCTTGAACTCTCTATGACCCCCTGCTGGATTTCCTGGCAGGCTGAGGGGTGGATAACACTTTAGTAGATGAGTTAGTGGAGCTCAGCACAGCCCTGAAGCATCAGGAAAATTACTTTTCTTGAAGATCTCAAAAGGTTTTGTCAAGAGCCAGTTGAGCATACAAGACATTGAACATTTTAAATCTATGGCAGGTTTTGCTTTGGTCATAGAACACACCTACTCTGAAGCCAGACACACACATGTTTTGGGGTGGTTTTCATTGTAATAGCATGGACAATTATTCACATTTAAATTACTACCATTGCCCTCTTATTTACTATTAATTTATTCTCTACAAATCTGTTATTCCAATTTTTTTGTATAACATAATGGGGAACAATAAAATTGTTTTATGTCCTTTCTCAAAAAGAAAAATTGAAATATTCCAAGAATTACCAAAATGTGACACAGAGACACAAAGTAAGCAAATGTGGTTGGAAAAATGGTACCAATAACTTGCTCAAGGCAGGGTTGCTGTAAACTTTCAACCTGTAAAAGCACACACTGTGAATGCAGTGGAGCACCAAAGTATTGTTTTTTTCTTGTTGTTTTGATCCTACAATGTTTACATTGTAAACATTGGGTTTTTTTTTTTGTTGTTGTTTTTGAAGAACTTTTTTTTAAAGGTTTTATTATGTATGTATGTATGTGTGTGTGTGTCTTTGAGAGCAAGAGACAGAATGAACGTAAGAGTGGGGCAGAGGGAGGGTCAAAGAGGTAATCCTCAAGCAGACTCCACGCTGAGCGTGGACCCTGATTTAGGGCTTGATCTCACAACCTGAGCCAAAAATCAAGAGTCAGATATTCAACTGAATGAGCCACCCAGGTGCCCATGTTTTCAAGGAACTTTTACTTGTTTTCTTTTTGAGTGGCTGATTAGTGGTAGCCATTTTTGCCAGCCGTCTTTTTTAATATTGTCTCTCTGTTTTGGAGTTGTCATTTCTTAAGATGACTCATAATTAATTCATGGCTATCTCTAAAAATTTTTATACTGTAGATTAAAATTAAAGTTTATTTAAGTATGTTTATATAATGACAAGTTGTAGTTATCAAAACTATTTTTCTTTTACTGAAAAAAAAATTTTTTTGGATCATTCTATACTGCATACCATTCACTGCAGCATTGAACAGCTACTGTTGGTAATTCATTTGACTGGGTGCTGTGGGTGTAGAGATGCGTAACACTTTTCTCTCTGTTCATAGGCTATCAGGGGGAAACAGTCAGGTAAATAATTAAATAAAGTATGAGAAATATATCAGAAGAAACAGATTTAATGTAAAGAGGTAGCTCTGAGGAGATGAGTAATATTTTAGGGAGAAAGTTAGCATATTGTTACACCCTGAGGGCAAAGACTGCATTTTATCATCTAAAAGTTACATGTTTACAACACAGCACTGGACCTTAAAATTGGTAATATAATCATAGTCAATAAATATTAGTGATTAAACAAGTTGAAATCTTAGCAAATTTTTGAAGAATTGAAGTATGTTCACGTGGGCAAAATGGTAAAATATAGGCTAGCAAATAATGTTGGAGGATCAGGCTAACAAGTGATGAAGATACTTGCAGATAATGAGACATCACTAATGTGGGCTTTTTTAAAGTTATGTTTTTGAAAGGAAGAGAGGAACATGATAAGATTGTGTCAGATTTCAGTTTTAAAAAGGTATCCCTACTGGCATTGTGGATAATGCAGTTGAAGGAGAAGAGGGATGCTATCTTTTCTTAGTAATGAACTTTAACATGTAAACATTGTAGGATCAAAATTTTAACTGAAAATCTATAATTAAGCTTTTTCCCGCTACTATTTCAAGTTCTATTTAAATTTTAGTTAACACATAATCTAATATTAATTTCCAGGATGGAATTTAGTGATTCATCACATATATTTAACACCCACTGCTCATCACAAGTGCCCTCCTTAACACCAACCACCACCCATTTAGCGCATCCCCTCTAAACTCAGGCTTTTATACATTAATTTTTTATTATTTAGTTTTAGGGTTTATATTATGCCAGTCTATTTTATGTGGAATAACTTTAATTTTTCAATACATTTTTCATTATCCTTATGATATGTGATTAAGTTTTTAATGTTCAAAATGACCAATTCATATATACCAATCATATTTGGATATATAGCAGGGAGAATAATTAGTGATCTCACTTAATTTTTTTTTTTAAGTAAGAAAAATTTATAAGCTTGAAGTTGTGAACTAGTTCAATTAAAGATTAGCTAACACTTTTTTTTTTTTTTTTAAAGAGAGAGTGCACAAGCAGGGAAGAGCAGAGGGAATCTTAAGCAGGCTACACACCCAGCGTAGAGCCCATCTTGGGCTATCTCATGAACCTGAAATCATGACCTGAGCTGAAATCGAGAGTCCAACACTTAACCCGCTGAGCCACTCAGGCACCCTTAGTTAATGGTTTTAAGTAGCTTTATAACAAACTTAGCAACAATTTGCAAGAAAACTTCTGGGTTATTGTAGAATTAGGTGATTTAATTACTTCCACTCAGCAGATACACATATATATACACATATATATGTGTGTGTGTGTGTGTGTGTATATATATATATCACATGTGGATATGAACACATATGGATATGTATATATACATATGTACATATGGATATATATATTTATCTCCCAGAACCTTTCACACACGAAAAAACAAAATTATTTGGGTCACAAAATGAAAGCAGATATTTTCAAGGTAGTAATAACTGTTAGTCTTCATCCTAATAAATCCTTTTTTACAGTGCCAGATGTAAACTTCTAATCATATTATAATTATCACAGACTCTAGGTCATCGATTAATTAATAATTGACAATGGGTTTTTAATGTTAATATGGTATTTAATATTAAAGCTGTAATTGTGAAATATGTTATCATAAAAACAATAATCTGCATCTTTACCACACATAAAATAACCTACTAAATACATTTAACATATTTACTAATACTTCAAAAGTTTCTGAGTGAACAATATAAAAGTGACTTTTGCTGAAAATATGGAATACGTAGGCATGCAAGGAAGAAAGTCACTTTTTTAGGCCAGTAATGTTGAAAAGATTATTTTTGAAAAGATTTATTTATTTATTTATTTATTTATTTGAGAGAGAGCACAGAGAGAGAGTGAGAAGGAGAAGCAGGCTACCTGCTGAGCAGATAGCCCAGCTCAGGGCTCCACCCCAGGACCAAGAGCTCATGACCTCAGCCAAAGGCAGATACTTACTTGATGGAGCCAACTAGATACTCTGAAAAGATTATATTTAAGTATGCATTGAGGCAGCAAACAAGTCACAATTGACAAAAATGCCCTTGTCATTTATTATTTTTTAAAATATGTATTTATTCATTTTAAAGAGAAAAAATCTGCTTAAAAATGGAATAAGCAACTATGTTACATTATAAAACTAATATGTAGGATATACCTAACTGATTTCGTTAGATGATTCTAAGTGTCATGAAAAAGTCTCTTATTTAAGGAAGAAGGAAAAGTATGTTAACCATCTTAACTATATTTCTAGTATGGAATTAAAATTTTTGAAAATGACTTCTAGCCACTGTTTGCCAAATTTACAGTAACAGAAACTTCCTACCCAATGTAGTTGGAGGTGACAGATAATTCATTTAGTCAAGACAGTTAAAATGGGAAATCATTACAAAGGTATATATACACATATATATACATATAAGTGTAAACATTTAATAACCCAAAAGCTTCACACTTTGTGACTTAAAAAATCTGTTAATGGGGAGGGGGAATTTGTACTTTTTATTTGATGGATCCCTAAGTGGAAATCATTGTGTCTTTACTGAACCCACACTTATGAAATACAAGTTTCATATCAGATTCCTACAAAGCCTTCTGGGTGCAGAGTATATTGTTATGAAGTCTTCTGTCAATATGTATGCTTGTCTGCTTGTCTTACCTAATTAACAATAACTTGAAGTAAACTTTCTTTTGCACCCATTTCATTGTTTTTTGTTCATTGTAATTTCATTCATAGTTGATGAAATTACATTAAAAGCCGTATCAAGTATTACTAGCCTTTTTTGTAAAAGTTTTTTTATTTGTTTGAGAGAGAGACACAGAGCATGGGCATCGGAAGGGGCAGAGGGAGAAGGAGAAGCAAGCTCCCGCTGAGCAGGGAGCCCGATGTGGGGATCAATCCTAGAACCCTAGGATCAGGACCTGAGCCGAAGGCAGACTGAGCCATTTAGGTGCCCCAAATATTACTAGCCCTAATACATTTCAGAAAAAACAAGATTTCCTAGGTATACAAATCTAATACTGGGAGCAGAAATAGTATGGCCAACTGGAAAGAGAAAGAAATAATTGACGGTAAGATTTTTGCCTTTGCAAAACTTCTTTGTTCCATGTGCCTAGTGTTTATTACCGAACCCATCATCAAATCAAATCATATTTGAGAGATATCTCAAAGAGATCTTGGCAGAGGTAGTTCTGGGGGTCAATCCCAGGACACTTGCCTTTCTGCTCTCTCATACTCCAGCTTGGGGTTTCATTAGATGGATATAATTCCTTTTGTTTTCCTGTAGTTGCTTCATATTACTCACATTTCCCTTTTGCATCATCATGTTTTCCTTTCTTGGATTATTACCACAACATACTTGGAAAAAAGATTCTTCTTTTCATTCCCTTCGTTATTGCCATAAATTCTCTGCTTTTCATTTAGCAGAATTTTATTTGCTACCTATAATACTCTGTTACCATTTTTTTTTTTTTTAAGATTTATTTATTTGAAAGAGAGGGAGCACGTGGTCAGGAGGGGCAGAGAGAATCCAAGCAGAATCCTGGCTGAGCAGGGACCTCCCCTTCCCCTCCCCCGACTGCTGAGCTCCATCTTCAGACCCTGAGATCACAAACCGAGCTGAAACCAAGAGCCGGACATGTAACCAGCTGAACCACTAGGGCACTGCTCTCCTACCATTCTTTCTTTCTTTTTTTTTTTTTTTAAAGATTTTATTTATTTGTCAGAGAGAGGGAGAGTGAGTGAGCACAGGCAGACAGAATGGCAGGCAGAGGCAGAGGGAGAAGCAGGCTCCCTGTCGAGCAAGGAGCCCGATGTGGGACTCGATCCCAGGATGCTGGGATCATGACCTGAGCCGAAGGCAGCTGCTTAACCAACTGAGCCATCCAGGCGTCCCATCCTACCATTCTTTCTTGATTTGGCTTTAGTCATGCTTTTGCTTCACGTAACCTCCAGAAAACTGTTCTTGTCAGTGTCGCTGACAATTCTCAATTCTCATTTTCTTGACTAAACCTGTAACATTTAACAAAGTTTATCACTCTATACAACTCTAAACTTTCTTTTCCTTTCCCTTCCACAATTTCATATTTTGTTTTTCCTCCTAGTTTTCTATTTTCTCTTTTCTTTGCTGGTTTCTCTTCATGTCTCCATCCATACCCCAGGCTTCACTCGTTGCACAGCTTCTGTTCTTTAACTGTAACTGTCTTAGTGAAGTAGTTTCATCCCCTGGATTTAGATAGCATTGAAATGCTAATGACTCCCCAAGTTGCTTATTCCATTTTTTTAAGCAGATTTTTTTCTATTTCAGTATAATTGATGTATAACATTGTATCAGTTTAATGATATTTATATATGATATGAAATAATCACCCCATTAAGTCTGGTTACCACCACTCATAGTTACAAATTGTTTTTCTTGCGTTGAGAACTTTTAAGATATATTCCCTTAGCAGCTTTCAGATATGCAATATATTTTACTATCCATGTTATTATGCTGTACATCTCATGATTTATTTATTTTATAGCTGGAAGTTTGTAACCTTTGACCTTTTCACCCATTTCACCTATTCTCCCCCTCCTGGGCTGGTAACCATCAATCTGTTCTCAGTATGTATTCTTTGAACTGCATTTCTTTTTTTCTTTTTCTTTCTTTTTTTTTTAGATTCTACATATAATTGCGATCGATCGTATGGTATTTTTATTTCTCTGACTTTTTTCAGTTAGTATAATGCCCTTAACGTCTATCCATTTTGTCACAAATGGAGATATTTATGCTTTATGGCTGAGTAATACTTCATTGTACATATATACATTTTCCTTATCCATTCATCCATCAATGCATACTTTGGTTACTTCCTTACTATTATAAATAACACTGCAGTGAACATATATATCTGCGGGTAAGTGTTAGTAGCTTTTACTTTCTTTTAATAAATACCCAGAATTGGAATTGCTAGATCATACAGTAGTTCTAGTTTTTATTTTTTGAGGAACTTCCGTACTGTTTTCCATAGCGGGTGCACTAATTTGCATTTTTAACCAACAGTGCATGAGGGTTCCCTTTTCTGTACATCCTTGCCAGTACTTGTGATTTCTTGTTTTTGTTTTTGTTTTATCACAGCCATTCTAAGAGTTGTGAGGTGATACCTCATTGTGGTTTTGATTTGCATCATCTTGATAATCACTGATGTTGAGCTCCTGTGGACCATCTGCATATCTTCTTGAAAAAACGTTTATTCAGATCCTTTGCTCATTTTTAAATCATATTGTTTCTTATTTTGCTACTGAGTTGTAAGAGTTCTTTCTATATTTTGAATGCTAACTTCCCATCAGATATATGATTTGCAAATATTTCCTCCCACACAGTAGGTTGCCTTTTCATTTTATTTTTTAATGATGGTTTCCTTTGCTGTATAGAAACTTTTTAGTTGGATTTAGTCCCACAAGTTTACTTTCACATTTGTTGCATTTGATTTTGGTGTCAATTCCAAAAAAATGATTGCTAAACCCAATTGCAAGGAACTTAACCCCCTATGTTTTACACCAGGTGTTGTGTGGTTTCAGGCTTTATGTTCAAGTCTTTAATCCATTTTGAGTTGATTTTTGTGTATGGTATAAGATAGTGATCCAGTTTCTTTCTTTTGCATGTAGCCATCCAGTTTTCCCAATACCATTTATTAAAGAGCTTGTCCTTTCCCTGTTGTTTATTCTTGCCTCCTTTGTCACAAATTAGTTGATTGTATGTGCATGGGTTTATTTCCAGGCTTTCTATTTTCTTCCATTGATCTTTGTGTCTTGATTTGTTTTTATGGCAATACCATATTGTTTTGATTACTATAGTTTTGTATTATAGTTTGAAATCAGGAAGTGTGATGCCTCCAGCTTTGTTCATTTTTCTCAAGATTGTTTTGGCTATTTGGAGTCTTTTGTAGTTAAATACAAATTTTAGGATTTGCTTGTTCTATTTCTGTGAAAAATGCTATTGGAATTTCTTTTTTTTTAATTTTAAAAATATTTTATAAACATATAATGTATTTTTAGCCCCAGGGGTACAGGACTGTGAGTCGCCAGGTTTACACACTTCACAGCACTCACCACAGCACACCCTCCCCCAATGTCCATAACCCCACCACCCTCTCCCTTGCCCCCTCCCCCCAGCAACCCTCAGTTTGTTCTGCAAGATTAAGAGTCTCTTATGGTTTGTCCCCCTCCCGATCCCATCTTGTTTCATTTATTCTTTTCCTACCCCCTAAACCCTCCATGTTGCATCTCCACTTCCTCACATCAGGGAGATCATATGATAGTTGTCTTTCTCCAATTGACTTATTTCGCTAAGCATAATACCCTCTAGTTCCATCCATGTCATCGCCAATAAGATTTCATTTCTTTTGATGGCTGCATAGTATCCCATTGTGTATATATATATACCACATATTCTTCATCCATTCATCTGTTGATGGACATCTAGATTCTTTCCATAGTTTGGCTATTGTGGACATTGCTGCTATAAACATCCGGGTGCACGTGCCCCTTCGGATCACTACGTTTGTATCTTTAGGGTAAATACCCAGTAGTGCAATTGCTGGGTCATAGGGTAGGTCTATTTTCAACATTTTGAGAAACCTCCATGCTGTTTTCCAGAGTGGTTGCACCAGCTTGCATTCCCACCAACAATGTAAGAGGATTCCCCTTTCTCCACATCCTAGCCAGCATCTGTCATTTCCTGACTTGTTAATTTTAGCCATTCTGACTGGTGTGAGGTGGTATCTCATTGTGGTTCTGATTTGTATTTCCCTGATGCCGAGTGATGTGAAGCATTTTTTCACGTGTCTGTTGGCCATCTGGATGTCTTCTTTGCAGAAATGTCTGCTCATGTCCTCTGCCCATTTCTTGATTGGATTATTTGTTCTTTGGGTGTTGAATTTGCTAAGCTTTTTATAGATTTTGGATACTAGCCCTTTATCTGATATGTCGTTTGCAAATATCTTCTCCCATTCTGTCAGTTGTCTTTTGGTTTTGTTAACTGTTTCCTTTGCTGTGCAAAAGCTTTTGATCTTAATGAAGTCCCAATAGTTCAATTCCGGCCTTGCTTCTCTTGCCTCTGGCGATGTTCCTGAGAAGACGTTGCTGCGGCTGAGGTCGAAGAGGTTGCTGCCTGTGTTCTCCTCAAGGATTTTGATGGATTCCTTTCTCACATTGAGATCCTTCATCCATTTTGAGTCTATTTTCATGTGTGGTGTAAGGAAATGGTCCGATTTCGTTTTTCTGCACGTGGCTGACCAATTTTCCCAACACCATTTGTTGAAGAGGGTGTCTTTTTTCCACTGGATATTCTTTCCTGTTTTGTCGAAGATGAGTTGACCATAGAGTTGAGGGTCTATTTCTGGGCTCTCTATTCTGTTCCATTGATCTGTGTGTCTGTTTTTGTGCCAGTACCATACTGTCTTGATGTTGACAGCTTTGTAATAGAGCTTGAACTCCAGAATTATGATGCCACCAACTTTGGCTTTCTTTTTCAATATTCTATTGGCTATTTGAGGTCTTTTCTGGTTCCATATAAATTTTAGGATTATTTGTTCCACTTCTTTGAAAAAAATGGATGGGATTTTGATAGGGATTGCATTAAACGTGTAGATCACTTTAGGTAGCATAGACATTTTCACAATATTTATCCTTCCAAGCCAGGAGCATGGAACATTTTTCCATTTCTTTGTGTCTTCCTCAATTTCTTTCATGAGTACTTTATAGTTTTCTAAGTATAGATTCTTTGCCTCCTTGGTCAGGTTTATTTCTAGGTATCTTATGGTTTTGGGTGCATTTATAAATGGGATTGACTCCTTAATTTCTCTTTCTTCTGTCTTGTTGTTGGTGTTAAGAAATGCAACTGATTTCTGTACATTGATTTTATATCCTGACACTTTATGAATTCCTGTACAAGTTCTGGCAGTTTTGGAGTGGAGTCTTTTAGGTTTTCCACATACAGTATCATATCATTTCCAAAGAGTGATAGTTTGACTTCTTCTTTGCTGATTTGGATGCCTTTAATTTCTTTTTGTTGTCTGATTGCTGAGGCTAGGACTTCTAGTACTGTGTTGAATAGCAGTGGTGATAATGGACATCCCTGCTTTGTTCCTGACCTAAGCAGAAAAGCTTTCAGTTTTTCTCCATTGAGAATGATATTTGCGGTGGGTTTTTTATAGCTAGCTTTGATAATATTGAGGTGTGTGCCCTCTATCCTTACACTTTGAAGAGTTTTTTGATCAGGAAGGAATTCTGCACTTTGTCAAATGCTTTTTCAGCATCTATTGAGAGTATCATATGGTTCTTGTTCTTTCTTTTATTAATGTATTGTATCACATTGATTGATTTGTGGATGTTGAATCAATCTTGCAGCCCTGGAATAAATCTTTCTTGGTCATGGTGAATAATCCTTCTAATGTGCTGTTGGATCCAATTGGTTAGTATTTTGGTGAGAATTTTCGCATCTGTGTTCATCAAGGACATTGGTCTGTAATTCTCTTTTTTGATGGGATCCTTTTCTGGTTTTGGGATCAAGGTGATGCTGGCCTCATAAAATAAGTTTGGAAGTTTTCCTTCCACTTCTATTTTTTGGAACAGTTTCAGGAGAATAAGAATTAGTTCTTTATAAATGTGTGGTAGAATTCCCCTGGGAAGCCGTCTGGCCCTGGGCTTTTGTTTGTCTGGAGGAGATTTTTGATGACTTTCAATCTCCTTACTGGTTATGGGTCTGTTCAGGTTTTCTATTTCTTCCTGGTTCAGATGTAGTTTATATGTCTCTAGGAATTCATCCATTTCATCCAGATTGCCAAATTTGTTGGCATAGAGTTGTTCATAGTATGTTCTTATAATTGTATTTCTTTGGTGTTGGTTGTGATCTCTCCTCTTTCATTCATGATTTTATTTATTTGGGTCCTTTCTCTTTTCTTTTTGATAAGTCTGGCCAGGGGGTTATCAATCTTATTAATTCTTTCAAAGATCCAGCTCCTAGTTTCATTGATTTGTTCTGTTTTGGTTTTTTTTGTTTGTTTGTTTCTATTTCATTGATTTCTGCTCTGATCTTTATGATTTCTCTTCTCCTGCTGGGTTTAGGCTTTCTTTATTGTTCTTTCTCCAGTTCCTTTAGGTGTAGGGTTAGGTTGTGTATTTGAGACCTTTCTTGTTTCTTGAGAAAGGCTTCTCTCACTGTATATTTTCCTCAGGACTGCCTGTGTCCCACAGATTTTGAACTGTTGTGTTTTCATCATCATTTGTTTCCATGAATTTTTCAATTCTTCTTTAATTTCCTGGTTGACCCATTCATTCTTTAGAAGGATGCTGTTTAGTCTCCATGTATTTGGGTTCTTTCCAAATTTCCTCTTGTGATTGAGTTCTAGCTTCAGAGCTTTGTGGTCTGACAATATGCAGGGAATGATTCCAATCTTTTGATACTGGTTGAGACCAATTTATGACCCAGGATGTGATCTATTCTGGAGAATGTTCCATGTGCATTGGAGAAGAATGTGTATTCTGTTGCTTTGGGATGGAATGTTCTGAATATATCTGTGATGTCCATCTGGTCCAGTGTGTCATTTAAGGCCTTTATTTTCTTGTTGATCTTTTGCTTGGATGATCTGTCCATTTCAGTTAGGGGAGTGTTAATGTCCCCTACTATTATTGTATTATTGTCAATGTGTTTCTTTGATTTTGTTATTAATTGGTTTATATAGTTGGCTGCTCCCATGTTAGGGGCATAGATATTTAAGATTGTTAGATCTTCTAGTTGGACAGACCCTTCGAGTATGATACAGTGTCCTTCCTCATCTCTTATTATAGTCCTTGGCTTAAAATCTAATTGATCTGTTATAAGGATTGACATCCCAGCTTTCTACTGATGTCAATTAGCATGGTAAATTATTTTCCACCCCCTCACTTTAAATCTGGAGGTGTCTTCGGGTCTGAAATGAGTTTCTTGTAGGCAGCATATTGATAGGTTTTGTTTTTTTATCCATTCTGATACCCTCTGTCTTTTGATTGGGGGCATTTAGCCGATTTACATTCAGGGTAACTATTGAGAGATATGAACTTAGTGCCATTGTATTGCCTGTAAGGTGACTGTTACAGTACATTGTCTCTGTTCCTTTCTGATCTACTACTTTTAGGTTCTCTCTTTGCTTAGAGGTCCCCTTTCAATATTTCCTGTAGAGCTGGTTTGGTGTTTGCAAATTCTTTCAGTTTTTGTTTGTCCTGGAAGCTTTTTTTCTCTCCTTCTGTTTTCAATGATAGCCTAGCTGGATATAGTATTCTTGGCTGCATGTTTTTCTTGTTTAGTGCTCTGAATATATCATGCTAGTTCTTTCTGGCCTGCTAGGTCTCTGTGGATAAGTCCGATGCCAATCTAATATTTTTACCGTTGTATGTTACAGACGTCTTTTCCCCGGCTGCTTTCAAGATTTTCTCTTTGTCACTAAGACTTGTAAATTTTACTATTAGGTGACGGGGTGTGGTCCTATTTTTATTGATTTTAAGGGTGTCTCTGCACCTTCTGCATTTTGGTGCTTGTTCCCTTTGCCATATTAGGGAAATTCTCTCCAGTAAGTCTCTTCAGTATACCTTCTGCTCCCCCCCTCTCTTTCTTCTTCTTCTGGAATCCCAATTATTCTAATGTTGTTTCATCTTAAGGTGTCACTTATCTCTCAAATTCTCCCCTCATGGTTCAGTTTTTGTTTGTCTCTCTTTTGTTCAGCTTCTTTATTCTCTATCATTTGGTCTTCTGTATCACTAATTCTTTCTTCTGCCTCATTTATCCTAGCAGTTAGAGCCTCCATTTTTCATTGCACCTCATTTATAGCTTTTTTATTTCAACTTGGTTAGATTTTTAGTTCTTTTATTTCTCCAGAAAGGACTTTTTATCTCTCTGGAGAGGATTTCTCTAATATCTTCCATACCTTTTTTGAGCCCGGCTAGAACCTTGAGAATCGTCATTCTGAACTCTAGTTCTGACATATTACCCATGTCCATATTGATTAGTTTCTAGCCTTCAGTACTGCCTCTTTTTTTTTTTTTTTTTTTTTTTTTTTGTGGTGAGTTTTCTCGCCTTGTTGTTTTATCCAGATAAGAATATATGAAGGAACAAATAAAATACTAAAAGGGTGGCAAAGACCCCAGGAAAATGTGCTTTAGCCAACTCAGAAGAGACCCCAAATCGTGGAGGGGAGACAGGGGATAAAAAGAAGTTCAGAAAAAATAAGTAAAGAAAAATATAAAAAAGTATATATATATATATATATATATATATATATATCTCAGACTGGTGACTAGAACAGGGTCACCCACTTCATTTCGGGAGTATTTTGGTCTCTTAGAAGAAACTACCCCCCATAATTTTAAAGAATGAAAAACATATGAAAGGTTAAACACAATGAAGGGATGGAATATGCCTATAAAGATGAAAAAAATTTTTTTTTATTTTTAAATTTCTTAAAAAGCAGTTGATAAAGTATGTTGGTTGGGAGAATAAAGAAAAAGAATGTGGAGTGAATTTTCTTGGGCTGGAGACTAGAACAAGCCCGGAGCTAGATTTAGGGTATATTTTGATCTATTAGAAGAAGGTGTACCCCAAATTTTGTAGAAGAAAAAAACCCCTGTGTATACAAAAAATAAAGTTAGATACAATTAGGATAAAATATGACTATAATAATGAAGGTTCAAAAACGATTATTATTTATTATTTTATGAAAGGTATTGTTAAGAGAAACTAGTTAAAAAACGTTAGAAGAGGAACTTGTAAAATTTAAAATTTAGCAGAGGAAAAAAATATTAATTAACTGCAAGACTAAAGAATCATGGGGAGAAAGCCATGAATTCCATGGTTTGCTTTCTCCTCCTCTGGAATTCCGCTGTTCTCCTTCATTAAGTGAACTTGATCGTGGCTGGATTTCTTGTTGATCTTCTCAGGTAGAGGCCTGTTGTAGTGATTTCCAAGTGTCTTTGCTCGAGGCAGAATTGCACCGGGGCCAGGGGCCAACCTAAGTAATCAGCTCAGGTTCGATTTCAGGAGCTTTTGTTCACTGAATGCTTTCCATATTGTTCTGGAGGATGGCCATGAAAATGGCGGCCTCCCAGTCTCCAGCCCAGAGGAGCCGAGAGATTGGGGTCCCACTCCTCAGTGTGCCCTCAGAGAATAGCGCTCAGTCACTCCCGTCTCCCTGGCCACCAGCCGTGCTCCGAGCTCACCCAGCCTGTGACTAAGCATCTCTGTCTCTGGCACACAGCTCCACCTGGAGTCTCTGAACCCAGCAGATCCCTGAGCTCCCCCAGGGGATGTCTCCCCAGATCTTGTGGGGACCTCACTTGCAGAGCAGTGGTCTGTGCCACAGATTACGGTTCAAGGTAACCCCGAGTTGAGAGCTTACTCCTCGGCTCTGTCTCCGTAGCCAGCTTTCCTGCTCCAATACTTGCAAGCTCTGCGACACTCAAACATCCCCGATCCTTCCGTGACCCCACGGGACCTGGGGCCACGCTTACCCTGAGTGGACTTCACCCCGGTTTATCCTCTGGTGTGATGATGTCCTTTAGTGGAGCAGACTTTTAAAAGTCCTGATTTTGTGCTCCATTGTTCTGCAGCTTGCCGGGAGCCATCCCCCCCCCCCCCATGGTCTATCTTCCTGTCTCTTTCGATTCACTTTTCCGCCCCTCCTACCTTTCAGAAAGTGGTCAATTTTCTGTTTCTAGAATTGTTGCTCTTCTTCTCTTCGATCTCCTGTTGGATTTGTAGGTGTTCGCAATGGTTTGATAAGCTATCTAGCTGATCTCCTGCTACCTGATGTTGTCTCAGCCTGCTACTTCTCCGCCCTGGAATTTCAATAGGGATTGAAAACGCAATAAGGAATGCATTGAAGTTGCTTCAAGTACTATGGACGTTTTAACAATGTTAATTCCTCTAATCTGTAAGCATGGAGATTAAGATTTTATTTATTTATTTGACAGACAGAGATCACAAGTAGGCAGAGAGGCAAGCACAGAGAGAGAGAGAGAGAGGAGGAAGCAGGCTCCCCGTGGAGCAGAGAGCCCAATGCGGAGACCCGATCCCAGGACCCTGAGATCATGACCTGAGCTGAAGGCAGAGGCTTAACCCAATGAGCCTCCCAGGTGCCCCATCGGTTTATAAATTTTAACAAATGTGCCACTTTTATGAAGAATGTTGATAACAGGTGTGCATGTTTGGGACCAAGGATATCTCTACGCATCCTATCAGTTTTTCTGTGAACCTAAAACTGCTCTAAAAAATAAAATCTATAAAAGCAAATAAGCAACCAACCAACCAACTCATATGATTCAGACTTTGCAGTGGCTTACAAGGCCCCACACGATCTTTCTTATAGCCCCTAACCAGTCTCATGTCACTTCTTACTACATTTCCTGTAGTTTACTCTGGGCCAGCTGCATTAGACTCCATGGTGTGTCTTGCCTTACAACATTTGCATTTGCTTTTCCTTCACATAACCTTATGGATTGTTCTCAGCTCTTTCAAACCATTGTTCCAAAGTATTCTTTTGCATGACTTTCACAACCTAACCAAATTGCAGACCCTCCACCCTGCACTCCCTATCCCTTTTTTTGTTGTATTTTTTCCCTTAGCACTTATGGCCTTCAAATATTTTTCTAGTGGTTTTCTCTCCTAAAGAAGGCAAGAATTATTTTTTTTGTTTTTCTTTCTACCGATGAATAACATCTAGACAGCACTTGCACATAGTAGACCCGAATACGTTTTTTTTGTGGGTAGAATAAATGACTCTCATTGTACTATTACAATTGATTTACTTGTTTGTATTCCACTTGACTCTAAGCTTCTTGAGAGACAAGTGCTGCAACTTCTGTGTCTATTTCTTCAGTATTTAGCACACATGGTTATATAACCATTTGTTCAATTTATAAAAGAATATACTTTTCATTTTATACATGTATAAACATAACAGAATTATACATTGGAATTTTTTCTTCTATATTTATAGGTACTTTTTGATTGCTATGTATTCTACATAATTATACACGTTTTGTTAACTTTGAAAATTCTTATGAAATGTAGGCAATTCATAAAATAGATGACATTGAAACATTTAATTGAGTTAATATTTAGTCATTTATTTAACTATTGGCTATTATAAGCATTTAAGTTTTCTAACTTGTATATATTTGTTAAAGATTTTATATGTTTATTTGAGAGTGAGCAAGACAAAGAGTACAAGCAGGGGGAGCAGCAGATGGAGAGGGAGAAGCAGGCTTCCCAATTCCATCCCAGGATCCTGAGACTTTGACCTGACCCCAAACCAAGAGTCACGTGCTTAATAGACTGAGCCACCAAGGCTCCGCAGAAAGATACATTCAAGATCATTTAAAGATACAGTTAAGTCTATCAGTTAAATGTGTTCCCCTTTGACTCTGCCAATTACCCTTTCCGGAAACATTCTTAAAAAGTTCGCTGTGTATTCTTTTAGACTTTTTTAATATGCATATTATATATATATATATAATATGCATATATATACAAAAACTAAATTAACAAAAGCTAGTAAATACATGTATTATTCTGTAGTTTATCGTTTTTATCTTGTGTCCCAGAACTCTACCATATTAGTATATAAAATGTCTTCTTTGTAAGAATCACGCTATGATGTATAATCTTTTAATTATTCCTCAATTGACAGACATACAGTTTGTCTAACTATGAGAAATAGTGGGCTATACAACGTTAAATATTTTCTTTTCTGCGGTACAGTGCATTATGTTTCTTCAGAGAAGTTAAATGGTGTGCAGAATTTCCTGAGCTTGTTTTACCAAAAGAACCTTTATTTTTCTGGAGCATATAATTCTTTTAAAGAGCATGTCATATCACTGATGCTCCATTAAATATATTTGAAGTTCTAGTCAATCTTTTTATTTTACTTATAATGAAATTAAGACTGACTAAATGGAAAATTGGAACCATACTCCTAGTTTCTTGAATATTTTTCTATGTTGCTCCAAATGCTTTGAATTTAATCTTAATTTAGTACTTATTCCTGAATTCAAATAGGAACGTTATGCACTAGGATTTTTTATAAGGGAAAAAATAGTTTTCATGTGTTGATACTAGGAAAAGTTAACAAGTGTCTGTTTTTAGGTTTTCCTTTCTATCAGCATGGGATATCTTGGTAGGTAATTAGTGACAAGTTAAGATAAGGTTTTAATCAGTTTGATACAACTTTCCTTTCTTTTTTTATGTAGAGAGGGAGCTGGGGGAGGGGTAGAGGGGGTGAAGGAGAGAGCATCTGAGGTCGACTATACACTGAGTGTGTTGCCCAGTGTGGGGCTCATCTCACAACCCTGAGATTCATGACTTGAGTTGGAATCAGGAGTCTGACACTTAACCAACTAAGCCATCAAGACCCCCCTGGATATAGCTTTTCTTTTCTATTTTTTAAGATTTTATTTATTTATTTGACAGAAATCACAAGTAGGCGGAGAGGCAGGCAGAGAGAGAGAGAGAGCAGGAAGCAGGCTCCCCGCTGAGCAGAGAGCCTGATGTGGGTCTCAATCCCAGAACTCTGGGATCACGACCCGAGCCGAAGGCAGAGGCTTTAACCCACTGAGCCACCCAGGGGCCCCAGATATAGCTTTTCTTAAATAACTTAAAGTTCTCTGACATAAATGAAATAGTTCCTTTCTAGTGTTTGAATAGCTCTTTCAGTTACTTTAATACTACCAGTCATTTGTGAGTTGGGGGAAATCAGAGGGGGAGACGAACCATGAGAGACTGTGGACTCTAGGAACAAACTGACGGTTTTGGAGGGGAGGGGAGTAGGGTTGTGTGAGCCTGGTGGTAGGTATTAAGGAGGGCACGTACTGCATGAAGCACTGGGTGTGGTGCATAAACAGTGAATTTTGGAACACTGAAAGAAAATAAAATTAAATAAAAAAAAAAAAGAGTCGCTTGAAAAGCAGTATTGAGTTTCATCATGTCTAGCAAATTTCTTAGCAGCTACTTTTGCCTTTCTCTTCCTCATTCAGGTTACTAGTCTTATTTTTTGAAGTATTTAGGAGGACTCTAGTTGTAATTTTAGATATGTTTAATAATAGAGATACTATTGAATCCTTTTGCCATAACTGGTCTTACTTTTGCCTTTCACTGAGTTGTCAAGTTCTTTTAATCTTAGGGTCCAATTCAGAGTATGTTTTCTTTTGCTCATGTAATGTTTGGTTGCATCAGTTATTTTGTGCAGTAAAAAGAATCATTGGAGGATGATTGATATTTGTCTTTTAGTTCTGTAGTTCTTTTTAGAATTTATTTCATAAATGAAAATAGATTTTTTTTCTGATTATAAAGGTAATGCACAGTCCTATGGATTGTTTAAGTAATACATAAAGAATTTATGTAAGAAAGGTAATTCACTTAAAGTCCTTCTGTTTGGAGGTAAGCATTTTAACATTTTACTAATATTGAACTTTCTTCTCTGTAAGTATACACACATACTCCGTAAGTATACACATACATTTATAAATACAAGGTCATACTCTATTGATTGTAATTTTCCCTTTTACTCAAGAAAGTATGTTGTGGAGCACTTTTCTTCTCATGAATATAGAGAATATAAATCACTTCTTAATAACTACAAAGTCATTTTATGGATATGCCATAATTTAATTGATGCTCATTAATAGACATTTTGGATAGGCTCAAAGTTTTCCGAATTATGAATAGCTCCCACATGAACATTTTTGTAGATTTGGCTTTGTGCTCTTATGATTATTTTTTTAATGTAATTCCTAAAAGAGAAATTGCCAGATCAGAATTTTGATACTTGTTGCTAAACGGCTTTCCAAACAATGGTAACAATTTATGCTCTCTAAAATTATATGAGAGTGTACTTGCTGCCAAATCTTACTCAGTTCTGGGTACTTTTTTTTTTTTCAAACCTTCAATAATTTGGTGCATAATGATGACTTAAGATTGTTCAAATTTGGGGCGCCTGGGTGGCTCAGTGAGTTAAGCCTCTGCCTTCGGCTCAAGTCATGATCGCAGGATCCTGGGATTGAGCCCCGCACAGGGCTCTCTGCTCCGCAGGGAGCCTGCTTCCCCCTCTCTCTCTGCCTGCCTCTCTGCCGACTTGTGATCTCTTTCTGTGTCAAATAAATAAGTAAAATCTTAAAAAAAAAAAAGATCGCTCAAATTTGTATGTCTTTGATTATTAGTCAGATTTAATATATTTTTAGGTAATGGCCACTTTTTTAATACATGAACTCTATGCCCAGTGTGGGGCTGAAACTAACAACAGATAGCAAAGATCAAGCATTGCCTGCTCCACTGACTGAGCAGACCAGGTGACTCATCTAATGGCTACTTTTATTTTTTTTTTCCTGTAAATATTCTGTTAACATCTTTTTTTCTCATATTGGTATTATGCTCTCAGGGTTTGGCATATATTTATTTCATGCTCACAAGAATCCTTTGAGATAGGTTCTGTATCTGTTCCATAGTTGAAGAAGACCTCATATGCTTAGTACCAGCAGGTCTGCCAATTCTTGGATTGGTGGCTTATATCCATCGGCTCATTCAACTTTTTTTTTTTTTTTTTAAAGATTTTATTTATTTATTTGACAGAGAGGGATCATAAGCAGGCAGAGAGGCAGGCCGAGAGAGAGGAGGAAGCAGGCTCCTTGCTGAGCAGAGAACCGGATGCGGGGCCTGGGATCATGACCTGAGCTATAGGCAGAGGCTTTAACACACCCAGGCTCCCCAGCTCGTTCAACTTTAGCAGTGGTCTCACCCGCAGTAGCTTTTCCAGGACTACTACCTTCACCACGAAGCTTCATGAGCTTTCCTAATTCAAACTTGGGCTTCCTCAGCATTTTTACTTTTCTAACAAAGACATCATGGCGTGGATAAATAGACTGGCAAGCCTTTTCTGGCTTTTCTAGTGGTGTCTGGAATCAATTTATTGACTACTTCTTTCAGTTATTTGTCTGCATCTCTTGGATCATGATTTCCATCACCCTTTTTCAAATTTGGCAGACCTCCTATTTTTGAGTAAAACCAATACAAAATGGACAAAATAACCCTTGTTAGTCTTGACATTAACATGGACTTCAGTCATAGTCTGCCATTTTTTGTCCATGGAGCACATTCTGTCACAGGTAAAGACCATGCCAAGGAAATTAGTTTTTGCCCCAATCATCCTCAGTTCTAAATGCAACTTCATCATTCTGCAGATCAGCAAGGCTCACTTCAAAAACATGAGAGGCCATCAGATGTGATTTTGTTGCCTTGAGTTCTTATGACTAGTGTTTTTCCAATATTTCTTATATTGAATGGAGCTGTTTCTTTCATATCATACCAGTCTTTCTTAGAAAATAAATCAACCACTTTCTTCTTGGATCTCTTTCTGTCACCTTTCGTAAGGCTCTTGTTCTTGCTGACTGTCATTGTTATGCTCAGAGAGCCTAAAGGGTTTCTTTCATATTATTATTTCTTCCTCAGCACTTCAATTTTAATCGCTAATTATATAAGTTTAGATATTTCTTAGGACAAACCTCTCATCTTTGCTCACTTATTTCAGAATTCTGTTAGTTGTTTTTTCAGGTATATCTTGACAACTTTTGTCATGTCCCAGAAATTAATCCTTTGAGTTTTGACTGGAGTTGGACTAAATTCACAAATTTTATTTTTATTTCATTTTATAACTTATAGAGTGAAATTTTTGTGGGAGTTGAAAGTAGTCATTCATTCTTTTTTCCTGGTGTATCTTTTCTTCATTAATCTCTCACAAATTGGGTTTATTTCATGACTTTTAATGACAAAATTTTTATCCAGCTTTTCTTCTTGCTAAGTCATCTTCATATAAGGGCATATTTATAAAGACCTACTATTTGCTTAAGAATATACAGGTAGGGGCGCCTGGGGGGCTCAGTGGGTTAGGCCTCTGCCTTCGGCTCAGGTCATGGTCCCAGAGTCCTGTGATCCAGCTCTCTGCTCAGCGGGGAGCCAGCTTTCTCCATTCTCTCTGCCTGCTGCTCTGCCTACTTGTGATCTCTCTCTGTCAAATAAATGAAAAAAAAAAATCTTAAAAAAAAAATACAGAATACAGGTAGATGATTCTTCTTCTGCTTCTTCTTCTTCTTCTTCTTCTTCTCCTCCTTCTTCTCCTTCTTCTTCTTCTGCTGCTTCTTCTGCTGCTGCTGCTGCTTCTTCTTCTTCTTCTTCTTCTTCTTCTTCTGCTTCTTCTTCTTCTTCTTCTTCTTCTTCTCCTTCTTCTTCTGCTGCTTCTTCTGCTTCTTCTTCTTCTTCTCCTCCTTCTTCTTCTTTTTCTTTTTTTCAGGTAGATTCTTCTTAACTTCTTTCCTTATCCGGTACTATTTTGTACCCTGAAGACTTTGGTAATATAGGCTTATACAATCGTTTAGTTCTCATTCAATAGCGTAAGAGGTTAGGGAGGGAACTGATCTTTGTTTTTATTGATTATTATTTTATTTGCTTTGTGACCATTGCATTCATATGTAGACTCATACCTTTGGAAAAACTGCCTGCCCAGGCCCCAATTCTGTTTTGATTCCCACTTTATATTTTAGTTTAGTTTAGTTAAGTTTAGTTTTAAATAATCTCTATGCCCAACATGGGACTCAGAACCCCAAGATCAAGAGTTACATGCTCCACGAGCCAGCCAAGTGCTCCTTTACTTCCACTTTAGAGTGCCTACTTAGTGAAAGATAGTTTTCAAAATTTGCTATTCTGCCTAAGAGCATTTCATCTGATAAGACTTTGTATACGTATATGCTCCTTACCCACCCTGCAAACAATTGTGGCCTCTATTGCTGCTATTATTATTATTATTATTATTAAAGATTTTATTTTATTTATTTGACAGAGAGAAAGAGGGCACAAGCAGGGGAGTGGAAGAGGAAGAAGCAGCCTCCCTGTCTAGCAAGGACCCCCAATATGGGGCTCAATCCCAGGACCCTGAGATCATGACCCGAGCTAAAGGCAGACACTTTAACAAACTGAGCTACCCAGGGGTCCCTATTGCTATTATTTTATAGCTCTGAAAAATCCCTAAGGAGATTGGTGTTTATCTTACCCATAATGTTTATCCTTATATATGTCCAACTTGAGAGAGATTCTCCCTGGAGCCACACCCCAAAATCAGAGCAAGCCCTGATCGCTCTTTGGAATCTGGGTCAGAGGTGAATGCTGAGGAGTGGCTATGCTTAGTCTCTTTTAGCTGTGGTCTGCAACAGTGAATGTTTTTGATCTGTGGCAAGGGTAAGAAGAATATCCCCATGCAGTGGACCAGCATTTTCCATGGCTCCCTTCAGTTTTCATTTCTTATTCCTAACACATTTGATCCTTTACTTTATTGGTTACAGATCATAATTAAAATGATTCAGGCTAGGGATTATGGACATTGGGGAGGGTATGTGCTTTGGTGAGTGCTGTGAAGTGTGTAAACCTGGCGATTCACAGACTTGTACCCATGGGGATAAAAATATATTATATGTTTATAAAAAATTTTAAAAAAATTTAAAAAAAAGAAAAAAAAATGATTCAGACTAAAAAAGTTCTTAGTGAAGAGCTTATCTTGAAAGAGTCAGAACTGATGTATATTGTAGTATTATTTATTATTTGCTCTCCTGCTTGTTCTATACCTGCCCCAAACGAAAAGCTTTAATTTTTTGAAATCTTTTATCTTCTTAAAATTTTAATTCCGGGATAGTTAACATACAGTGTTATGTTAGTTTTAGGTATACAATACAGTGACTCAACACTTCCAAATATCATCCCGTGCTCATCACAACAAGTGCACTCCTTCATCACGTATTTACCCCCCCCACCCCCTCAACCCCCACCTTCCCTCTGGCAATAAACAGCTTAAAACCAAAAGCTTTTGAAGTCATTTTCTGATTAAGTATTTTTGGTTAGTGGACTTTTTAGAAGTAGAACATGTTTGCTCATTGGGGAGCAGACAAAATGAAGTGCCAGTGGTGCCTATGGTCCCATGAGGTATCCAGCAGATATTATGAATCTTGTTGATTTAGATGTAGTCACACAGAGCTGCTTTAGGTTCTGCATAACAACTTTTCATATTTCATATTTCTTCTCTCTTGCTCCTGTGACATGACCAAGAGAAGTCCTTCTCATTGTTTAGGTTTGGGGCATGTTGGTGTTTAAGTCCTTTGTAGTCTGCCACTTTGCTGTCTATATAATGTTGGTAAATCTCATCTGTCTATAAGTTTCAATTTCCTTTTCAGTGATGATACTTGCTCTATGTACTTCATTGATATATTAAGAAGTAATATAAAAATATAAATTATCTTTATAGATTATAAAATTTCATACAGATAAACAAGATTTGTGCTAGGATACTATAAAGTAATTATAGGAGAAAGTATGGCGTTCTATCAGAAGATTCTTTTCCTACCTGTATTAAGCCCTTACATAAATATAAAGTCTAATTTACCTTCTTGTAATATATATTATGTTGCTTATAGTTTATTAATGATTATATAACACAAAAACCAAGGATGATATGTAATGTGATAAAGGAACACTATTTCAGCAGTCTAAATATGATTTATCTCAAGAGCATTAATATTGTGGGAATGAGTTTTTGTCTGTATGTGTAACTTCTAATATACTAAAACTTACATTTTGTCCAGACTTAATATAGAACTGAATGAAGAAAAGGATTCCAATCCTTATGTTCATAATTTGTATAGCCACACTACCATACTTCCTTCTCATCATTACAAAGTTAGACTAATATAATAATAATAATAAATAAGATAAAAATTGTAACTAAAAGAAAATTAAGATTAAAAAATAATGAGGGGTACCTGGGGTGCTCTATCAGTTGACCATCCAATTCTTTTTTTTTTTTTAATTTAATTTTATTTATTTAATAGAGAGAGAGATCACAAGTAGGCAGAAAGGCAGGCAGAGCGAGAGGGGGAAGCAGGCTCCCCACTGTGCAGAGATTCCAGATGCGGGGCTAGATCCCAGGACCCTGAGATCATGACCTGAGCCGAAGGCAGAGGCTCAACCCACTGAGCCACCGAGGTGCCCCTGACTGTCCAATTCTTGACCTGAGCTCAGGTCTTGATATCAAGAATGGTGGGTTCAAGCCCCTCATTAGGTTCTGTAATGTGTATGGAGCCTACTTAAAAAAAAAAAAAAGATGAAACAACAAAAAGGCTACTGAAAAAACAATGAAATAGTGAAGAAGAAAGTAAATCAAAAGTAATATAAAATAATTTTGAATGATGGAATAAAAATAAAGCACTGATAGACTCTGGCAAGAATCAGACACAGATGTTGACATTTTATTCATTCTGCTATTATTGAATATATTTGTCGATCACCGCACTGGCTGAGTCAACAGAAAAACCATTCATCTTGACCCATGAAATGTTAGTCAGCAAGGACTGAATTCAATGATGCAAGAAGAATGTTTTAAGCATTTATAATATTAATAAACAAACATTGCTAGAGGTAATTTCCTGCAAGTTCTGAATCTTAATCAAAATTACTGACCAGTTACAGAACATCCTGATATAACCGATCCCATTGTATTTATCCAGTTTCAAGAAAGGCACAGATCTGTCATTTTTCACAATTTAGGTGTGATAAACTGACAGTGTTTTGAAATTACAAGTATTTTTGTATTTTACTTTTATAAGTTGCATGTTAATAATTTCTTATATTCCTTTGTGTTATGAATTAGAATTCCATATTTAGCTTCTACCTATTAGGCATAATTTTTAACTATTTACATATAATTTCAAGATGCAAAAAAGCTGCAAAAATAAGAACAGTATAGGACACCCAGTATAGCTTTTATCCCTTTTTTGAAATTCACCTTTTTCTTCTCCGTTTTGAACCATTTGAGAGTATAAGGCCCTTTACCCCTAAATGTTTTGGTTTATATTTCTTAAGAATAAAGAACATAGTTATCATCTTCAGAAAAATTTAAAGTCTACAAAACTTTAATTTCCTGTGCATATTTTAATTTTTACTGGTTGACCAGATATTGTCCTTTGTGGTTTTTCCTCCATTCAATGCAGACTCCAGTCCAGGATCAAGCTTTGCAGTTAATTGTCATTTCTCTTTGGTGTCCTTTAATCTATAACTTCTCTATAGCTTTTCTTTGTTATCTTTAAACACTGATGTTTTTAAAGAAAATATCCTCCCCCACTTCTTTTTAATTGAATGCCCCTAATTTGGGTTTGTCTGGTATTTCCTCATGGTTAGATTCAGGTTATGCATTCCAGGCCAGGATACCACAGAATACTTGCATTGTAAGTGACCACCTTTATGTTCCATTCATTGCAATTAACTCATTGAACTTTCTGCTTTCCTCTTTTACTCACTAGTTGTATGGCACACAATCAGAATGTTAGTTAACAGTGTTTTTAAAAGAACATACGGTGTTATGCGGATGGACGGTGGTGATGGTTGCACAAAAACGTGAATGTACTAAGTACCATTGAACTGTACACTTAAAATGGACTAGGATGGTAAATTTTATGTTTATTTTAACACAATTTAAAAATGGGGAAAAAAAGAACATATGGTAGACCTAAGTTTTATATTTCTTGTGAACACAAGGACTAGTTGCCTGGAAAAAGTACTATACATATAATACATCCTTTAAAAATGCTTAGTAATTGTTTTATAATTATTAACATCATTATTTTAATTAGTAGATAATGTAGTACAGGAATAAATTTTATTCTGTATATGACTCGCTTTTCCTATCATGGTGTATTGTTTCTTTTGCTTCTCACCTACAACCTCATACCTTGTAATTTGGTGTTTTAGCATTCTTAAAATGTTTTGATATTTTCTCACGTGACAGGATAAAAGTCAGCAAAAGAAAAGTTATTTGTTTAATAAATTGCTGTACTTTTTAAAGAAGTAATCTGGGGCTCCTGACTGTAGAGCATGTGACTCTTGATCTCAGGGTCTTAAGTTCAAAACCCACATTAGCTGTAGGGATTACCTAAAAATAAAATCTTAAAAAAGAAAAGTTTTCCTGCTCTTAATGTTCCTGTCTTATCAAAATGCATATGAAATATAATAAACTTTAATAGTTGATAACTTACTTTTAGCTTGGCCTATATTATACAGATATATGGAATTTTCTTTTCTACTATGATTACTCCTTTATTGTGGTATTAACCCTTAATATAATCATCCACATAGTCCTAAATACAAGAAATCTAAACTAGATAATTATTATTTATAAAAAGTAATTTGCCATCTTGTCCTACGACTCTATTGAAATAATTCCTTTGTACATCATGAGTTATATTCTCCTTTTAAAATCCAGTGACCTTGTCTTAGTCTTTGTCATCTCATTACCTATGGTATTAGCAATGAATCTTGGCTTTTTGAGTCAAAATTAGTCTATGAATTATGAAATCCCATATATAAAATATTTTTATTACATTTTAAAGAGCTGTCAATTGGTTCTCTATCTTTGAGATTGAGAGATTTTAAAGATCCAAATGATTTGCTGCCTACTGCCTCTGATTTTATTTATTTGTCAGAGACAGAGGGAGAGAGAGCGAGCGAGCACAGGCAGACAGAGAGGCAGGCAGAGGCAGAGGGAGAAGCAGGCTCCCTGCCAAGCAAGGAGCCCGATGTGGGACTTGATCCTAGGACCCTGGGATCATGACCTGAGCAGAAGGCAGCTGCTTAACCAACTGAGCCACCCAGGTGTCCCTACTGCCTCTGATTTTAGAGAGGTAGTATTAAGAGGAGAGCTCCTAGGGGCTCCTGGGTGGCTCAGCTGGTTAAGCATCTGCCTTTTGGTTCGGGTCGTGATCCCAGGATTCTGGGATCGAGCCCCGCTGGGCTCTCTGCTCAGCAGGGAACCTGCTTCTCCATCTCCCTCTGCTTGTCCCTCTGCCTACTTGTGCTCTCTCTCTCTATCAAATAAATAAATAAATAAAATCTAGGAAAAAAGAAAAGTAGAGCTCCTGGGATGTCTGGGTGACTCAGGTTAAGCATGGGACTCTTGGTTTCAGCTCAGGTCATGATTTCAGGGTCATGGGATTCATCTCTGTGTCTGGCTCCATGCTCAACAGAGTGTACTTGTCCCTCTCTCTCTGCTCCTCCTTTTCGCATGTGCTCACTCTCTCTCTAAAATAAACAAATAAATTCTTAAAAAAAAAAAGGAAGGACTCCTGAGGGTAGTAATGTCTCTAAATAATTTCCAGAATCTGAAGCTGAAAGAACCAATGGGTCTGATCCATGATGGTTGCTTTGGCTGTGCAATCTGTTGCAGAAAGTTGAGGCTGTCTGTGCTAGGGGCTAGATTCAGGTCATTAATTAAATAAATAAATATTTATTGAACACCTATTTGGGATCTAGCATTGGGAAAACTGATGCACACAATCCATTTCCTGCTCTCAAAAAGTAGGGAATAAGTACTCACTCTAAATACTCACTTGAAAGATCAGGTGATTATTGTAGAGCTTAGATTCCAAAAATCAGAGAGATCCAGTAGAGGTTCTAGTTTTGTTATTTAAGTATAGGGCTATTACAAAAAGTGGACTGTTTTTTAATAAATTCTAACCATTTTCAATAAACCCTGAAGTTACATAATAATTTTGAAGTTTAGAGTTTGGAAGACCTAAGTGGGTTTTAAAGATCTCCTTTAAGCTGTATCAGTTCGTTAATAAAATCAAAGGATTTTCCCATTCAAATATTGGTATTGAGTCCTCTACATTTTAATTACGGTATCTTTGCAAAGAGATGTCTTCTAGTATAGAGATAACTTTAAAAGTTGCTAATAGAAACAAAATATTCTTTTGTTTAAATTTATTATAGTTTCAGAGATTTGTGTGTTATAAATTTATTTAACGATTTTATTTTTTAAATAATTTCTACAGCCAATGTGGGGCACAAACCCATAACCATAAGATCAAGAGAAGCATGCTTCATTGACTGAGCCAGCCAGGCTCCCCCAGATATTTGTTTTTTATTGTTATACAATTGTCTAATTTTTTTTTTGTAGGGCAGAGAAATTCAAGGAGAATGTTCTGTAAATAAGCTTTATTAAATGTATTAAGGGAACATCTGTCTAAAATGGCAGTGTTTTGAATCTTTCTGTAAATTGCTTCCATGCAATCCAATTACTGTATTTTTTACTGGCAATTGTGTCATTCATTTCTAATAAACTGAATTTAGTACATTCTCCACAATCAAGATTCCAAATCTTTTCACTTTCTTAAGCCTCCGACTTCTCCTCTGTCCCTTGCAATGTTTTTTAAAACTTAAAAAAAATGTTTAAAACATTGCAAACATACAGACTATAAAATAACACAGACGAAAAATATTTATACTGTACCTACCACCTTGCTTTAATAAATGTTAACTTTTTACCACATATGTTTCAACTTACTTTACACATATTAAAATATATATACTTGAAACCTCATATATTCTTACCCAACCCCATTCTTTCTCTTTCTTTTCTCTATAGAAGAGAGATTTATGTTAATCACTCCTAGGAAAGTGTACATTTTTGTATCATTCATGTATATGATATGCAGCATTGTTTGGCATGTTTTAAAACCTTACATAACATACTGTACGTGTCATTTTCCAACCTGCTTTCATCACTAATCTTTGTTTTCAGATTTATCTGTGTTTGTTCATGTACTGCAAGTCATTCTTCTTTATTGCTGAGCAGTATTTCATTGTACGATTATAATACAGTTAAATTATCTGTTCTAATAATGGAGATATAGGGTGTTTATAATTTTTCACTGAGTGTCAAAAATAACATTCTTTACTTGTCTTTTTATGTATAGTTGTGGGAGTTATAAAGAGTATATATCTAGTATTGAATTTATACCTTGAAATGATTATCTAATGACAAATTGCTCTCTGATGATTGTACATTAACATTCCACTGTCCTCAGGACTGCATTGTAACTTGGGACAGCTCTGACCAATGGATCACACCCACCTGTCCCTCAGTGTATCCCCTTCACTGCTCCCAAGTGGCCCCTGGGCCCCGGATGTCTGTACATGTGGAGACTGGGTTCTGGGAGCTGCTGTCCCTGCCACAGGTTCATTGGCTTTTCTGGATAACATCATTACGGAGGGGGCAGTTGCTGTAACAAAATGCGTGCAAGTTTCCCTATCTTTTGATCCCTAATGAATTTGATGTTATTAGACTTAAAATTTTTATCAGTCTGACTGGTTATTAAGTGAATCCTGATGGTTATTCTTATTTCTCCCATTGCCTGGTTGAGTAACTTTCATATGCTTACTAGTCATCTACGATTCTTCTTTTGTGATTTGCCTGTTCATTTTCTTAAGCAATTTTTTCAGAACTTTGGTTGTCTATTTGTTATTATACAATTAGATGAAGTAGAGCTATCTTCTCTCAGTGCCTTGTCTTTCCACTTTGATTAAAAAGTCTTTATTGTATAGAAATTTAACAATTGTTAATCTAGCCAGTTTTCCTTTATGATTATGCTTTTCTTACTTAAAAATCTTCCCCTGTTGTTCCAGTGAATAACCCAAAATTTGGTGTCTTAATAACAATAATGATTATGTTTTATGATTTCTGTGTGTTAGGAATTCAGACAGTGATTAGCAGGATTTCCTTGTTTTTTCTTCCATATGCCTGAGATGGAGTGACTGGAAGTCTAACAGCCATGGGCTGGAATAATCTGGAGATTATTTTTAATAAACTTTGCTTCTGTATTATGGTTGATACTGGTTGTTGGCTGGGATCTCAGCATGGCTGCTAGCCAGAAAGCCTATACACTTAATTTATTTTCATTGATTTAGGAAATAAAGTACCATATTAAATAGAAATGGTGACAACAAACATTTCAGTTTTTTTCTTGATCCTTTTGGGAATGTGTCATTTTAATTATTATTTGTTACTATTAATAATATGTTGTCGTGTTAAAGAAATTTTCTGCTGTTCAACAAAGTTGGATAAGAGTTTTTTATCACGTATTTGAATTTTACTGAATACTTTTTTTGCATTCTTGAAAAGATACTGTAATTTTCTCCTTTTAGTTCATTAATATTGTGACTAACATGAATAGCTCTTCAGAAATAAACCTGTCTTTGTATTCTCTGAATAAAAACTGCTTAGGGGCACCTGGGTTGTACTGTCCGACTCTTGTAAGGGTCCGACTCTTGATTTCGACTCAGGTCATGATCTCAGGGCCTGGGATCAAGCCCTTCATCAGGCTCTGCTAGGCATAGAGTCTGCTTAAGATTCTCTCTCTTCCAATACTCTCTCTCCCTCTCATTCTGCCCCACCATCTGCATGCATGTGCATGCTCTCTCTTGTACATGCTTTCTCTCTTTCTTAAATAACTAACTAAATCTTTAGAAAAACTGCTTAGTCATGATTTATTAATAGTGTTTTAGTATTCTAGATTTGATTTACCTGTTTATTTTGGATTTTACAACTGAAATTGGTTTGGTTTACTTTCAAAATTAATCTACCTTCATAAAATGAGTCTTTTCCTCTTTATCTTTTCTCTTTTTCATAATAAATAAATAAATAAATATTTAATCTATAAGAAAACGGGTAAAGAGGGAAAAGTGAAAAAAAATACTAATAGAAAACAAGTAGCATGATGGTAGGTTTAAATTCATTCATACCAATAATTATATTTAATGTAAATGATCTAAATACCTCAATTAAGAGAAAAAGATTATCATATTGATTATAAATATAAGAACCAACTATATGGGGCGCCTGGGTGGCTCAGTGGGTTAAGCTTCTGCCTTCAGCTAAGGTCATGATCTCAGGGTCCTAGGACTGAGTCCTACATCAGGTTTTTTGCTCAGCAGGGAGCCTGCTTCTCCCTTTCTCTGCCTGCCTCTCTGCATACTTGTGATCTTTCTCTCTGTCAAATAAATCTTAAAAAAAAAAAAAAAGAACCAACTATATGTTATTGAAGAAAAACTCATTTTAAATATAAAGACATAGGTAGGTTAAAAGTAAAAGAGTACAAAAGATACTTTCTACAGATAATCAAAAGAAAGTGGATTATATTAGTTTCAGACTAAGTAGATATCAAATCAATATATCTTATCAAGGACTACAGAAATTAATAATAAGAGGTTGCTTTCATGAAGAATTATCAAAACAAAAAATACTAAAATCACAGGCACCTAAAAAGTGACAAAATAAAATGAAAAACTTTATGTGAAATTTAAAATCTTATATAAAATTGATAATTTTCTAGAGAAACATTAACTATCAAAATTGCTTCAAGAATTTGATAAACCTGAGTAAATGAGTAATCAAGAAAGAAACAGCATCTACAATTAAACTTACCGTCGTCCCCTAAATAAGAAAAAATAGTAGTTAAGGAATGATTGTATTTTATATAGAATTTCTCGGTTTTGAAGCTATTACTTCATAGTGTTTGGTTTCCCTTGTTGCTGAGGAATAGTCTGTCAGTATTCCTTCTGAGGTAATGTCTTTTTCTCTTTGACTTTTTTTTTGTGATTTCTTGTTTATCCTACCTAATGTTCCACAATTTTTTTTTAAGATTTTATTTATTTGACAGAGAGAGATTACAAGTAGGCAGAGAGGCAAGCAGAGAGAGAGAGAGGAGGAAGCAGGCTCCCTGCCGAGCAGAGAGCCAGATGTGGGACTCCATCCTAGGACCCTGAGATCATGACCTGAGCTGAAGGCAGAGGCTTAATCCACTGAGCCACCCAGGTGCCCCCCACAATTTGTTTTGATGATGTGGCTAGATAATGGATGTATTTTTGTTTATCTTTCTTGGGACACAAAATATACTTTGAATCTGAGAAATGAATTCCTTCTTCAATTCTAACACTTATTTAACACTTCAAAATATTGCTTCTTTATCATTTTCTCCAATTCTTTTAAGACCTTCCTATTATATGTTGAAGCTTCTTAATATCTCTTACGTGTCTTTTAACTGTTTTTTAAGATTTTATTTATTTATTTACAGAGAGAGTGACTCAGCGAGAGAGGGAACACAAGCAAGGGGAGTGGGAGAGGGAGAAGCAGATTTCCCACTGAGTAGGAAGTCCAATGAGGGGCTTGATCCCAGGACCCTGGGATCATGACCTGAGCTGAAGGCAGACACTTAACTGACTGAGCCATCCAAGTGCCCCTTTACTTTTTTTTTTTAAACTAAGTTTATTGATACATAATTTACCTGTAAAATTTACCCTTTTAAGTAAATATACAATATAATTCAATGGTTTTTAAATATGTATTCACGGAGTTGTGTAACCATCATCACTATGTAATTTTATGACCTTTTAGCACCTCTTAAAGAAATCCCATATATAAACTAGAAGTCACTCTCTACTTCCCCACTCCTCTGAGCTCTAGAAACCAATAATTTATGTTTTCCACTCCCATGGGCCCTACAAACCAGTAATTTCCTATTCTGGAAATTTCATATAAATGGAACTTTACATACAATATGTGGTCTTTGTGATTGGCTTCTTTCACATAACAATTTTTTTTTAGGTTCACTCATGTTGTACTATGTATCAATACTTCCTTTAATGTTATTACTGAATTATCTTTCATTGCTGAGATACACCCACATTTTGCTTATCCATTTATCAGTGATGGACGTTTGAGTAATTACGAATACTAAACTGTTATGAAAAATGCTGCTATGAACATTCATATACAAAACCTACACACATACAGATTTTTGTGTGATATATGTTTTCAGTTCTCTTGGGTATGTACCTAGGAAAGGAATTGTTGGGTGACATGGTAACTCAGTTTAACTTAACTCAGAATTGTTACATATTTTTCTAAGTGGCTACAACATTATGTAATTGCACTAACAATGTTCAAAGGCTCCACTTTTCTGTATCTTTACCAACACTTACTATCTTCGCTCTTTTTCATTTTAGCCATTCTAGAGGTGAAAGTGTATTTCATTGTGTTTTGGATTTGCATTTTCCCAATGGCCGATGATGAGCATCTTTTAATGTCCTTATTATTCATTTGCATATCTTTAGATAAATTTTTATTAGAAACTGTTTCCCATTTTTTAAAAGATTTTATTTATTTGACCGAAAGAGAGAGTGGGAGAAAGCACAAACGGAAGTGGCAGGAAGAGGCAGGGGGAGATGCAGGTTCCTCCTGAGCAAGGAGCTCATGAGATGTGGGGCTTGATCCAAGGACCCAAGGATCATGACCTGAGCCGAAGACAGATGTTTAACCAACTGAACCACCAGGCATCCCGTAAACTTTTCCCCTGTTTTAAAATGTTATTGTTGCTTTTTTTTTTTTTAACAAATTGAGTTTCAAGAGCTTTTAATATATGTTTTTTCCATATTTTTTTTAAGATTTTATTTATGTGATAGAGAGTGACCCAGTGGGTGGGGGAGGGGAAGGCAGAAGGAGAGTGAGACTCTTTTTTTTTTTTTAAAGATTTTATTTATTTATTTGACAGACAGAGATCACAAGTAGGCAGAGAGGCAGACAGAGAGAGAGGAGGAAGCAGGCTCCCCGCTGAGCAGAGAGCCCGATGCGGGGCTCGATCCTAGAACCCTGGGATCATGACCCGAGCCGAAGGCAGAGGCTTTAAACCACTCAGCCACCCAGGCACCCCAGAGAGTGAGACTCTTAAGCAGACTCCATACTGAGGGCAGAGCCAGTAACAGGGCTTTATCTCAGAACCTGAAATTGTGACCTGAACCAAAACCAAGAGTCTGACACTTAACCGATTCTACCACCCAGGCACCCCCATACAGTTTCTTTTATTAGATAAATGCTTTGCAACTATTTTCTTCATTCTTTTGTCTTTCTACTTTCTTGGCAGTGTCTTTTGAGGCACAAGAATTTTACATTTGGATACAGTTCAATTTATTTATTTTTTCTTTGATTGCTTGTGCTTTTGACTTGAGTTGCTTTTGCTTTTGACATCATATGTAAGAAACTGTTGCCTAATCCAAGGCCAAGAAGATTTATACCTCTGTTTTTGTCTTAGAGTTGTATAATTTTAGCTCTTTGGGTGGGGTTGTTTATCCATTTTGAGTTTTTATGTATGGAGTGGGGTAGTGGTCCAACTTCATTCTTTTGCATTGGATATCCTATTGTTCCAGCACTTTTGTTGAAAAGACAGCCTTTCCCTGTTGTAGTATTTTGGCACTCTTGTCAAATATCAGTTGACCAGGGGACACCTGCGTGTCTCGGTCAGTTAAGCATCTGCCTTCAGCTCAGGTCATGATCCCAGGGTCCTAGGATAAGCCCCACATCAGGCTCCCTGTTCCCCAGGGAGTCTGCTTCTTCCTCTCCCTCTTCCTGCCACTCCCCATGCTTGTGTTCTCTCTCTCTTTCTCTGTCAAATAAGTAAAAATAAAATCTTAAAAAATATATACCAATTGACTAAAAGTAAAGGTTTACTTCTTGATTCTTAATTTCATTTTGTTTACCTAAACACCTAGCATTAAGCCAATATCACACTGCCTTTAATTGCTGTAGCTTTGTAGTAAGTCTTGAAAAAAAAGTGTAAACTTTCCAACTTTGTTCTTCTTTTTCAAGATTGTTTTGGCAGTTCTGGGTCCTATATTACCAAATTCCTTACAAGTTCTTATAAGTTTCATGTCCTACCTCTGTGAGGTCTTGTTAGCCTTTTATGATTTTTCCCATTTCCAGTTTTCTAGGAAGATCTGTCCCCTCTTCTCTTCCAATTTCCAATCTTTTTCTGACATTTTTTCCCTTACAATGTTTTTCTCTTCCAGCTCATGAGTACACTTCATATCCTAAATACTCTGTTAATCTCTGGAGAAGAAAATTCTAATTAAACACAATATTTATTCTGAAGTTGCTTATGACAAAATAAGAGACAAGTAAGTAGATCCATGCTAAATTCTTAGTCTTTCATAAAGGAGAATCAAATTTTTGTTATTGATTTTGATTTTGATAATATACTTTGGTTTAAGTTTGGCAAACTTGAAAGTAATAGTTTAAAAGGTGGGGCTTATGTTAAAATAATTATGAGGGGAAAAAAGCAAGCATTGTCTATATAGGGAAATTAAATACAAAGGAATAGCAAAAAATGGAAAACAAAAAATGATGCAAGAATGACTATACATATTAATAAGTTAAATATGGTTTACTTCTTCTTAAATTAACTTTTCACTCATTTGTTCATTTTTCCAAAATAAATGTATGTATTTTTTTCCCCAACAAAAAATTTCTCAATTCTCTAACACCAAGTGAGTCTCCAGCAATTTAATTCAATTTTGACACTATTCAGAGTTAGTACAGATTACACAGGTTAAGGCTCACTCCTACAAGACTGCCTCCATTTCCAGTGCCAGCTGCAGATGGGGTCCCCAGGCTACCTACACTTCTGCCTGGTCACCTGCAAATCATGGATTTCTGTGACCCCATCCCTCAGGACTCAATAGTACTCAAAAAATAGTACTCAAAAAAATGTTGTACCTACTTATAGTTTATAATAAAGCATATAGATGAATATGAAGAAGAAGAAGTATATAAAGTGATATCCAGAAGGATCATGAGCATAGGATCTTCTTTCTTCATGGAGTCAGTGTATATGACCCTCCTAGCATGTGGATCTGTTCACTAACTTGGAGGATCTCTAAATCCTATCATTTAAGGGTTTTTATGAAGATTACATAGGTATGATTGGTTAAAACATTGTCCCATTGTTGACTAAACTCAATCTCAAGCCCCTTGCCTGTCGTTTGAGGTGGTGGAGCTGAAAGTTCAGCCCTCTAATTGAGTGTTGGTTTTTCTGGTGACCAGCCCTCATTCAGAAGCTATCTACTTTTCCTTCCCCATGAATCAACTCCCCCGATATAGAGGTAGTAAATTTATTTTTAGCTTTTAAAAGATTTTATTTATTTCAGAGAGAGAGAGTATGAACAAGTTGGGAAAAGGGTGAGAGGGAGAGAGAGGATCTTAAGCAGATTCTGTGCTCAGCATGGAGCCTGAAGTGGGGCTTGATCTCATGACCCTGAGACCATGACTTGAATTGAAATCAAGAGTCAGAGGCCCAGTTCACTGAGCCACTTGGGTGCCCCAGATGTAGTAAATTTAAATTCCAGAACTTCTGAGGTACCGGTGGCTCAGTTGGTTGAGCATTTTACTCTTGGTTTTGGCTCAGGTCATGACCTCAGGTTGTGGGATTTAGCCCTATGTCTGGACTCTGTGCTGGACACGGAGTGTGCTTGGTATTTTCTCCTCCCTCTCCTCCTGCCTCTCTTCCTACTCGTTCTCTCTTTCTCTTCCCCTCCCAAATAAAATAAATAAAATCTTTAGATCCGAGAACTTTTTGAAGCTCTGTGTCAAGAACCAGGGATAGGGGTGAATGGGTGGCTCAGTTGTTAAGTGTCTGCCTTTGTCTCAGTTCATTATCCCAGAGTCCTGGGATCAAGCCTCACATTGGGCTCCCTGCTCAGCCGGAAGCCTCCTTCTCCCTCTCCTACTCCCCCTGCTTGTATTCCCTCTTTCGTCCTCTCTCTGTGTCAAATGAATAAAATCTAAAAAAAAAAAAAAAAGGATATTATTTTTAATAATATTTTTATTATTAATATGTCGCACTTTTTATTATATGACAAACATCTTCTATATGTTAGATATAACCATTGCTTTTATGAAACTTGGTGTCTAGTAATGGAAACAAATTAATAAAACGAAGAGCCTAACACTATGAGATAAGTTAATCAGTGAAAGAGATATGCACAGCATCTGATGAGGTATTACGATCAGCACACTTATCCAGGCTGTGAGGGATGTTAAAAGTTGACATTGCGGTTGGAGGGCAGATGGCAGAGTTTAGAAAAGGGTTTCTGGTAGAAGTTGCTCTTCTCTACACAAAAGGAGAGAAGACAGAGAGAGAGAGAGAGAGGGGGTAAAAAGTGTCCTGGAGCTAGAAATGTCAGGAAAAGGTCATTTAAAGTGGGATCACTTTTCCTCCAGGGTGATAAATTGGAGAACTTTCAAAATGAGTATTAATCTACTTTCTTTTCTCTTGCCCTCATCTCTACAGTGAAATCACATTTAAAATATTGAGATGAAATTGTCCATATTCTAAAGTGAAATTGATTTCTAAGTAAGGACAATTTAAGTTTTAAAGTTTAAACCAAAGATCAGAATCTTTATTTTCCATATTCTGGTATTGTGCATCACAGGAAGTTGAAGCACGGATAAAATACACAACTTAGTTTAACAGATGTGTATTGAAAACCTACTATGTATCAGACACTGCACAAGGCTTACTGTGTTATCATGGAACATTTTTATTTTTTTCAAGATTTTTTTTTTTTAAGTAATCTTTACACCCAACATGGGGCTCAAACTGACAACCCACAGACTGGATCACATGCTCTTTTGACTGAGCCTGCCAGGAATCCCTATTATGGAACACTGTTTTCTTTTTTAAGATTTTAATTTATCTGTTTGAGAGAGAGAGAGAGAGAGACAGAGCAGGGGGAGGGACAGAGAGAGAGAGGGACAAACCAGACCCCACAACCCAAAGACCATGACCTGAGTAGAAATCAAGAGTCCAACACTCGACTGCCTGAGCCACCCAGTCGCCCCTCATGGCACATTTTTGGATCTTAATGTACTGACCTAGTTTCTTTGGCTTAAGGTAGAAAACAAACAAACAAAAAATTATCTCCCAGATGAATTAATAGCTGAAAATGTTGAAATTTTATTTTATATACATTTTGAAATACTATAACAATAATTAGAAAAGTGAAATCATTTTTAAAATATTCAGTCAAAATATACTTATATATTATATATACATTTTATAAGATTTTATTTATTCAGAGAGAGAGCAGGTGCATGTGTATGCGCACAAGCATGGGGGGGTGGTGCAGGGAGAATGGAGGGAGAAGAGGCAGACTTCCTGTTGAACAGAGCACTTGATTCAGGGCTCAATCCCAGGATCCTGGGATCATGACCTGAGGTGAAGGCAGATGCTTAACCAACTGAATGAGTCACTCTCATGCCCCCCAATATATATATTTTTTTATCATGAAAAATTTTAGGTATCTTTTTATATGTTTTTGTTTTAATAAATACTAAATCTACCAACTTCAAAAAAGAAGCAAAAATTTGCATCTTTTTATACTATTTCTGCCTAATATTCAAAAACTTGCTGATCAAGTGAATAATTACTGAAGTTAAGCATTAAATCTGTTTTTGTGTAATGAAACTTCTTTGCCTATTTTGTTTAGGTATATGGTAAGAAAAGGAAGAACACAGTCTGCACATTTTGCTGTATGTTGATTATTCTTTGGGTTGCTGCAAAAACAATCATCGTTTCATCCTGAATAGCTCACTTCATAATTTTTTTAGACACTAAAAGCAGCAGCTATTCTCTTTGAAATATTCTAACTTTTATGCTTGTTTAATTCATTAGCAATTTGAGAATAAGAATCATTTTTTAAATTTAAATATCCATTATCTTGAGAACAGGCTGTGTGGCATTAATATGTAATGCTGTGTATCACTGATAATATCACAAATATAGATAGAAATTATAAATCAAGACATAATTTTTGATGGACTAGATGGTAATAGTTAATTGTTGCTTGATAAATGCTGCCTGAGCATCACTAGGTAGAACAAGACATCATGCCAATTAATGTTAGGAGATAGACCATGGAAATCCTGATATAGGGAAAAGAATAGTAAATGGTATCATGAAATTCATTTACTATGGCAGTAGTGAATAAAAATTGTATCTAATAAAATTTAGATATTCAAGTGATTAAATTTGTTAACAACTCTTCATGATCTTATCCTTTTCTCCCAGCAAATTCAGTATTATCTTTGTTTTAAATTCTGTCTCTTAAGAATCACATTCTTCAGAAACACACATCTTTTTTACCTCAAATTTAAGTTGCTGATTGTGTCTGGTTAACTAGCTAGATGATCAGTATCTTGTATTCCCAGAACTTTAAAGGAAATTGCCTCTTCAGATCAGAGTAATCCAGGCACCGGCATATCTTTGGCCACTGTGGAAAGAGTCAAACTAGCATTGCCTTTAAAGCTCCATATGAGAGTTAAAAAACATTTTTTTAAAAAGCTTTTCAGTCTAAAAAAAAAGCTTTTCAGTCTGCATGAAGAACTAAGTGAGCGTGCAAATATTATGCTTTACTTCCTCAAGCTGTATTCCATTTCTTAGTTTCTTTTGAAATGCTTCATGCTGTTTTAATATGCACCTTTTCCCCTGATTATTTGACAATTGCCAGTTTTTGCTGAAATATTAAAACAATATGCTTCTTTATGGATACCAACTGTTCATTAACTAGGCAACACATTTGACAGTGAGGAGGAAGAAAATTCACAGGCAGTGCAAGGATTTGTGTTGATATTAGTTAGCATTATATGATAGATCCATATAATATGGAGATGTGTTTTCTGCCTTAGTTTTGATATTCTATCATTTGCACAAATTATAATTTATTTTATTTTGTCACTGCTAATCTGAGAACTGGTACTAGATAAAAATGTTTAATAATTCACTGTGAACAAAGTTTTACAACAAAATGACAAATAGCCCAATTAAAGAAGGGACAAAGGATTTGAACATTTCTCCAAGGAAGATATACAAATGACCATAAGGACATGAGAAAGTGCTCAACATCATTAGCCACCAGGAAATGCAAATCAAAACCATGATGAGATAATACTTCATATCCATTAGGATGACTGTAAAAAAATGGAAAATAACAAGTGTTGGCAGAGATGTGAAAACTTGGGAATCTCATATACTGCTTGTGGGAATGTAAAATGTTGCAGCCATTTTAGAAAACAGTCTGGCAGTTACTCAATAAGTTATATGTAGAATTACCATATGACCGCATATTCCTGTCCTTAGGTATATATTTAAGAGAACTGAAACATTGCATCAACACAAAAATTTGTACATGAACATTTATAGTGTTATTCATAATAGCCAAAAGGTGGAAATAACCTAGATGTCTATTAACCAATGGATGGATAAATAAAATGTGCATACAATTGAATATTATTCATCTGTAAGAGAATGAGGTTCTGATATACGCTGTGGTATTGATGAGCCTTGAAAACAGTATGCTCAGTGAAAGAAGCCACACAGAAAAGATCACATATTATGATTCCACTTAAGTGAATGTGTCCAGAATAGGCAAATTCATGGAGACAGGAAATAGATTAGGGATTGTCAAGGGCTGGAAGGGAAAGTCTGGAGGAGAATGGGCAATGACTGCTTAATTGGTATGGTGTTTCTCTTTGGGATGATGACAAATGTTCTGGAATTAAAGAGTTTCTCAATATTGTGACTATACTAAAACCACTGAATTGTACACTTTAAAATGGTGAGTTTTATGTTATGAATATTTTATCTCAATCAAAAATTCATTGTGAGGGGCGCCTGGGTGGCTCAGTGGTTTGGGCTGCTGCCTTCGGCTCAGGTCATGATCTCAGGGTCCTGGGATCGAGCCCCGCATCGGGCTCTCTGCTCCGCAGGAAGCCTGCTTCCCCCTCTCTCTGCCTGCCTCTCTGCCTACTTGTGATCTCTGTCTGTCAAATAAATAAATAAAATATAAAAAAAAATTCATTGTGATTTCTAACATTATATTTTGGGGAGGAATACATGAAATAGGTAGAGTACTGCTTTGGATATTCCACATCTTTTCCTTGAAGTAAAGTTATGTGTGACATACTTGAATCCTGTTTAGCTGCTGAAATGCTCTTAAGCACTATGCCATTGGCCAGTCTCCGAGGAATGTTAAAGAAATTGTTGTTCAAAACTGATTACGTTGTTTTTTGCTGGAATCTTTTTGACAACTCAGTAGAATGAATTTCCTCAGATCTCAGCTTTCTTCCTTCGGAAAAATGATTTAACTTTATGAGTACTGTGAATAATATAAATCAACAAAACCTGCATATGCCAATCACTTCTTTGCATTGATTATCAGGAACCTCAGAGCCCTCTATCTTTGGTTGCCCCCATTACAAAGGGTACAGGGCCTTATGGCATGCATTTTGAAACTAACCTTATTCTTGGCCTAATGCTATTTTTCTCACTCTCAATTTCTAATTTTAATTTGTATATTATGTACCCAAGTGTATTACCTCATGTCTTATTTTTGAACAAGACTGAGTATAACAATACTCAAGGAATTGGGGCATCTGGGTGACACAGTCTCTTGAGCACCAGACTCTTGGTTTTGGCTCAGGTTGTGATCTCTGAGTTGCAAGATGGAGCCCTGCGCCAGGGCACCATGGGGTCTGTTTCGGACACTCTCTTGCCCTCCCCACTGCATGCATGTGCAAGCATGCACATACTCTCTCTCTCTCAAAAAAAATAAATAAATCTAAAAAAATTCACAAGGAATAAAGAGTCTTGGAAAAAAGCTTAAAATGCAAATGTGTTTCAGTAACATATCTAAATTAATTTACACTAATATGTAATTATTCACCTGTCTTTATAGCCTACAGATTTTTTTATAACTAATTCTTTTTATTTTAAGTTATTATTTAAATTCCAGCTAGTGGGGCGCCTGGGTGGCTCAGTGGGTTAAGCCGCTGCCTTCGGCTCAGGTCATGATCTCAGGGTCCTGGGATCGAGTCCCGCATCGGGCTCTCTGCTCAGCAGGGAGCCTGTTTCCTCTTCTCTCTCTCTCTGCCTGCCTCTCTGCCTACTTGTGATCTCTCTCTGTCAAATAAATAAATAAAATCTTTAAAAAAAAAAATTCCAGCTAGTTAACGTACAGTGTTATATTAGTTTCAGGTGTATGATACAGTGATTCAACATTCTGTACAACACCCGGTGTTTACCATAACAAGTGCACTCCTTAATCCCCATCACCTGTTATAACTATCTAATACTTAACTTTTTTAAGGAGTCTAGGGAACATTGCAGAAAGTAATTAATAAGCAGAGAGAAGGGAGCTCTGGAAATGTTGAAGATTTGTGTGATCAATTGAATGTGAATTGCTTTCTGTTTTGAGTAGAGTGATGAGTTACAGAAGAGATGGTGCTGGAAATCCAAAAGTGGAAATGGGTCAATACAGAGGAGAGAAAGGGGAAAGTACAATGGAGATGTTTTTAAAAATTGCTGGCTTTACTCTTTATCTAATGTTGATCCTATTTAAGCCCCAGTGTGCTTAATCAAATAAAAGCTGTGTATGGCATTATTTTTACA
The DNA here is from genome assembly GCF_964662115.1 of Mustela nivalis. Lineage (NCBI taxonomy): Eukaryota > Metazoa > Chordata > Mammalia > Carnivora > Mustelidae > Mustela > Mustela nivalis. Next base: position 58,410,937 of record NC_139030.1, read on the forward strand.
CTGTGCGGCTGCATGTATATAGCTTAGAAGGACATTGCTGTCACATCATAAAATACATAAACATTGCTTTGCATAATCTTTTTAACATGACAGCCTCTATTATAAAATAATATTGTTTACAAGGGATTTTTAACTTAATTCTGTATATAATATTTTTCCCCTATGATTTTCAATATAGTTTCCATATAACCCTTAAATTAATTACATGTCTTATATTTATTATCTTTGCATTTCTAGCTGTAAGGACAGATTTATGCATTTATTAAATGGTTAGTAATCATTGATTTTGCTTCTGTAATTTTCCCCATCATCATTCTTTTTTTCCTCTAGATCATCTCATCAGCATATATACATGCTGTACTCTTCTCTCATTTTAATACAAAAATATTTCAAGACCCCATATCCCCTTTTAACTACCGTACCATTTCTGTACAGTCCTTTATAACAAAACTCCAAAGAGTTGTCCATATATGCCATTGCTATGTCCTCATGGCACTTTCCCTGCTTTACTGATCCTATTCATTCATGCCTTTGTCTTCACCATTCCACTGAGAACTGTCTTGTCATGGGCACCAGTGAATTTACCTCACTAAATCCAATGGTCATTTCTTGGCCCTCAGGTTAAGTGTTGTCCAGCGGCATTTGTCATAGTTGGTCATGTCATCTCTCCTGAAGCTTTTTACTTGGGTACTTAACTTTGCCAAAGCCAAATTCTTGATTTCTTAATACTATCACTACCACTACCACCAAAGCTGTTCCTCCATCCCAGTGTTTGGCAGCACTGTTCACCCAACTGATCTGACCCAAACTTTGGAGTCATTCTGGACTCTGATGCTTTTTCTCTTAGTCCATCAGCAAGCAAATATCCAGCCACTTCTACCATCAACATGGCTATCATGATAGTCCCCTCATTTACACCTGAATTACTACAGTTCTCTAAACAGTGTCTCTGTTGTTTAATCTCTTCCTCTCCTATTCCCAAGACTGTTCTGTATACAGCAATTAGGGTGTTTGTTTTTTAATCAGATCACATCACTACTTTAGTGAAAGCATCCCAGATGGCTTTCAGCACACCTGGAATAATATCCAGACTATTACTGCTGCTTTCCAGGTTCTCCATGATCTGTGCCTAGTTCTGCTACTACTGACTTCTGACTTACTGTGCACCAGCACTGTGCCTTCTTGTCATTTTTGAAAACACCGAAGCCATTCCGTCTCAGGACCCTGGTACTTGCTGTTCTCTCTACATGAAGCATTTGTTCTCACTGATCTCTGATCTCTGGGCAGTAATCTTCTCAGAGAGGCCTTTCTTGCCATCACTCCCATCTCCTTACCCTTCATTGTAGTACCAGTCACTATGAGAAAGGATATAATTTTTGTACTTTTTTGTTGTTTTATAGGTCTGCACAATTTCTGCATAGGTTCTGTGAAGACAGAGACTTTTTATTTTTCGCTGCCATATTTCTATGTCTAGCACAGTGCCTACCATATAGAATACTCTTGATAGTTGCTGAATGAATGAACAAATGAATCACTTGATTTGATTAATTTTTTTTTAAGATTCCATTCATTTATTTGACACAGAGAGAGAGATCACAAGTAGGCAGAAAGACAGGCAGAGAGAGGGGGGAAGCAGGCTCCCTGCCGAGCAGAGAGCACAATGCGGGGCTCGATCCCAGGACCCTGAGATGATGACCTGAGCCAAAGGCAGAGGCTTAGCCCACTGAGCCACCCAGGTGCTCCGATTTGATTAGTGTATTAGTGAAGGAAAACTTAAGATTGATTTGTGATTTATATAAGTTTTAATTTGTTAATTTTTTTATTATTGTGGTAAAATATAAACATTAAATTTAACATTTTAACCACTTTTGAGTATACAGTTCTGTGGTATTAAAAATACATTTACTTGTTGTGTAACCAACTTCAGAACTTTTTCATCTTCCAAAATTGAACCTCGGTACCCATTAAATAATAAATTCCCATTCTCTCCTTCTCTAGCCCCTGGAAAATCATCATTGTTTTATGAATTTGACTATTCATGTAACTCTCACATAAGTACCTCGCATCACAACCTGTTAAGGATCATATTGTGTTTGTCCCTTTGTACTGGCTGTCTTGGTCCTGTTTGGACTACTGTAACAAAATACCACAGATCTGGTGGCTTTTAAAGAGTAGAAGTTTATTTCTCACAGTTTCAGAGGCTGGAAAGTCCAAGATAAGGTGTGGACAGATTTGGTGTATGGTTAGGCCCTACTTTCTGATTCACATATGGCTGACTTTTTGCTATAACTTCACATGGTGGAAAGGACAAGAAAGTTCTCTGGGGTCTCTTGTTTTATAACGGCACTAAATCCATTCAGGAGGGTTCTGCTCTCATGATCCAGTCACCCCCCAAATCCCCACCTTCAGGTATCATCACACTGCGAATTTCAGCACTGGAATTATGGGCAGCGGGGCAGACACAACCATTCAGTCTGCAGTATCTGTGTATTTCATTTAGTGTAGTGTCTTTAAGATTCATCCAGATCGTTGCTGTTAAATGTTTGTAAGTTGCATTTTTTTCACTAAGTATGAAGCAATTAATTATATCGATGCCTTACACCTCTCTTTCATCTGTGTACCACTAAAATTTTATGAGCATAATTAACTAAACTTCTTAACCTCCGTGTAAAGTAGATAATTATGGTATGGCAAACTGAGGTTCTAAGAGATTGCCCAAGGTATATAATGAATATATGCCAAAGTTCTGAATGAGGACCAGGGTTATGCAACTTATTATTGTAAGTGTTAGACCAGATTTCTTGTTTATGATTAAATCATGCGAGGGCTCTAAGGAAAAATACCAGTAATAATTATAAAGTCCCTTAATATTCATTGAATATTAATTGTAAAGTTCTTTTAATAGAAGAAAAGAAAATATATATTATCTGAAACCTAGTTTTGTTTTGTTTTTAGTGATGGCAAGTTTAGCTATTGGAACTAATTTTTTTTTTAACCTTTATCTTGTTACATTGCTTAACTGCCTCATGAGTCTTCATAGCCATAGTGTGAATTGGATATTTGAAGGTTTGGACTGGAATAGTTTCATTTCAGTCTCTTCGCTATGGGACATGAAGCCCTTAAAACTATGAGCTTATGTGTTTGTCTTAATTGTTGGCTTGTTCAAGTGAGGATTTTTTTGTTGTTTTTTTTAAGGCAGTCTTGTAAGTGGCAAATTATTGGTGGGACTAAGATGGACTCTGATTTTGATAAAAATTTAATTTCCCCATAATTATATTCAGATAATGTGTTTAACTTAGTTAATAGTAATTCCTGAAGGTTTTACCTCTTTGGGTAAAGAGGTAAAATTTGAGTTGAATTCCCTAAAAGAATTTAGAAAAATAAAAGTATAGCCAAAGCAGCATATAATTTTTCTCAAATGAAGCTTTTCATTATGTTACTTCCCCCAAGTGATTAGTTCATTTTTAGATATTGTGTATATATTAACCTCAAGAATGTTTCAACACTGGTTAGCACTTTCTTCCTCTACTGGATGACCATTTATGGCTTTAAAGCAGAAACTTATGAACCAGTGAGTAAAAATTTTGAGAAGTGCTAATTAGTGTTGAAAGAATAGGATAGTAAAGTTGGGGAAAGCATGCAGCTTATATATATTTAAAATTTTTAAAGATGCTCCACCAAGTCCAATAGCCAGTTGTGCTTTATTTGCATGGTTTTTATTATCAGCAAAATTTCAAAGTTACCATTTGACTTCTAGCTACACTTCATGCAATAAAACTGATGTTAGTTGTTTAAAAATTTTGTGAGTTAACCTTTGGGAATTATAAATTTTCTAGAGAAGTTTCAATCATACATAACAATAAAGACAAGCATTTAAATGAGGAATATGATTTGTCTTGAGGAGAAGATTTTTTTTACAGTAAGAATACTGAAATTATTGATACATTTTAGTAATTTATGGAAATGTAGTTTGTTTTATATGAAATTTAAAATCATTGATCGTAGAAGTGCTTTCTTTTTTTTTTTTTTTTTAAAGATTTTATTTATTTATTTATTTGACAGAGAGAAATCACAAGTAGACAGAGAGGCAGGCAGAGAGAGAGAGAGAGGGAAGCAGGCTCCCTGCTGAGCAGAGAGCCCGATGCGGGACTCGATCCCAGGACCCTGAGATCATGACCTGAGCCGAAGGCAGCGGCCCAACCACTGAGCCACCCAGGCGCCCTAGAAGTGCTTTCTAAATGATCTTTGTTTATAGTTGGTTTTACTGAAGTAGTAGCATGGACAGTGAGTTGTTTAGTTGAAGAGAGTAGTAAGAAGCTTGGAGGGGGTGACAAAAAGTTAGAATCCTAGTAATTAATTTCTTAAGTCTTTAAAGAGATTATACATGCTTTTATTGTTTTTCCTTTTGGTTTTGTGTAGCACTTAAGGAAGCTCTCCTAAGGGAAATCTCACTTTGCTCTAGGTTACAATATAACAAAGTTAGAGGTTCTATTTAATTTTAAATTTTTTATTATTTTTGTAAGATTTATTTATTTGGGAGAATGAGAGAGAGCAAGAAGGAAGAGGGGCAGAGAGAGAGAAAACAAATCTAAAGCTGACTCCAGGCTGAGCATGGAGCCTGACCTGGGGCTCAATCCCAGGACCCTGGGATCATGACCTGAGCTGAAATCAAGAGTTGGATACTTAAAAAACTGAGCTACCCAGGCACCCCATGTTAGATGTTTTAAAATGAGAAACTGTTACTTACTTTTTCCTAGACTTCTGTCAGTAGGCTATAGAGTCATCACTTTCTAACTGAGTTTCTCTAGTATAAATAGTGGGCTTCTAATTATTTCTAATAGGAGATACTGAATTAATCAATAGCAGGTTTTGAATTAGAGGCCTACTTACCCTACCAGAAAGCCTGATGAGATCTTCAAAGCCAAACAGTGGCAACTTATGAAATTTAGGCATTGATGAGCTTGTTGTTGTTGGTTTTTTTTTTTTTTTTTTGATAAAAAATTATAAACAGTCAAAATAAAGATTGATGGCTTTGAATTGGTGAATCTGTAGGACTCTTTGTTTCTTTCATTTCTGTAACTTGTATGAACACCTTCATTAAGTCAGTTGTCAATTTTAAAGGTAGGAGGTAAGAGGTTCCATCCTTTTTATTAATTTCAGCATCTGTTAGCATGATTTAATGTGCAGTTGCTGGAATAATTGGAATTACTACCTTCACGTTCTCTGTGAACATTAAGGGAAGAAGCACATCATATATTTTACTACACACCCTGCTTAGACACAGTTGAAAATGAGGACAGGAGGCATTCAGTGAGTATGATGCACCAAAAATACTGATTGAAATTGGAGCCCATATGAATCAACACTGCCTGTTTTCCTTTTCTTTTGTACCTTGGATATCTTCCCCCATGAAATCAGAAAAACAACGTTTAGCCTAGATACCAGTGTTTGTACAGGTTGGGAAATGATTTCTCTGCTTTATTTGCATGTAAAGGAAGTATCAAAATTGATCGGTGCCTATCCAACTTGAGAAAACTGCTTAGCAAAGCTTATATTAATTGTGTATACTGTCTTCTATTTCTATACCCACTTTAGACTGAAATAGCAGGTTTTTTCATATATACCATATTAGGTGCTTAGTTAGAACTTCTGTCTTGCTATTAAAGCTTGCTCGTCTTTTTTTCTTAAAATATAATAAGAAAGGGAAAACAGTTGATAGCAAGAGGCTCGTAAGGATCAGTACTATCGAAGTTGTTATTAAAATAAATTTCTTCTTTTTTCCCTATCTTCTATTGATGTTTAGTCATAATGGTACATGTTCTATCCAGCCTCACAAAGTAAACCAAATTGAAACTTTTATATTTTTAAAGATTTATTTATTTATTTGAGAGAGAGACATAGTGTGCCTGAGTGGAGGGAGGTACAGAGGGAGAGATTCTTCAAGCTGACTTCTGCTGAGCTTGGAGCCTGATGCAGGGCTCTGTCTCATGACCCAGGAGCTGAAACCAAGAGTCCAACACTCAACCGGCTGGGTCACTCAGGTGCCCCCTGAAACTTTTATTTATTTATTTATTTTTGCTTATTTGTTTTTTAAAGATTTTATTTATTTATTTGACAGAGAGAGATACAGCTAGAGGGAACACAAGCAGGGGGAGCGGGAGAGGGAGAAGCTGAGCAGGGAAACTGATGTGGGGCTCGATCCCAGGACCCTGGGATCATGACCAGGCGCCCCCAACTGGAACTTTTAAATAGCAGACAATGTAAATGCAATCAGTCTCAAAAGGTTTAGATCTCAGTTCTCTAAAACCCACAACTATTTCCATATAAACCCTGTGATACCTTAAGCATGGTAAAGTAAATCTCTTTCTCCCAGCAAACATTAACTTAAAAGTTATTCAAAGATAAAATAATTCCTTTCCAAATTTGGAACAATTTTTCTGAAATGAACATAGCCTCTTCAACACAGTTAAGGTGTGGTTTTTTTTGTTTTTGTTTTTCACTTATAAAAATTAGAGAAAAACATTTTCAAATTTTTAGGAGTATCATTTACAGTTCAATCCTGGTATGGTATCAGAATTGCCTAGTTTTTCTAATATGGTATCCACTATCTACCAGTGGCTATTTAAATCTAAATTAAAATAACTAAAATTAATTAACATTTAAAAGTCAGTTGCTTAGTCACAGAAACAAGATTACAAGTGCTCAAAGCAGCATTTGGCTGTGGGCTAGGTATTGGACAGGTGAGACTGAACATTCCCATTATTGCCAAAAGTTCCATTGCATGGCACTGAATAGGGCATTCCATTGGTGGTAGATCACAATTTTAGCACTTTCCCCAGTAGTTTCCTAATATTTACAGGTATTTTCTACTTCCCTCCTATAAAAAAGAAATATTGCTTATCAGACTCAGTGTTTTTTTCTCTATCAAATAATTTCTCTAATTAAAAATATTAATGGTCAGGATTTGAAATAACTAGGTGAGGATAGAAGCATGTTTAAAGTTTTAAAAAGTCTTTATTAAATCTTAAAAATGTATGCCAAAATATCTTTCTTTTTTTGATAAAAGACCTTATTGGGGCGCCTGGTTGGCTCAGTGAGTTAAAGCCTCTGCCTTCAGCTCAGGTCATGATCCCAGGGTCCTGGGATCAAGCCCCGCATCGGGCTCTCTGCTCAGCAGGGAGCCTGCTTCCCTTCCTCTCTCTCTGCCTGCCTCTCTGCCTTCTTGTGATCTCTGTCTCTCAAATAAATAAATAAAATCTTTAAAAAAAAAAAAAGACTTTATTGAGAGAGGAGGAGGAGCAGGCAGAGGAAGAAATAGGCTCCCTGCTGAGCAAAGAGCAGCAGGCAGAGGAAGAAATAGGCTCCCTGCTGAGCAAGGAGCCAAATTTGGGACTTGATCCCCCGATCCTGGAATCATGACCTGAGTGGAAGGCAGGTGCTTAACTGACTGAGTCACCGAGGGATCCCTAGTTGTGAATCTTTAAGGAGAGACTGATAGAATGTTTGCAGTCTAAGACTGCCAATACCGAAACAGCCTAAAGTTGTGTATGATTTGTGAGGTTTTCTTTCTTTCTTTCTGTCTGTCTGTCTGTCTTTCTTTCTTTCTTTCTTTTTCTTTCTGTCTTTCTGTCTTTCTTTAGATTTATCTATTTATTTGAGAGAGAAGGAGAGAGCTAGCGCAAGCACGTGTTTGTGTGGAGTGAGGGGTGGGAGGGGCAAAGGGTGAATGAGAAACTTCAACAGACTCTGCAGTCCTGTCACGTGGCTCTATCCCACCATTCTGAGTCCACAACCTGAGCTGAAACCAAGAGTTAGTTGCTCAACCAACCGTACCACCTGGGTGCCCCTGTGAGATTATTTTTCTTATGTAATAGAAAATAGATTTTTTAATGGAAAATTTTTTATTGTATAATTACACCTTGGAAAGTACAAACACAGCAAAAACATTAAACTGATATATAAATGAATGATTAAATATTTAATGACTATTTCAATGAATTTTAGAGTTAAGCAGCATATATTTCTTTTTTTGTTGTTTTTTAAGATTTTTTATTTATTTATTTGACAGAGAGATAGAGATTACAAGTAGGCAGAGAGGCAGGCAGAGGGAGAGGGGGAAGCAGGCTCCTTGCTCAGAAAAGGCCCGATGTGGGGCTCAATCCCAGGACCCTGAGACCATGACCTGAACCAAAGTCAGAGGCTTAACTCACTGAGCCACCCTGGTGCCCCAAGCAACATATATTTCTATGTTCAAATGTGAGTGAGGTGAGAAAAAGTAGGTCTTCTACTCATTTATTCCTATGATTCTTTTCAATAAGCCAGGTAGGGATAGGCATCCTTACTTTGTGTATGTTGAGACTTTAATGGTGTATGTTAAAACCAGTTACATAAGGAAAAACTTTCTGTTTTGGGTCAGAAGAAGAGGAAAAATAAAGATAGTTATATGTTAATTACTGAAAGATTGCTTATATAATTGTATGTCTTGATTTATCTCACAGCTTAACACTGGTAGGTGTTTTCTAAGTATAAATATAGTTGAGATTTTTCCTGTGCATATTTACTGAAATGGTAACTTATATAGAAATAGCACATAACCAATATATTAGTTGAATTATGTTTTCACAAAATGTAATATTACTTTTTATATGTGTAATTTGAATATATTTCCCAGTTTCAAGATGATTTTAAAGAATTACCTTTCCTTGTAAAAGCCACTTAAGATTTTTATGAGAAGCTTTAAGATTTGTCTGGCTTTATCTAGTGTCATTTTAATTTCATGTGTTTTTTTCTTATGCATTTGCACATACCAGTAAGCCATGTGTAAAAATTGTTACCATGATGAAGGAATGCTTTTACTAGTTTTTTATGCTATTAGTTTTAGAGCTTTAAAAATAGTGTGCAGTTTTAGCTATACATATAGTCTTAATTACCTTGTATTTTTTTTTTTCAAAATAAAATGGAACATTTATTTTTATTTTTTTATTCAGTCACAAATATTGTTTGAATGTAACTAATTTAAAAAACTTTAATACTTTTTTGAATAACAGAGTTTTATAAAAAGTATAATTGCTTCTTTCATAAGACTTTTTGTATTGACATTTTATCATCACAGGGCTTTATAGTGTGTGTGCGTGTGTGTGTGTGTGCGTGCAACCTGGGGCTTGGACTCAAAATCCTGAAATGAAGTGTCACATGAAACCAGGAGTCAAATGCTCTACTGACCAAGCTATCCAGGTGTCCCACAAGACTTTTTTATATTGATTTAAGTTGAGAACATAATGATAGAAAGTAACTACTTGAAGGCAGGTCTTTGGAAATACAGGGTAAAATGTGTGTTGGCAGAATGGAATGGCTGAAAGGTGTGAGATAAAAAAGGAACCAAGGAAAACTCAGTTCTCTATGCTTGGACAAGTCATGTAAGCTCTCTAACATCTATTTCCATGAATTGTTATGAGGATTTGATGAAACAATATATGAAGGCCCATTATGAATATTAAAACACCATAATATTAAAACATAAAACATTTAAAAGTTTACCTTAAGTCATGCCTTGTTAATTGAGAAATTTCAAAAAAGCTTAGATTTTATAGGGGTAAGAACTCTAAGCTCTCCATAGTTCAGTAAGTAGTTTAACTTCTAAGTTCCCTTGGGCTTATTGTGTATAGTTCCTTCCCAGTGATATTTTCAATCTTTACTAGTTTTGTATCTCTTCATAAGAATGAGCCCAAGGCCATTTCTCCTATTAATTGATAATAAATTGATCACTTTCTAGCCTTAAGATGAATACTAATCTGATCACAGAGAAAGTCATCTATAAAAAGGACCTGTCTCTTGTTTGTAGTATATTTGAGACACAGTGATTCTCTTCTTAGTAAATATTTGAAATAAAAAAGCAACCCAAAAGTCCTATAGCTTATTTACTAATATGTTGTTATGTTATGTTATGTTATGTTATGTTATGTTATGTTATGTTAATCATGGGGTGTTGCTGATTATAAACAAAACATAATCTGTCATGCTATAATAAGTAATGACCCATCAACAAGAACCTGAAGTGCCTCATGCTTTATTTCTGTCACATCAGTTGTAACTTTCCTGACATCTTTAGATTGACTTATGGCATCAAGAAAGACAAAAATTCTAAACAAATATTTTAGTTTCTGAAATTACTTACGTAAATATGATTCAGCTAAAGGCTATTTCTGTTTTCCTATTGCAGATTTCTCAACAGTGATGTCACAAGATTGACCACATTGATCACAGTAAGAACAAAATGATAATTAATCTTTTAAGGATGTTTTCTCCAGAATGAGTATAGGGTTGGAAAATATTTATAATTTTATTCTTTCTTTCAGCAAACAATTAAATGTTTATATTTTCAATGAAACACATCTCATACTTCTAGTTAGTATTTTAAGTACTAAGAAAATTGCTTTAAATTATTTAAAAGCATTTAAAATGAAAAATTACTTTTAATTTAAAACTGAAATTATATGCTTAATTATATTAATGTATTTCAGTGTGAATCATCTGAACATCCTATTTTAAAAATTTCTGTCTTTACTAAAAAATAACAGAACATTTAAGATAACTCCATAATAGGAAAAAATTTACAAAGATAAAATTACTTGAGATTGTAATCACTTATTAAGAAAAGACTGTAAACAGCCTTGAAAGGATTCTTAAGCTTGCTTAAATTTTTCATTGATATTTAAATGATTTATAGAGAGTCTTCCAAATATGGAGAGTTGTTGAAAAGAGATAGTTCTCATAAGTAACTGATACTTCTCTTTATTTTAAAGTATTAATCTCTACTATATAAAAGGATAAGGAAACAACATTTCTTAAAGAAAAAACTGTATCCAAGGTCTTGATCCACATTATTATAAAATTACTAAATAGTAAAAAAATATTATTTTTGGAAAATTCTTTTAAATAACACAAATAAATTTGAATTATTTACTCAATCTGTTTCTTTAATCCTGTTCTAATTGTTCATTAATTATATAAACAGTAATTATCAGAAACATAAATTCATAATATTTATATTTGTATTTTAACATTTTTCTAAAAAACTTTAAAAAAACCTGGTCTACTTTTTTAAGCTTGAAGAGAACTTTTATTGTATTTTTAAGCGCTTTATCATCAAGTATACATATGCTCAGATGTTTATCTCCTAGTCATTCATTTTCCTAAGGCATCACATTAGCTATCTCTGATATGCAGCTCTTTGCTTGTTTGTTTTTTCCTTAATCAGAACTTTATTGCCCTAACTGAATATTTTACAACAAAATATTAATGTATTTCTATAATAACCTTCTGCTTAGTGTTGAGTACATTTCAGTCAAGGAGGTTAACATTGGCATTGGATGAAAATGATTTTTAATTTGAAAATGCTGGCTCTTGCTGTACATTTTTAGGGTAACATTAAGAGAGTATGTAATTGCAAGTGTTCTAAATTCAAGAATTTCAGTAAGAGAGGTAGTATCCAATATTATCTGATATAATATAAGGGAAAGACTAAGAAGTATTCATTTGAGATATTCATAAGTGACTGATAGTAAAAACCCTTAATTTGTAATAATATTAGGGCTATGAGGCCTTCTCCAGCCCCTTGAGCCAAGAGAAGAGGGTAGATTTCAACACTGATTCCCATTGAGGGGACTGTGGAGAGAGTAGGTCAAGCATTGACCATGGGGCAGAAATAAAGTGAGACCAGGAAAGGGCTGATATGCTCAGAGGAAATGGAGGTTAAGGGACTAGTCAGAAGTAGATAAGCTGATAAATTGAGATGATAAAGTAATAGCTGAAAGAGTAGAATATTGTGGCTGGGTGGGGGGAGGATATTATAGATTGTTTCAGAGCTGAAGCTGTAATGAGTCTTTGTGTATTACATAATATACATTTTTTATAGTTTTGCCCCAGAAATTTTCAGAACTCAGGAGGATTGCTATTTTTCCCAAGTTATAATCCATAAAAGTGTTCAGATCTTCTAACTGCTCTCTCATCTTCCTGGCCATCATCAATTCTCTTGAAGTCTATGCATCTTCAGTTTAATCTTATCAAAGCATTGCTGACTCTTTCACTTTTTTACTTGAAGATGTTTAGTGACTTCCCATTTCCTCCAAGATCAAATCTAGATATTCTAACTTGGTATTCAAGCTCCTCAATTTGGGTGTAACATATTTCCCAGCTGATTATTGTATTGTTCCAGAATCCTACATTCTACCCAACATGGACTACATACTCCACATCAAAAATTGATTTTGGTTCCATACTTACATTCCTGTCATTGCCTTCCCCTAGAATATTCTTTTTAATTTTTTAATTTTTTATTTTTTATATACATATAATATATTTTTATCCCCAGGAGTACAGGTCTGTGAATCGCCAGGTTTACACACTTCACAGTACTCACCATAGCACATACCCTCCCCAATGTCCATAACCCCACCCCCCTTCTTGTAACCCCCCTCCCCCCAGCAACCCTCAGTTGCTTTTTTTTTTTTTTTAAAGATTTTATTTTTAAGTAATCTCTACACCCAGTGTGGGGATCAAACTCACAACCCCAAGATCAAGAGGTAAATGCTCTACCAGCTTAGCCAATTAGGCTCCTCTCTGTAGAATATCATTTTTCTATTTTAGGCTTTTAGTTTTTTCTGATGAACTCAGAACTCTCCTCTAATAACCTGTCAACATGTAATCATTCTTTGAGGCCTTCCCTAAGCATCCTAATGGAAAATGATCCTCTTTCCCTAGTAGTTTCTTAATGCTTAATTTTTATTATTCCTATGTTACTGGTAACATATATTTTCTTTTATTTTATGTATTTTAATATTTATTTTTCACTGTGCTAAGCAAATGAGCATTCAACCAATGTTTGCTGGTAATCATAAATACCCCCAAAAGAGCTTAATTAATTAGCATCTTTAGTTTTTCTATATAAAAATTAAAATAAGGATATTAATACATGAATATCCAAAAGGTGAATCATAGGAAGCAAGTTAGATGGGAAAGAATGTATGTTTTAGAACTAAAGAGAGCTTGGGGCTTCTGGGTGTCTCAGTTGGTTAAGCATCTGACTCTTGATTTTAGTTCTAGTCATGATCTCAGGGTCTAGCCCCTTGTTGGGCTCCATGCTCAGCAGGGAGTCAGCTCAAGATTCTTTCTCTCTCCCTCTGCCCTTCCCCTCCTCACTCTTTTTCTAAAATAAATAAATAAATCTTTTAAATTTTTTAATTTTTAATTTTTGTTACTTTTAAAAGATTTTATTTATTTATTTGACAGACAGGGAGAGAGAGAGAGACATCAGGAGGAGATGCAGGGGTAGGGGGAGATGCAGGCTTTCCACTGAGCAGAGAAGGCAAATATTTAACCGACTGAGCCACCGAGGTGTTCCCTGCCCACCCCCACACCGTTATTTTAAAAAGAACTAGAGAAAGTTCAAGTATTGATGCCACTTATACCAGGTATGGGACCCATAGCAAGTGAACCTCTTTGTACTTCAGTATCTTCACCTGTAAAATGATGTTACTTACATTTAAAAGGATTGCTATGCAAGATTTAAATATAATGCGTTTCAACTTTCTTCCCTCTTACTTAACTTTATATATGGCTCCTTCGCACATACATGAAGGGAGATGAAATCAGGTGTAAATGTCAGGGATATACCCCAAACATCCAAATTTACCTTATTCACACATTGTGGCCCTTTTGTCTGTAAGTTTCAGTAAATGAATTTCTACTTTCTACATTACATATATATTTTTTTAAAGATTGATATTTATTTATTTGACAGAGATCACAAGTAGGCAGAGAGGCAGGCAGAGAGATGGGGGGAAGCAGGCTCCCCGCTGAGCAGAGAGCCCAATGCAGGGCTCGATCCCAGGACACTGGGATCATGACCTGAGCCGAAGGCAGAGGCTTAACCCACTGAGCCACCCAGGTACTCCTACATTACATATGTTTATGATAACTTAATCGATATATGAATTCCAGCAAGGAGACTGATTAGATCTTTTGATACAAGGTGCTTTTATTTAGAGAAAGAGTTAGACCTCAGTAGAATATTAAGATCCTAAAAGGCTAGAATGAACTTTAGAATGGCTCAGATTGTGCTGCATTCCCCTTATGCAACAGATGAAAAAATCAAGGTCCAGAGAGTTGAAAGGGAGGTAATATGTGTTAAGAACATGAACTGAGGTCAGAAAAACCTTTGTTTAAAGGTTGTGATCTTGAGTCCATTACATAGTCTAAGATCCATTTTTTCCTCTCTAAAGCAGAGATAATATTTATATCTCTAGGAGTGCTGTGAATGTTAAATGACATCATGTTTATAAAGCATAGCACAGAGGCAGATACATACTAAATTCTCTTGACCACTCATTGTATCATCATCGTAGATGATGATACCATCACTTGTAAAGTTACTTTTCTCAAGTCACATAGGGTGAGATCTTAGCTTAACCTGATTTTGCTTTATTCTACCATAATTTTTAGTATGGTTTTGTGATCGCATCTACTTGATTAAAAATCTCTAAACAGCATTGGGGTTTAGAGAGCTCAGTCAAATTATCTGCCTTTGGCTTAGGTCATGATCTCTGGGTCCTGGGATTGGGTCCTTGGGTCAAGCCCCATGTCAGGCTCCCTGCTTAGTGGGTTGCTTGGTTCTCCCTCTCTATCTTCCTCTCCCCCTGCTTGTGCTCTCTTGCTTCTTCTCTCTCTCAAATAAAGAAAACTTTTAAGAAATTAAATAAATTAATTAAGTAAATAAAAATCTCTGAATAGCATTTATAGGAAGTATTGTAAAATAACTCATAGATTTTTTTTATTCTCAAATCTTTCCAGATTCTTTGTCTTCTTTGAGAATATTTAAGCAATTTCACTTAAACGCAGTTTATTAGTGTGTAATTTCATTACTATACTAGCTATACTTTTAAATATTATGATTTAACTTTTTACTATATATTTTAATAATATTACAGAGCAAGTTTGAAAATAAAATGGCCTTTTCTCATTTTGTTTTGCTTTGTTCTGTTTTTGTTTTTAAAGAGAGAGAGAGAGAGAGAGTACTTAACATATGTGCACAAGCAGGGGTATGGACAGAGGGACAGGGAGAGGGAATCTTAAGCAGGCTCCATGCCCAGTGTGGAGCCTGATGGGGGCCAGTCTTACAACCCTGAGATCATGACCTGAGCTGAAATCAAGAATTGGATGCTTAATAACTGAACCACCCAGGTGCCCCAAGCCTTTTCTGGTTTTATTAATATTCCTTTTACCCTTTGTAATTTTATTATAAATATTACTTATATTTTACAGAGACTCATCTCTACCAACAGAAATATTTCACTTAAAAATTGAAATTTAGGGTCCCCTGAGTGGCTCAGTCAGTAGAGTGTGCAACTTTTGATCTTGGGGTCTTGAGTTCAACTGCCACGTTGGACAGAGAGATCACTTAAAAGCAAATGATTAAAGTTTTGTTTGTTAGTTTGTTTTAAAGGCAGAAAAGGAGCACCTGAGTGGCTCAGTGGGTTAAAGCCTCTGCCTTCAGCTCAGGTCATGATCTCAGGGTCCTGGGATTGAGTCCTGCATCTGGTTCCCTGCTCCACGGGGAGCCTGCTTCTCCCTTGCCCTCTGCCTCTTACCCTGCTTGTGTTCTCTCTCACTCTCTCTCATTCTCTCTGGGTCAAATAAATAAATAAATCTTTAAAATGATTAAGAATTGAAATTTAGAAGGAATTATTAGACCACTTTACAATGTACACACTACTAGAAATATTGGAAGTAGATAGCAAATTTAAAATGTCGGCTACCGACCACAGATAAGATGTAATGAAGTGTCATAGTGACTGATGATTGTCCCTTAATGTTGATTTTCCCCATCCACTAATTCTTTCCTAGCATATCAATACCTGGAGTAAAAATATTTCCCAGCTTCCCTTGAATCTAGATGTGATCGTGGGACTAAGGTCTGGCTAGAGATAAATAAGCAGAAGTACTATATACAACTTAAGGGAAAGGTTGTATTCCCTCTTTTTCCCCCATTCTTCCTTACTGGCTGAAATGTGGACATGGTAACTGGAAATGAGTGGAAACCCCAAACCAAGAATGGGCAAGAAATAAAAGAGAAAGTCTCTAATATCTTCAGGATGTTACCTTGTCTATATCCGCACTGGTGCCTGCATCTGGACTTCCTTGATATGACAGAGATAAACTTTCTTTTTCTTTTCAGAAATAAGTGTATTTATTGATTTAAATACTCTCTATAGGAGTATAACTCAAAAGAAGCATTTATTGTTTCATACATCTCTTACAATATCTGTGATGTATAACTAACACAAATAATGGGTTTGTTGAATGAAATGGATGCAATAGTGTGTGAATTTAATAACCAATTTTATTATTTCTGCTTTGCTAATTTGTTCTTTTTACACTTCTACATGAAGAAAACCAAAAAAACAAACAAATAAAAAAAAACCAAGCCCCTTAGTTTTGTCAGTTATTTACAATGATTATATAAATGTTCTATTTGTTTAGTTTTTAAAATTTTTCTTTTTTTTAATAATTTTTCATTTTTTAAATAAACATATAATGTATTATTAACCCCAGGGGTACAGGTCTGTGAATCACCAGGTTTACAGACTTCACAGCACTCACCATAACACATACACTCCCCAATGTCTGTAACCCCCCATCCTCTCCCTTCCCCCCTCCCCCATTTGCTCACAAAGTTTGCTTTGTGAGATAAGAGTCTCTTATGGTTTGTCTCCCACCTGATCACATCTTGTTTCATTTATTATTTTCCTACCCCCCAAACCCCCCACATTGCATCTCTACTTCCTCATATCAGGGAGATCATATGATAGTTGTTTTTCTCTAATTGACTTATTTCGCTAAACATAATATCCTCTAGTTCCATCTACATCATCGCAAATGGCAAGATTTCATTTCTTTTGATGGCTGCATAGTATTCCATTGTGTATGTGTGTGTGTGTGTGTGTACCACATCTTCTTTATCCATATATCTGTTGATGGACATCTAGATTCTTTCCATAGCTTGGCTATTTTGGACATTGCTGCTATAAACATTCGGGTGCATGTGCCCCTTCAGATCACTACGTTTGTATCTTTAGGGTAAATACCCAGTAGTGCAATTGCTGGGTCATAGGTTAGCCCTATTTTCAACTTTTTGAGGAACCCTCATGCTGTTTTCCAGAGTGGTTGTACCAGCTTGCATTCCCTTCAACCATGTAGGAGGGTTCCCCTTTCTCCACATCCTCGCCAGCATCTGTCATTTCCTGACTTGTTAATTTTAGCCATTCTGACTGGTGTGAGGTGGTATCTCATTGTGGTTTTGATTTGTATTTCCCTGATGCCGAGTGATGTGGAGCACTTTTTCACGTGTCTGTTGGCCATCTGGATGTCTTCTTTGCAGAAATGTCTGCTCATGTCCTCTGCCCATTTCTTGATTAGATTATTTGTTCTTTGGGTGTTGAGTTTGCTAAGCTCTTTATAGATTTTGGATACTACCCCTTTATCTGATATGTCGTTTGCAAATATCTTCTCCCATTCTGTCAGTTGTCTTTTGGTTTTGTTAACTGTTTCCTTTGCTGTGCAAAAGCTTTTGATCTTAATGAAGTACCAATAGTTCATTTTTGGCCTTGCTTCCCTTGCCTTTGGCGATGTTCCTGAGAAGACGTTGCTGTGGCTGAAGTCGAAGAGGTTGCTGCCCATGTTCTCCTCAAGGATTTTGATGGATTCCTTTCTCACATTGAGGTCCTTCATCCATTTTGAGTCTATTTTTGTGTGTGGTGTAAGGAAATAGTCCAATTTCATTTTTCTGCATGTGGCTGACCAATTTAACCAACACCATTTGTTGAAGAGGGTGTCTTTTTTCCACTGGACGTTCTTTCCTGCTTTGTCGAAGATGAGTTGACCATAGAGTTGAGGGTCTATTTCTGGGCTCTCTCTTCTGTTCCATTGATCTATGTGTCTGTTTTGTGCCAGTGCCATACTGTCTTGATGATGACAGCTTTGTAATAGAGCTTGATGTCTAGAATTGTGATGCACCAACTTTCGCTGGCTGGCTTTCTTTCTTTCTTTCTTTTTAAGATTTTATTTATTTGACAGGCAGAGATCACAAGTAGGCAGAGAGGCAGGCAGAGAGAAAGGAGGAAGCAGACTCCCTGCTGAGCAGAGAGCCCCACTAGGGGCTCCATCCCAGGACCCTGGGATCATGACCTGAGCAGAAGCTTTAACCCACTGAGCCATCCAGGCCCCCCATCTTTTTCAATATTCCTTTGGCTATTCGAGGTCTTTTCTGGTTCCATCTACATTTTAGGATTATTTGTTCCATTTCTTTGAAATAAATGGATGGGATATTGATAGGGGTTGCATTAAATGTGTAGATTGCTTTAAGTAGCATAGACATTTTCACAAGAGATAAACTTAATTTTTTGTAAGCCACTGGTTTCAGGTTTTCTGTCTCTTGTGCCTAAAACTAATCCTGACACACCAAAATAATTTGACAAATTATATGCCATTGTTAAAATGTCTTTGGTTTGTTTATATTTCATTTACTTTTACTGAACTCTGCTGTAACTTTCATAGGTTGGATTTTAGGAGAAAAATAGGAAAGGGAATGATTCACTGTGTCTAGGGAAGGAGACTAACTAAACTTTTTTTTTTTTTTTTTTTTTTTTTTTTTTTTTTTTTGAGACTAACTAAACCTTAACAGAGTAGGATGACATCTGGGCTAGATTTTTGAAGTATGAGTTGGAAGAAAACACTAAATCCAAAGGATACATGCACCCCTTTGTTAATGCAGCATTATTAACAGCCAAGATATGGAAGCAACCTAAGTGTCCATTGATAGGTGAATGGTAAGGAAGATCTGGTAAATGTGTGTGTGTGTATACACGAAGTAGAGAAATCAGCCATTTCCAAAAGGAGTACACACACACACACACACACACACACACACACAGGAATATTATGCTGCCATAAAAAGGATGTAATCATGCCATTTGTGACAACATAGATAGACCTAGAGGGTATTATTCTAAATGAAATGAGTAAGACTGAGAAAGACAAATACCATATGATTTCACTCATGTTTAAAACACTCATGTTAAAAAACAAAACAAATGAATAAACAAAGAAAAAGCTTTATCACACCTATAAATACAGAGAACAAACTGATGGTTGCCAGAGGGGAGTATGGAATGAATAAGTCACAGGAATGAAAGGCACAGCATAAGAAATATAGAAAATGATGTTATAATAGGGTTGATGGTGACAGATGGTAGCTATACTTGTGATGAGCATCACATAATGTATAAACTTGTTGAATCACTATGTTGTACACCTGAAACTTATGTAATATTTTGTGTCAACTATGCTCAAATAAAAATAGTTTTGTTTGATTTTTAAAGGAAGAGAATCCAGAAAGAGGAAATAGGCATACAGATTTGGAAAGAATGTATGTTCCAGGAAATGAAAATATTTTGGATGGTGCTGTTGAAATATAAAATTTGAGGAAATAAATGAGCCTAAAGTTTAGATCTTGTAGGAGTTTACTTACCAAGAAGTTTGGTAAGTACCCTTGCAAAGGTACCTAGCAGAGAGTTCTTTAATATTATACATAAATTTAATTTAATAATATATATATTTTTTCTTTATATTTATTCTTACTTTTTCATGGTTTTTCCATTAAGTATTTTTTTAAAAAATGTATTTTCTAGAAGTGTTTAGAAAGGAAGTATAAAACGAATAATTTTTTATTAATTTTTTAAAAAATGGTAGGTGCTTTCTAGTTGAGCCTTTATTATTAGTTTACAGATGACTAAACTGAGACTCAAAAAAGTTAAAGTATCTTTCCCAGTGTATTCTACTGACAGATAAGTCATTATTTGCAAAGTAGAGAAATCAGCCATTTCCAGAAATCTGCCATGTATTCACTGACTTTTTTTTTCTACTTTTTTAAAATACCAAATGCAGATGTGTATATTTGGATAAAAGACACCCCCTCCCCACCCCTGAGGCACCTGGGTGGCTCAGTGGGTTAAGCCTCTGCCTTCAGCTCAGGTCATGGTCTCAGGGTCCTGTGATCGAGCCCTGCATCGGGCTCTCTGCTCAGCAGGGAGCCTGCTTCCCCCTCTTTCTGCCTGCCTCTCTGCCTACTTGTGATCTCTCTCTCTGTCAAATAAATAAATAAAAACTTTAAAAAAAGACACCCCCCACCTCCCATTGCCAAAGCTTCTCCAGCAAAAGTTGCACCATTATACCATTGATGGAGCTAAACCCATGCATTGTATTCTCAGTGAGAGACTGTAGATATAAATGATACTATGCTGCAGAGACCCAACTAAACTTCTTTGAACAATTGGAAGTATACAATGTTACAGGCTCATTTGGTTTCAAAATCAGTTCTTACCTAAAAATTCTGAATGAGCTACTGTTTAATAAATATGCTTAAGAAAAGAAAAAGGCAATAATCTTAACATAGTCTAGGAAAAATTATAGAAGCATGAGAGAATAGAAAAGAAAGTTTTCTACTTTGGTTTGGTGGTTTTTGGTTTTTTTTCTTTCTTTCTTTATTTTTTTTCTGTAATTAGTAGTGAGTTTAATACAGCCCAGAGTCTGCTGGGTAGTCTCTCCATTTGTTTCCCTTTCCTCACGTGCTCTCACTCTCAAATAAATAAATTTTTTTTAAGTTTAATACAAATATTCCTGATGCTGTCCTTATGGGAATGCATTTTTTTCAAGTGCATTTTAAAAACATTACATCAGTAGCTATATTTCTATCATAATATAAGACAGTGCAGGTAAACTTTTCCACATGCAAATTGTACCATCTATTTATTTATAATTTTATTCTCCAATTTGCTTTCATCTCAGGAAAATCTACTTAACTTTTATTCACAAAATTCATGGTTTTTGTCTCTTTATTGCCTCATTACTGAATACTTCAGGGTTGTATTTTTTAAATTCTAGTCCTTTCATCAAAGTTCATAATTCCATAGCTCAGTCTATATCAAACTTCCTCTCATCTCTGAAACAGTTTTTGCTGATTATAGTTCTATTTTATTTGCTCCTTGACTAACAATTTGAAAGTCTGCATTGGTGTTCTAGAAACTGTGAGAGAAGAGAATGATGTACAACAAAATTAAATTTCAAGTCACTTTAATTCAGAAAATATTTACCTCGTCCTTTCATATTTTTAGTGTGGAACTTATAGAAAGGAAACTTTATAAAACTTTCACACTTGACAGTAAACTCAAATGTCACAGTTCCCCTCAAATGTTACCTCTTCCATAAAACCTACAGATCCTGGGGCACCTGGGTGGCTCAGTGGGTTAAAGCCTCTGCCTTCAGCTCAGGTCATGATTCCAGGGTCCTGGGATTGAGCCCCGCATCGGGCTCTCTGCTCAGCGGGGAGCCTGCTTCCCCCTCTTTCTTTCTGCCTGCCTCTCTGCATACTTGTGATTTCTGTCAAATAAATAAATAAAATCTTAAAAAACAAAAACAAAAACCTACGGATCCCCCTTGCAGCTGGAATTAATACCCCATCATTTCTACCTTTCACGTATTTGTTATTTCTGTCATAGTAGTGTTCTCCAACACTACCTTGGACCTGAGTACATTCTCTGTTGAAAGAGGGTCTGCTACAATAGCTTACAAGAATATTCTTTTATCACCTGGGATGCTTACCTTATAACCAATTACTTCCATGAACTTTCAGGGCTATGATTGTATTTAATTATGTCAGTTTAATAAGAAAAGAACAAAAATAGATTTGACATGTACAAGTAGTTCATTTGTACCAAGTGAAGGCCAGATGACATCAGAGTGAACTAAATTAAAGCTCTCTAGTAGTTTGAGTAGAAAGAAATGGTGGCAATATTCAATTGTCCAGGGAACATTAGATTGTAAGATAGGTGTGCCAAACAAAAATGTAACTGGAAAATAATGGGGAAGTAGCAATCTTTCATTTTAGCAAAAACATCTTATGGTACCAGTTTGAAATCTGTTAGTTTTGTGGCTTTTTGGGGGGGCGGGTTGAGGTGGGGACAGCATGTGCAGGTGGGATGGGGCTACAGGCAGAGGGAAAGAGAGAGAGAGAGAATCATAAGTAGGCTCCATGCCCAGTGCAGAGCCTGACTGGGCACTCAGTCTCACAACCGTAAGATCATGACATGAGCCAAAATCAAGAGTTGAATGCTTAACCAACTGGGCCACCCAGGCACTCCTAGTTTTGTAGCTTTATGTGCAAACTTTGTAAATATGTTTTGGTAGTATGTTGAATTAGATCTAATACACAGAAAGAGTTTATCCTTATCCATAGTTTTACCTTTTCTATGTATTTCAGTAATATAATAATTTAATTAATTTCAGTCTACCCATGTGTTCACCAGACATTTTTTCTCCATTTGTAAGGGTCTATCCATAAGTTTCAGAAACATTCTTCTAAAGCTCTTATCTGCCTTATGAGATGTGTTGTGTGTTTGCCTACTTCAACTGTTAGACTGTAGAGTCTTTACCATCTAGTAACGGCATAGATTATATTTTATTCATTCTTACAGTTCTCTTAGAGTCTGTTTGAATGCTTTGTGTCCAGTAGTGGCACAGCAGAAATTTATTCCATAAACTGTCATGTGCTGGTGTTTCTTAGTGTGTTAATGACCAGAATGGATAAATGCATAGAAAACATAAAAAGAATATACAATTTAACAATTTGAAATTCATACAGGTTAGGAAATTCTTTTTAAATTAAATATCCCCTAGGATTTTGACCACTTACCATATTGTATGAATTACTTGAAATTGGTAAAGGATTGGGATGCCTGGGTGGCTCAGTTGGTTAAGCAGCTGCCTTCGGCTCAGGTCATGATCCCAGTGTCCTGGGATCGAGTCCCACGTCGGGCTCCTTGCTCCGCAGGGAGCCTGCTTCTTTCTCTGACTTTGCCTTCCACTCTGTCTGCCTGTGCTCGCTCTCGCTCGCTCGCTCTCTGACAAATAAATAAATAAAATCTTTAAAAAAAAAAAAAGAAAGAAATTGGTAAAGGATCTTTAGGTTAGTAGGAGGAAAATGAAAGATTACATGGCAGGCTAGAACTGAATATGGAGATGTAACCAGAGGGCTTTAGGGAGCAAGATGGTGCATTGTTGCAAAAATGTAGTTTTATTTTTATGTAGTTAGGGCAGCTTGAGATCATTGGTTTCTCAAGGAAAAGGAGACACTGAAAAGAAAAAAATAAAATTAAAAAAAAATTGAATGGAAAGGAATATGGGAAGTCACTAAAGACACCATCTTCCACTTTTGGGGTACTGCCTGGAGCCACAGGGCCTAGAGAGGGTTCTCTTTAGCTTAGGTGGAATTAAAACTGGCATAATTTTAAATCCTCTAGAGTAATATTGTAAGTCCATGTCTTCTACTTTCTAATTCTGTTATAATAGATTTTTGCATGACGTTGCCACACCATAGAGTTTAGTTATCTTACTAAATATCTTAAGAAGTTTCCTACTCAGATTGAATTACCTATTTCTAAATTTCAAAACCATTCAAAGTTAGCTTTGTCCTATATATGTAACTTTCCAACACACAGACTTTTTTCTAGTCAGAACATTCTTTTTTTAAAAGAGAGATTTATTTATTTATTTTAGGGAGAGACAGAAAGAGAGCAAAGAGAGTTCAGGAAAGGAGGGGCAGAGGGAGATGGATAGAGAATCTCAAGCAGGCTCCCCGCTCAGTACAGAGCCGGACACAGGGCTCAATCCCATGACCCTGAGATCATGACCTGAGCAGAGTCAGATGCTCAACCTACTAAGCCACCCAAAGGGCCCTAGTTAGAACATTGCTACAACTAGAACATAGAGTGATGATTCTGTGTCTTTTTCCATGCATCATTTCTTTTGCTTGAAATGTTGTTACCTCTTTATCCAGGGCCAGTTCATTCTAAGAGTGGTCTTATAGTCTTCTATGACAACTCTGACCTTCATTGAGCTCCCCTTCCTTTCAACATTTTATCTTTTTTCCTGTCCACAGTCTTTTAAATTTTAAATCCTTGTTTGCAGTTCTAGGTGTGACATTGGTACATTGCTATCCCATAGCACTATACTTAGCATGTCTAAACTTGAACACATTGTCTTCCTATTTCCCAGAAACCTTTTCCTCTTTCTATATTTCCTGTATTGGTCAATTATATCAATATCCATTCAGCTACCGAAGCCAGAAATATTGGTTATCTTTAACTAATTCTTCAAAAGTTCTCATCTGGTCTGATATCAAATCACTGCATGCTGTGTAATAAAAGAGCCAATGTTTATGGAGTGCTTGCTATGTGCCAGGTACTAATCTAAGAATTTGATTTGTAAATTCATTTACTTTTCCTAACAACTTTACTTATCACTCCTGTTTTATGTAAGAAAGACATGTATTTGCTAACACAAGTACACACCACCATTATTAAGCTGTCCATCCAAATGAAAACAAAAGAAAAATTATTAAACATAGTCAAGATTAATTTAGAAGAAATAATAAGTATAGAGGTACGTATTAAATGATACCAGGGGATAAAATTAGGAAGGTCCATCCTGGGAAATTCTGAAAGACAGAAGACCTATTTTCTTCAATTAAAAATGTTAATGGCATGGGGATGTGGTTATAGCAGTTACAGATTAAAAGAGACGTAAGGGACATATCAGCCTATTCTAATGTCTATGTCATATTTGAGTCTAAACTCAAATAGTTTAAAAATATTACAAGACAAAGAAATGTGTATACTGATTCAATATTTATTATTAAGGAATTATGTTAGAAAGCATTGTAGCTATGATAGAAGTGTTGAGCTATTTAAAGTTAAAAGCACAGGTCTATACCTAAAGGCATAAGCATCTATGTCAGAGGCTTGAGAAAAAAACTGCTTTCACCAATCACTTTTTTAAAACTTGGTCTCTGCTTAAAGGGGTGACAAAACTTTTAGTTCAATACCATTTATTAGACATAAAATATAACTTGTGATTTTACAAATACACAATTCTATAAAAAAATTCACTGTTTTGTCATATTTTCTCAATATTCAGTGTTTCTTTTACAGAAATATGGATAGTTGAAGGGAATAAAAACCAATATTTCTAGAACTTCTACAAAAATGATGATGATGATGATAGTCAGCAGTTGAGTGCTTGATTATGTGGCAGGCACCCTTTTATTTATGAGTTTATTATTTTAACTTCTTTCATCCTTTTAACTTCAGGGCAGTATTGTTATTATCCTCATTTTATAGAGAGGAAACAAGCTATAGAGAGGTTAAAAGATTTATTCAGAGTTACATTGTTATTAATAAATGAAGTTCAGAGTTAAAACCCATTCAGTTTGACTTGTGTCTTTACTATACTATTTTGCTATGGTGCTATTAATATTTTTCTCATTTACTTCATTTATTTGGGAATGTTTTAATTTCTCCCTCATTTTCAACATAGAGTTTTGCCAGACATAGAATCCTTGGTTGATAATTGTTTTTCTTTTAGTACTTTAAATACGTCACCTCACTGCCTCTGACTTCCATGCTTTCTGATGAGAAATTGGCTATTAATTTTATTGAGGAGTCTTGTAAATGATGAGTTGCTTCTCTCTTAGTGCTTTCAAGGTTCTATTTTTATCTTTGTCTTTCAACTGCTTGACTGTGTCTCAGTGTAATTCTCTCTGTGTTTATCCTTTTGGAATGCATTGAATTTTTTGGATGTATAGATTCATGTTATTTCTCAAATTTGGGAAGTTTTCAGCCACTATTTCTTCGAATATTTTTTCTTCCCCTTTTTCTCTTCTCCTTTTGAGACACCCCAATACATCTGTTCATTTATCTGTACTTTTTTCTTTCTGTTCCTTAGCCTAGATAATGGGAGTTGACCCATCTTCAAGTCTATTGGTTCTTTCTGATGTATTTAATCCGCTTTGAACCCATCTAGTGGCTTTTTCATTTCACTTATTGCACCTTCTAACTCCAGCATTTTTGTTTAGTTCCTCTTTATAATTTCTTTGTCTTTATTGAAATTCTCATTTTGTTCATACATTATTTTCCTGGTTTCCTTTTGTTATTTGTCCATGGTCTTTGTTAGCTCTTTGAGCATATTTAAGACTGGGAATTTGTTGCTAGTAGACCTGCCTTACAAGAAATGATTAAAGGAGTTCTTAATGCTAAAATGAAAAGACATAGATAGTAATGTAGAGCCATATGAAGAAATAGAAAAACTCGGATAAAGATAACTACATAGGTAAATAGATAGGGAACATAGTGCTTTGAAGGAAAAAAAAAAAGGTCAATGTAGCTAGAGAGTACTGAAAACAAGGATTTTAGTTTGAGATTAACAACCCATAGATAAAGGGCATTCTAGAATAAGATAAGGTGTCCCCCCCTTTATCTTAAGAGCAATGAGAAATGTTTGAAGTATAAATTAAAGTTTGAATTGTCAACAACCCAATTTCAGTTGAGGCTTACTGAGGTTGAGCAACTCACCTAAGGTCATACAGTGATCAAAAGGCTTACTGAGGTTGAGCAACTCACCTAAGTTCATACAGTGATGAAGAGGTAGAACTAGGATCATAATTCAGGAATGTCTTGATCTAATATCCTGACTACTACATTTCTTATAAATACAAGTTTAAAAAATAGTCAAGAAATTATAAGCTTGAAATTTCTGTGACCTAAAATTGTTCATTATTATTTCAGCTGATGATAACAAAATGCCAACTATGTTTGAGGGATGTGATTTTACTTATTCCAAGTGCAGTCATGGTCAAATTAAAATTTTTTAGCTCTGCTTGTGACTTACTGCTCCTCAGTAAACAGGCAAACCCATGATGCTCAATAGTGACCATTAGAACAAAAATATATTTGATTTCTTTTTTTCTTTTAAGATTTATTTATTTATTTATTTGACAGACAGAGATCACAAGTAGGCAGAGAGGCAGACAGAGAGAGAGGAGGAAGCAGGCTCCCTGCTGAGCAGAGAGCCCGATGTGGGGCTCGATCCCAGGACCCTGGGATCATGACCTGAGCCGAAAGCAGAGGCTTTAACACACTGAGCCACCCAGGCGCCCCTATATTTGATTTCTTCCTATGATTTCTTCCACTTTCAACTCCTGTCCTCTAAGGAAAAATTAACAATGAAGGCTAATTGTGTGCCAGACAGTTTCCAAGTATCATTTCATCTTAAACTTACTGATATTAAGTAACTGTTCCAAGTTGACATGATTAGTAATTGGTGTAACTGGGATTCAGATTCATACTTCTCTAAAGTCAATGATGTACTCAAGATTCTCCCTGAGAAACTATTTCCTAGAAAGGAATTGTGAGCCATTCATTCATTCAATCAGTATAGTATATGCTTCACATTCATTCATTTATTCATCTATTTAACAAATATTTATGAAACACTGACTTATATGCTTCTACTATCTAGCTATTGTAGATATTGTGGTCAGTATGACAAATTTCCTTCTGTTTACTTTGATCAAGTTTACTTTCTAGTAAGAGAGCAGAAGTAAATAAATATATAAGATATTTTTTAATAGTTGATAAATGTCCTAAGGAGGAGGAAAACTAAGGAAAATATGATAGCACATATGAGGCAGGGTAGAATTGAGGGCAGTATACATATAAAAGTTGGGGAAGACCTCTGTGAGGGGCAACACTCATATTGAGAAACCATCACCAGAAGGAGCCAGCCATGTAAGGATCTGAGGAAATAGGAATCACAGTGCTAAGGCTAGGATATTGTAAACTTGGGAGTAGAGGTAGGCAGATGTCATTAAATCTGGTTAGAAATTTTTTCTAATGTGAAAAGAAGTCCCTGGAAGTTTTTATGGTTGTTAGTTGATTTTATTTTCCTTCACCTCATGTTTAATTTGAAAATGTTCCATATTCAACTTTTCTCTTGTTGGAGGCTTTTAAGGAGGAAGCCATGTCTAGTACACTGATGACTTTAAAACAATATTATAAATTCTTTGTGATTTATATTTTTGGAGGTATTCTGTTTTCTTATTCTTAAATTATACCTACAATTGCTATCAGAATTAAGAAGTTTCCATCATCTTAAAGAGAAATTCATGGATATATATTATTCCTTGACTCTAAATATTACATTGTGCCTTTTGAATTACTTAGTAAATTTCTAGAGATGGAAAATAAACTGTTTCTAGTTTTTTCTTTAGGATTTTAAGGTCTAGTGAAAAAACAGACATGCAAACCCATCATTATAGATGTGGTTGATCCCATCATAGATAGATAGATAGATAGATAGATATAGATATAGATATCACGTTTTTGGAATATGGAAAGAATGGTGTGATCGCTGAGGGATGGAAAGGCCTCATGAAAAATTTTCATTCTACAGAGATTTCCCATTAATGCTTTTTGAAGCATAGTAGGGACTAGGTATATCCCTATTTGAACAGTGATGCTTAATGCTACAAAAAAAATCTTTAGAAAGAGTTTATGACTTACAGCCATATGGCAATATAAATAAGTGGTACCTGATTTGGTATATATGAGAAAGTCAAATTTCTTTTCTCAGTGGAGGGTGAAAAAGCATTAAGGGTGCTCTTTCTTACTGCTGCCCTTTCCCTCTCCTGTTTTCTCTCACCCTTTATCCTCCATTTTTGTAAGTGTACATGAAGTGGGAAGAGGATGAAATTATATAAGTTTTGAAGGAAGGTGTCTTAGCAAGTTTGAGGGGAGGTATTTGAGAGAGGAGGTATGATTATAAAAAGGGAATTTGTTTTTGAGCTGGTGATAGTCTCTTCTGATGATCTCAACTGGCACCTTAGATCTTTCCCCCCACTCAAAATCTCAGCTAAATATATAATGTTTCCTATCATAATATTAAGTGGGCACTCTCAGAAATAAACGTGAGAGTGATGTGAGATTAATGACAGTATACCTGAAATGAGCAACATGACGCTAGTGAAGAAAACTATGTCCTTTAGAAGTCTGTTGATCAAGAATCAGAGGAAGGATTCTTAGAAAATAAAATTGTATGAAACCTAGGCAGATGCCCAAAGAGAAAGTACTAACTTAAAAGCAAATATAGAGTACCCTCATGTTGGGATATGAAGAGAAATGAAAGCAGCACAGTATAATTTAGAACATAAATATGCTTAGAGAATTGAAGGAACTGAAGGAGGGGGTGTTATTTCCTCCTTAGCAATTAAGTATTCAGCCAAAAAAGAGTGTGGTGTTGTAAAGAGGGAATATAAAAAGAAAAGGTAAAAGAAAAATACAGCAGAATTTCAAGAAAGGGTAGCCAGCCTTCATATAATAAAAAATGACCTTTAAAGTTAATTGCACCAGAGTAATTACCCCTGAAACTAGCGTCTTCCAATAGAAGATGATTTTTTTTTAAGATTTTATTTATTTATTTGACAGACAGAGATCACAAGTAGGCAGAGAGACAGGCAGAGAGAAGAGGAAGCAGACTCCCCGCTGAGCAGAGAGCCCGATGCGGGGCTCAATCCCAGGACCCTGGGATCATGACCTGAGCCGAAGGCAGAGGTTTTAACCCACTGAGCCACCCAGGCGCCCCAAAGATGATTTTTAATGTAGAAAAAATTCCCAAGACTGAGGGAAGAAGACAGTAGCTTGAACATATATATTTAGTTTTGGCTATTTGCTGAAGGCCCACTAATTTGATAGAAAAATGCATTTTAAGAAAACATAAGTAAAGAATTAGGAGAGGGATGAATAGCAACAAAATTCTGGAAGCTGGAGAGTAGACAGATGAGTAGTAACCAATTTAGAAGAACGAAAGAACTGAATAATTAGTTGACAATGAGGAGAGGTAGGAAGACACGCAGTTTATACCTTTGAAACCCTTGAGGACTCAGGAATGATCAATTCCAGGTATCTCTGGAAGAGGCAGCAGCAGTGGTGGGGGACCATTCATAGGTACAGGTGAATCTTTAGAGACAAAGACTGTATGAAAATGTAAGTTGTTTTTTAAACATTCATTAAACATAAAAGTCCAGGGCGCCTGTGTCGTTCAGTCAGTTAGGCACTTAAGTGTCTGCCTTGGACTCAGGTCATGATTCCAGCCAGGGTCCTAGGATAGAGCCCCACATTGGGCTTCTTGCTCAGCAGGGAGCCTGCATCTCCCTCTGCCTGCTGTTCCCTCTGCCGTGCTTGCTCTTTCCTTCTCTCTCTGTTTCAAATAAATAAATAATAAACATAAAAAGTCTGTTTAACCAGTTATATTCCTCGGATCTCCTGTACTTAACGCAGTCGGATAACTCATTCATTCTTTAGAAAGACTGGAGGTTTGTCCTTTGGAGTGGATAAAATTGAGAGTCTTTGGACTTTAGGTAAATGAAACACCTTTGTGGGCAAGGACATCAAAGGAAGGTGGGGTTTGAGTGAAGACTTGTTGTATACTGAATATTTCCCAGTCACCTTTGGTAACTTGGCTCTTGAAGAAAAACCTAATGATAAAAACATCAAAGGGATTCCCAAGTGAAATGGCTTAGGTGAAATCCAAGGTTAACAAGCCTCATACAAGTTGACAAAATTTCCAGTTGAGTTTTTAATCTTCCATTCTATAATATGAGTGGATATGCAAGGGTCATCAGACATTTGAGGAAAGCGTGTATTAGAAATAACAAAGACCTAAACAGATACATAGAAAAAAAAAAAAGAGGAAACAAAGGCTCTACAAGAGGAAGAGACTTAAATAATTAGTATGATTAATATCTTTAGAGAAGTAGGAGAAGACGATGTGATGTGTCAATGTTGCAAGATTTTGCTATAAAAAATGAGTGGGCAAAACCCAGAAAGCTCTTGGAAATTAAAATATCAAATGAAAAGCTTACTTAGAAGGATTAGAAGATAACATTGAGGCCATCTCCTAAAAAATAATAAGAGGAAGTAGAAAACAGGAGGGAAATCATATAGGACCAAAACAGAAGGCATAGTCTGATGATAGGAGAAAAATATGTATTTCTCTAATAATTATATATAATATATATTATTTATATATGGGGGGAGGGAGAGAGAGATTGGGGAAGGGAGTAAGAGAAGAAAAATGTTGAGGGAGTATCTCTGTAATAAGTAATTACAAATTTTTTTCCCTCATACAAAAGACATTTTGCAGTTTTTAAATGTTTTTAGCCCTGGTGTACCTCTCTTTTCTCATTGGAAAAGAACTTGATCAAGTCCTATTTGATTTTTTTTTAAGCTTTCTTTTTATTGAGGTGAAATTCATATGACATAAAATTTATCATTTAAAAGTGAAAAATCAGGGCACCTGGGTGGCTCAGTGGGTTAAGCTGCTGCCTTCGGCTCAGGTCATGATCTCAGGGTCCTAGGATCTAGTCCCGCGTCAGGCTCTCTGCTCAGCAGGGAGCCTGCTTCC
Source organism: Mustela nivalis (assembly GCF_964662115.1). Taxonomy (NCBI): domain Eukaryota; kingdom Metazoa; phylum Chordata; class Mammalia; order Carnivora; family Mustelidae; genus Mustela; species Mustela nivalis. Next base: position 58,442,341 of record NC_139030.1, read on the forward strand.
TCCTCTCTCTCTCTCTCTCTCTCTGCCTGCCTCTCTGCCTACTTGTGATCTCTCTGTGTCAAATAAATAATAAAATCTTTTAAAAAAATGTTTTAAGGGACGCCTGGGTGGCTCAGTTGGTTAAGCAGCTGCCTTTGGCTCAGGTCATGATCCCAGCGTCCTGGGATCGAGTCCCACATCAGGCTCCTTGCTCTGTAGGGAGCCTGCTTCTCCCTCTGACTCTGCCTTCCACTCTGTCTGCCTATGCTTGCTCTCGCTCGCTCTCTCTCTGACAAATAAATAAAATCTTTTTAAAAAATTGTTTTAAAAAAATTTAAAAAAATAAATAAAAGTGAAAAATCTAGTATATTCATCATGTATATACATCATAGTATATTCATATTCATCATGTTGAATCCTGTCTATGAATTTACCTATTTTGAAGATTTAATATAGCTGGAATAGCACATATATGAAAACTTCATATTCTGCCTTCATTCACTTGTTTTGGAGATTCATCTACCTTGTAACGGGTATCAGAATTTTTTTTCCCAGTATTTCATTCTTACTTCTATCAGAATAGTATCTCATTGTATGTGTATACCACAGTTTGTTTATCTATCCATCCATTGATTGACATTTGAGTTGTTCCAGTTTTTGACATTGTGAGTCACGCTGCTATGAACATACGTGTACTTGTACTTGTTTGGCTACCTGTTTTTAGTTCATTTGATTTAGTACCTAGGAATGGAATTGCTGGGTTAGATGTTAATTCTATGTTTAACTGTTGGAGAAACCACCGAACTATTTTTTCCAGCAGCTGAATCATTTGCTTTCCCACCAACAATGTATGATATTTCCAAATTCTTCATTTCCTTTGTTAATATTTATTATTTTTATTTGTTTATTTATTTTTAGTATTATAGCTATAGTAGTGGGCATGAAGTGGTACTTCATTGTTCCTTGGATTTGCATTTCATACTTTGCTAATGATTTTGGGTGCCTTTTCATGTGGTTATTGGCCATTTATATATCTTCTTTGAGGGGCACCTGGGTGTCTCAGTGGGTTAAGCCTCTGCCTTCGGCTCAGGTCATGATCTCAGAGTCCTGGGATCGAGTCCCACATCAGGTTCTCTGCTCAGTGGGGAGCCTGCTTTTCTCTCTCTCTCTCTCTCTCTGCCTGCCTCTCCACCTACTTGTGATCTCTCTGTCAAATAAGTAAATAAAAATCTTAAAAAAAAAAAAAGAAAGCTCAATTTATATATCTTCTTTGAGTGTATATTCAAATCTTTTGCTCATTTTTAAATTGGTTTGTTGTCTTTGTGTTGCTGAGTTGTAAGACTTATTTATATATTTTGGATATTAGACCTTTACTAGATAACATGATTTGCAAATACTTTCTCCTATTCTGTAGATTGTCTTTCACTTTCTTTCTTTCTTTTTTTTTTTTTAAGATTCTATTTATTTATTTGAGAGAGAGAGTGAGAGAGAGCATGAGAGGGGGAAGGTCAGAGGGAGAAATAGACTCCCCGTGGAGTTGGGAGCCAGATGCAGGACTCAATCCCAGGACCCTGGGATCATGACCTGCGCTGAAGGCAGAGGCTTTAACCCACTGAGCCACCCAGGTGCCCTGTTTTTTCACTTTCTTAATAATACTTTTGATCCCCCAAATTTTAATTCTTTGAAATCCAGTTGATCTGTTTTTTTCATTGTTGCTTGTGTTTTTGGTATCATATTTAAGCACCCATTGCCAAACCAAGTTCATGAAGATTTAGCACTGTGTTTCTTCTAACAGTTTTATTATTTCACTTAATTTAGGTTGTTGATCCATTTTCTTAAGATTTTATTTTTGAGGAATCCCTACAACTAACATGGGGCTCAAACTTAACAACCCTGAGATCAATACTCCTGTGCTCTACCAACTGAACCAGCCAGGTGCCCCAACCCTTTTTGAGTAAATGTTCACGTATATTGTGAGGTAGGAGTCCAACTTAGTTCTTTTGCATGTAGATATTCACTTTTCCCAGCACCATTTATTGAAGACACTCTTCTTCCAGTGAATGGTCTTGGTGTTCTTATCAACACTCAGTTGGCCATAGATGTCTGTATTTAATTTCTGTACTGTTATATATTATATATCAGTTCTGTGTCATTTGTTGTATATGTTTGCCCTCACACCAGTGCCACACTATTTTGATTGCTGTAGCATTGTAGTAAGTTTTGAAATTGGGAAGTGTGGGTCCTCTAACTTTGTTCTTCTTTTTTAATATTATTTTGGTTATTTGGGGCCACTTGCAATTCCACATAAATTTGAGGATTAACTTTTCTATTTCTATAAAGAAAAAAAGCTGTTGTAATTCTGATAGTAAATGCATTGAATCTGTACACCATCTCAGGTAGTGTTGCCATCTTTAAAATACTGGTTTTCAGGGACGCCTGGGTGGCTCAGTTGGTTAAGCAGCTGCCTTCGGCTCAGGTCATGATCCCAGCGTCCTGGGATCGAGTCCCACATCGGGCTCCTTGCTCCGCAGGGAGCCTGCTTCTCCCTCTGACTCTGCCTTCCACTCTGTCTGCCTGTGCTCGCTCTCACTCTCTCTCTCTCACAAATAAATAAATAAAATCTTTAAAAAAAAAAAATACTGGTTTTCAAATGCATGAGCATTGGATGTCTTTACATTTATTCAGGCCATCTTTAAGGTTTTTTTTGTTTTTTTTTTTTTTTTAGCAGTGCTTTGTTGTTTTCATTGTATAGATCTTTTACCTCCTTTGTTAAATTTGTTCCTAGGTATTTTGTTCTTTTGGATGCTATTGTAAATGAAATTGTTTTCTTAATTTCTTTTTTGGATTGTTCATTGTTGGTATATAGAACATGGCTGATTTTGTGTGTATGTGTGTGCGTGCATGCCTGTGTATTCTCCTTGTACTCTGCAGCATTGCTGAATTTATTAGTGCTGGACAGGGTTTTTTGATCTTTGGGATCATGTTATCTGCAAATAGAGATAGTTTTACTTTCCAATTTGGATGTCCCTTCCTTCTTTTCTTCCTCCCTCCCCTTCCTTTTTCCCTCCCTTTCTCTGTCTCTTTCTTTCTCTCTTTCTTTTTATGCCTAATTACTCTGGGTAGAACTGCCAGTGGTGAAAACAGTCATTCTTGTCTTCTTCCTGATCTTAGGAGGAAGGCTTTTAGTCTTGCACCATTTAGTTTGATATTGGCTCTAGGTTTTCCAGAATTCCATTTTCATGTTGAAGAAGTTCCTCTATATTCTTAGTTTTCTGAATTTTTTTTTTTTTTTTATCATGAAAGAGTGATGGTTTTTCTCATACATTACTTCTGGGTCATTTGAAATATTCATGTGATTTCCACCCGTTCATTCTACCAATGTTGTATGTTATATCAATTGATTTTCTTATGTTGAACTATTTATTCTTAAAATTTAAGTTCCTTCTCCAGTAAGATTTTTCTTACATTTCCAAATTGATTAAAACATCAGTTCTTTCACTGTGCTACTCTCTAAAATATTTTATTTATTTATTTGAGAGAGAGACAGTGAGAGAGAGCATGAGTGAGGAGAAGGTCAGAGAGAGAAGCAGACTCCCCATGGAGCTGGGAGCCCGATGCGGGACTCGATCCCGGGAATCCAGGATCATGACCTGAGCCGAAGGCAGTCGTCCAACCAACTGAGCCACCCAGGCGTCCCTGTGCTACTCTCTAGAATGGAAAACCTGATTACACTTTTATTATTGTTTGTAATTTGCTTGCTTACATCATTTTTAAGATTTTTAAAATCTTAAACCTTTTTCTAATAATGTATATTCTTATGGAGCTCTTCAGGAAATATAATCTCTAGTCAGTTTTGCATAACTTAAAATAAGTTGATTTTCAGTAAAAATTTTATATATTTGATGGGTACATTAACAAATACAATACCTCACTTGAATTTAATCTTTGATAATCTTTCAGTATATAAAGACAATTTTTTTTTCAGTTTTGCAAAGGACACAATCTTATTATATTTTTCATTATGTAAGGCATACTTTATCAACTTTCAAGTATAGGCATCTCTATATAAGTACCTAAGGGCATCTTTTTTAACACAAAATTTGCCATGCTAACATTTCTAATTGTACAGTTCAGTAGTGTTAAATATATTCACATTGTTGTGCAACCAGTTTCCAAACTTTTTCATTTTGCAGAACTGAAACTCTGAATCAACAAGCTTCCATTTCGCTCCTCCCTCCATTCCTTGGCAGCCGCCATTCTACTTGGCTGTTTTTGTGAATTTGACTACTCCAAATACCTAATATAAGTGGGATTATCTTTTCTTTTTGCTGAATTGTCACTTTATGTCCTCATTTGCTCATTTCCCTACTGATGTACCTCATGCTTCTGTTTTTTAACAAAAAGAAATGTAATAAAAAGTATCAGAACCATCATAGGAACTGTATCAGTGTTCATCTGTGTGATATAGGGATTGAATATCATGAGCACTCATCAGACTGTCACCTAACACCACACGTTTAAGGTTGTCAGCCTATTTGTGTTTGCTTACTATGTTATGTTATTATGTTATTTTATTATTATTATTTTATTTATCTTTGTTATTTCGTTATTTTATTTATTATCTTATTTGTTATTATAAAGAGATTTAAACATACTATCACCTCATTTAAAAATACAAACAATTCAAAACAGTTTGTGAAACTCCTTGAGAAGTTTCAACTTACAGTATTCAATTGTAAGCTCTTTGTGGACATAACTAACTGCCTTATTCACATATGTCTGTTTTCAGTATTAGAAATTAAGCCCTCAGACTTGTTTCTAGATTCAGTTTGTTGGATTGAGTGTATTTTTAATGTCTTTGTGTAGATATTTGCTTATGTGGCCAGCAAATTTGTATATATGATTTTACCCACATGGTGAGCCAGTTACTTTCTATTAATTGTTCTTTTCTACCATGCTATTTAAAGAAGGATTAATATATGAAGACTTGGAGACCAAAGCAATTATCAAATCACTATAGCAGCAGTAACTCATTTATTCCTTTGCCACAAAGATATGATCAGCATTTACTAAAGAATCTACTGGACAATTGCACTAACTCTAGGCCACTTCTTACTATGACTTTTACTTGGAGAGGTGGAAAAATAATTGACTTATTTTACTTAAATGTTGATAATGAAAAGAGAATGTTCATACCTTTGAAGAGAGCTGGGTTTATTATTTTCTTATTTTTATTTTATTTTTTAAAAGACTTTATTTGAGAGAGAGAGAAGGTGAGCACAAGCAGAGGGATGAGAAGAGGGAAAAGGAGAAGCAGACTCCATGCTGAACATGGAGCCTGATGCAGGGCTCGATCTCACTACCCTGAGACCGTGACCAGAGCCGAAATCAGGAGTCAGCCACTTAACTGACTGAGTCACCCAGGAACCCTGAACTTGGCTCAATATTATCTGAAATTGTACTTGCATTTTCAGGGGAAACACTCGAATTATTATTTTTTTAAAAGATTTTATTTATTTATATTTATTTATATGACAGACGGAGATCACAAGCAGGCAGAGAAGCAGGCAGAGAGAGAGGAGGAAGCAGGCTCCCTGCTGAGCAGAGAGCCCTATATGGGGCTCGATCCCAGAACCCTGGGATCATGACCTGAGCCGAAGGCAGAGGCTTTAACCCACTGAGCCACCCAGGTGCCCCTATTTTTTACCCATATTCTTTGTCTTGTTTTAAGCATTGTACTGTGGTCATTTTTGTATACTGAATTATACATATACTGAATTATACATTATATACATTTACACATACACATATATACAATTATACATGTATATACACATATACACAATTATACATTATACTGAAATGTTAATTAATTTTGTATACTAAATTAATTTTGTATACCAAATTATACATATACTGAAATATACTTATTAGGCAAATTAAAAGAAAGTTGCCTTTTTAAAAAATTTTTTTTATTTTTTATAAACGTATATTTTTATCCCCAGGGGTACAGGTCTGTGAATCGCCAGGTTTACACACTTCACAGCACTCACCAAAGCACATACCCTCCCCAATGTCCATAACCCCACCCCCCTTCTCCCAACCCCCCTCTCCCCAGCAACCCTCAGTTTGTTTTGTGAGATTAAGAGTCACTTATGGTTTGTCTCCCTCCCAATCCCATCTAGAAAGTTGCCTTTTAGTCCTCATACTCTTCAAGTTAAAAAAAAAAAAAGCTATATTTTAAAAGAAAGAAGTCATTTTGGAGATCAAAGTCTATGAGTACAGGGAAGTATTTTGCCAAAGAAGAAAAATTTACCATATTCTAATGTGTGCAGTACCTGCAATTATAATGTAGTACAACTGATTATAGTGTTAAGTATTGAGAATTAAGAGTGATAAGCTTTGGGGCATCTGGCTGGCTCAGTTAGAGGAGCATGGGACTTTTGATCTTTGGATCATGCTTTTGAAACCCAAGTTGGCTGTAGAGATTACTTGAATAAATGAAACTTTAAAAAATGAGTAATAAGTTCTGATATGTTGTTTTAATTATTTATTGAAAGCATACTTAATGGTAAAAAGTTGAGTTACTAGAAGTTAACTTCCCTCTTTTGTATATTTGTTAAATTTAACTATTTTCCCAAAAGAATTTAAAGTTGTTAGTTAGTTTTAAAATTAGTTGTGGAATACAGAGTATTTTAGAATATGATTTAGATTATAGTTTAATGCTTGGGAAAAAAATTATCTTGTTTTTTGTTTGTTTGTTTGACACATCCCTGTAGGAACACACTTCATAAATCCTCCATATATTTTGAATCATTATATCATAATAAGTATGAAGGTTTTTTGAAATTAAAAATAATCATTGTGGAAAAAAACTGAAATATGAATAAAATTTTAATTTGATTATGGCCTTTCTTGTTGAAGGAAACACTCTAAAAGTATTTTCTTTTTTAACCAAATTTCATATCCATTACATTTTTCAGTTTATGCTTCAGGATTCATCTCCCCTTTGAACTGATAGTAAGGAATGAATTTTTTGGTGGATTAGTCTATATCAAAAGGCAATTTTTTATTGTTTCATTTATGTTCACTTTATCTCACTAATAAAGTTATTATATGCTTAAACATGGAAACTGTATCTTCTTTTGCCTTTTCCTTAGTTCCTAGTAAAACAGGTATTTAATGAATTAGCCAATCATTAATGCAGGATCAGCAATGCAGAGTTAATCCTGAAATTGCATCTTCTGTCTTTAGTTTTTTGGCAGTTGTGTTTCGGGTTGTACCCTTTAGGTGAAAATAACCATACTTATTATTTTTGGATGAAGTACTTTGTGTTTCTTAGCTTTTCATATGTACAAAAAGTGCTAAATCTTCAATCAGTCCGGGTTAAGACTACTTAAAGAGATCACCTGCCTCTACAACTTCAAATTTGTTCAAAAATTAAATTGCATGTTACATATAAAACTGAAAAGAATCTTCAAATCATATTAAGTCTAATACTTTCATTTTGTAAAACCAAACCTTAGAGCGACCGGCTCTATGTTACACAGCCAGTTCATGGCAGAGTCCAGCATCAGTGTCTAATTTCCAGCTCAGTGTTCTTTTTCTTTAAATTAGATGACTTTAATTCTTTTTAATGTATTCTATTTTTTTTTCATGTTATTTTAGAAAGAGGATCACATTTCAGGCCTCTTTCTGTTAATAGTATCACCATTTCCCACATCAGTATATGAATCCTGGTATCATGTTGGATTGCTCTCCTTCCTCTGGCTCTAGATCAAAACTCAGAAGTGCGTGGGCTCAGGCTTCATTATCTTTTGCATCCTTTTGCCTTCTTTGTTTTCCTTTCATTCCCACCACCACCCTCTTAGGTCATGTTTAGATGTTTCTCTAGTTTCTCTGTCTCCAGTATCATGTTTCCTCTTCTCACACATTGTGGATAACATTGCCACAGAAACACATACGAAATCATGATTCATTTTTCCGCACTTTTATTTATGCTATTCCCTTTTTTGAGAAGATTCTTTTTCTACCTCTACATCTATATTCAAATGTTAGACATCCTTCAAGACAAGCTCAAATCTCATTTCCTTTTTAATATAGGCTACATCTACCTAAATGAGGTGCCACTAAAATCTAGGGTCAGTTAGTGTCTGTAATCATTTGACATCTAGACTCATGGTATCCTATAATAGAGTGCTACAGCAAGAAGAGACTTTAGATGTCACCTATTCTCGTTACCTCACTTTATAATTGGGTGAATAGTTTTCCTAGAGTTAAATGGCTAACAAAAACCCTTGGGAGGTTCAGAGTAGGGATATAATTAGACTCCAGTCTCCTAACCTGTAATCCAGAATTCCTTCCTGTGTAACTCTCTTCCTTTCACCGCAAAGTGCCTTGGTGCTTTTTCATGAGTTCATCTATAATTTCTGCTACACGAAGCCAAGAATCTTGTTTTAAATTTTTTTGTAGTCCCCTTAATGTTTTGCATATAATAGGCCTTGACTGAATGTTTTATTTTATAGAGAATTGCTTTCAGATAAAATTAGTATTTTAGATAAGGTAATTTCCATTTTTATAAAGACTAATGACCAAGGATTGTACTGCTTTTATTTAAAAGAGATGAAAGAAGAGTTTTTAATAGTTCTTGGAAGTTTGGATCTATTTCTAATACTTTAACAAACAAAAAATAGTAGGACATAACAAAAAATATAATTGAAAATGTCTCTGGCTCTCTTTTATGGCAAGGTACACTTGTTACAATATTAAGAACATTGATTTAAGTACAAAACTAGAAATTTTACCAACATTTCTTCGTTGCTTTAATGTTTCCAATTTCTAAGGAAGTATTTTATATGCAATAATTTTCTAGCAGATTGTATTATGTATAAATATGATGTAGTTTTGTTGTATTAGTTATTAAGCCATTACTGAACACTATGTGGTACAGTCTTTTCAGGTTTTAAAGTTTTATCTATATATTTGATTTAGAGCATGTAAGTAAAGCAATAAGAATTACAGCAAATATATACACTTTAAAATTCTTTTCAACTCAGCATGAATAAAAACGGTACCTTAGAGGGAAGCTTAAATATCTATCAGGTGAATAAAGAATGGGCTTCGTGCTTATAGTTGGAGATATATGTATCAGCTGCTTTAGATGGCTTACAGAGGTGATGTCAAGGTGAAAGCAGGCTTGCAGAATGGTTGGAAATCATTGATATTCTGACTTGGAGGCTGTAAATGGCTCAGTGGCAGATGGAGTCTTTGTCAAGGAAGAAAAATGGCAGCTTTGGAGCATCATAGATATTTTGCTAGCAGCTCAGCACACAGGCTGTGACCTTCTAGTATTCAGGAGTCTTTCTTATGCTCTAATAAATTGTCCTCAGCTTTTATTCACCTAAAGTAGATAAACAGTACTTATCATATTTCAGTACAAATTGAGGTGTTTAATTATAAGGAGACATAAATATGTTTTATTATCTAGTTTTTAAAGAAATAAACTCTTAAAGGAATGTGCATTTCTTGGTATCAGAAGTATTTCTCAGTTAGTTTACCAGAGTAAAAAACAGTAGAGTTTAACAGGGAAAAATTAGTTTTTTGGAATCACAGAATTTTAAAGCTAGAAAGTATATGAGAAATCCTAGACAAACTCCCTCATTTTACAGATGAAGAGACGAAGTCCCAGAGACTGATTTAACCAAGGTAACCAAATTAGTTCATGAAAAACACTAGGTAATTGTTAGATAATTTCTTGTTATACATATAAAATATCTTTTGTTATAAAGGTAAAAGAAACTATTGTCTTTGAAGAAAACTTAGAAGTTCACAACATATACCTACTTACAGCATAAGAGTATATAATTTTAGAGACTTTTATTTACTATTTACTTGCACATACTTTTATTTAAAAGAATTCAAGTTTTTTTATTTTAGTCTAGATTACAGTATAGAAAAATTTTTGTTGAATGGAGAGTTTATACCTGGGTTATAAAGTTATATTTGCATGAACTTTCTTCTTAGTCCTTAATAAGAATATACTTAAATAATATTTTGTTTAAATCAGAATCAATTCAAATATATATATATATAGTGTTGACTTATTTGAGTATTTCTAAAAGTCTGTTCTTTTAGAAGTATTGCATTTCATATTAAAATATGAATATTACATTAAATATTAAAATATTTAAGGGTTTTATAGTGAGATGTTTTGTTTTGTTTTATTTTTTTATTTTTTTAAGATTTTATTTATTTATTTGACAGACAGAGATCACCAGCAGGCAGAGAAGCAGACAGAAAGAGAGGAGGAAGCCGGCTCCCCGCTGAGCAGAGAGCCCGATGTGAGGCTCTATCCCAGGACCCTGGGATCATGACCTGAGCTGAAGGCAGAGGCTTTAACCCACTGAGCCACCCAGGCGCCCCTTTTGTTTTGTTTTAAAGGAAATTGTCATTCCAGCCTCTTTATTATTTATTTATTTATTTATTTATTATTTTTTTTAAGACTCTATTTATTTATTTGACAGAGAGAGACATAGCTAGAGAGGAACACAAGCAGGGGGAGTAGGAGAGGGAGAAGCAGGCTTCCTGTGGAGCAGGGAGCCCAATGTAGGGCTTGATCCTAGGACTCTGGGATCATGATCTGAGCCAGAGGCAAACACGTAACGACGAGCCACCCATGCACTCCTATAGTGAGATATTTTGAAAAAATGCTGTATGTATTAGTGAGAATTTCTAATAATTTTTAGTAGAATATAGGTTTCCATCATAAGAGTATATTATCATCCAGAGTGTGTTCAGCTGAACAGCTGACCTATGTTAAAGAGTACATCATGACTCAAACTGAAAGTGGAAGCATTACACAACTAAATCTACTAAAGCATTTGACAACTGCTGAAGTTATAGAAAGGAATCATTGTCCATCACAGAAGAGGACCCTTTGTTTTAGAGGGTTAAGGTTGCTATATTCAGGTGCTTCCAGTTGGAGTCTTTTGTAAGCCAGTATCTAAAGAAGCACACAGTTCAAGAGAAATTTGACAATAGTTATACAGAGTGATGCCTGTGCATTTTCTAAAGATGAAATTATACAACAATTTTACAAATGTTTTTGATTAGGAGACAGATTTTTTAAAAGTTAGTGTTGAAACCTTCCAGAATCTTAAAGAAATTTGTGGTTTTGTGTATAAGTTTTGTTTGGATAAAACTGATCAGACCTTGGGGCACCTGGGTGGCTCAGTGGGTTAAAGCCTCTGCCTTCTGCTCAGGTCATGATCTCAAGGTCCTGGGATCGAGCCCCGCATCAGGCTCTCTGCTCAGCGGGGAGCCTGTTTCCTCCCCTCTCTCTCTCTCTCTCTCTGCCTGCCTCTCTGCCTACTTGTGATCTCGGTGTCAAATAAATAAATAAAATCTTTTAAAAAAAAAAACCAAACTGGGGCGCCTGGGTGGTTCAGTGGGTTAAGCTGCTGCCTTCGGCTCAGGTCATGATCTCAGGGTCCTGGGATCGAGCCCTGCATCGGGCTCTCTGCTCAGCAGGGAGCCTGCTTCCCTCTCTCTCTCTGCCTGCCTCTCTGCCTACTTGTGATCTCTCTCTGTCAAATAAATAAATAAAATCTTTAAAAAAAAAAAAAAAAGAAACCAAACTGACCAGACCTTAATAGATAGAATGTGGGCATAAAAATATTAATTGTTAATATCATAAAGAGAATACTATTCCTCTTAATGGACATGTAAATATGTGGCCATGTCACCAATTATCTACTTTATTTTATTATTTTATTTTATTACTATTTTTTTAAGTAACATGGAGCTTGAACTCATAGCCCTGAGATCAAGAGTTGTCTGCTCTACAGACTGACCCAGCCAGGTGCCCCCATTATTTACTTTATAACCTCAGAAAGAAGTTAAGTGATGATTACTAAATTATTCAACAGTTACTTATTGAATGCTTAGTACATGCAAGTGCTGAGGATAAGGCAGTAAACAAAACAGACTCTAAACTCATGGGGCTTACAGCCTGTGAGCAAAAGAGATAATACTTAATAAATTGATACTCAGAATGTTAGATGGCAACCAACACTGAAGAGAGATCGAGCCAATTAAGGGTTATGAATGAAAGGACTGTGGAATTAGTATTTGTTATAGGTGGTCAGTGGAGGCCTGTTTAATAAGATAACAGTTTAAGAGAGATCTTAAGAAAACAAGTTAGAACAAGTCACACTTATATCTGGGTGAAGACTATCCCAAGGAAAGAAGTAAATGTAAAGACATTAATAAAGACTATGCTTGACATTATGGAAGAACAATAAGGAGACCAGCATGACTAAAGTGGAATGAGCAATGGAGAGTGATAAATGAAGTTGTAGAAATTTCACATAAACCTACATTTAAGATTTAATTTTTTTTAAGAGACAATTTAAGAAAATTGTGTTCTAAGCTTAACCAAAGCCCACATTGTTGCTAAACCAGGAGTCCCCGAAGTAGTCTTAGTAGAGCATTGGTTTTATGGAGTGAGTATAGAATGAAAAAAAAAAATTCCGTGGTCAAATAAGTTTAGGAAACATAGGGTTAATGTTGAACAGAATGACAAAATTTGTTTACCTACTGTTTCTGTGCATCTTTTAATGTGCTAATACGTTTTGTGAATCTCTAACTTGTTTGACCCTTTCTTCAAAGAGCATCTAATGGGACTTGTGTTTTTCATTGCTCTGGTAAATACTCCCGTTATCCAATACTACAGATTAGCTAAAGGTTAATAAAAGGATTTTCTACAAATGCTATTTTATAACTTCTCTATTCACCTTAAGCCAACATCTTTCCTTGCCTGCTTTTTCAGCAAAGACTTCATTTCTTTTTTTTTCCTTTAAATATTTCTCAAATCCATCCTTTCTTCTCTATTCATAATGCCTAATTTTTTTTTTAATTTTTTATAATGCCTAAATTTTTATGTAGGTTTGCACTATGCCTTACTTGGGCTGTCATTGTAGCCTCCCAACTGGTGGCTCTGCCCTTAGTTTTGCTGTGTCCAAATTCATCATCCTCTCAGTGACGATTTTATTTATTTATTTGTCAGAGAGCGAGTGAGCGAGAGCGAGCATAGGCAGACAGAGGGGAAGGCAGAGTCAGAGGGAGAAGCAGGCTCCCTGCGGAGCAAAGAGCCCGATGTGGGAGCCGAAGGCAGCTGCTTAACCAACTGAGCCACCCAGGCGTCCCTCTCAGTGACAATTTAATTGACATCACAAATCTAACTAGATTATTCATCTACTTAAAATAATTTACTAGCTTGCCATTACACAGAATAAAATTTAATCTCATTTGCATGGCATATGAAATGTTCCATAATCTGTCTCCTGCCTACACCCAGAATTTGGCCTAAATCTCTCATACTTAGGACTCTCCAACTGTAAGACCATGTATACTAGCTTGAGCACGCAGTGGTTATGTTCTTTTGCCTTGTTTACTCTATTATTTCTTCCTTGCACAGCCTTCCTCCTGTGACTAGCCTAATTCTACTCTTAGGTTTTAGAACAGATGTAATTTTCCCCAAGAACACTCTTAAGTTCTTGCTGGCTAAATCAGGTGCACTGAAGTATAGTTCTGTCAAAGCCCTGAAAAGAATAAAATAAAAATATGTGTTTTTTTCACTCTCTATATTCTATACCTTGTATCTATCTTAAGTGCTTCATACATGGATACTAAATAAATGTTGAAATTAACTCTACTAATTGAAGACCTTTTGATTCATGAGATTTATCAATTTCCCATTTTCTTAGTTCAAAATCTGTTTTGATTGTAAAATTAAATATAATACATAAAACTTTCAGAAGGAAACATAAGGGAAAATATGTGGGACATAATTTGGTGAAGGGTTCTTAAACATGACACAAAAAGCATAATCCATAAAAAAAATCAGTGAATATGAGTAAATTATACTTTATATAAATTAAAACCTATCATTTTACAAATGACGCTGTGAAGGTGATGAAAATACAAGCTATATAGTAGGAGAAAATATTTGAAAACCACATATCTGACAAAATATTCATATCTTGGTTATATAAAAACTCTCAAATACAACAGTCTGTTAAGAAAATGGGCAAGGAGGGGCGCCTGGGTGGCTCAGTGGGTTAAGCCGCTGCCTTCGGCTCAGGTCATGATCTCAGGATTCTGGGATGGAGTCCCGCATCGGGATCTCTGCTCAGCAGGGAGCCTGCCTCCCCCCCCCCCTCTCTCTCTCTGCCTGCCTCTCTGTCTACTGTGAACTCTCTCTGTCAAATAAATAAATAAAATCTTAAAAAAAAAAAAAAAAGAAAATGGGCAAGGAGATGAAGAAACATTCACCAAGGAGAATATATAGATATCAGGTGGATACATGTTGAGATGTTCAATATCACTAGCAATCAAAGAAATGCAAAAATGAGGTATCGCTAGTTATGCATCAGAACAGCCAAAATAAAGGATAAGGACATATATCAAATGCTGGCAAGGATGTGAAGAAATGGAACTTTTATACATTGCTTCTGGGAGTGTAAAATAGTACAACCATTCTGGGAAAGAGTTTGGCAGTTTCTCATTAAAAAAAAAAAAAAAAAGAAAAGAAAAAAGAAAAACAAAAAACAAACCAAAAAGCAAAACCAAAACAACAACAACAACAAAAAACTAAACATACCCTTACTCCATAACCAAACTTCCACACTCCTGAGCATTCATCCCAGCAAAATGAACATATTTGTTCATAGCAGCTTTATTTGTAACAGCCCAAACTGAAAACAACGAAAATGTCTTGCAGTAAGTGAATAGCTAAATACACTATGGTGTGTCCATTTGTGCAATGCACTCAGCAACAAAAGGTTTCAATTATTGATACATGTAACAGTTGGATAGACCTTAAGGGTCTTTAGTTGAGTGAAAAAAGCCAATCTCAATATTCCATTTATATAAATACAAAATTAGTGGTTACCAGGTTTTAGGGATGGTGGAGGAAAGGAGTTTGGGTGTGACTGTAAAGGAGCAGCATTTGAGAGGTCTTTGTGGTGATAGAATCGTTCTGTACCTTGATTGCAGTACCGCTTACATGAAGCTACACATATGATGAAGTGAGAGAACCATACTTACACATTGTAGCTAGTTTACTGGTTTTGATATTGCACTATAGTTATGTAAAGTATAACCATTGGTAGAGCCTGGGTGATGAATAAATGGGACTTCACTGTACTATTTTTGCAATCTTCTATAAATACATAGTTATTTCAAAATTAAAAGATTTTAATCTCTGAAGAAAAACTTTACCTCACAGCCTCGTGTTCCTTGTAGCATTACTTACAATAGCCAAGGCATGGAAATAACCTAAGTGTCCATCAATTGATGAATGGGAAAGATAATGTAGTATTTTTATAAAATGAACTATTATTCAGCCATAAAAGGAAATCCTTTCATTTGTAAGAACGGGGATAGACCTTGAGAGTATTGTGCTAAGTGAAATAAATAAGACAAAAACGCAACACTGTATGATCTCATTTATATATGGAATCTAAAACAAAAAACAAAAACAAAACAAAACCCCAAAACACAAAAAAACAAAAAATTGAACTCATAGATACTAGAGGTATTTGGCTTAGTTGGTAGTATATATGACTCTTGATCTTGGGATTGTGAGTTCAAACTCCACAATGGGTGGAGAGATTACTTAAAAATAAAAATCCTTAAAAAAATATTGATCTAATAGGATGGATTGGAGCAGGAAGAGAGTTCCAATAGGGATACTCTAATATTCACCCTGTTCCAGTAGTTTAGGCAGAGGTATTTGCCAGAGGTGGGGGGTGGGCAGAATGAGTGAAGGTGGTCAAAAAGTACAAACTTCCAGTTATATAATAAGTCCTAGTAAAAACAAACAACTATTTCATCTCCACATTAAACCTTAGAGTTTATTCATGGGTTTTTTTTTTCACTTTTTTTTTCCTTTTCTTTGTTCTCTAGAGACTTGTTTCATTGATCATTCATAAAACATATCCATCTTCTCCTTTCTTAACTGATTTATTTAGGATTGCCCTGTCTTTATAAAATGATAAATAGAAGTAAGCAAACAAAAACTTTGCTTCCCTCAAGTGGTAATGTTTGTATATTAGAGATATGTATCTATGTTAATATGTGTAGCTCTAGGTCATTTGTTTTAACTGCTGTATACTATTTTATTATGCAAACATTCCACAGCCTTTTAATTTATTTATTTTCCCATATTTCATTGTAAAAATAGCAGTATAATTTTACTTTTTTGTATATGTCTCCTTACTCACATATAAGAATTTTTCTGGGTTCCACTATATACAGTGGAATTGTTGTGATATAGACTATATACAGCCTTGATTTTACTATATATTTCTTCATGTTTTCCACAGTGGTCATACCAGTTTATACAAGCAGTGCATAAGGGATTTCCTGCTCTACATTCTTGCCAGCCTTTGGATTTCCTTAACTTTTGCCTTCCCACTCCCTCTGTAAAGAACCTGTTATGAACTCCAATAGATTTTACTTCTATAATATAATTTTTTAAATTTCTGGCTCTACTTTGACCACCAAAGTTATAAAAAAAAGATTCTTTTTATATTTCATATTCATCTTTGTATTTGACTCTACTGCCACAACTTTAGTCCCTTACCTCTTAGCTAAACTATTGCAACAGACTGAATATTGTAGTATCCCTATTGGAGCTCTCTTCCTGCTATTAAATCAACATTTCCTTTTTTGTTTTTTTAAGGTTTTTATTTTTAAGTTATCTCTACACCCAGTGTGGGGCTCAAACTCACAATCCCAACATCAAGAGTCATATACTCCACCAACTGAGCCAGCCAGGCATCCTCTTACATCAATATTTCTAATGCAAGTAGTTATAGAATAGAATAGAATACTATTATTTGCAGTGTTAAATTTATTTTTATCTATAAATTTATTAATTTATTAAATATTTTATTTATTTATTTGGCAGGTAGAGATCACAAGTAGACAGAGAGGCAGGAGAGGGAGATGGGGGAAAATAGGCTCTCTGCTCAGCAGGGAGCCTGACTCGGGGCTCAATCCCAGGATGCTCGGAACATGACCCGAGCCAAAGGCAGAGGCTTGAACCCACTGAGCCACCCAGGTGCCCCCGCAGTGTTAAATTTAAATACTTAATATGGTATTTAAAGTTGTCTCCAATAAGGTCCTAAACTACCTTTCAGCCATATCTTCCACTATTTTCTATATATGCCTTCTATACTAGCCACAGTAGATTACATTCGTTTATTAATTTATTCAAAAGTATTTAATGCTCTTACAATGCTATCCAGGTATGTTAATACTTGAGTTCTGTAGGTGGTACTCCTATAAATGAAGAACTCATGATTTTTGTTAGGGAGCTTGCAAGCTGCCTCAAGCTATTCTTCAAATATACACAGTGCTTTTCAGCTTCTGCTTCTCTCAGCATATGTCTTCCTTCCACTTATGATGCCATTTTTTCCAGTTCCTCCACCTGCCCATGTTGGCCTTTCAAAATCCTACACACTTTTCAGAGTCTACTTTAGATGTCACCTCTCATGAAGCCTTTTCTGAAATTCTCAGTTAATTATGCTTCCATACTTATATTGCTTTATGGCACTTATTATATTCCATATATTTGCCTTAACCCTTCTAGGGTTTGGGTGTCTGGGTGGCTGAGTGGGTTAAGCCTCTACCTTCGGCTTGGGCCATGAACTCGGCTTGGGCTCATGAACTTGAACCTCGCATCGGGCTCTCTGCTCAGGAGGGAGCCTGCTTCCCTCCCTCTCTCTGCTTGCCTCTCTGCCTACTTGTGATCTCTCTCTCTGTCAAATAAATAAATAAAATCCTTAAAAACAAAACAAAAACAAATGCAAAAAACCCTCCTAGGGTTTGATAAGTAGAATATTTTGTCCATTCATTTATATTGCCCTTGTAGCATTTACCAGTGTCTTGTATATAGTAGGCATACTATTAACTAAAATAATTAAATTAAAGATCACATATTAATTAAATCTAGTTTCACCAATTAGAATAATTTGGGGGAAAATCAATTTGAGTGAGAGAAAAAAATGCTTAATTATGTAATTTTATCTAGTGTTCTTGATTTAAAACACCAAAGAATAAAATTTTATTTTATTTTATTTTATTTATTTATGTGATAGACAGAGACCACAAGTAGACAGAGAGGCAGAGAGAGACAGAGGAAGGGAAGCAGACTCCCTGCTGAGCAGAGAGCCCCATGCGGGGCTTTATTCCAGGACCCTGCGATCATGACCTGAGCCGATGATAGAGGCTTTAACCCACTGAGCCACCCAGGTGCCCCTACCAAAGAATAAATTAAACAGTAGGTCTCTATATAGTGATTTTTATAACTGGCTTTGATGAATGGCAGACTTTATTAGTGATAAGTATAAGGGTTGTTCAGCTTGTTTTTAGACTCTTAATAGTTTCCTTAAAGCAAAGTTTTTCAAATTATACTCTGAGGTAGTTCTGTTGAGATGCCTTGGCTACTGTTGGGTGCCTCCCCTGCGCCATTGAACAGGTCTTTGTTTTATTTTATTTTTTTTACTATACTGGGCTTCCTCACAAGAGCTGTATTTAAGAAGGAATGCTTCTGCTGAAAAATTTAAAATAATTTCCAAGGAAGTGTAAATACTTACATTTTATCCATTTACTTAATACTTTCTGAGATCTTACAAAGAAGATATTATTCCTGCCCCTTTTTCTTTTATTACCCACAAATTTCAAATCAGTAGTCCATATGAATATGAGACTTAAAGTAATTAAGCAAATAGTAGGTAACGGGCTTTGAGTATGACAAGTAAATTGTTTATTATTTGAATATTCTGCATCTTAATATGGATGTTTGATGAGTTGTTAGAATATCAGAAGTCACTGGAATTGGTATACAAATTTTTAGGCAGGCTGAAGAATTTACTAGATCATGCCTTCTTAAATTCTAAGGTACTTAAGATTCTGATTCAGCAGGTTTGGGCTGGGGCTTGAAAGTCTTTATTTCTAAGAAGCAATTGCAGTGTTGGTCACTTGAGTTCAGGGAGCTAAATGACCTTCCAAAGCCTATCGCTGCATTTTAGGATTCTTTGCCCTAGTGAAAGTAGTTTTTCAGTATTGCCATAGACATTGTTTAAATTGACTATTTCTCTACAGTCTGATTTATATTTTGCCATTTTAATAGAAATTACCAGGTTTTTTAGGGAAATACGTTGTGTGTGGATTAATCATTTTTCTGCGATTATATGGTTCTTCATTTAAAATCATCCTTCACTTTTAAATTAGTCTGGAAAATGATTAGACTGCCAGTGGCTACTTTCAGAGAGCTTAAATTTATTAAGGAACATTCAGTTTACTTTTCAACATAACTGTAATACTTACTGACTTTTGTTATTTTGCAGAATATTGTTTGAGGTTAGGTATTAAGGTATTGCAAAAATAAAAATAGAAAACCTAATTTTGTTTGAGGCTGTTTTAGTTTGTATAAGTATTGTTATTTTTAAAAGTTGTTATTATCATGAATTAGTAGCAATTATATACCACAGCAGGTTAGGCTGTTAATTTTATCTGTACCACACATGAAGTGAAAACCCAATTGTGTAAACAGTCAACCAATAGGATAGTCACTTAATTAAATAGCTTATACTCAAAAAGATATAAATCAATTCTGAGGGACATTAATGCTTTTTTTTACAAGATATATAATATCAAGTACATTCATAGTCTTTTGGACATTTATAGGAAATTTTAGTAACTAAATCATCAATTAAAATGATAAAATTTTAAGAAAATTATCAGAATTATTTACTTTTTTTTTTTAAAGATTTTATTTATTTATTTGACAGAGAGAGATCACAAGTAGGCAGAGAGGCAGGCAGAGAGAGAGGAGGAAGCAGGCTCCCTGCTGAGCAGAGAGCCCGATGCGGGACTCGATCCTAGGACCCTGAGATCATGACCTGAGCCGAAGGCAGTGGCTTAACCCACTGAGCCACCCAGGCGCCCCAGAATTATTTACTTTTTTTAAAAAGATTTTATTTATTTATTTGACAGAGAGAGAGATCACAAGTAGGCAGAGGCAGGCAGAGAGAGAGAATGGGAAGCAAGCTCGCTGCTGAGGAGAGAGTCTGATGCGGGGCTCGATCCTGAGATCATGACCTGAGCCGAAGGCAGAGGCTTAACCCACTGAGCCACCCAAGTGCCCCAGAATTATTTATTTTTGATAAATGGAAATTGGTGATTAACTTTGTATACCAAGATAGCTGAGTATTTGGTGGGGGGGAATATTATGATTTTACTTTAAAACCATTAGAATAATTTGCATGTTGATAGTTATTGTATCAGCCTTACATTATTTCACTTAATAACTGTCAGTAGGAGAAATTGCTGGGGGATTTATATTACTAAAAAAGTGACTTTCAAATATGTAATTGTGGGGGGATGCCTGGGTAACTCAGTCAAGTCTGCCTTGAGCTTAATTCCTGATCTCAGGGTCCTGGGATCAAGCCCTGCATTGGGCTCCCTGCTCAGTGGGGAACCTGCTTCTTCTCCCTCTGCCTACTGCTCCCCCTGCTTGTGCTCTCTTGCTCTCTCTCTCTGTCAAATAAATAAAATCTTTAAAATATGTATGTGTGCATATATGTATATATATATATATATATATATGTATATATATATATAGTTTTTAAAATTTCTTATTAAATAAGTGAGCACTAACATTGCTATAAAAGTTGTCATCTGAAATTTATGTCAAATGTTGAAAAAAAGTTTTTTTTTAAGACCTGATCCAATTATTTTATATAGAAATAAACCTCCTTTGTTTCTTCTGGTAGCATCCATTAATTTTTTTTTTTCCAGAGGTACATTAATAGTGCTGATAGAAGCAGAACAATTGGAATTTACATTAAAAATAAATGTGATGAATAAAAAGCATTACACTATAATATTATAGCCTTGATTTTGCTTTACCAAAGTTCTGAAATCTAAAGGACATAAATACTGACAAGGTCAAAAAAAAAAATGAAAGAAAGAACAAACGATGCAAAAAGAAAATGACACTGAGGTCTTGGTTTAATACATATGTATTCCAGGTTGATGGTTGATTTCATTAGCAAATCTCATTGTTATGCAATGTCTGTTCTTCTGCAGCAAAATGAATATTGTATTCTCAGAGGCTCTCTGTGTATCTATTATGTTGCAATAAATGAAAATATATATATATTTGTAGCTTCCTTTGGTTTACTCTTTCCAGTTAGCTTTTTAGGAAAAGAAAGAAAATTGAATTATATTCTTTCTTTTGTTGTTAAATTTGTTCAAAAGCTTTTCAATTTATATGATAGATATGTTTCCTACTTTTGTTCTTTGAGGTAAACAATTATAAGGTGGTTAATAATATAACCATTTTAATTATAGTATGACTTTTTAAATGACTAGAATATAATCTTGATTGATTTAAGATGCTTATATGACTTTCTTAAGCATATGCTATCTAACATATTTTTAAATGTGCTTTTTCTTATTGCAAGAAAAATGTTAAGCAGGTTTACATATTATGCCAAATGCTACCTTTTACGACGGCAAAAATTGTACATTGAGATTACTATACTAAGGCTGAATTTTCGTAAAATAGGAAATTAAGAAATAACAGATTTTGGTGGCTACATGTTGGAAAAGTTCATTTAATAAGGGAGTAAGCTGCATGACTCTTTGGGTTACATTCATGATTTCAAATAAAGGTCAAACTGTTAAACACAGTCGTTATTTGATTTTGGTCATTTTAAGGTCTGACAATTATATAACATCTGATTTTTGGTGTTGCTCTCAAAAGTTGTTCTTACAATTAAAATTCTTTGACCAGTTTGAAAGTAGAAAAGGCTAAGGTTTGGTTCAATATGGGTTGATTCTATATACCACTTAGAAATTACCTATATAGGAGGACCTGGGTGGCTCAGTCAGCTAGGCATCTGTATTTTGGCTCAGGTCATGATCTCAGGGTTGTGAGATCAAGCCCCACAATGAGCTCTGTCCTGGACATGGAGCCTGCTGAAGATTCTCTCTCTCCCTCTCCCTCTCCCCTCTATACCGCCCCACCCCTCCGTTCTCTCTCTCTCTCTCTCTCTCTCTCAAAAGAAAAAAGAAATTACCTGTATGGTAAAAACTCGGCATCTGGCTCACTCGATGTAATCCTAATACATATCTTGGTCTTGTTGAACAATCATGAGCTGTAATAAATATGTACAGCAGTTTATTAATGCATAAGTTAATTTGTACTTACGGTGTTTGCATTTAATGACTCACGGTGAGTAAAACAAAATGAAGAATTTCAAAATCTAGTAAGAAAGATCCCGAAAATAATTAGAGAATAATACAGAGCTAAATCAGGTAGAGAAAGAAGGTTTTTATGGGCCCAAACAGGGGAGCATTCTGAAAGTGATAAGATCTAAACTGATAATGAGATGGAGAAGGAATGGGAAACAGAACATCAACTTGGCATCTTTGGGAGACAGAGAAGTGACGTACCCAGCTACAGTGGAAAGATAGGATTTGTTCCTACTTATGTGCCACATGTGAAAATCAGGTTGTAGCATTGTTAAATTTTATTAGTGGTATTCAGTCCACATATATGGTATATTGAGATGTGACCACTGACAACCTTGTTTTTCTTGTATAACAAAATGAGAGGGATTCTGTTTATAGTAATTTTACAATCATCTCCCCCCCCCCAATAACATAAAAAGCAAATGCTGTGAAAATATGCAAAGATTCATGCTCTAAAATAAATCCAAATTGGTGCGGACTGAATGAGAAGATAGGAATATAGAAACCCTAAGTCAGATTTCTTTACCATAGTTAGAAATACCAAACTGAAGAGGAATAAAAGTAATCATAGATCGGATTTTCAGGCTGTTGAACCAGGCAGGATTATAGATAGTCAGTAAGAAAGAGAGGAACTGTTTTAAGTTAAAAAAAAAAAAAAAAAGTTCCCTTTGAAGTGTCCTGACTTCCCTAACTACCAGTGACTTCTCTTTCATCCGTTCTGGGAACACAGTTACAGCTTGCATGTCCATTTCTACTTACTCATCCAGCAGAAGAATCTGAATTTAGAGAATGAAGTATGAATTTGGAATATGAAAGTGGACTGTGAATTTAACAAAAGA
This sequence comes from Mustela nivalis, assembly GCF_964662115.1. NCBI lineage: Eukaryota > Metazoa > Chordata > Mammalia > Carnivora > Mustelidae > Mustela > Mustela nivalis. Next base: position 58,465,491 of record NC_139030.1, read on the forward strand.
TCCTGGGGATTGTTAGTGTTTGTTTAAAAACCCAGATTAGATAAATAACAGCTTTCCTAGCAAGATAGCTTATTTTCTGGGTAACTTCATTAGTTATGACCTCAGCTTGCGCCGAGGCAATGTCAAAAGAATCTTTTTTTCTTTCTTTTTTTTTTTTTTTAAGATTTTATTTATTATTTATTTGACAGAGATATAGAGAGCACAAGTAGGCAGCGTGACAGGCAGAGGGAGAGGGAGAAGCAGGCTCTCTGTGGAGCAGGGAGCCTGATGCGGGACTCGATCCTAGGACTCTGGGATCATGACCTGAGCTGGAGGCAGCCGCTTAATCAACTGAGCCACCCAGGCACCCAGAATCTTTCATATGAAATTTCTTATTTAATTTCTGTAAAGGTGCTGTTAAAAAAACTATTGTATTGTCCAGTGTTACATCATTGCAAAGTCCAAAAGAAACTTCTCTCAATCCTGAGTACTAGGAAAACTTTGGTGCTTGTTTGTAACACATCTTATGGAGAATTAAAATTTTATAATTTGATTTTTTTTTAAAGATTTTTAATTATTTGAGCTAGAGCGAGAGTGAGCAAGAGAAGCACAAGTGTGGGGGGAGCAGTGGTTAGGGGCAGAGGGAGAGGGAGAAGCAGGCTCTCCACTGAGTAGGGACTCAATCCCAGGAATCTGGGATCATGACCTGAGCTGAAGGCAGTTTCTTAACTGGTGGAGCCACCCAGGCACCCCTAAATTTTTGTAATTTGGTTCTGTTTTCCGCTTTACTGTTATTGCTAGGAAGCTCACAGCTGAACCACCTACATCTAAGGAAGGCAAGGCCTTATGATAGGTGTTTCTGTGTTTCAAGTTTACCTTGTGTTTCATCTTTCTTGCTTCCCCTTATTTTCCCTTTATTCATATTAGTTTATATTTTGAAAGCATCTGTTCTGCTATTCATATTTCTCTAAGTCACATTAAAATATTTTGGAACAAAATGGACTATAAATAACCATGGGAAGCTTATTTATTGCCAGCAGAAGACAAACAATAAAAGCAGGAACCTTTCTTCCTCTTTGTGTCCCTCCCCTGCCCCCCCTCTTCTTTTTTATGAATTTCTTAAGTCATGGATGACTAATCTTCTTTGTGGTTTCTTAGACTTGCCAGGGGCAGGGGAATCCCTTCTGAAGCTTTTTGCCAGTACAGAGCTACCAGGTACAGGTCATTGTGCTGGGTGTGCCCAATGTAAGAATGCCAGACTTGGGAGAACAAGTAGGGCTGAAATACATCCTAGAGAAAGAAAAGGTGTCTTTTTCTCATATGCCAGCTCAGAGCATGTCTTTTTTTTATTTTTTAAGATTTTTATTTATTTATTTGACAGACAGAGATCACAAGTAGGCAGAGAGGCAGACAGAGAGAGAGGAGGAAGCAGGCTCCCTGCTGAGCAGAGAGGAGGGTGTCTTTTTCTAACTCACAGGGTACCATATATATTACCCTGGTTTTTGTCCCAGCCCTTTCAGCTGAATTATAAACTCTTAATACCAAAAGTTGCTGATTGTTGATAAAAGCTGCTTTGAATGAAACAAAATTTCAAATTTATTTTCTTTACCTTTATATTTTTATTTCATTATCCTCTAAATTTGATGTACTATAGGAAACAAAGTTAGTCATGGATCTTTAATTTGTAATTTTTTTATTTTTAAAAGATTTTGTTTATTTATTTGACAGAAAGAGATCACAAGTAGGCAGAGAGGTAGGTAGAGAGAAAGAAAGGTAAGCAGACTCCCTGCCTAGGAGAGATTCCCCCTATGGGGCTGGATCCCAGGACCCTGCCATCATGGTCAGAGCTGAAGGCAGAGGCTTTAATCCACTGAGCCACCCAGGTGCCCCATAGATCTTTAATTTAAAATTCAGTTTTCTTTTAGTGTATGAATCACAGTCAAAGCTACATATTTAGTACGAATTATATCTTAAATTTTCTTTAAAGGAAATAAGGACTTTGTTTTGCATTCCAGTTAACTATAGAATATTTGAATTATTTCATTTGACCAAGAAATTCAGCTGGAACTGAACTGGAACTGGAACTCCATAGTCCTTGTTTTCTGAAAATTTCCTATTTATTTCATGTCATTGTAGTGAAGATGGTGATTAGCAACTTGTGTGAATGTTTAATACTGAAAACACACTCCTTTCAAATGACACATACTGTTTGTAATGAGACCTGTTCTCTGAGATTCTGTTCTCTTGGCACAGTTTTCTCTCCTTGGGTGTTCTTGTTCTTATTAATTTTACTGTCACTTCGTTGTGTTTTCTATTTCAGTACATTAGAATTTTATTTCACAAATAGAGTAAATATGATTAAGTAATGTAATTTAATGCCTTGATATGATTATATTGTAAAAGGGTCATTAAAAGCTCTTAAAATTAAAGCATACTATGTTCCTAATAAGACATAGATACATGGCCTTAGAATGTATAGAATTAAGATAAATGCAGCTTTGTAGATTAAGAAAAAAAATCTCCTAAATATTTTTAAAGTCGTGAATTAGTTTATCATCTTGACAGAGTATGTGTGTTTGTCCTATACCTTAGTTAATTTAAACAAACTCTCATTCAAGTATACGACAAATTTCAGAGAGAAAAAAACAGCCATTTGGAGGGAAAAAGCCTAAGGACAAGAAAACTTAGTCTTCAAACTAACAATATTGTTAAAAAGATGCTCACAAGTAAATATGTTTTTTTTTATTCTTTTTTGAAATATGAGTTTTAAAGAAGCTGGGAATTGTTTAAAGTTTTGTAAACTTTTTGATTCATATAACTGAGATAGTTTTTTTTTGAAGACTGCCACATAAATTATAAAGCAATATTTTTGCAGGCGCTTGCTCTGATAAAAATAGGCTTATGCTTTCACTAAAATTCTGTTTTGGCCTTTAATTAGAACTCAGAAACTTCTATATACTTTCTTGAAGCAGTTGAAATTTAAACACTTTTCCTTATATTTAGCAGGTTTTTTGGACAGTTATTTTTAGTTGTGTTTTTTTTAAAATATATATCTTATTAGCATTGCCTCGTTTTTTTGCAATTTACTTGCCAGAAGTAATTTTTAAAACCTACTTAAACAGATTCGTTTTTCAAGCATTCCTCTTTATAAATTGTGTGCCTATGCATGTCAAGAATAAATCCTCCTTAAAAAAGGGAAGAAAGACAGAGCTCTTTATTGTCTGTTTTGACGTTAATAACACGAAGAAGGATTACTTGAGACATCAACCTTACCTGGCTTAGTTTTGTCACGTGAGCATTCACGTTTACTGGTGTTCTAAGTGCTCCACCTGCCTTTCAGTTTGTTTACCAGGAAATCAAGATGTGTAAACTGCAGGAAGTACTATTTGACCCTCTCCGACAGTATCTCATTACAATAATTGCTAATCTCTGAATAAGACAGCCATGTTTTGTGAGTAACTGAGAGAGAGAGGTTGTGTTAGGTAGATTTTAGGTGTTTCAACAAATAGAGCTTTGTAAATTCTTACTTGGATTATGTTTTCATGATAGCTTTTGATAAAAGACATGTGGTGACCTTTGGGGTCAGCAAAGCTAGGACACAATAGTAGGTATTCTTTCATTCCTTTTAACTGAAAAATATCACGGCTTGTTGTTTTGGAGTGCTGTCACTGCTCTGAATCGAAAGGATAATGGCTACTTCCTGATTAAACCCACTCTCCACAGTAAGCTGTTAATGTTATACTGTATGTCTTTTTCTCTTGTAAATGCAGTAGTATTTGGTGTTTTCTTTACTTTTTATCATTGTCTTTTCGTAGATAATTGGGTTCTAAATATATCCTGAAGTTTAAGTTTACAATTAGAGTAGAAACTACTGTTTTAAGTTTGGAGAATTTTTTTAATGCAAAGTATTTCTGTTTGGTAGCAACCATCTCATATACTCATTGTAGATTTTGGTTAAAGAAATTGGCTTTTAAAAAAGACATTGAAATGATAAATTATGTTATCATTTTTGGCACTTTCTTGGCACTGTAAGGAAAATTTTTAAAAAATAACTTATGTGGTAAATCAGATTAATTTTTTCAGGGAATAAAGTAATTTATTTGGATAAAGTAATTTTGGTTTGTTTAATAAATTTCACAAATCTATTTAGGTTTGTCATAATTATTGTTGCTAGTTGTTTTAATTATTAAGTTAAATTATTGTTCTTAAATTAGTTAAGAGATCCTTGTGATGTAAAAACAGCATTAAGTACTTGGAATATAAGAAGGGAATAATGAGGTTCTTAGTTTTAATCCTAAAGCTGGCAGTCACTCCATCTGTGGTCTTGGGACAATCATTTAAACTGCTTACCTCAGTTTTCTTGTCTGCTGTCCATATGAGTGTTAAGTAAAATGTGTATGTTTGTTAATTTCTTTATATTAGTACAAACTATAAAGAAAATTAGTTTTCACAAGTATTTTATAAAATGGAGAACTGTCTCTGGAGATAGAGGAGGAAAACATTCAGGAGTCTCAGTAGGCAGGGAAATGATAGAAAAATTCTTTTTATTACAATAGAAAAAATATTTTTATTATAAAATAAGAGAAAACAGGATTTAAAATAAACCCTGTATAATTGGCCTTTTAATTGGGACAAAACTGTGAGTTGTGCTCAGTTCTTAATATAACATTACCAAAAGATTATACTTTTTGTTGAATACATGACTGAAATTAAAAGTGAAAAGCTTGGAGGTGATTTAGTAAAGAGTCACACATGTTCTAAAATCTTTTTCTCAAAAGTCTTATTTCTGGATGTAAGATTATTCAGAGCAGAGGGAAGAATGTGTGTATATATTGAAGACCTGTAGATGTAGTTCATCTAAACAGTAAGATGTTTGATCTTTAAACTTTAATATGAGGTATCCTGGCAATATAAAAGAAAACATATTATGAAATTATTAAACATTGGAGGCAGTTACCAAAGATAGTTTTAGAACCTAACATCCAGAAACATTTAAAAATATTCTGGAATAATGTAAATATAATTTTCCTTTTATTGAGAGAGTTAAGGTACCTTCTTTTGCAAAATGATTATCAAAATTATTTTTGGTAACAATTTTTAATATAAATCCTTGGAGCTTTTTAGGAGATTTTAAAGATTATGTTTAGTGAATATTTTAGCTTAGTCAAGTTATTGAGGTAAGACTTATAGTAGTGGTGCTATTTAATTTGTAATAACAAATAATAGATGGCAATTATTGATTGTTCAATATATAACAATCACTGGCCTAATTCTCTTGTAGGAGATACAAACTTTTACTTTTACCCTTTTACAGTTCTTTGTGGCTAGGCCTGAGAATTATATAAAAAAAGGTAGATCAACAGGAGAAAGCATACAAATTTATTTAAAGAAGTTTTGTGTGACATAGGAGTCTGCATAAGGAAGGAAGACCCAAAGAAATGGCAAAACCTAGTTGTTTTATATTAAGCTGAACAAAGAGAGGCAGTTGTGGGAAAGTAGCTATGTGCAGAGGCTAAAAGGAGAGAATTATTTTTAACAAAGTCTGTCTAGAATTATCTCAGTCTCAACTTTTGTCCTTGGTGGTAAGAATGTTACTTTTCTTCTGGTATAGGAGGACGTCTTTCATACAGGAATTACATTTTTTGCTTTTAAGAACAAGAGGGAAGGTCAGAATGTTTTGCTTGTATTTGCTGTTTTTCAAGTGCCTTTACCTCAAAATAGTATGCTAGAGTGGCACATTCTGAATCCTTCACTATTACCTGCATTTTATTTTCGTGATAATCACATGAGGTTCAGATAACACCATTACTCCTCTATTTTTACTGATAAGGAAATAGTTGTAAGGAACTTAAATAATTTCAACGGTGTTCTTATAAGTGCCAGACCCAGGGGTGTCTGGGTGGCTCAGTGTGTTAAAGCCTCTGCCTTCAGCTCAGGTCATGATCCCAGGATCCTGGGATCGAGCCTCACGTCGGGTTTTCAGCTAGGCATGGAGCCTGCTTCCTCCTCTCTCTGCCTGCCTCTCTGCCTACTTGTGATCTCTGTCTGTCAAATAAATAAATAAAATCTTAAAAAAAAAAAAAAAGTGCCAGACCCAGACCAAACACACTAACAGAATCCAGAATCCAGAACTCAGTCTTCAGTGTCATGCCTTTAAGCATTGTATTTATATCTTGGAGATAATAAAGGTGCTTACACCTTGATTTAGATAGTTTTATTTTTTTTTTCATCAATTTATTAAATAATGCAGAGTACTTACTAGTTGTCAGGCCACGTAAGGAAGTACCAGCACTATTAATGGAAGGTAAAACAAAATTCCTTGTTTCAAGAAACTTACGATTTAGTTGAAAAGACAGAAAATTAAGAGGCTGTTTAGTACGGTTGATAACTGATATAGTAGTGGTCAGAGCAGGATGCTGAAGGCAACACAGGAAGTATCTGATGTATTCTTTTATTCACATATTTATTTGCATTTTTGGTGCTATTGTAGATACATGGGATATATCAGCAAATAAAACTTTTAAAGCTCACTAGTCTTGTGGAATGTATGTTGGAGATGCAGATAAGCATGATAAAGTATATGGCACATTTGAAGTTGGCAAGTTTCATGAAGGATAGAAAAAGTAAAGCAGAATAAGAAGGTTATGGTGGTGGTGGGTTGCAGAGGTTGCTGAAGAGATACAGAGAAGGTGATATTTGAGGAAAGACCAAGAAATTGGTTAGCTTTCCAAGAAATTGGTTGGAAATTTTGGGGAAGAGACTTCCAGGCAGAGAGGTCTTGAGGCAGGAGCATACCTGGCATGTTCAGAGTAGTGGAGAGAGACCAGTGTGAATGGAACAGAGTGAGAGAGATGGGAGGCTAGAGAAGGTATTGACAGAGGTAATGGGTAGAAGAGTCAGATCATGTAGGGCTTTACAGACCTTTATTGTGGCTTCAAGGAACCATTGCAGGGCTATCAGTAAATCTGGTTTGTATGCTTTTAAAGGATCACTCCAGTTGCTGTGTTGAGAATAGACTACATAGGGAGGCATTGACCATTAGTTAGAAGGCTCATAGAACAATCTGAGTGACTGATGTTTGATAGCAGTCAAATTCTGGATTCTATTTTTAGGGTAGAACCAAAAAAGTCTTTTGATGGATTAGATGTGGGTTATGATAGAAAGAGAAGACAAAATGACTCTAAGGTTTTGGCTGAGAAACTGGGAACAATGGTTTTGCCTTTGGCTGTGAGATGGGAAGCTATTTAGATGGAGAAACTTCCAGATAGAAATGGGCAATCAGGACTTTGGTTTTGGATGTGGTAGACTTTTAAGTGTCTGGTAGAGACATACTAAGTACAGGAGATTGGGAGAAGGCTTTCCAGAGGAGATGCCATCTAAATTGAGGCTGAAAAATGAATTGGATTTACCTGGTCCAAGAGGTGCCTTATGATGAGATTCAAGAGCATTCATTTTCTACTTTACATATTTACAAAATACAGAGTAACAGCTAAACATCCAAAAAGTTATAATATTCTTAAAAGTAATGAAATAATTTATTTCAAAGAACACTTTATTTTAGATAGTAAAATTTTCAGAATATGTCAATGGCTACTATATTAATGAGTTGTATGGGTGCCATTACAGATGTTGATTCTCACCATAGTGCCGTAAGATAAATATTCCCATTTTACACATGGAGAAACTGAGTCGTAGACAGATTAAAAATTGCCCATAGACAGATTAAAAATTGCCCAAGGTCACTGATAAATTTAGTGATGGGTCTGTATTCAAATCTAAATCTTTAGATTCAATTGCGTATTCTCATTATTTTAAAAGTATATGATATATTAAACTTTGTAAAACTTGAAACTTCTGTTTAAGGTCTCAGGGAATTGTCTTTTTTTGTCATCCTTGTAGTACTATAGTGATACCCTTGGGACATAAGGCTATAGATTCTATCATGGAGTTAAGCCATTTGTCAGGTTTTTATTTTAATGTCTGCACAACTTTTGTACAGTTACCTATTACAGACAGTCCCTCCACTCTTAGCCCTATCCCTGTGCCTAGTGCTTAATATGTGCTTAGAAAATTACAGCTGCTCTCATCATCATCTTTATCCTTCTTTCTAATATGCTGTGACCTTGGGAATCACAGTCCAAGGTTGTTGGAGTCATGTGTAAATTATAAAACCTCAGAGATTAAGGGCATGAGGACTTTTTAATTAATAAAGAATGAGTTTAACTCATGTATTTATCTGATGGAAACCCATTTTTGCTTCTTTCCCTTTATTGGCTGTTTTCTGGGGAAGTGCATTTGATAAATAGCTGTGTTTCTGACTAGAAAAGCAATCTTCCCTGAGATGTCAGTGGATATTTTCACTGTAAAAGTGAAAATAAGTCATTCTACTTCAGTAGGGAATAGAAACATAGTTGTTCATTGAAACAGATTTACTTTTGAGGTAATAATCCTATATTTTAAAAACTTAAACATTTGCCTTTAGATCAATTTATATAATTTATGATATGTTTTTAAAACACATTGAAGAGAAGGTCATTCAGACATTCTGCAAGAAAGAAATATTTTAACAAAAGCATTTTGCACATTTTTAAAAGTACCAATTAAAAGCAAAACAAAACAAAACTCCACTGTGGATTAAAATAGACTATAAACCTAACAGGTTATTTTAAGCATATATTAAGGCCCTAAGTATTTACCTAGTCTTTATATTTCTGTTGTGTAACTATATGGCTTTTTTCCAAGTGCACTGTTTTATACATTTCCCCGTTTTTCAGGCTATTTTTTTCAAAGGAACAAAAGTAAATAAATACTTATTTTTCCTATTTCTTTTTCTAACATCTTCCTTTTCTTTCATTTTATACCCCCCAAATACCTATGTAAAATTTATTTTAAGACCACTGTAATTATTAAATGAGATTTTTCAATAAACAAAAATTTTGGTTGGCTATTGTAACTTTATTATTTGTATAATCTCATATTTTAGTTAATTCTATTTAGGATTAGAAGTGTCTATCCTAAACATATCTACTTAGGCATAAAAAATACTAGTATATATGTTAAATGTTTGTATATTCTTTTAAATGTTTGTATATTCTATTTTGTTTTTGTTTTTGGGCAGTGTCTCTAATTCATTTTGGGAAAAAAAGAAAAATGGTCAGTCAGAAATTTTTTTCTGAAAATATCCTACTTTGTTTAATAATTATACTGAATTAAATCTATTACATCCTTGAGTAATTGTAGATTGCCCAGGGAATGAGTATGCTGATTTTTTTTTTTAAGATTTTATTTATTTATTTGACAGAGAGAGAGAGAGATCTCAAGTAGGCAGAGGAGGAGGGGGAAGCAGCTCCCTTTCAGCTCCCTGCTTAGCAGAAAGCCCAATATGGGGCTCAATCCCAGGACCCTGAGATCATGACCTGAGCTGAAGGCAGAGGATTAACCCACTGAGCCACCCAGGCGCCCCTGATTATTTTTTTGAGACTGCTTTCTCTTAACATTTGTTACTGAAGTTTTTACTCTATGTATTTGTGTAAGTGTAATACTGAATTATTTTTGGAACACTTGAAGATGGCAGGAAGCTACTGGGTCCTCTTGACAATCTGAGCTGCTACTCATCTTGTGTGGTAAACAAAGTACAAACAAATATTAAATATAGAGCTTTAGCTGATAATATGAGCAAGTAATCTTGTTTTATCAACAAAGCATAATGAAATATGAAATGTGTAGCAGTAATTAAAAAACACTAACAATGCCAAAAAGAGGGTAATATTAATCGCGGAATAATTTAAACCAGTACAATTTGAGAATAAGAGAAGAGTCACTAGGATGACCAGGGAAAGCTGGAAAGAAGGAAAAAAAGACTTGAACTTCAAGCATGTAAGAAAGACTTCAAATATTAATTTTTATAACATGTTTACTGACATATTTCACAGACCACAAGTTATAATTCACCCATTTAAAGTATATAAACCAATGTATTCTACATTATTAAGTTTTTTAAGTTGTGAAAGAATATATAACAGAACTTGCCATTTTAACTTTTTTTTCTTTATTTTTAAAGATCTTATTTATTTATTTGACAGAGAGAGAGAGAGTGAGAGCGAGCACAAGCTTGGGGAGCAGAAGAAGGAGAGGGAAAAGCAGGCTCCCCACTGAGCAGGGAGCCTGATGTTCGACTTGATCCCAGGACCCTGGGATCATGACCTGAGCCAAAGGCAAATGCTTAATGGACTGAGTCACCCAGGCACCCCTTAACTGTTTTCTTTAAAAAGATTATTTAAGATAGAGCATGTGCTGGGGCATGAACAGAGGGAAGGGCAAAGGAAGGGAGAGAATCTCAAGCAGACTCCCTGCTGAGTGCAGAGCCGTCTGCAACCCTGAGATCATGACCTGAGCGGAAATCAAGAGTCAGTTGCTTAACTGAAACTTAACTTAAAATGAAGGCACCACTTCATTTTAATCATTTATTGGCATTAAGTACATTTACAGTGTTGTGCAACAGTCACTACTGTCTATTTCCAAAACTTTTCATCACCCAAAACAGAACTCTCTAACCATTAAGCACTAATTCTCCATTCCCTTTTTTCCCCAGCTCCTGGTTAACTTGAATCTGTTCTCTTTCCACATCAGTTTGTCTACTCTAGATAACCCCTTTAAGTGAAATCATATAATAATTGTCCTTTTGGGGGCGCCTGGGTGGCTCAGTGGGTTAAAGCCTCTGCCTTCAGCTCAGGTCATGATCCCAGGGTCCTGGGATCGAGCCCTGCATCAGGCTCTCTGCTTGGCGGGGAGCCTGCTTCCTCCTCTCTCTCTGCCTGCCTCTCTGCCTTCTTGTGATCTCTGTCTGTTAAATAAAATCTTAAAAAAAAAAAAATTTTGTCCTTTTGTGTCAGGTTTATTTCACTTACTATGTTTCAAGTTTCATCTATGTTATAGCTGTATCGGAATTTCATTGCTGTTTAGGACTCTAATATTCCATTATCTATCTATCACAAATATGACAAATATATGTAGGTATGTATATATCTCATTTCTTGATGGATTTTTAAATGTACAAATATCTGTTCAAGACAGTACTTTCAATTCTTTTCAGTGTATATATGCACCTTGGAGCGAAATTTGTTAGGTCATGTGGTAATTTTATGTTTAGCTTTTTGAGGAACTGCCAATCTGTTTTCCATAGTGACTACACCAAACATTAACTTTTACTCTATCATATTATAGAGTATATAAAAGATTACACTGAATGAATACTGGCTTCAGCACATAACAGACACTTTAAAGATTTAATTTATTTATTTGTGAGAGAGAGCTTGAGAAAGCACAAGCACGGGAAGCTTCAAAGGGAGAGGGAGAATCTGATGTCCCCCTGAGCAGTGAGCCCGATGTAGGTCTCGATCCCAGGACTCTGAGATCATAGCCTGAGACAAAGGTAGATGCTTAATGGACTGACCCACCCTGGCACTCCACATACACTTTCTTAAAAGGAAAAAAGAGAAGAGAAACATTTATGTATGAAAAAACACCTCTTAAAGTTAACTTTAATAAAATAATTAAGTCTTCTGGTTGCATGTAATTCCAATTTTGCTGTAATATTTTATAGAATATGGTCATTGAATTTGTTTCTCAGTTCCTAAGAATCTATTGTGAAAGGATAAGTATGGACATTTCCACAAGTAATTGGTATAATTTTAGTGTAATTCTGTCCGATATTCAGATTTTTTTTTAGTTGCCTTTTTCACATTATAAAGTAAAATCACTCTTTTTTATATCTAACTGGAAAATACTTCCAATACACATTTTTTAGTCATTTTATATTAACTTACTTCATTTATGTTAACATTTTGTATTTTAAGTCATGAGAGAGAAGACTAGTGGCGTTTCAGTAGACATTTTTGAGATGACTCTTAAAATTATAAATTCTGGAATTCACTGTGATTTAGCAGAACAATGTTTACCTGTATTTTTTTAGATCAATGAGGGACCATTAAGCCAAAAGATAGGCTTATTTCTTTCCCTGGCTGGATTAACCCAGGAAAATGGGAAGCATTATTGGAATAGGGAAATTTCTTGACTTAATTACAAATGTCCCTAGGAAGTATATATAACATAAAAAGTACATAAACAATAATGAATTACACTTGCATTGGGACACCTGGGTGGCTCAGTGGGTTAAAGCCTCTGCTTTCGGCTCAGGTCATGATCCCAGAGTCCTGGGCTCTCTGCTCAGCAGGGAGCCTGCTTCCTCCTCTCTCTCTGTCTGCCTCTCTGCCTACTTGTGATTTCTGTCTGTCAAATAAATAAATAAAATCTTTAAAAAGAAATAATGAATTACACTTGTGGATTCAATATGGCAATAGTAATAACAGATATAATTGGTCACCTTAATAAGAATATTGTTTTAGGACATCAGAGAAGTAATATCTGAAAATAAAAGAAGACTAATCAGAAGCTTTCTTTAAATTTCTCATCAAAGGTGGGGGACACCTGGTGGCTCAGTCTGTTGTGTCCAACTCTTGACTTTGGCTCAGGTTATGATCTCAGGGTCATGAAAGCAAGCCCCAGGGTAGGCTCTAGGCTCAGCAGGGAGTCTGCTTGAGAATCTACTCCCCCATTCCCGCTTATTGAGTCTTCCCACACATAAGTAGGAACTGAGAATGAGATTACAGGGTCTCTAAAACTTCAACAAAGGTTAAGCCTGGAGAAAGCTTTTACGTAAAAAAGTTTCCACTTGGTTAAAACCGAAAAGACAATACTTAATTGAGCATAGAACTGTGGTTGATTTAAATACTTTGATAAGCTACTGAAAATTAAATAATTAGGTAAAATATTTTAAATGTTGTGACATTGCTAAGCTGGTAAGGAAGTAAAGAATTTAAAAGATCAAAAACTAAGTGAAGCAGAAAATTTAAAGAGGAAGATTAGAAGGAGATATTGTTAAAATGTCCATAGTATTCAAAGTGGTCTATAGATTTCAGTGTAATTGCTATTAAAATCTCAATGGTGCTTTTTACAGAAATAGAAAAAAAAATTCTAAAATTCATATGGAACCATAAATGATCCAAATACAAAAACAAATCTGTAGAAACAAGAACAAAGCTGGAGGCATCACATTTCCTGATTTCAAAGTATCGATGAATGGATAAAGCCATAGTAATCACAACAGTATAGTACTGGAATAAAGACAAACATATAGACCAATGAAACAGAACAGAGAGCCCAGAAATAAATCCATACATATATAGTCAACTGATTTTTGAAATGGGTGCCAAGAGTACACAATAAGGAAAAGCTAGTCTGTTCAGTAAGTGGTAATGGGAAAACTGCATATCCATATGCAAAAGAATGAAATTAGACCCTTATTTTACACTATACACAAAAATCAACCGAAATGGATTAAAGAGTTAAATGTAAGACCTGAGGCAGTAAAACTCCCAGAATAAAGCCTAGGGGAAAGACTTCATAACATTGATCTTGGCAATGATTATTACAGATATGTCATCAAAAGTATAGGCAACATACACAAAAATAAGTGAGTAAGACTATATCATGTTAAGAATCTTCTGCACAGCAAAGGAACAGCAAAGTGAAAAGGCAATATATGGAATGGGAGAAGATACTTGCAAACCACGTATCTGATAACGGGTTAATCTTTAAAATATATAGGTGACCCTTGAACAACATAGGTTTGAGGTGTGTGGGTCCATATACACATGGATTTTTTTTTTTCAATCAATACAGTGCAGCATTGTAAATGTATGTTTTCTTCCTAATATTTTCTTCTATCTTGCTTTAAGACTACAGTATATAATACATATAATATACAAAATATTTCTTAATCAACTGTATTATTGGTTAGGCTTTTGACCAAGAGTAGGCTATTAGTAGTTAAGTTTTTGGGGAGTCAAAAGTTATATGCAGATTTTTTTACTGCATGGAGGGTCAGTGCCCCTTACTTTCATGGTTTTTTTTTTTTTTTTTAAGATTTTATTTATTTATTTGACAGAGATCACAAGTAGGCAGAGAGAGAGAGAGAGAGAGAGGAGAAAACAGGCTCCCTGTGGAGGAGAGAGCCCGACGTGGGGCTCGATCCCAGGACCCTGGGATCATGACCTGAGCTGAAGACAGAGGTTTTAACCCATTGAGTCACCTAGGTGCCCCCCCCCTTATTTTCATGTTGTTCAAAGGTCAACTCTATAAGGAATGCTTACAATTCAATAGCAAGAAACTAATAACCTGATTTTAAAAGGGACTAAGGACTTGCATAGACATTACTCCAAACAAGACATGAAAACAGCCTACACTTACATGAAAAGATGCTCAGCATCACTAATCAAAGAAATATAAATCATATCATTCTACACCTTTCAGGATGGCTACTATCAAAAAAACAAAAGATAGGTGTTTGCTAACATGTGAGGAATTTGGAACCCTTGCACACTGTAGGAATATAAAATGATGCAGCCACTATGGAAGATAGTAGTATAGACATAACTCAAGAAGTTAAATATAGAATTACCGTATGTTCTAGCAATCCCACTTCTGGGTATTTATCCAAAAAAATTCAAATCAGGGTCTTGAAGACATATTACTGCTCCTATGGTTTATTAGACACTATTCACGATAGCCAAGATGTGGAAACTTCCTAAATATTCATCAACAGATAAATGGATAAAGAAAATAGCTACATGAATATAATGGGATATGGTTCAGCCTTAAAAAGATGGAAATTCTGCAGTATATGAGAACATAAATGAAACTTGTGAACATTATGCTAAGTCAAATAAGTCAGTTGCAGACAAATGCTGTATGATCCCACTTAAGAAAGGTATCTAAAATAGTCAAATTTATAGAATCAAAGAGTGTAATGATTGTTGCCAGGAAGTGAAAGGAAGAAGAAATGGGAAACTACTGATCAATGGGTGTAAAGCATCAGTTAAGCAATACGAATAAGCTCTAGAGGTCTGCTCTATGGCATTGTGCCAATAGTCAACAATAATGTAGTGTACACTTAAAAAAATTGTTAAGAAGGCAGATTTCAGGTGCCTGTTTGGCTTAGTCTGTAGAATGGGCAACTATTGATCTCAGGGTCATGAGTTCAAGCCTCATGTTGGGTATGGAGTCTCCTTAATTTAAAAAAAAAGGAAGTGGATTTCATATTAAGTATTCTTATGACCATAAAATAAAAATTAAATTTAAAGAGGGTAGAAAAAAATACCAAAGTCAGCTTTCCTTTCAAAGGCATCTGCTGAAACTAGTGATTGGAAAGTATTTTTTTTTAGGTTGTGTAATCCATAGAAATCAAATGTATCTTGCTTTCTATTTCAAAATAGCTCTACTTCCAGTTAGAAACAATATGGCCCCTTTTAACCTCACTTTTTCAAAGTTTTAAATTTTGTTGTTTTTTTTTAAGATTTTCTTTGAGAGCAACAGAAAGAGAAAGAGAGAAAGAGAGAGCCTGAACCATGGGGAGGACAGAGGGAAAGAGAGAAGCAGACTCTCCACTGAGCAGGGACCCCCCAGACATGGGGCTGGATCTCAAAACCCTGGGATCATGACCTAGCTGAAGGCAGACGCTTAACTGACAGAGCCACCCAGGTGCCCCTTAAGTTTCTTTTAAAAGTATTTATACCTTTAGGGATGCCTGTGTGGCTCCATCAGTTAAGTACGGGTCTTCGGCCCAGGTCATGATTCCAGTGTGCCAATGGAGTGCCGCATCAGGATCTCTGCTTAGCAGAGAACTGGCTTCTCCCTCTGCCTGTCGCTCCCCCTTCTTGTGCTCGCATTCATTCTGTCTCTCTCTCTCTGACAAGTAAATAAATAGAATCTTAAAAAAAATTTTTTTAAATAAAGTATTTGTACCTTTAGTATAACTAATTATCTTTCATCCGTTCTCATTTTTCTTCAATTATTTTATTATTCAATTTAGAAGATTACTTATCACATGGTAGGAAGCATAAGTGAATTCTAGATCTAATTTTATTGCCAGTAGCTTAGTATACTGATATACTGATCTACTGGATTAAGTGGTGTTTAAAGTATGTTTGTGCCAACACTGGCCTTTTCCAGTATATTGCCAGATGTGGACGAACTTGACAGCTTGGAGGTATCTTTGTTTGCCTGTTCTTCCCAGGTCTTCCTTTTTATCTTCTAAGATCGTCTAGAATTTCTTTTATCTCTTTACTCTACTGTAGTGAATTTCATTACTGATTCAGCATTGATCTGTTGCCTAATAAATTTTCTTTAGATTTCTTAGCAGATTTCTCCAGGTTTTAGATTTCTTCAATATGTCAGGCTACATTTTGGAAGCGAACCTCTTTTGTGTGTGTGTGTGTGTGTCCTTGGTAACATTGAGATCTCCTTTGCTGCCATCAAGACTTTCTTTGATGGCCATCTACCATCTTTCAGAAGGTCTTCTTTTCTTATTATTCCAGACTCTATTTGAGGGCCTCATGAATCTTTAATTTTTATTACCATAATTTAGTTACATTATTATGGACACCACTACTTCTCTGTTGGCTTGTCCTGCAAGGTATTATACCTGATATCGAGCAGGTGGGTTGTGTGTGAGTGATGGATTATTTATCATTCCTACTAATAGTGCCATTGTTGGACTCCTTGCTCTTTGGTATTTTATCTTAATTGTTAAATTCTTTCCCTTCATTATTTTTTCCTTTTCCTTTTCTTATCCTCCTTATACCCTAGAACACAACTTAGTGAGTGTGGAAATGGACTCAGTACTCTTAGTTATTTATCTTTGACACCAAAAGGAAAATATTCAGGGTGTCAAAAATTAGAAAAAAGGAGACCAAGACATTGGTGGTAATGACGTTTTCCCTGCTGGCCCTATGTTATAATAGATATACAGTTTCTGAAAGGCAGGCCCTCTTTTCTGAGCTGCAGCCCAAGTATTAAAAGTATTCTTCAAGGTTTGGGGTGTTTCTTCAACCAGGCCTACTTGGGTATTTTTGTGGGATATAAAAGTTCCAGAAGATTTCATCAAATAATAGCTAATAGGAATCTTCATTATTCCTCTCTGAAAGCTTTTCTGAAGTCTTTATTTCCTAAGTAGGATCAGTTTGTTCTAATCTGTTTATTTTATTAACCATTCCTTAGACATGATATTGAAGCTGAACTCTGGATATTTGGTCATCCAGTGCAGCATATTACAATTCGAATATCCTGAGCAAGCTGGGATGATAGGTTCCGTTGCTGTGTCTACTTCTGCTGTCATAATGCTAGCTCCCTCCTTTTGGGGCCAAAGATAAATAATTGAGAGTATTGAGTCCATTTCTACCCTCAGTAATGTAGAGCCTCAAGAAGTGATAGATCTTGACAAGTGTTACCTGGTAAGGGATTCATGGCTGCCTGGAGAGCCTTACCCAAGTAGTCACATGTCCTCATCGAAACTTTTTTGGAGGTATGACAGTCTTATAATCCCTCCTTCCTTTTAGTATGCCTACTGTATATGTAAACCTTGGTTTAAACGTTCTACAACCTACAGCAGCCCTTATAAGAGTTCTTGTAAGAGTTCTTTGGGAAGAGACAGAAGTCTCTTAGAAAGTAAAGATCTTTGGTTCAGATTTCTCTGTCCCTGTTATGACAGGAGGATGACTGTAAGTTCTCACACCTGTCCTTGTTAACAACCACCTTCAATGCTCACTTGGGCACAAGATAGACAGTCTGTATGCATGTATATGCATGTATAACCTATTCAGATCCTTCATTAACAATTGTTTTTCAAGTTGCTGTTTGCCTTTTCTAGTGTATAGAAGCTCTTTTTACATTTAGCTGTTTATTACTTGTATGAATTTGTCTCTGTGATTTATTAATTTTCCCATCTAACTTTTGGACCTTAAGATTAATTCTGTTTTCTTCCCATTCTTTCATGGGATCTTCTCATCCAGGGTGTCTATGGATTTTCCTACTTTTCTTGTACTTGTCTTAATCCCTCCTACCACCTCAGTCTTTTTCTTTTCATTTTAATTACTCTTATAGCATCCTTAATAATATATACCAGGCCAAAAGTGCAGTGAGCACTAGTTGATTATTATTTTCATTTGAACCTCAAAATCGATAGAATTTAGTAATGTTGAACTGAAGCTTTTTAAAGCACTATGACAATGGATTTCAATTCTGGTTGCCCATTAAAATCTCCCAGAGAGCTTTCCAAAACTTTTAATATATAGCCCCCATCCCCGGAGACTCTGATATAACTGGTCTGAAGTTGGTCCTTGACATAAGTATACATATTTTTAAGATCCCCAGGTGTTTCTAATATACAACGAGGGTGAGAACCATTGCATTAAAGGAAGTCTAGGTAAAATTCTTAAGTAGCAAAGAATTCATTTAATAGTAAATATTTGAAAACCTAATAAGTGAAGGCACTGTGCTGAAATTCTCTTCTACTGTGAAACAAATTATACACTTGTTTGTTTCACCAGATTCTAAGTTTTTTATTGGTCAGATTTTCTCAAAGTGGATGAGAACTTCCTTTTATTGTGGGCTTACTACTTTTACCTAAGGTATTGAGGATACCTTAGGATATTGTCTAAATCATTTTCATAATGTTACTCCTCTCCATCAATATTCAAAGTAAATTGATTGTGATTATATACAAAACATGTAGCTTTATAAATCAAATTCTATTTACTAAGGCAGATTTTGAAACATAATTGTTTTCTGCATTTTTGTTTAAAATATATGCTACATATACAGATTGAGTAGCAGAACCAAATTAATTCACGTGAAATTTTGTTAGAAGAATGTTCTGGATTTGCACTTTAATGTATTTATGGATAATATTTTATATTTATATAAAAATTATTATACTGTATAAGCAGAGTGGAATCTCATTTATCTGTCTTCAGTGGGACTCTAATATATGTCTTAAGAGAGATGTTTAGTTTGAGACCCTTATACCGAGTGTGACTGAACTGACCTCAGGTCTTGCTATGTTTTAACTAAAATAAAATTAGCTAACACAAGGAAACTAGTAACCCTAACTCCTTTCCTATAATGAATTTAGGAAGTTTTATATAAATACTGGAAAAGAGTTGATTGGCAAAAAATATATCACTAGAATGGCAAGTTAAATTTTTAGGTTTCAACAGTTTATTAAAATGAAAAGAAGGGATGCCTGCATGGCTTGGGTGGTTAAGCTTCTGCCTTTGGCTCAGGTCGTGATCTCCAGGTCCTGGGATTGAGCCCTGTGTTGGACTCCCAGCGCAGCAGGATGTCTGTTTCTCCCTCTCCCTCTGCCTCTCCCCTTGCTTGTGCTCTCTGTGTGTGTGTGTATGTCTCTCTAATGAATAAAGTCTTTTTTTTTTTTTTTTTTAAGAAATGAAGAGGCCCAAGTACCAACAGAAGAATCTGTACCTTGAACTTACAAGTTAGGTTTTTTGAATGATAGGATAAATGTACTAATCAAGAATAATACGGGGCACCTGGGTGGCTTAGTGGGTTAAAGCCTCTGCCTTCAGCTCAGGTCATGATCTCGGGATCCTGGGACCCAGCCCCGAATCGGGCTCTCTGCTCAGCGGGGAGCTTGCCTCCTCCTCTCTCTCTGCCTGCCTCTCTGCCTACTTGTGATCTCTGTCTGTCAAATAAATTAAAAAAACAAACAAACAATAATGCTTTTGCTTTAATTATCAAGTTCATAGTATATTTAGAAGTTAAAGTAATGTATAAAACTTTGATTTATTTTATTCAATTTATTTACCTAGTCTGTAAAAAGTTTTTGAAGAGATTTTCTGATTTACTTTTTTAGGTTCATGGCTTTTTGGAGTTAAAGAGGTCCCCAATTTGTCACTCTTTTTGAATATCTGTTCATTTATTCATTCATCAAATATTCATTGAGCATATTCTATATGCTAGGACTGTTCTAGGACACTGAAGATACAGCAGCAAACATTATATAGTCAACGGTCTTGTGGGGAAGTCAGACAATAAATAGAAAAACAAAATATAAAGTAGATGATAAATTTTAGGTGGTATATTTTAGATGGATAAAATATATTTCAGATTGTAATACATGCTTAGGAGAAGTGGTATTGGTGATATAGTGGTGATTTTTAAATAAAGTGGCCAGGAAGGGCCTCATGAAGAAGGTAGTGTTAAGACATTTGACCATTCTGAACTAAACTTGTAGGAGAAGATTTAAAAAAAAAAAAAGCTTTCCTAATGTATTTTCAAAAGTAGAGTCCCAAGCATATGGGAAAACTATAGTTAGAAATGTTAAATTAAATAGCCCAGTGTCAGATACTATTAATTAGTACCATAGCTGAAAGTAGAATCATGGCCTTCTTACTCTAAGTCTTCCTCCTTGTTATTTTGCTCTTTTATTTGGGGATGTGAAGATGAGATGTGGTTAGTTATTATATATATTATTGTTACACCTTTCTGCTATTTATTTAGAAGATCTATAATCAGCTAAAATAATTACAGTTTTTTAGGTGGATAAAAAAGCATAAACCATGATAAAACTTTTGCTTCTGAGTATAGAATTACAGAAGACCAAGAAGGATCATATTGAACAAGTTGATACTCATACTTAAAACAGATATTCATATTTACAGCAAGTTCATATTCATACTTACAACAGGGGCTGCTTCTACTTGAGGATAAAGTAGCCTTTTCCTACTATAATGGTAGGGGGATTGGGTTAACTGATAAAGACTATTTTGTATTAACTTTAACAAGGATATGGGGACTGTCCAACAGAGCCGCCAGAAATTTTAGTCTAGGGCATTAAAATAGTTATCAAGGGAATCCAAGGTCTTACATAAACAGTAAATGGGGGACGCCTGGGTGGCTCAGTTGGTTAAGCAGCTGCCTTCGGCTCAGGTCATGATCCCAGCGTCCTGGGATCGAGTCCCACATCGGGCTCCTTGCTCCGCAGGGAGCCTGCTTCTCCCTCTGACTCTGCCTTCCACTCTGTCTGCCTGTGCTCGCTCTCGCTCGCTCTCTCTCTGACAAATAAATAAATAAAATCTTTTAAAAAAAAAAAACAGTAAATGGAACCATCAAATCAAAAGAATGAGGAAGAATGAAAAGTTGATAGAAGCGACAGAACCAGAGTAGAATCAAATGGAAACAGGAGAGTAGGTTCAAAATTAGGATCATGATTGACAAATATATGTCCAACTGTCCCCCTTATAGGTTCTTAATATTGTTATTGAGTTTGGGGGGATAGATTAAAAGAAATATAGACCTTGCTGGCTAACATTTTTTCACTTCAGAAATTGAAAATGAATAAGCAGTTTGTTTAGTTATTGACAAGCATATTTATGAAGACTTAAAGTTATTAGTACATTAAAAATTTAAAAGAAGTAGAGGTTTTTTTCTATGCCTTAAGTTTCTCCTTCATTTTTTAAACTGACAGTTGGTGATAAGTATTACCACATATATGATGCAGAGATACTGAAAGAATTTTGAGTAGGGAAGTGGCAGGATCAGGTTTTTATATTAAAATGATTACTATTTTTGTAGTGGGATTACTATGGTTGTATGGAGGAGAATTGGGGAAAAGAGAAGAGAGTTAACAATTTACATGGCTTAGAATCTCAGGTTTATTTTTCTTTATTAAATCCCTCTATTATAAAAATCTAGCTAGTCACATGACCATTGGAATGAAGTTGTGGAACAAGTCTGATAAGTACTTAGGAACTGAAAATCTTGGATAAACCTGTTCAGTTCCAACTGAATTAATAGAGCGTTAGCAAGTTTATATAAGTGAGTATATATACACACGCATATACAGAGATGCAAAATTAACTACACAGTTTACATTCCCACTAACAGTGTAAGAGGATTCCCTTTTCTCCACATCCTCACCAACACCTGTAGTTTCTACTGTTGTTAATTTTAGCCATTCTGATAGGAGTGAGGTGTTATCTTCTCATGGTTTTGATTTGTATTTCCCTGATCGTAAGTGATATTGAGCATCTTTTAATATGTGTTAGCCATCTATATGTCATTTTTGAAAAAATATCTATTCATCTCTTCTGTCCATTTCTTAACCAGATTATTTGTTTTTTGGGTGTTGACTTTGATAAGTTCTTTGTAGATTTTGGATAGATTTATCAGATATGTTATTTGCAAATACCGTCCTCCATTCTGTAGGCTGCCTTTTAGTTTTATTGATTGTTTCCCTTGCTGTGCAAAAGCTTTTTATCGTGATGAAGCCCCAACAGTTCATGTTTGCTTTTGTTTGCCTCTTGCAACATGTCTAGTAAAAATTGGCTACGACTGCGGTCAAAAAAGATCTCTGCCTGTGTTTTCCTCTAGGATTTTGATGGGTTTCCTGTCCCACATTTAGGTTTTTCATCCGTTTTGAATTTATTTCTGTGTATGGCCCAGTTTCATTCTTCTGCATATAGCTTTCCAATTTTCCCAACACAATTTATTAAAGAGACTGTCTTTTTTCCATTGGATAGTCTTTTCGGCTTTGCTGAAGATCAGTTGAACTTAGAGTTGTGGGTCCATTTTCTGAGTTCCCTATTCTGTTCCATTCATCTATGTGTCTGTTTCTGTGCCAGTACCATAATTGTCTTGATGACTGCAGCTTTGTAATACAGCTTGAAGTTTGGAATTCTTTGTATCCAGTTCTGTTTTTCTTTTTGAGTTGCTTTGGCTACTCAGGGTCTTTTGTGGAAACCCGGGTATTCTTAACTTTTGAACATTTGAAGTGGAATATTTAGATAACCACTTTAAGCATAGTGTTGTAGCCCAAGTAAGTACCTATGGTTCTATCATTAGACTGTATTTACTTTAGTAATCAATAAGCTACTTCAAGAGGATACTTAATTTTATCATTTCATTGCTCATTCTAGAATGATTTTGTCATTGAGTTGACACGTGGTTTTACCCTGTAGAAATACTAAAAATAAAATTGGCTCGTAGTTATATTAATTATATCACTATATTTAACTGTTAAATATTTTCATGTACTTAGTGCAGGGCATGTTGAGACATGTTTGGGATATATAATTAGGGCCTTCTATTATAAAGGTAGGCAATTAAGTTCTCTTTGAGCAGTGTTATGGAGGGTCTTGATTTTTTCAAATAAAAACTAGGAAGTACTGGGCGCCTGGGTGGCTCAGTGGGTTAAGCCACTGCCTTCGGCTCAGGTCATGATCTCAGGGTCCTGGGATGGAGTCCCACATCGGGATCTCTGCTCAGCAGGGGGCCTGCTTCCCTTCCTCTCTCTCTGCCTGCCTCTCTGTCTACTTGTGAACTCTCTCTGTCAAATAAATAAATAAAATATTTTAAAAAAATAGGAAGTACTATTAATACTTGGGGCTATTGGAAAGTAGAAAATGGACAAATTATATGCAACTCAGAAAATAATAAAAAATTAAGAAAGAAATGGAAGAGACCTATCTGAAAGGATGTAAGTACATAATTTGACTAAATTTTACAGTTAGAGAATGGTAAAAGGGAATTATTATAACTACTTGGGACTCTGTGGAGATTATCAATATAATGGAAAAAACTTGATCCCTAAATTACTGAGAAAGGGAGTTATAGTGTGAACAAAATAGATTTTTTGAATAATGAAAATTATAAAATTATGTATTCTCAGGAAAAAGCAGTTTTATTTTGGTTATAAAAACTAAACTGAGGGATACCTGGCCACCTCAGTTGGTAGAGCATGTGACTCTTGATCTAGGGATTGTGAGTTGGAGCCCCATGCGAGGCATAGGCAATTACTTAAAAATATTTTTTAAAAAACCAAGCTGAAAATGTCGTTGTTACTTAAAAACAAAACCTTAAATTATACTATTATCCATAGCTAAAATAGTGATAACACTGTTTTGAGGGGTATGTTGACAGGGGATTGCCTAATATATTTCAACATTTGTTCATGTTTACCTGTGAAAGAAATCTGCTTAGAAGTGAAAATGCTCTTGGCATTTGTCACTTAGTTTTGTTCAAATTTAATTTATGAAAGGAATGGCATTAAGTTTTAATGAGCTATTTTCTCATTCTTATATATTTAGTTTGAAGAAGTAAAGATATTTTCTTCTGAATTTTGGCCAGACACATAAGGATTACAAACCTAGCAGGAAGTATGCTAGGTACTCTCTTTATATCTCTTTGAAGTAGGTATAATTAATCCCATTTTACTGGTTCACCAACTAAGACTCAACAGACATACTGGCTATGGTTTGAGTGATACAGTGAATTTATAAAATAAATACAGAGCAGTAAAAAGTCAATATAATTAGCAGCTTCCTGGGTAGAAGCTAAAGTGCTCTATAGTTCAAAGATGGGAAGTTGTGGCCTAGGGTTAGTCAGAGACAGCTTTATGGATAAAGTGACTCTTGGGCCTGTATTTGGAGGAAGATAATATATGGGCTGTTGGAAGGGAAAAACAGAATATGTCTCAGTACTATACATAGCATGAACAAGGATAAGAAAAGACAAGACTAAATATGGCATTTGTTAGGAAGTTTTTTACCATTGTGTTTTGGTTAGAAGTAATAGTAACTCACTAAAACTCATTAGAAGAATGGGTATTTGGAAGGATAGAGAGAAGTTTTAGGGAATACAGAAAAAATGGAAAAGGCAGGTCTAAAGAAAAGAACCTGAGACTGGTAATATTTTTGTTCTTTTTTCTCTGTCAGGACCACTCACCTTCTCTGTACATCTGCTGTTCCATCATTTTTTCCAACCCACTTTTCTTTAGCTTGTATATTCTTAGGCCTTTATGATCTCCCACTCAGTAACAACTTCCTCTGTTTTGATTAGTTAAAATATCGATATCAGAGATCATCTGATTAAATTGTAGCATCCTTTAAGCAGCTAACACATGTCTTAGATTTCTCCCTAGCCGTTGTCTCCTCAAGATCATTTCTGGTTCAGACAGCCTTGACTATGGACGTGGGGTTATGAGGCCCACTGATGAGGGTCAAGGATTACATCAGTACTAAGAAGTCCTATCTGGTGAATTAAATGGTTTATATAGAGGAAGAATAGGTAAAGCACAGGAAAAGCACAGTGGAGCAGAGACGTCCTACTTCTTGGATGGAGGTGAAGATTGCAATTTTACTTTCATGAAAACTATCACGATTTAAAAACTAGTTCAAGGCAAAATCTTTTTTCTTTCTGGCAGCCTACTCTACCAGTGATGCTGTATCTCTTCATAATCTCCCTCCCCACTTCTTCACACCTCAACCACTTAGGTCTTCTTTCACACTACTCTCTCTGGTACTAAAGACAAGGAGAGATTGGATAAAAATCTTCAATTATTTCAGGGTTAAAAAGAGAACAAGAATTATAAGTCACACTCTAGTGCCCAATGAAGGTTCAAGACTTAGACATTGTATGTCATATGTGAGGAGGTAGATTTTTAAAAAAAAATTTTCTACTGTGCTCTGAAAATATTTTGAAATTTAGTAAAATAAGCATATACATTTTTACTTGACAAAATTTCAAAAATTTATAGTAATTTAGATTACAGCTAAATTATGGTGAGAATAGTATGAAATGAAAAAATTGAGAAAAAATTTAAAAATGAAAATTATTAAATGATAAACTTCTATAAGGCAAAGATTGGAACTTATCTATATATTCTAACAAGTAAACATATAATTTTCTCATAGATAATCAAAAATAATTGTTAAATGAATTAGTAATAGACAAGCTATTTCAATACAGGAGGCAGAGAGAATAAGTCTTTAATGTTTGATGATTTTCCCTTGAAATTTTATCAGAATTCTTTTTTTTCATTTATTTATTTTCAGCATACGAAATTTTATCAGAATTCTAAAATTTCTCATTCTCTTTGACTTCCGTAGTATTAATTTTTAAAATGTATTTCTTCAGTTAAAATTTTTTAATTTGAAGTGGTTTTGGACACTGTTTAGCCCACTTTGCTGTAATATAAGATACTATAATGTGGTCTTTATAAATACTATAATTTACAATTATAAATGAATCATAAATATAATCATTACAGAATAATTAAAATTATGTAATATCCTATATATTATAAAACAATTATAAATTCATACTTAGATTCTATGATGGGAATTTATTTTCAGAAGCATTACTTTTTTTTATACTAAATGTTTTTATATTTTTTGACTCTGAGAAAATATATAACCTTTACTACAGATATACCTAATCATTAACAAAATAAAGAATATCTTTCTAATGCAGATCCAATTTATTTTCCTACTTTTCTGTTTGCTCATTTACATATATAGCTCCCCAAAGACTACCCATATCCTGAATCTGTACCATCTTCCAATACCTGATATCACTGTCACTGTCACTTAGCTCAATTTTTTGCAAGGAAAAACCTGTTTAACTCAGCTCTGATCAGGTTTTCACCATTACTCCAGTCTACTAGACTATAAACCCTTGAGGTAGACTATTTAACTTTATTGACTTATTCATTATATCCCAAACACCTAGCTTGCTTAATGGTTTAATAAATGTCTTCTGGGTGCTTGGTGGTGCAGTTGGTTAAGCGTCTGACTCTTGATTTCATCTCAGGTAATGATCTCAGGGTCATGAGATTAAGCCCTGCGTGGGACTCTGTCCTCAGCATGGAGTCTGCTTGTTTCTCTCCCTCCCCCTCTGCCCCTTTCCCTGTTCCCTCTCTTTTTCTCAAATAAATAAAATAAGAAATATTTTTAAAAGATAAATAAATGTCTTCTAAAGGGTTGAACATGTTTCCATACATGGTTAAAACTTTGTGTAATTTGGGGGTGCCTGGGTGGCTCAGTGCGTTAAAGCCTCTGCTTTCAGCTCAGGTCATGATCCCAGGGTCCTGGGATCGAGCCCTGCATCAGGGTCTCTGCTCAGCAGGGAGCCTGCTTCTTCCCCTCTCTCTGCCCGCCTCTCTGCCTACTTGTGATCTCTGTCTGTCAAATAATATATATATATATATATATATATATATATATATATATATATATATATATTAAAAAAAAAACTTTGTGTAATTTGTGTCATTTTAGCATCTGAGTGAAAGAATTTTGATCTATCTTTAATTTGCTGAAGTTAGAAGGAGTAGAAGACTAGCATTTAGGCAGCATCCCAGGTGTCCAGCTAATATAATGTCCCATATTACTCTGTCATGGACTGGAAAGTTACAACTATAAGTCCCTGACTCTAGGAATTTTGCATGACCACTCTTACTTTACTGGACTGTGTACAAAAAGCATGGATTCTGCTAGTGTAGTAGTGTATACACACACACACACACAGTAGTAGTAGTAGTAGTAGTAGTAGTTGTACTAGTAGTACTAGTTGTCATAGTAATTATTCCGGTATAGCAGGTAGTATGATTAAGGATTATAAAATCCTTCTATGCTTCACCATAAAAGACAGACATTACAGGGAAACCAAATAGATCAGTGTTTCTCAAGCTTCTTTTATAATGACCCAGAATATTTCATTTTTCCAAAACCAGACAAAGACCCCACTAAAAAAAGAGAATTATAGGCCAATATATTTGATGAACATGAATGCAAAAATTCCTAGAGTATTTCATTTTTTATGACCTTGATATATGAATTCCATGACCTTCTAATAAATGGTCACAGTTTTGAAAACTTTTCTGAAACTGGCACTAAAGAATTCAAAATCTTAGAAATGGCCTAAAATTTTAGGGTTCAAAGTCAGTGCTTTTTGTGTGTTATTTATCTTTGATTCTCTCACTAGAGTAGTGGGTTCTTCTGGAATTCTATTGTAAGTTCTAATATAAAAGGGCCTTGGGATACAAGGTTTTAGCTTCTTTTTCAACTCTTGAAAGACCCTACTTATACAGAGAGTGTTGTTAGCATCAGTAGAGGTGCAAGGAAAAACCTGTGCAAAGAAATGTATCTGTGAAGCCACCTTTATTTTTTCTGTTAAATTCTGTCTCTCTGTAACTAAATGCATTGAGAACATATAATAAGTATATGTATATAGCCTCTTCTGCCAATAGCAACTGAACCTACAGTATTGCAAATAAAACAAAACTTTTGATTTGTACTAGGAATATTTTGTTCGAAATGTTAAGAAGAAATGCAAGTTATAACAATAGAGTTATTTGAGATTATCTCCTAAATAAATGGGTGCCAACTTTTAAGTGAAGTTTCCAAATGGCTAGCTACCTTAAATAATCTACATGTGATTTTTATGATATCTCCAGTATTTTGGTAATGGCAAATACACTCTGTAAAGCAATCATGATAGCATGATAATCGTTTCAATTTCTTTGTGAAGGTAGCTGCTGTCCCTGATAACTTATTGCATGTCAGCTTCCTCAAAAAGCTTTAATAGGGTAGTATCTGCCCTAAACCTGCCAACTCATGGTTTAACAGTTTTAACAGCTGAAGTTGCTCAATATGAAGCAGACTACCTCGCTAAACAAGAAAATTTCAATGTCTGAGGGAAGAGTATAATTACATTTCATTCCAATTTTTAAGGATATCATCCAGCTAGACTGCAAGCAATTTTGATGAACCAAAATAAAATTTAAAAGTCACACTAGCCATGTTTCAAATGGTCAGCAGCTATTACATTATTGATACTGACTTGAAACATGGCTAGTGTGACTTTTAAATTTAATTTAGTTTTAATTAAATGTAATTATCCTCATGTTGTTGGTTAATAGCTACTCTATCAGACTGTGCTGATTTAGACATTGCTTTTGATACATGGTCTTTGGTTCATCAAAATTGCTTGCTGTCTACTTGGGTGCTATCCTTAAAAATTGGAATGATATGTAATGAAAAGACTTGATATTTTTTAAACCTAGCTGAAAGTATAACCACACAGAGAAGAACTAATTAAAGAAAAATTTTAAATGTTGTAATTTGACTGTATATCCCTAATGGACTACATGCTAAAGACCAAAAGAATTGTTTTCAGTAACTATATTCTTGTGTTGGTGTTGGCATTGTTATTCTGAGATTGTTATTCTATTGGTTGTGTATTATGTCATAAATCAAATGAGAAATTCTGTGTCTAGGACTGAACGTGTCAAGAACTGATATTTGTTATAAGAACTGAGATTTTTTTTGGCAAGTGAAAAACAAGAACTGCAGATATAAAAATTGATATGGTACATTAAGGATCCTATAATCTTAAATTTAAGTTGAAAACATTGACATGATCTTTGTCTTTAAAGGATGAAATACAATTTTTTTTAAATAAATTTTTTCTATATTCCAGAGACCTATAACCTAACCTCATATACTCACAAGTGCAGAACTCTGCTAAGGCTTGCACTGTCCTCATGAGGCCAGAGTCTCCATTCTTACTCCTCACTATTACATGTTCTTGACCCCTTACTATGTCTGACCCTCGCTCCCCCTTTTTTTAAACCTTTTGACCTCCTTCACCTATTTTTCCCACCCTCTACCTCCTTCCGCTGGCAACCCCCAACTGTTCTCTGTATCTATGAGCTTGGTTTTCTTTTTTTTTTTTTTTTCTTCTTTTTTTTAGATTCCACATATAATAGAGATCATACAGTGTTTGTCTTTTTCTTTCTGAATCACTGCACTTAGCATAATGCCCTTAAGGTCAATTCACATAATTATAAATGGCAACATTTTATTTTTTTTAATGTATACCACAATCTCTATCCATTCGTCAACAATAGACACTTAGGTTGTTTCCATATGTTGGCTATTGTAAATAATGATGCACTGAGCATGGTGGTGCACATATCCTTTCAAGTTGCTATTTTTGTTTCCCTTCGATAAATATCCAGAAGTGGAATTGATGGATCATATTGTAGTTACATTTTACATGTTTTCAAGGAAACTTCATACTGTTTCACACTAATTTATATGCCCACCAATAGTGCACAAAGGGTTCTCTTTTCTCCACATCTTCGCCAATATTTGTTATTTCTTGTCTTTTTGATGGTAGCTATTCTAACAGGTGTGAGGTGATAACGTCATTGTGATTTTGATTTACATTGACCAGATGATTAATGACGTTGAGTATCTTTTCATGTACTCGTTGGCCATCTGTATCTTTTTTTAGGGAATATGTGTGTTCAGATCTTCTGCCAGTTTTTAATTGGAGTGTTTGGGGTTTTTTGTTTTGTTTTGTTTTGCTATTGAGTCATATGAATTTTTTATATATTTTGGATATTAGTCCTTTATCAGATACATGATTTGCAGATATCTTCTTCCATTCAGTAGGTTGCCTTTTTATTTTATTGATGTTTCCTTTGCTGTTGGGAAGTTTTTTAGTTTGATGTGGTCCCACTTGTTTATTTTTGTTTTTGTTGCTTTTACTTTTTTTGTCAGATTCAAAAAATCATTGCCAAGACCTATGTCAAGGGGCTTATCTATATTTTCTTCTAGGAGTTTTATGGATTCAGGTCTTAAGTTCAAGTTTTTAATTCATTGTGAGTAATTTTTTTTCCTTTTTTTAGATTTTATTTATTTATTTGAGAGGCAGAGATCACAAGTAGGCAGAGAGGCAGGCAGAGAGAAAGGAGGAAGCAGACTCCCTGCTGAGCAGAGAGCCGACTAGGGACTCCATCCCAGGACCCTGGGATCATGACCTGAGCTGAAGACAGAGGCTTTAACCCACGAGCCACCCAGGCACCCCATGAGTAAATTCTTTGTATGTAATTTTATGTATGGTAAGATAGTTGTCCAGTTTCACTCTTTTGCTTGTGGCTCTTATTTTCCCGACACCATTTATTGAAGAGACTGCCCTTTCACCATTGTATATTCTTGCCTCCTTTATCATAAATTATTTAACCATGTATGCATGGATTTGTTTCTGAGCTTTTTGTTCTGTTCTTCTGATCTGTATATCTGTTTTTATGCAAATATCATACTGTTTTAAGTATTTTGGCTTTGTAATAGAGTTTGAAGTCAGAGAGCATGATTCCTCCAGTGTTGTTTTTCTTTTGCAAGGTTGCTTTGGCTATTCAGGGTCTATTGTGATTCTATGTAATAGGACTGTTTGTTTTTAAAATGCCAGTAGAATTTTGATAGAATTTTGATATATAGTATTGAACATGTTAACAATATTAACTCTTCCAATCTGTAAGCACAGAATATTTTTCCATTTATTGTCTTCTTCAGTTTCTTTCATTAATGCCCTGTGGTTTTCAGTATACCAATTTTTCACCTTCTTGATTAAATTTATGCCTAGGTATTTTATTCTTTTTGATGTAGTTGTAAATGGGATTATTTTCTTAATTTCTCTTTCTTTTTTTTTTTTTTAAAAGATTTTATTTATTTATTTGACAGAGAGAGATCACAAGTAGGCAGAGAGGCAGGCAGAGAGAGAGAGAGAGAGAGAGAGAGGAGGAAACAGGCTCCCTGCTGAGCAGAGAGCCTGATGCGGGACTCGATCCCAGGACCCTGAGATCATGACCTGAGCCGAAGGCAGCGGCTTAACCCACTGAGCCACCCAGGCGCCCTTAATTTCTCTTTCTAATAGTTCATTATTAGTATTACCAACACAACAGATTTTTATGTATTCATTTTTGTATCCTGCAAGTTTACGTAATTTATTTATTAGTTCTAATAGTTTTTGATGAAGTCTTTCGAGTTTTCTATATATAAAATCATGTCATATACAAACAGTTTTACTTTATCCTTTTCAATTTGGAGGTCTTTTATTTCTTTATTCTTTTTCTTCTTCTTCTTCTTCTTTTTTTTTTTTTGCCTAATTGACCTGACTGGGACTTTCAATAGTCTGCTGAATAAAAGTGGGGAGAGTAGGCATCCTTGTCTTGTTCCTGATCCTAGAGGAAAAGCTTTTAGCTTTTTATCATTGATTATGATATAAGCTGTGGGCTTGTCATATATGACCTTTATTATGTTGAAGTACATTACCTCTATACTTTGTTAGTTTTTATTATAAATGGGTTTTGAATTTTGTCAGATGCTTTTTCCACATCTGTTGAGATGATCTTGTGATTTGTATCCTTCATTTTGTTACTAGGTATATTGCACTTACTGATTTGTAGATGTTGAACCAGCCTTGCATCTCTGGAATAAAACACATTTGATCATGGTGTTATCATCCTTTTAACGTATAGTTGTATTTGGTTTGCTAATATTTGGTTGAGGATTTTTGCATCTGTGCTCATCAGGGATATTGACCAGTGGTTTTCTTTTCTTGTGGCATCTTTGTCTGATTTTATATCAGGGTAATGCTGGCCTCCTAAAATGAGTTCGGAAGAGTTTCTTCCTATTCGTCTTTGTGGAAGACTTTGAGAAGGATTGGTATTAATTCTTCTTTGAATGTTTGATAAAATTCACCAGTGAAATTATCTGGTCCTGGACTTCTATGTTTTAAAAAGTTTTTGAATATGGATTCAATTTCCTTACTAGTAATTGATGTTTGTATTTTCTGTTTCATCATGATTCAGTGCATTTCTTCTAAGTTGTCCAATTTGTTGGCATATAATTCTTTATAATAGTTTCTTATGATCCTTTGTGTTTCTGTAGTATAAATTGTAACAGCTGTTTCATTTCTGATTTTAGTTTTTTGGTATTTTCCCTTTTTTTCTTAGTGAGTCCATCTAAAGGTTTGTCAGTCTTGTTTATCTTTTCAAAGAACCAGCTCTTACTTTCATTGATCTTTTCTATTGTCTTCTTAGTCTCTATTTCTGTTTTAATTTTTATTACTTTCTTACTTCTACTTTGGGCTTTGTTTGTTCTTGTTTTTCTAGTTACTTCATGTGCAAAGTTACATTGTTTATTTGAGACTTCCTATATCTTGGGGTAGGCATTTATCACTATGAAATCCCCTCTTAGAACTGCTTTTGCTGCATCCTGTAAATTTTGATATGTTTTCCATTTTCATTTGTTTTAGGGGATTTTTTGTTTTGTCTTGGTTTCTCTTTTCACTTTTGAGCCATTGGTTGTCAAAAGCATGTTGTTTAATCTCCATATATTTGTGAATTTTCTAGTTTTCTTAATATAATTGATATCTAATTTTATATCATTATAGTTAGGAAAGGTGCAGGGTATGATTTTAGTCCTCTTAAGTTTATTAAGCCTTGTTTGTGCCCTAGTGTATGAATTCTGGAGAATGTTCTGTGTGCACTTGAGAAGAATATATATTCTATTGGTTTTGGTAGGAATGTTTTGTATAAATATGTTAAGTCCATCTGATTTAACTTGTTGTTTAAGGTTGATGTTTCCTTATTGATTTTCTGTCCAGATGTTTTATCCTTTGATATAAGTGGGATATTTAAGTCTTAACAATTATTGTATTGCTCTCTATTTACTCTTTAGGTATGTTAATATTTGCTTATATATTTAGGCCCTTCTGTGTTGGATGCACAATGTAAGAATTATATCCTATTATAGATTGACCTTTTTTTTTTTTTTAAGATTTTGTTTATTTATATGTGAGAGAGATAGAGAGAGCATAAAGGGGAGAAAGTCAGAGGGAGAAGCAGACTCCCAGTGGAGCTAGGAGCCCAATGTGGAACTCGATCCAGAGACTCCAGGATCATGACCTGAGCTGAAGACAATCGCATAACAAACTGAGCCACCCAGGCATACTGTGGATTGTCCTCTTTATCATTATGTAATGCCCTTCTTTGTCTCTTATTATAGTCCTTGTTTTAAAGTCAGTTTTGACTGATACAAATATAGTTACCTCAGCTTTCTTTTGGTTTCCATTTGTGTGGAATATTTTTTTCCACCCCCTTACTTTCAGTTTATGTTTCCTCACATCTAAAGTGAGTCTCTAATAGGCAGCATACAAATTAGGTCCTGTTTTATTTACCCATTTAGCCACATAATGAAATATAATTATTTTTAATGAATTATTTTCTTTGAGTTGCAGAATCTAAAATGTGACCACCTACTATTTTGGGGGGGGGGGTAATGTTGTGATAAGATAGAATTAAAACTATTTAGCTGGATTATCTTCACCCTCTAAACAAGTTACTCTTAGATTAATAAAAAGATGTATTTTTGCAAATATGAATGACCTTTTTGTATATAATTTTAAGAATATTGAGATATTTTAGTACCATTTAAACTCATATCTTCCCCAGTGTTTCCAGGAGTACCTATGATTTCTATGCTTGAGTTTTAATACATTGTTTTTGATATCCCCTGTGATCATTTTGAAACAAATTTGATAGAATACTGACTCTAATATGGGGATTTTATAATTTAGTGATTATAGCATTGGTATTTTTCTTGCCATATCTTTGTAGTCCTTTTTATTGTGACCCACTAATTTAAGGCACATAAATAATGAATACACATTTTCATTTATTCAATAAATATTTAATAAGCAAATGTTTGGGGCAAGGTACCCTACTAAGACTCTATGGGAACTGTAAGATATTGTAAACCTGATTTCTGCTCCCATAATCTTACAGATTCTGCTCCCATAAACTTACAGATTGCAAATTCGTAATGTAATACAGGATAAAATACGATAAGCACAGTAAAATAAGCTGTGATAAAATGCTTTTTAAGGATTGTAAATTTCAGAGTGTTAACTTCTCAAAATTGTCAATAGTTACAGTATTAAGGATTTGGGATGATTGGCTTCCAGCTTGGGTAATTAGGTAAACCTCCATGGAGTGTCATTTTCACCTGCGACTTGAAGAACAGGAGGAATTTGATAAGTGGGTATTGAGCAAGAGGTGAAAAATACTGTAGAGAGAACACAACTTGAACTAAGATAAGGATTTGGGAAAGTATGGTGCAAGAATCAGGTGATAATAACATCTGCCTTTGATTGGGTACTATTAGGAGGGAAATTTTGAAAGTGAAGAAGTTTAGAGGGTAAGCCTCAGTAGTTTGGATTCAGGGTTTTTTTGTTGTTGTTGTTAGTATGGGAAAAGGGTGGACAGTGGGTATGTCATGTGCTGTGCCATCACAGTGCTTTTTTTTGTTTTAATCAGAAGATTGTTTTGTAGGGAGAGAAGAGTGAGCCACTTAGATGACAGTTCAGATAAGAGGAAAAATGATGAAAAGAATTAGGATAGTGATAGTATCTGATAGCATCAGATGGCTATACTATTAGATAATAGAGATTTTTAAATTCTATTATGATGTGTGAGAAGTCTTACAGTAATATGGTAACTGGAAGTTTAAATATAATTTCAGTGGGGCACCCGGTAGCTCAGTCAGTTAAGCGTTTATCTCTTGGTATCAGCTCAGGTCTTAATTTCAGGGTTGTGAGATTGAGCTCCACATTGGGCTCCATGCTGGGTGTGAAGCCTACTTTTAAAAAAGTAATAATAAATTAAAAAATAGTCATAAATATAATTTCAGGTCTCTAAAATGCTTTAAACTTTAACAGAATATATTCAGAGTCACCAACTATAGAGTTAATTTTTTCCCAACCACTAATATACAGGTTATACAGGTGATCCTTGAACAACACAGGTTGAAACTGCATAGTTCCATTTTTTGCAGATTTTTTTTCCCAGTTAATATAATGGGAAAATTTTTTGAGAGTTACAACAAGTTGAAGAATTCACAGATGAACTGCATAACTTAGAAATATCAAAAAAATTAAGAAAAAGATATGTTGGAGGTGCCTGGGTGGCTCAGTTGTTAAGTATCTGCCTTTGTCTCAGGTCATGATTCCAGGGTCCTGGGATCAAGCTCTGCATTGGGCTCCCTGCTCTGTGGGAAGCCTGCTTCTCCCTCTCCCACTCTTCCTGCTTGTGCTCCCTCTCTCTCTGTCTCTCTGTCGAATAAAGGAATAAAATCTTAAAAAAAAGAAAGAAGAACTCGTAGAGGGGCAAGTTCTGGTTTGAAAAAAAAAAAAAGAAAAAATATGGGGCACCTGGGTGGCTCAGTGGGTTAAAGCCTCTGCCTTCGGCTCAGGTCATGATCCTAGGGTTCTGGGATCGAGCCCTGCATCGGGCTCTCTGCTCGGCGGGGAGCCTGCTTCCTCCTCTCTCTCTCTGCCTGACTCTCTGTCTGCTTGTGATCTCTGTCTATCAAATAAATAAATAAAACCTTTAAAAAAAATGTCATGAATGCATAAAATGTAAGTAGATAGTAGTCTATTTCATCACTTACTAGCACAAAATACACACAAATCTGCTATAAAAAGTTAAAGTTTATCATAACTTACACACAGACTATTCGTGGCATCATTCACAGTTAAGAGAAATGTAAATAAACAGATATAGTATTAAAGTATAACTGTAAAATTAACTATGGTACATATTGTACTACTGTAGTTACTTTGTACACATCTCCTACTGCTATCACAGTGAGCTCAAGTTTTGCAAGTATCTGCTTAAAATGCTGAGTGATGCTAATCATCTCTGCATGAGCAGTTCATCTCTCTAGTAAATTGCATATCGCTATAAAAAAGTGATCTCTCCTGGTTCTTGTATACTTTTTTATTGTTTAATGCAATACCGTAAATCGTAAATAACACCTTGGGACCCTTACAAAGTGCCCCTATTGGGTGGTGGAAGTGCTTCCAAGAAGCAGAGAAAAGTCCTATTACAAGAAAAAATTGAACTGCTTGATATGTACTGTAGGTTAAGGTCTGCAACAATAGTTGACCGCAATTTCAAGATAAATGAATCTAACGTAAGGACCATTGTAAAAAAAAGAAAAATTCATGAAGTAAGTGGTCACTGCAGCTACACCTGCAGGCATGAAAACCTTGTGCTTTTTGTGAAATATCTTTTTATCTTGTACTGAAAATACAGCTTTTATGTGCATGCAGGATTGCTATAAGAAAGGCATAAGGCATACCTACATATCTATGGACTCCAATAGGATTTGAGAAAAAGCAAAATCATTAGATAATCTGGCATTAGTGTTCTAATTATTTAAGCCTGCCTTTTACTTCTTTTATAATATATAACCTTCTATATATGGGCACTGAAACTAAAGCAAATAGTGGAAGGATTGATACTGTACAGAAATGTTTCTAGAGAAATTAAAAAAGCAAAAAAGTCAGAAATTTTGTATAGTACAAAATGTACATTATTTCTATAAAGTTACACCGTGTGCCTGCCTTTCCTTCCTCCCTTTCCACCTTCTCTGTCTCTTCCACCTTTGCCACCGATGAGATAGCAAGACCAAGCCTCCCCCTTCCACCTCCTTCTCAGCCTACAATGTGAAGACAAGGATGGAGAACTTTATGGTGATCCACTTCCACTTAATGAATAGTAAATAATCATCATGCTTACATTTAATAAACTTATCTGTTGTGGGTGTCATGTGAAAATCTAATTAACTGTACAACAAAAACTGAATAAGATGTTTTTGTGTCATTACCATCATCACCCCGTAAGTTTTCATCCTGTAGAACAGAGTATATAAGACTTGTGTGGAAGTGGATAGCCTATACTTAACATGAGCATAAGGTGAATGATATTTAATATAATTAAATATTTTTTTAAAAACCTCAGTGTATGAGTTTTCTTACTGTTTCATAACTTTGCATTTGAAGAATTATATTACCATACAGTATGCCTCTCATAATTGGAGAAACTATGTATCAGCCTATAACAATTTATTCATCAGTATATAGGCTTGGTTACTGTGAAGCACTTGCAACCATTATACAAGGCTATCATAAAGCAATTATATTGCTTCATTTTCATTATCAATGCATGAATACCTGTAAGTAAACATGAATTTCTTTTTTTACGTTATCTTTACACTTTTGATGTCCAGTATTTGTTAACAATGCATATAACATCTATACTTTTTTTTTATCATATATGATTTTTAAAACATTTTCTTTTCTCTTGATTGTCAGAATACAGTCTATAATACATATACAATATGGGTGTTAACTGTATGTTATCAAAAGCTTTCAGTTAACAGTAGGGTTTTAGTAGTTAAGTTTTTCAGAAGTCAAAATTGAAGCAGATTTTTTGACTGCACTAGGTTGGAGGGGGTTAGCACTCCAAACACTGCATTGTTCAAGGGTCAACCTTACTTACATACTTGCTTTCTAGAAGATAGGGATGTGTTCAAGTTTTAGAAAGCATTAAACATCAAAATAAACATGATTGCTTACATTTGGGTTTCATTTGTTTGTTTATATTTGGGATTTTTAAAATCACCTTTTAAACCTGTCTATAAGCATAATGGCTAGATTTATATGTTTTAAGCCTAGTTATTGAGACCATACCCAACTAAAGAAGAGGAAGACATGGTATTAGTGAGTGTTGGTAGGACTAGGCTATATTTTTGTGAACTTGTTTTTAAAATTATTTTTAGGGTTAATATGACCCTGAGACATGTAACACAGCCATAAGTTGTATAAACTTATAGTAGCCTTAAATAGATTCCTGCAAACTTGTGGCTTTTTAATAGATATTTATAACAAGTCATGGAAAAGCTATTTTTTTAAAACTTTTCATGCATTCTGAGAAGGACAATAATTTCAGAAAGCATAGGTACCTTTTTTTTTTCCCTGATCATACCTTCATTTATAATAAACCTCTGAGAAAGTGGAATCTCATCAGGCATGCATACCAGAGCTCTAGAGGTTAACATTGGGTAGCCAAAGTTCTGTTTAGTGTGATAAATGTGAATTGCTTCATTTGTCTCTTATAGCCTCTGTGACAAGGTTTGTCAATATTAACTTAAAATTCCTAAAAATTAACCTTACCAGTCTTGCAGGAATTAACCTGAAATAAGACTATAATACTAAGATTTGGTTTAGGTTAAATGGGTCACACCCATCTTGGTAAATTCCTAGGATGTTGGGCAGGTTCGTTTGCTGTTTTGGACTTGTGTAGTATAAAACTTTATGTAAAATAAATGGATATTCTCTAAGTTTTAGATTAAAAAGTATAACAAGGGGAGATCTGATTAACTGACATCTTCATGAATGCATGTTTGATCCAGATTTTTTCAATTAAAGATTCTTAATTATAAGTAAAATCAGTGTTCACACAAGAAATCAAAGCATGCATTTTGCTAGGTTCTGTTGGACCCTAGCATTAATAAAATTTTGTCATAAATTTGGAAAAAAATTGACAGTATAATGAAATATGGTCAGAAGTAAGATATATCTTTCCAAGAACTAAAAACTTCTAACATAGACCAAAAAGAGGGCCTAGGAAAAAAAAATACATATATATATAGTATAATTACATATTTCAACTTTCTGGAAAAATGTCTTTGTGGTGTTTCCCCAAGAGGGAATTCATAAAACTTGAATTTATTTGGTAAAAGCAGTATGCTTAGTTGAAATATTGTCCATTTTTATCTAGATCTTTATTTTTCTTTGAGTTTATCCAAGTTGGAGTTTGCTCAGTTTCTTGAATCTAATGAGTTATGTCTTTCATCAAAAATGGGAAGTTTTCAGGGTACCTGAGTGGCTCAGTCAGTTAAGTGTCTGTCTTTGGCTCAGGTCATGATCTCAGGGTCCTGGGATCAAGCTCTATGTCAGGCTCCCTGCTCAGTGGGGAGTCTGCTTTTCCCTCTCTCTTTACTGCCCCCCCAACTCGTGTGCACGGTCTCTCTCTCTCTCTTATATAAATAGATAAAATCTTTTAAAAGGGGGGGAATAATTGGGGGGAACTTAGAGGGGAGGATGAAGCATGAGAGACTGTGGACTCTGAGGAACAGAGGGTTTTGGAAGGGAGGGGGTCGGGGGTTGGGTAAGCTTGGTGGTGGGTATTAAGGAGGGCATGTATTCCGTGGAGCACTGGGTGTGGTGCATAAACAATGAATCTTGGAACACTGAAAAAATAAAATTAAATTTAAAAAATTTAAAAATTTTAAGTTTTCAGATATTATTATTTCTTCCAAGTAATTTTTCAGCACCACATCTTCTGTCTCCTTCCATGGCTCCAGTGACACAACAATTAGACCTTTTGTTGCTGTCCCACATGTCCCTGAGGTATCATTATTTGTTTTTAATGGTTATTCTCTATGTTGTTCAGATTGGATAATTTCTGTTGATCTATCTTGAAGTTCATTAATTCTTTTCTATATCATCTGCATTCTACTGTATCCATCTGGTGAGTTTTTAACTTTTGTTATTGCTTTTTTTTTTAATTTTAGAATT
The DNA here is from genome assembly GCF_964662115.1 of Mustela nivalis. Lineage (NCBI taxonomy): Eukaryota > Metazoa > Chordata > Mammalia > Carnivora > Mustelidae > Mustela > Mustela nivalis. Next base: position 58,505,439 of record NC_139030.1, read on the forward strand.
TCCATTGGTTCTTTGTATCTTCTCTTTCAATGTTGGTCTGTTTTTCCACTTGTTTCAGGCATGTTCATTATAACTTGTCCAATAATCATTTACACTATATAACAGGCATCTAGAAATAAGAATTTGTCTATGGTTAAGTACAGTATTATTATTTACACTATATAAAAGGCATCTAGAAATAAGAATTTGTCTATGGTTAAGTACAGTATTATTATTAATGAATAATATAGCTGCGAGGAAATTGGTTTTATGACTTGATCTTGAATCTTGCATTTGGGTTAGTAAATAATTAGTTGGCCTAAGCCAATGACATTAATACAGCAGTTTTCAAAATACATGTGGTTCTTTATGGAATAATTTTTTTTAGCATACTTTGTAATTTTGGGTTCTTGGTTAATGGTAACTGAACTGTTGAGTTTGTGACTAATTCATCTCTTTTGAATCATCCAGGATGAATGACTGTAAGTCCTCTTCCTAAAGTACCCTGAAGGACAAATTTTGTATCTGTAAAATCGCTTAATATGTTTTTGATCAAGAATCTTTTCTAAACTGGAAATAAAATTTAAGATTATACTTGACACTTAAAATATGTGAGAGTTAGGGGCCCAACCTCCTATACAGTCGAAAATCTGTGTATGAGTTTTGATTCCCTAGAAACTTAACTAATAGCCTACCATTGACTAGAAGACTTATTAACAATATAAACACTTGATCAACACATATCTTTTGTTTGTATAATGTATTGAATTTTTACAGTAAGAGAAAAGAAAATATTATCAAGAAAATCATAAGGAAGAGAAAATACATTTAAAGTAATGTACTATATCCTAGGGTGCCTGAGTGGCTCAGTTAGTTAAGGGTCTTATTCTTGGTTTTAGCTCAGGACATGATGCGAGGTCATGGGATCACACCCTGCATCCGTTCCCATGCTCAGTGCTGCGTCTGCATCAGATTCTTTCTCCCTCCCCTGTGCTCCTCAATACGGTGCTCAATATCACCCTGAGATCATGACCTGAGCTAAAATCAAGAGTCAGAGACACTTAACTGACTGAGCCACCCAGGCGCACCCATATTTTTTAAAAACAAAATTAGATCATACTTTATGTTATATATGTTGCCTTTTTCATTTAACATTATACCATGAATGTTTTCTTGTGTTAAATATTACTAGAAAATGAGATTTTTAATGGTTTTATAATATCCACTTTAATAAACATTTCAGTTTGTTTTGCTGGGAGTAGAGAAGTTCTTCCCAGAGTTTGATGGTTTGTCAGCTCTCTTAATTTTTTGTTTTTACATTTTCTTTTCCTGGGTTTTTGTTAGAGGGAAAAGAAAAAGATAAAAGCTGAATAAGAGACTGTTTGTTAGTATATGTGCTGCCAAAGTGAGCAGAGACTATTTTTTAGATGCTTTTTAAAGTTTTTATTTCTTTATTTTTAAGTGTTTTTTTTTTTTTTTTAAAGCCTATTTTTCTTAGTAATCTCTACACCCAACATGAGGCTCCAACTCCTGACCTTGAGATCACAAGTCACAGGCTTTTCTGACTGAGCCAGCCAGGTGGCCTTACAAGTTCTTTTTTTAACCAGGAGGTCTTTTTTTTTTTTTTTTTTTTTTAAGGTTTTATTTATTTATTTGACAGAGAGAGAGAGATCACAAGTAGGCAGAAAGGCAGGCAGAGAGAGAGGGGGAAGCAGGCTCCCCGCCAAGCAGAGAGCCCACATGGGGCACAATCCCAGGACCCCGAGATCACGACCCGAGCTGAAGGCAGAGGCCCAACCCACTGAGCCACCCAGGAGCCCCTAGAACCAGGAGTTCTTAAGACCACAATTACCATTCATTGGTCTTATTATTTTTTACCTAAAGTTTTCTGGTTTTTTTTTTCCATTTTTTAAATAAAACTTTTTTTTTCTTTTTTAAGATTTTTATTGGCTTTTTAAGATTTTTTCCCGTTTTTTAAATATAACTTTTTTTTTCTTTTTTAAGATTTTTATATGAGGGAGACACAGTGAGAGAGGGAACACAAGCAAGGGGAGTGGGAGAGGAAGAATCAGGCTTCCCAGTGAGCTGGGAACCTGATAGAGGATTTGATCCCAGGACCCAGGGGCTCATGACTGAGCTGAAGGCAGACACTTAATGACTGAGCCACCTAGGCACCCCAATATGACTTATTTTTTGTTACATTTTAATTGTCCACAGTGCCTTATCTGTTTCTTCCCTTATTTCTTAAAGTATTAAGGGTGCTTAGGTGACTCAGTTGATAAGCATCTGCCTTAGGCTCGGGTCATGATCCCAGGGTCCTGGGATCAAGTCTGCACTGGGCTCCCAGCTTAACTGGAAGCCTGCTTCTCCCTCTCCCACTCTCCCTGCTTGCGTTCCTTCTCTCACTATGTCTCTCTCAGTCAAGTAAATAAAAATCTTAAAGGGGCGCCTGGATGGCTCAGTGGGTTAAGCCGCTGCCTTCGGCTCAGGTCATGATCTCAGGGTCCTGGGATCGAGTCCCGCATCGGGCTCTCTGCTCAGCAGGGAGCCTGCTTCCTTCTCTCTCTCTCTGCCTGCCTCTCAGTGTACTTGTAATTTCTCTCTGTCAAATAAATAAATAAAATCTTTAAAAAAAAATCTTAAAAAATAAAATAATAGTTTCCATACTTAACATGTTCCTTAGTAATTGAGATTATAATAAAATTTCTTAAATATAATAAAAATTTCCTAAAGTGTGAGGTCAGACTTTTGTTTCTAACACTTACTACCTTTGTTTATGGCAAGTTACTTAATTTTTCTATGTCTCTGTTTCCTTATCTGAAAATTATGATGATGATGACAATAATAAATTTGGAGTTTACTTGACATAATTAAAATAATGAAGAGAAAATACTTAACATAGTACCTGATATAAATATTAAGCTCTCAATAAGTAGTATAGTGTATGAGTTTTAAATAGAGATATAAATGGTGATGATAATGTCAGTAGTAGTAGAAATGTATTAGATACATGTCTCAGTTTTTCCACATTGATGTTCTAAGTTAATTTAGTTGTATGTAATCTGACCCACTAATTTTTTTAAACTCTATTTCTTTTTACTAGTTTTTCTAATCTTGTTTTCATGGTGCTTTTGGTCCTTTATACAACTTTGTACCTATTCTGTTTGAACTCTGTGTTTTCCAATATATCTATTATCAATTTTATTTTGCCTACCACAGAATTAAACAATTTCACTAAAATGGTTTCACTGAAAATTTGGTGAATGTGTTAAGTATTTCACATTATTAAATATAAAAACAAAAATTCAAAAGGGTAAATAACAGGATCAGCATTTAAATATCTCCCTCATCCTATTTTTCACTTCAAATTAGTTTTTCACTTAACTCTTTCTAGAGTTTAATGATAAGAACGTCAAGGAAAACAATCATGACAATGAAAAATGTCTCTATAATTTCCCCTTATGTTTCATATTTAGCTCATTCAGCCAGAAAATATTGAGCACATATTATGTATGAGGCTTAGGAATATAGGTGGAGGAACTTTGTGGAGCCTTTCAATGATGTAAATAGTTTATCTTAAATATAATTGCAATGTTTATTGAAAAATTTAAGCAAGGAAGTGCCATTATCTAATTTATATTTTTAACAAAGTTTACTTTGTGAAAAATGGATTTTAGCAGCAAGGATTGGGGTACTGTGACAAGTTTGTTTCTATAGGAAAACTGTTAGTGTCATGGATCAGGGTTGTACTATGGAAATGGAAAAATGTAGATCAATTTAAAATTATGGTAAAAGTAGAGAAGACTTGGCAATGGACTGGATTAGGGGGGTCAGAGGATCAACATGTACATGCTCATCCCCCTATATGGGATGTGAATTCCATACTTTGCATACAGGTTTTGTATCATGACTTGCCTCATGCATTAAAGATACCATTGTCTAAATTTTTCCATCTAATTTCTTTGCATTCCACCAGTCAGATTGCTACCAACTTTTATTCTAAAATTCCCTTTACCTCCTGATTGATTTCTATATTCTTTTTATAGTCTGTCTTTCTGCTCACCTGGTTAGATTTTGCTTAACTTTCATGCATTGTTTTGGTAGTGGGATCCCAGCACTAAAAGTCATACTAATGATGGGTCAGACTGGACTGAGTGATGTTCTGGACAGGTTAAAAAAATAGAAACCATAAAAGTAGACAATTTTATTTTAATAATCTTAGTTGAAAATGAGAGTAGAAAATATGAAGTGGCAAAATAGGGATCAGTAGTCAAAGGAGAGTTTTTCTTGTTTTTAAAGATGGAAGATAACTGGGAACAATCCAGTAGAGTAGATATGGACAAGAGAGAGAATGATCAGTGGGGTAACGTTCCTGACTAGTTTAAGAGAATGGAGGAAGTCCACCTCCCCCATTTTAATAGATGGGAAGGAAAGGATGAGTCATTAGGTTTTAAATTTTCTAAGAGAAAGAAGTTGTTTTACTATAATATTGTAAATCCATCACTTAGTTCTCCCCAACCTCCAACTGATGGGTTACTAATTAATGTCAATAGAGCTGAACATTCTATTCAACAGGCATCTTGTTTTGTTCTTATTCTTTTTGCTTTTCTTTTTAAACAAATGAAGATAGTAAAGAGAGAAGAGAGAACTGAATATCCAGGGGGATATTGAAACAGAGATAGTAGATAGTGAGATGTGTCACTTACCACTTCCCCAAGTAGGTGATTGACTCAGACCAGCAGGGTCAGGGTATTTGGGGTGCAGAATTAGAAGGATGTTCTTCATAGGGGAGTAAGACCTAATTTGAAGACACATTTTGCAATGGCTTGAAATTAGGTTTTAAAGATCAATCAAAAGTGAAAACACCTCCAACTTCCAGTTGGGAACTTAGATTTTGAAGTCACAGCAAATAGGATTGGACAGATGGTCATGTTATTAAGAAGTGATATGAGACAGAGATCCATTAGATCAGTGGTTTGAAAACTTTTTTTTTAAGTCAATGGGACCCTTTTTTCAAACAAAATCTCATATGAACTCTCAATATACAAAACAGATAAAAGAGGACCTGATGGAAGCTAGTAGAATATGGGCTAGAGCCATACCCTCTATTTCTTCCTCTCCTTACCTTCTTCCAAGGTACTTAAAAATAACTGAGACTCTGCAGAACATTTTTTAAAATTTAATTTTATTTTTTCAGTGTTTCAAGATTCATTTTTTATGCACCACACTCAAAAGAAGACAAAAACAGTTCACCCCTTTCTTTCAGCCCTCCACACCCCAATCTCTGGCAACCACCAGTCTGTTCTCTGTATCTATGAACTTGCTTCTTTCTTATTTTTATTTCTAAATTTTTTTTTATATACACACATAAGAGAGATTATATGGTGTTTATTTTTCTCTGACTTACTTCACTTAGCTTAATGCCCTCAAGGTCCATTCACAAAGAGCAAGATTTCATTTTTTTTTTTTTTATGGCTGAGGAATATTCCATTATATGTATATGCCACAATTTCTTTATCCATTCATCCATTGAGGGATACTGAAGTTGTTTCCATACCTTGGCTATTGTAAATAACATTGCTGTGAACATGGGGCTGCCTATTATCTTTTTTGAGTTAGTGTTTTCATTTTGATAAATACCCAGGATTGGAATTATTAAATCATTGTATTTTTAATTTTTTGAGGAATTTCTATACTGGAGCTGCATCAGTTTACATCCCCACCAACTATGCACAACTGTTCCCTTTTCTCCATTCCCTTGTTAGTTCTTGTCTTTTGGATAATAGCCATTCTAACAGGTGTGAGTTGTGGTTAATTTGCATCACCCTGATGATTAATGATATTGTACATCTTTTCATGTACCACCAGAGCCAGGTGATGAAAGGATGTTCCCTGAATGACAGCTACAAAAACCAGGCTACCAGACATAAAAACTGGGAAAACAGATGTGTATAAAAACTCTCTAGGAGACACTAGGTTCCTGGAATGTGACAAATAGTGAGCTCTAAGACAGTACCCAGCCTCCAAGTTCTCTGGAAAAGATTACATTACAGTCAGCCCTTCAATGTAAGTTTAATTAGAAGCTGACCCCTCAGGTTGAATTCATGATGATTAGCTAATAAACCTCCCTCACAGAAAGATCAAGCTGTGCATCTGTTGCCTCTTCCTCTTGCTGGAGATGGTAGCTACTTAAGAATCCTTTCTCTGCTTGGTGCAATCCTGTGGATCCATGAGTGTAAGCCCCACTGCCCACCAGAGACAGGTGATGTAGAGCTATTCCTTGGAAGCAGTCATAAAAATTGGTGTTCTAGATAGGGGTATGATTATTATGGTGTGGGACCTGGAAAACAATCTCTCCTGGCCTCCACAAGTAGGCAGTCAAGAGGTTCCCTAGGCTGTAGCCCTCTAAATTGGGGCACTCATTGCATGTAAAAGCTTCCTTATGGAAGATACTGGTGTTCTGGAGCACAGTAAAGAGGAAAGTGTGAAGATGACATCTGCCTGTCTCCATCCTTATGGAGTGTTCCAGCAGGCTCCTGGGTGTGTGTGTTAAATTAGATGCTGCTCCCTTATGCCAGTGCGTTAACCCAAGTATTCTGGGTGTGATTGGCTACCTCTGAGCTGGGTCTTGGGGTGGGTGAATCTGAATGTGAGTCCTTTGAAAGCAGTTTCTCAGATCACATAGTCTTGTAGGTCTTGAGATGCAAGCTTTGTTGGTTCTCAAAGTTAGTTGTTTTGGAGGCCCATTTCTCAAGTGTGTGTCATAAAAGTGGGGATGCCTAGTGTGGGGCTCAAATTACTTGTTCCTCAGGGAGAACTTCTGTGTTTTGAGTTCCTTCCTGGTTGTGGGTCCCTGTGCCAGGAGTGGGGTTTTATAGCAATATTGTGTCTCAGCTTCTTACCTGTTTTAATGTGGTTCTCTTGTTTGCCTGATATCTAGTCATCACTGAGCTAGACTTTAGGGTTTCTTTGTTTGGTTGTTTAGAGGAATTTGTTTCATGGGTCACTGTAGACTCAGTGTGTCTGTGGGAGGAGGTGGATTCGGGATCCTTTTGCATTGCAATCTTGAACTGGAACTCTCTGTAGAACATACTGAAGGGTAATTTTCAGCAATAACAAATCTTTAGAAGTTCTTCCTTTTTTTTTTTTTTATTAGTTTAACTGTCATTAATACTAGCACATGGTAGCAAGTGGTCAGAATGATATATAGTGAAAAATAATTCACCTATCCTAGATGTCAATTCTCTAGTCCCTTTAGCTAGAAGTAAAGAGTTACCCGTTTCTTTCTTTTCTTTGTTTTTGTTTGTTTGTTTGTTTGTTTGTTTCTCTCTCAAGAGAGAAAGTGTGTGCAATAGAGCGCTGAATGAAGGGAGGGGCAGAGAGAGGGAGAGGGATGGAATCCCAGCGGACTCCATGCTGAGCCAGAACCCCATGGTGGGACTCAATTACAGAATCCTGATGTCATGACTTGAGCTGAAACCAAGAGTCCAATGCTCAACTGACTAACCCACCCAGGTGCCCCTAGTTACCAGTTTCTTAAAAATTTTTCTAGAAGTATTCTACATATACAGGCATAAAAATATTCTCCCTTTTCTCTTCATCACACATGAGATCATGCTATTTTTATTCCTATCCAGTTTACTTTTCTCATTTAGTAAAATAATCTAGTATAGGTGTACCTCATTCTTTTGTGCATGGTATTCTATTAAAGGGATGTACCTTAATTTAACAATTCCTAATTGGTGGAATTTTTGTTTTTAAAAGTTATTTACCAGAGTGCCTGGATAGCTCAGCTAGTTGAGCATCTGACTCTTGATTTCATCTTGGGTCATGATATCAGTGTCATGGGATCAGTCCCCATGTCAGACTCCATGGTCATTGGGGAGTCTGCTTGGGATCCCCTCTCTCCCTCTTCCTCTGCCCCTCCCCAATGCTCTCTCTCTCTCAATCCTTTTTTAAAAAGTCATTTATAATTAATATGTTGTAATAATCCTTTACATATATCTTTACCCATATATGTGAATATACTTCTTGGATAAACTGAAGATTTTGAATGAGAGTGATAATATTAGAAAGACAAACCTAATGTTAGGAAAACCAGGACAAAAGTATTTTTGCATGATATTCACAAACTCTTAAATTCATTTTGCTCTTTAAGAAGTGTGTTTTTCCTCTTAGGTTAGCTCTGCTTCTTCCCCACTGAAAGGGAGTTTTTATTCTAGTTCATCAGACTGTAGTACTTTGCATCTTTCTTTCTTCAACTTCTGAGTATATGTGGATATCTTGCATAAAGTAACATGACTTCTGTTTGTTACCCTGCTTAATTTTTCCCAATCTCTTATCCATCAGCCTCACTTTCCAGAAATATCTTAGAAATTCCAGTTAATTTTAGTTGTATTTCCTAGTTAAGCAAAGCTTTAGTCTTTTTGGTTGTATTTTGGGACTTCGTAGATTAAAGGAACAATTAACTAGATATTGTCTCTCTTTTTATTCTTCTGACTTTTGTATCCTTGTTAGAAATTTCTAATCATTGTCAGCATTTAAATTCATATACTCTACTTACAGTTTAGTTGATCCATACATGTTAAATTTTGTAATATTCTTTTATATCTTAGGATAGCCTCTTTCTCACAGATGTCTCATTGCAAAGGAATATTTAATCCTTTTGGATAGATATTTACTGAAGAGCATGAAAATCAGTGCTCTACTCTTGTATAATTTTCTTTCTTTCTTTTTTTTTTTGAAGATTTTATTTATTTATTTGACAGACAGAGATCACAAGTAGGCAGAGAAACAGGCAGAGAGAGAGGAGGAAGCAGGCTCCCTGCTGAGCAGAGAGCCCGATGCGGGGCTCGATCCTAGGACCCTGGGACCATGACCTGAACCGAAGGCAGAGGCTTTAACCCACTGAGCCATCCAGATGCCCCTTGTATAATTTTCTTATCAAATCTCTTGATGGATAAATAAGACAAGTAAATCTTTAAAAGATTTAGCAGAAATTTATAATTTATCATGATACACATTTGGAGACAGAACCAGGGCAATGAAAGGAAAGATAAAGAAAAAGGGGAATTAAATTGTTAAATATTTTGAAGATTTATTTATTCATTTTAGAGAGAGAAAGTTGGGGGGGGTGCTGCAGAGGAGAGAGAGAATCTCGAGCAGACTTCCCACTGAGTGCTGGGCTTCATCTCATGATCATGACCTGAGCTGAAATCAAGAGTCGGACACTTAACCGACAGAGTCACCCAGCTACCCCAAATTGTTAAATATTTTAATACGATGTGAATGTTTTGTTTTGTTTTTACCATCAAGTTGGCAAAACTCTGATAGTGACTTGAGGGTTAGTTTAGTTCAAACCTATCTTTTTTTCAGGTAAAAAAACTAGTATTTAGGGTGTCTGTGACTTGCTCCAGATCACAGACTACAGCACAGAGCACCTGATTGCCAGCCCATTTTTTTTTTAAGATTTTATTTATTTATTTGATAGAGAGAGACGGAGATCACAAGCAGGCAGAGAGGCAGCAGAGAGAGAAGGGGAAGCAGGCTTCCTGCAGCGCAGAGAGCTGATGCAGGGCTTGATCCCAGGACCCTGGGACCATGACCTGAGCAGAAGGCAGAGGATTAACCCACTGAGCCACCCAGGCACCTCATGCCAGCCTATTTTTGTTTGGGGATGCAATTGTTACTTTTTACAGTGGTTGTTAAAATATGCGAAGCTTCAAAGGACATTGATTCATTTTATATATTCATATTTTAAATCACAAGATACTATGCTTAAGACTCAAAATAACTATTTTTGAAAATGTAGGTAAATAAAAGTTTTGTAAATAGAATGACTTTCCTTCAAACATATTATATAATTTTGTTTATTATCTAATAAGGTGTTTCTGCCTTATCTCCTATTTCACAAAATCCCTTATCAGAAAAATGTTTGTATCTTCTTGGCTTTTGTTGTTGCTATGCTACTTAAAATCTTGAAATATTATTTGTCCGAGTGTTCACTTGCCTGGAAGTTATCTAAAGAAATGGTTTTATAAAAGTCATTATCAGACCTTTTAGAGAATAGTGGACTTGTAAATCTAATGTTAGTGGCACTACTAAACCAAAAGCAGCAGCAGAGTGACTACCTCATGATCTTTACTATTCTTGATTACTGTTTTTCACTTGAGTTTACCTTGCAAGGATAAATCAGGTTTCACCAAATCTACCCTTGTGCTTTGAGTCCCCACAGAGAACTTTTGGTATTGCTGGCAAAGTTAAGGACAGAACACCTTCTAGGAGAAATTATCTAAGTCTGTTATTATGTTTCCTGCAAATAACACAAAGGGCAGCTGATCATGTTTGTACTTCTTAGCCCACGTGTCTTGCTTTTCCTTACTAGCACCTGTTCAGGTTTACACCTAGCAGCTGTCAGTATTCATAACCTCTGTGATTACACAAAAGGGAAGTCTGCTGTGCCTGAATTTGAAATGTTATCATTAATAACTGATCACTGAATCTTTTTGGAATGAGTATAGAAAATCATTATGCAGAAAAGTTGTTTGTGACAGTTCTGATTTTTGTCTGTTCTCAGAGTTGCTATTGGCAAATATCATCCTAGTAAAATATAGTAAATTCATGTTATCCAGTATGAGCAATGTTCTGATATATGTTAATGACCTATGATACATTACCAGTTTTAAACAATTAGGACAAAATTAAAATAATAGAGTTAGACTGACACAAATGATAGGTTAAATATAATGATAATGTTATCATTTATCACAATGTCAATAAATCTGCTTGAATCATCTTATTATAACAATTATATAGAGTTAATACTTACTGGAAAGTTTTAGTTAATTGCATTCTAAGTCATACAGTTTTTGATAGTTTAGATCAGGGATTTCTCAACCTTAGCGCTCCTACCATTTTGGGCCAGGTAATTCCCTGTGTGGGGGATGTCCCCTGTATTGTAGGAGTTTAGCAGTATGCCTGGAATCTATCTCTGCAGTACTAAGATCAAAATAAGTTGAAAAGAATAATACATGAATAATGTGTATAAATAGAACTTCTAAGGAAAATGGCTGCATAACCACATTTTTTAAAAAAATGTTAAGCCCTTTTCCACTTAAATGAACAAAAGGAACCAAAAATAAAACAAAATTCCACTTTATTGAAAACTAAAAAAGGCCCTTAACATCATACCATTAACTGTAGTTCTACTTTGTTATTTCCAGGTTTAAACTTTATTTTTTAAAGTGTTATAATAAAGAACCTGCTAATATTTTATTTCTACAGAATAGATTCTCAAAAGTAGATTGTAAGATCCAAGTATATTTATATTTTAATTTTAATGACCATTTCCAGGAAAAGATCTTCGATAAGCAATATGTAGAGACTGCTCATTTTGTTTTCTGGGTTTTACCTGCTTTAGTCCTGAATGAAGTAATAACAACTGAAAGAAATATACCTAGGGTTCATAATTTATTATCTTAAAAAAAGTAATGACTATTATTTATTGAATACTTTTATGCCAAGTACTCAGCTAAAGTACTTAACCTATGTTATATCACCACACTATTTTTGTGGTAGAGTACAAAGGCAAATTTAAAAAACAAAACAAAACAACTTTACATTATTTTTTAAAAATAAACACATTTAAATAGCACATTTTAGAATTTATTAAGACAATGAGGTTACCAGCTATACATTTTAAAAAATAGCCTTTTTCTGTAAAGTCTAACAAAGGTTGCAAAATTTTTGTATATAGGGAAATGAGGCTTATGGGTGAAAATTGTGGAGAAAATATTAGTATGGGCATTTCCATCAGACCAACCACACATCTTCAAGCTTCTTGATGACCATTTGATGACCCAAAACCTGCCTTTCAAGCGTTAGTTTTATGTAACTATCAGTAACAACTGCTCTTTTCCATGATGACTGCTGATACAGAGAAAGAAAATTTCCTTAAGAATACAAACTCATGGGGCGCCTGGGTGGCTTAGTGGGTTAAGCCGCTGCCCTCGGCTCAGGTCATGATCTCAGGGTCCTGGGATCGAGTCCCGCATCAGGCTCTCTGCTCGACAGGGAGCCTGCTTCCTTCTCTCTCTCTCTCTGCCTGCCTCTCAGTGTACTTGTAATTTCTCTCTGTCAAATAAATAAATAAAATCTTTAAAAAAAAAAAAAAAGAATACAAACTCATTATAGCAGTATCATCATCTGTAGAGGTGACTGACAGCAGTGCCAAAATATGAAGAGAAATTTTGAATTGTATATGATTGGAAAGCTTACTGAAATGGTTACTAATAATGCTATATGTTAACCTGAGATAACCTTTACTATATCTATCGATTTTATGAGTAAAATCATCTAGATACCCTATGGATTAAACCAACTTTTATACATTAGTCCTGCCTTATTTTAACTGGTCAGTATTTTAAAATCAGACTATTTTTCTTAGAAAATATAAAAATGAAGACAGGGAAATCAGACGGGGAGGCAAACCATGAGAGACTATGGACTCTGGGAATCAAACTGAGGGTTTTCAAGAGGAGGGTGTGGGGGATGGGTTAGCCCAGTGATGGGTGCTAAGGAGGGCCTGTATTGCATTGAGCACTGGGTATTACATTCAAACATTGAAGCATGGAACACTACATCAAAAACTGATGATGTACTGTATGGTGACATATAATTTTAAATTGTATAAGAAAATATATAATAATTTTGTGAATTGCTTATAGAATTCCATACAGAAATCTTTTTCATGGTTAGATTTCATGGTGAAAGTTTACTTGTGGTTGATCATAAGTTCAGTTATAAATGAGCAGTATCTTTTGTTTCTTCCTATAAATTGTGTACTTATTAATGCAATTGTGAACTTCATGACTTTCTTGCTTACTTGTAGGATCATTGTTTGCAGAGAGTACTAAAACAACTGTAACCTATTCTAGATTAAAAAATTTATTGGGATATAATTGATATATAACATTTGAAATTAGTTTCATGTGTACAACTTAATGATGGATATTTATATATATTGGAAAATGATCATCACAATAAGCCTACTTAACATTCATCACTACACAGTTACAAATTTTTTCTTGTGTTGAGAACTTTTAAGATCTACTTTCTTAGCAACTTACAAATATGCACTGTAGTATTACTAACAATAGTCAGCATGCTGTACATTATAACCCATGACTTATTTTAAAACTGGAAGTTAAAGCATTTTGATCCCCTTTTATTCATTTCTACTCTAGATTTTTAATATCAACATAAACTTAAAATAAGACCAATGTAAGATTGCACCTGAAATAGCTAAGCAAATAAATGAAGATATGTGTAAGTGCTCACTTATTATAAAGGGGTCATACTAAGGCCATTTTAACTGTAGTTCAAACCTGACAGTAACAACTCTAAGATGTATTCATCTTTTTGGTGGGCGAGGAGCGCTTGGTCTGATACGAGTTACCCAGTCAGATTGTTGGTCTGATACAAGGTACCCAGTCAGATTGTTGCATGCTTAAGACTTTCAAGACTTGGATTTAGAAGATCCATTCCAATGTGGTGTTATTTTCTTGATTTCTTAAGATAATATGGGTATTATGTTGTAAATGAATAGATGATGAGGTGATTTAGGAAGAATAAGAAGTTAATATGTTATATGCAAATCTATTAAAAGAAGTTTTGGTATACTTAACATTAAACTTACTTCATAAATTGACATTTTAAATTGTACTTACATTTTTATTCCGTATTTTATCTTTCTGAAAAGCATGCTTTTTGAAATTATTTCATATTTTATAAAAGTATGCCTAAATGACTTACTTTGATAATAAGATAGGTTTAATTCTTTGAATAATTCCACTATCTAATACTGAGAATTAACATTCTTCTCCCTCTCATAGATATGGAGTCTGGCGAACGGTTACCATCCTCAACAGCCTCCACTACTACACCTTCATCTTCTCTCCCTTCTGTGGCTTCATCAGTTTCAAAAGGCGGCCTTTCCACGGGAGCTGCTTCACTTAGCTCTACAATCAACCCATGTGGTGAATACCCTTTATTAACTCAGTTTTAGAATGCCATCCATTTACTAATTTGCATTCATAGTGTTTTGTTGAAATGAATAAAACGATTTCATTACCTCTGTTGACCTGTTGCAAAATAACTAAGTTAAACATCTAGCTTGTATTTTTCTCTATTTTACCAGCACACTGAGATTGCACTTTTTATGCTTATTAGGAGCATTCTTTGAGAGTCTCATCATAATGTCTTAATCTGACCATTTCAATTAATAAATGAGTACACACAAAATGTTTTGAAACAATAGGCCCATGAGGGAGTAAAGAAATACAAAGGAGTTTTTGGTGGTAAGATTAGGTACCAGTGCTATGGACCTTTTATTCTAAATTTGCTTCTGATATTTGAAATATCCTTCACCAAACTCCAGCTTTACCCCACTTCACGGATGCGTTCTAAGGGAGATCATTTACTCGATGGAAAATATTTTAAAAATTAACAGCATGACAAGTTTCTCTTAAACATGAACAAAGTTTAAATTGCTAAAAAGACAATAATAAAGAGCTTTGCTTCAGAAATGAAAATAACACACATTTTGATTAATTATGTAGAAGATATTTTTAAGCATTGCCCAAACACAGATTTGGTAGAATACATCCCTTAAAAAAAAAAAAAATGTGTTAAGTATGATTAACTCATTCCTTTATCACTAAGAAGCTTTTTAACCTTAAACATTTTTTATCTTAAAGATTATTTCATATGTTTACAAGCAGAAGAACAAAATGATACCTTACTTTTTAAAAATTAGATTTATAATTTTGAATAAATAAAATGCATAAATATGGAATGTTTGCCAACTAAATCCCTTAGTAAACTGCTGAATATATATTTGTTCAGTACTTTTTTTAATCAATGGAATGACAGGAAGGATGTCGTTTTGTCATCGATTTATCAGAGCAATTTTCTAAAACTTTTTTTTTTAAGATTTTATTTATTTATTTGACAGACAGAGATCACAAGCAGGCAGAGAGGCAGGCAGAGAGAGGAGGAAGCAGGCTCCCTGCTGAGCAGAGAGCCCGATGCGATGTGGGGCCTGGGATCATGATCTGAGCTGAAGGCAGAGGCTTTAACCCACTGAGCCACCCAGGCGCCCCATCTATAATTTTTTTAATGATTATGAAATAACTAAGATACAGTAGTCTTTTGTTAAAAATAAATAAAATCCCTGTTCTCTTGCATCCTGTGCAGTCTTGGTTTTAAGTCCTTTTTACAAGTTCATGCACACTCCCCTTATGTGTGAAATAATGAAAGCTTTTGATGATATGCTGTGTTTAAAAATAGTGATGCAAGTTTTATCTTAAGTTAGTTTGTCTAAATGATTGCACGCAATTGTACCTTTGTAATTACTCTTCCCTACTTTTTATAAGTCTTCTTTCCTTTGTTGTCAACTCATTTCAGTGTATCTTCCAGTCTGCTGTCTAGCTTTGTATTTACTTCTGAATTAGTCTTTATATAATGTTTCTAAAGATTTTTTTTTAATGTTGAAGGTTTTAATAGCATTCTTGAGTACAGAACCATGAGCTTTCTGTACACTTTGCTGTTACCAGTTTCTCAGTTTTCTGAATTAGTAACATGCTGGGCACTATTTTTTGTTAGCAATAGTTGGGAGTTGCAAAAGGGGTGGAGTATCCTGAGTTGCTGAGTGGCATCAGAAATTTCCTGGTCTAGAAAGGAATTCACTTTTATCATTTATTTACCAACTTAAAAGGTTGTAGGCTTTTTTATGTTGAGTTGCTTATTTTGAATAGAAGCATATTTTATTTTCTGTGTTTTCAGAAATCAGTTATTAACACATTATATTTTTCATATGTAGAGCATCAGTTTTTCACTTTCTAAGAAAATATTTTTTTCTTTGTTTGTTCTTAGCTTTCACAGTGTTGTTTTATTTTCAAGTAAAGCCTTATATTTCAGCTCATAAGTTGCTTGAAAGAATGCACAGTTGTCCCACATAGCTCTATTTTTCATATTTTCCTGTCTTCTCTTATTTGATTCATTCTTTTTGGCCCGTTCATTGGGATAATTCTCTTCATTTTAAAACAAGATCATCAAGTGTTAATGGGCCTGGGCTTTTTGTCTTAATAAACAACTTAAATCTCAATTCGTTTGATGTATAAAGACACAAAACGATTTTCATCTTTAAAATGTCAGAACCTCAACAGTTCTTTAATGGCTCCTTTGAGGACAGTCTGTTGTTTGAAAGTTATTTTAATTGGCCTTTCTCTGTCATCTTCATTAATGATATGTCTATAGGAATTCTTCTGAGTTACAAAGGATATAATTCAAACCTGCTTTAAAACTTTGAATGATCTAATTTTTTTGAGAATCTTTGTCAGGATTTGGGATTAAACCTACCTGCAAGTTAGTCTGTCACTATTATGGATGTTAGCAGAAGACATGAAACTCCTGGCTCTGAAATTTTATTACTTATTGTCACAACGGATATCATGTTGGATTGGTTCCCCATGCCTCCTAAGTCCCACAGAGGCTACATGATGGCTCAAATGAACCTTTTAAATGCAGTGGGTTTGTGTCGCAGCTGAAGAATACTGACCTTGGGGAATCCATTGCTTTCATTTAAAAAAAATGAAAGCAAACCCATTCCTTGTCCTAAAGAAGATGTTGCTTTATCCTTCAGGGTTACTTCTTGCAAATGCAATCCTGAGAAATGACCTGCTTAAAGAGTGGTCTAGGCTTTGCATTCTTAGCATACCCAGCAATAACATGCAGGGACCTGGAAAGGGAGGATTACATCTCACAACGCAACACACCTTTAATTTTATTATAGTTAGCTAGGATAGAAAACAATATCGCAATAGTGATTGATTAATCTAAGGCTATCTGCATATGGGTTTTGTTCGTCTTTTTAGAGAGTAATATTCCTTTCCCTTTAAGGTATGATTTTTTAAAAAATAACCTGCCTGTTTCTAAAAAATAATTTGGGACAGCTTTCAGTAAGTGTATTGGCACAATAAGCAAAAAGTAAATAAAATATCAAAACATAGGCTCTAAAAACTGAAAAGGTGTTAGCTGAAGAAAGCCACTCTTAGCTAACAAAAAACTTAAAAAAAACTCAAAAAACTGAATTAGCTGCTAAAAATAGAAGGAAAACATAATGGCTTACATGATTCACATACTATTGTTAGTAAGCATATCAGTTCCTCAGAAAAAAAACAGACTTTTTTTCCTGGCCCTGCGTGGTGTAGGAAATATGTCACCAGAAAATTTGTATAAAAAGCCAAAATGGTGCACAGTGTTCTACGTGGCACTTTCATAGATATTCAGACTGTTCCATGGGGCGCCTGGGTGGCTCAGTGGGTTAAGCCGCTGCCTTCGGCTCAGGTCATGATCTCAGGGTCCTGGGATCGAGTCCCACATCGGGCTCTCTGCTCAGCAGGGGGCCTGCTTCCCTTCCTCTCTGTAATCTCTTCCCTTCCTCTCTCCTACTGTGATCTCTCTCTGTCAAATAAATAAATAAAATCTTAAAAAAAAAATTATGTTCCACATAATTGGCTCTGAGTGAAAGCCAAGAGAATAATCGTTCCACAATCAAATTTTATCAAATTTATTTGAGATTTGTGGTCATTGACCCAATGGAAAGATAGAACTTTAATACATTTCAGTGATAGTTTAATCTGTGTCATAGACCAGTGATTTTCAACCCATTTTTAAGGGTA
Source organism: Mustela nivalis (assembly GCF_964662115.1). Taxonomy (NCBI): domain Eukaryota; kingdom Metazoa; phylum Chordata; class Mammalia; order Carnivora; family Mustelidae; genus Mustela; species Mustela nivalis. The sequence continues at coordinate 58,523,159 of NC_139030.1, forward strand.
GAACTTTCAAACAAAAGCTTATAAAAATACTGAATATATAAAACAAATAAGTCATTTAAAAATTCTCTGGCTAAAGCCTAAGTATGCCAAATTTACTTTGAAAAATTAAGGAGACTGATTTACATATGTATCTTAATAGCAGGCCACCTCCCTCTACAGAAGTGTACCAAATCGTAGTATATTGAGTAAATTGCAAGTTGACCAGTAAAGGCCTCAATTAAGGGTATATGTCAGTTCTGACAATGCTTAACTATGAATAGGAAAACATGGCAATTAAACACACTAGCCCATAGAAAGGCAGTCCTGGAGTGGGTAATGCCATCACAGACCTGGGCTCCTAATTTTATATTTTGTATTCCAGAGCATGCGACTTTCATGCTTACATGTATATCCCATGGCTGTAAGAGAGCTGATCCAGCACTATTTTCCAGGAAAGAAGAAGGTGGGGTAGGAGTGGAGCAAAAATTGCATGCCAGGTTACTTTGAGCCTTATTAAAGAGCTTTCCCAGAAACCCTATCCAGAGATTTCCATTTATATCTCTTTCATCAGAATAGTAATCTCAGCTTCAAGGAAGGTCAGGGAAACTAGTTTTTAGCTGAGCGTACTACCGTCCTAAAGAAAATAGAGGTTATTAATAAGGAAGGAGCAAATGGAGAGGCAGTATCTACAATGGCTAAGTGGAACCATAGGGACAGGAGGTCAGGCTGGGGAATAGGCTCATGTCAGATCATTTAGAACTTCATGTGTGATGCTTAGAATTTAGGCAGAATAATGTATTGATTAAAAGCAAAGATTTTGCAATTAAAATACCTTGAAATTGAATCTTGGCTTATCCACATATTAGCTATGTAAATTTGGACAAATTACTTACTCCTCTCTAAGCTGTAGTTACCTCATCTATAAAATAGATATAACACCAGCCATTTTGCAGCATTATAAGGATAAATGAAATAATGCCTGCCACCTAGTAGGGGCTTAGTAAATTATAGCCATTATTTTTATTCATACTTCATCCAAGTGGAAGGGTTTTAATCATCACATGGCTTTGAAAATGAAAGCTTTAGCATCATGTTGAACATCAGCTTGCAACGAGAATGAGGCCAGAGGCAAAGACTTTAAGGAATTACATATATTTATCTGGGTGAAAAATGATAATGGGCCCAAATTAAGGAGTTACTGGTGATGGAGAAAGAAGGTTGCAGAGATATTTAGGGAGTAGATTCTTTTGGAATATAATGACTACTCAAATTTGGCAAGTCAATGTTTAGAGAGAGGGAGAAGCCCTAACATGACTTGAAGAACTGGGTCAGGAGTGATGTAATGAGAAATGTGGAGGAGGAATAAGTTTAAAGGATAAAAGGCTTAGGTATCTTTTTGCATGTTGCATTTAATGGAATGTATATCCATTTATATATCCACACAACTATTGGTGGATATTTGAATTGTTTTTGCCAATTACAATGTTATGACCATTAAATATGGATTCCAATGCATGTAAGCATACATTTCTGAAAATGTCTTCAACTTTACCAGTAGTACTAATTTATTTTCCCACCAGCTGTGTATTAGAATTCCTGATGCTTGTCACCCATGCTAACACTTCTCATTGACAGCCTTTTTGATTTTTGTCAGTGCTGAATACGAAATAGTGTCTCATTAAGGTAACTTTTTATGTTTTTAGCCTTTTGGATTTCTTCTTTTTTAAAGTGATATTTTAGGGCTTTGATGCATGTTTCTATTGGATTATGTATCTTTTTCTTATAAATTTATGAGTATTTTAGATTTTGGATGCTGGTCCTTTTATCAATTATATTTGTGGGAGATATCTTTCCCAGTCTTGGTGTGTCTTTTTTTATTCTAAATTGCTTTTTGATTAATAGAACTTCCAATTTTAATGTAGTCAGATTTATCATATTTTTATTTATGCTTATTCTTTTTGTCTTAAGAGCTCCTCTTTTCCCTTCAAGGTCATACATACGTATTTTTAAAGATTTCACTTCTCTCTCCTTCAGTATTAACTTTGAAATGTCTGTGGCTATCAGATATCAAGCCAGTTGTGAGAGACTGAATTGGCTTTTTGGTTTTGCAACTGTGACCATGTGGGGCTGTTAGTTGATATATCAGTCAGTTCAGTCCACGATAACACAAACCACTAAGGCTATTTAAGCAGAAAGAGGTTTCTGGGTACGTAAGAAATTATTGAAGAGCCAGCTCCCTCATTCCCACAAATGATTTCAAGGCATTACTGTTGAATTGGCCTGCTTAAGGAAACTACCCTTGGTTCAATCAGGACACCACTGTTCTAACTGAAGACTCCATGGGTCACACCAACTTAGCCTGAATCCAGTAATCAGGAACCACGGATATAACTGCCTTCAAGGTTGATCTGTGTTGCCTGCTAGATCTATACCAGCAGAAAGGATGCCTCATGCACTGCTAATCTACCAGCTTAACTCCATTTTTAATTCTTTCAAAACACATCTGATTGGCAGAATCTAAATAATGACCAGCATCCTGGCTGCAAGAGAGACTAGTAAATGTAGTTTTTAGCTGCCCAGCTTCTGCATCTCAGGAAGATACAGTGAAAGGAATTTAGAACAAATGTTAAATGAGCAAATTACATCTTCACTTGAGCTCATCTGGTGATGCCCCCTATAGTATCTCCCAACCTGTGAAGTATAATAAACTCCTGATACATACAGATGAGCTTTTTTCCAGTTTCAGCAGCTTTTTTTCTTCAGAATATTTAAAAGCTCATGTATATGTAGTACAAATCGGTTTTGAGGGGTGCGGTGCCTGGGTGGCTCAGTCAGTTAAGCCTCTGACTTCCACTTAGGTCATGATCTCAGGATCCTGAGATCAAGCCCCATGTCAGGCTCTGGGCTCAGTGAGGAGCCTGCTTCTCTTGCTTCTCTGCCCTTCCCCCTACTCATGCTTGCATTGTCTCTGTCTCTCTCTCTCTCAAATAAATAAATAATATTTTTAAAAAAGCAAAAGAAATCTCTTTTGAGATTTGTCAGAAATGATATAGTTGACCTCTCCCTCCTTCTTGAAAACCTGTTTTGGGGGGAATGCTTGTACTAATTGATATTATTTCTTTCTAAATTTCTGGTAGAATCCACCAGTGAAGTCATCTGGGTTTTCAAGGTTTTCTTGTAGTTGTTGTTTTGTTTGTTTTGGGGAGACATTAAAACACGAGTTCTACTTTTTAAATATCAATGCAGAACTATTCAGGTTATCTTTTTCTTCTTTAGTGAGCCTTGATTGTTGATGTCTTTCAAGGAGTTTGTCCATTTCATCTAAATCATTGAATTTATGGGCACATTGTTGGTCCAAATAGTGCCTTATCCTTTGAATGTCTTCTCTTTCATTACTCATATTACTGTATTATTATTATTACTGATTATTCAATTAGTGCCCTTTTTCCTTTGTGACTAGAGGCTTATCAATATTATTAATTTTTTTGACAAACTAGCTTTTGGTTTCATTGGTTTTTCTCAGATTTCTGAGATTTATTGATTTCTGTCCTTTATTATCTCCTTCTGTATTTCTGTGAGTGTGATTTCCTGATGTTGTTGCTTTTTTCGTTTTGTTTTGTCTTTTTTTTTTTTTTGTAACTTCTTAAAGGGAAGGCTTAACTCGTGTATTTAAGATCTTTCTTTTTCTTATATATGCATTTAGGGCTATAAACTTCCCTGTTAAGTTCTGCAATAGCTGTATCCTACAAACTTTGATTAATTTTCATTATTATTCTAGTGAAAATATTTTGTTTTCCTTTATGAATTCTTTGACCGATGGGTTATTTAGAAGTCAATAATTCAACATTTCGATTTTTTAAATTGATGTCCATTTTAATGTCATTGTCAAAAATATACTGATGATGATCTATGCCCTGTTTTCTGGCTTTCCACTGTTGCTTTTTTAGACTGGCACCCTGTGGGTCTATGAAAATTGTCAGGTTAGCCAAGTACTTAAGCAAAGATGAGTCTCTTTCTCTCTGGTTTCCTTGCTTCTAAGATTACCCACTACTTTCCAGCTGCTCTCCCAGATTTGGACTCTGTACTCTGTATTCTGACACTTCAGGCTTTCTGCTCTCTAAGCTAATCATGGTGAAGGAATGTACTCACTTAAGAAATACATCAAGCTCAATTGACCTGACGTGTGTACTTCTGTCTTTCAAGAGTATATTTCTGTATATTCTCTGCTAACTATTTTGCTGTGCCCCTGGCGTCCTTCCCCATTCATGCACAGTATACTTAAAGCTAGGTATTTGGATAGTTTAAGCTCTGAATTTGAGCGTCAGTCTTTTCTGTGGTTTGCTCATTGACAGAATTTCCCGTTTAAATTTCTTGGATTTTGTTTTAAATCTAGTTTTTATTATCATTTTCTGTGGATGGCTCATGTGACCTCTGCACTACTACTACAATATTAGTTAAAGTGTCCCCCCAAATAACTATGTTCAGAGCAGCAATGACCACAGTCGCCAAACTGTGGAAAGAGCCAAGATGCCCTTCAAAAGATGAATGGATAAGAAGATATAGTCCATATATACAATGGAATATTATGCCTCCATCAGAAAGGATGAATACCCAGCTTTTGTATCAACATGGATGGGACTGGAGGAGATTATGCTGAGTGAAATAAGTCAAGCAGAGAGAGTAAATTATATGGTTTCACTTACTTGTGGAGCATAAGGAATAACACAGAGGGCATTCAGAAATGGAGAGGAGAAGTGAGTTGGGGGAAATCGGAGGGGGAGATGAACCATGAAAGACTATGGACTCTGAGAAACAAACTGAGGGTTTTGGAGGGGAGCGGGTGGTGAGGGGAGTGAGTGAGCCAGGTCCTGGGTATTAAGGAGGGCAAGTATTGCATGGAACACTGTGAACCTTGTAAACAATGAACCTTGGAACACTGAAAAAAAATTTAAATTTTTAAATTTAAATGTAAAAAGTTTCTTTTAAAAAAAGAAAAAATTTTCACTTAAGACCCCAGGAATGGTATGTGACTCAGTCTAGTCAATCCAAGTATCTTATTTCCCACAGAGTAGTAAGGAGTAAGGAATAATGGGCACATAATGTAAGTCAGACTAATCAAAGACAAAGAGATCTCGTTCTGGGATTCTTATTAGTGAGAAAGGATATGCTTTTGTCCCACAAATATAGGAGAAAGGGCCCATTTGAGGACATAGAGCCAAGAGAAGAAAGAGAAATTAGATACTGGTAAAGTTTCAATCAATCTTCCTTGTCTAAAAGGAGTTGTTTTCAAAAGTTTTTACATTATATGAGTTAATACATTCACCTTTTCACTTAGCCATTTTGAATTGGGTGTTTGGTACTTTTTGACCTAACTGATATACCCTCTAAGATCTAATTTCTGCCTAATTAAAACTTACCTGGTACTATTTTCACTCTGTTCGTGTTATCTTTCAGAGTCCTTGGCCTTTTACTTCTTCAGTTACAAAACATTCTTTCCCAAACCAGGATGTCAAACATGCTCTCCCTCTGTCTGGAAAAACCTTCACGTGGCTGGTTCTTTCTTATGCTTTTTCTCAGGTTAAATGTCCGGAGACATTAATTGGAGAATTCTCCTCTTTTCATAGTGTCTAGGTAATTGTTCCACTATCACATATTTTTGTCCCCAATAATTTCCTCCATTATATTCTTCACATATATAACTGTACATTTGGTGTTATTTTACTTATTTGTCCCTTTGTCTACATTGAAGGACAGAAACTATATCTGCTTTCTTTTATCAGCATGTATCCAGTCAGTGCCTGGCACAAAATACATGCTTAAGAAGCTATTTTTGACAAAAGGAAGGAGATAAACTTGCAGAACTTGGACTTGAAAATTAGATGATAAATTAACTTTAATTAGTAAGTTTTCTAGGCCATGCTTTATTTTGTTCTGGTAGTACCAAATGGCTATGCAGGTTTTAGCTGGGAATAGGCATTATAAACCACATGGTGAGGAATCTTAAAGGATCAGTTGACATTACTGAAAAGGGTATGAATAAATAAAATCCTGTAAGTCCAAAGTTATTATTTTGTTAGAACTTCTCATTTAAAAAATAATCAGGGCTTAAGTGTACAGTCACTAGGGAATCATTAAAAAAAAAAAAAAAAAAAAGAGGTAGCCTATTCTTGTGGGTTTAAGAATAAACCCAAAGCTTCATTCCAGTTTCTTTTAGTATTTATGTTATGAATAACTATTATAACATTTTTAGTTGCTTTGTCGATAGTGTAGATATCTATAAATTTCATTTAAAAAGGTTCTCAAATGTTCAGCTGTATAGCCTTCCTCAGTGGGTTTATTTTTGAAATATTATTTTACTTTAACTTTTATTTGTAGTTTTAAATTGGAATTTTAACAGTAAATTACTATAGAAAGGTAATGCCTTCAAATTAATTAAGTACTCATAAAAATAAACCCAGTATTATAGATTAAATTTTATCTCCACCCAAAAAAGGATATACTGGAATTCTAACCCCCAGTATATCAGAATGTGACCCATTTGGAAATAGGGTTATTACAGAGGATCAAGTTAAAAGGAAGTTATTAGGGTACGTTTTAAACCAATATGACTGGTTTCCTTGTAAAAGGGGGAAATTTGGACACACAGACATGCACAGAGAAAGCCATGTGAGGATATAAAAAGAATACCTGAAGTTCCCAAAAGCTAAGAAAGAAGCATAGAACAGATCCTTCCTTAGTGCTTTCAGAGATAGCACGGCCCTGTCATCTCTTTGATTTCAGACATCTGCCCTCTGGAACTGTGAGATGTGGCTTATGTTATAAGCCACTTAGGTTGTGGTACTTCAGTATGGCATCCCCAGCAAATTAATATACCCAGTATGTTTTCCAAAGCTGATTTTAATAATTTTCGCTCATTTTAAGAATTTTTTTTTATTGAAACAGGTAAAATAAGATTTTGGAATTCAATTAATTTTAGTTACCTTTTCTCTATTTCATTATTAAAATAAAGTATAGCTGGACTTGAAGATAAAACTATATAAAAAAATATTGTATATTTTTAGTATTTTAATCCATGAACTCTAAGTCCTTTCATTGGTCCAACAGAAATGCTTATTACAAAAGAGGAACTGCTCCTATCTTTAGCAACAATCATTTGCTAAACTGAATCAAGAACTGTTTACCATGTTCAGTGTTAGAGAGTGGCAGCTTTTGTTCCCTAAGGTTACCTAGACTTTTAATGACTTGTTTTCTAATTAAAAAAAAAAAAATTGTTTGAAAGGAAAATAGTAACTTTACATAGAATCCAGGCAAATCACTACATAATCAAATGTTCAAAGTTAGTATCACCAGTACACATAGCAACATCTTGGACCTCAAATATGTTTTGCTGAGAAGGATGTACTGCTTCTCCTTCCCAAAGATGCATAACCTCTTCTAATCATGAGAAAGCATCAGACAAACCCACATTGAGAAATGTTCTACAAAATACTCTTCAATGTATCAAGATCATGAGAGACCATACTAAGGAACTGTCACAAATAAGAGAAAATTAAGGAGATATAGCTACTAAAACTGATAAGATCTGAATAAATTATTAATTTTAATTCCTCAAGATTAATTTCCTGATTTTGAAAATTATTTTATGTCTGTAAGATGTTAACATAGGGGTGGTTGGGACTCTACTAATTTTGAAACTCTTGTGAGTCCTAAAATAATCTCAAAATAAATGCTTTAAGTGAAGAGTTTCTTTCTATGCCATGCATCTTTTTTTTTTTTTTTAAGATTTTATTTATTTATTTGACAGACAGAGATCACAAGTAGGCAGAGAGGCAGGCAGAGAGAGAGAGAGAGAGAGGGAAGCAGGCTTCCTGTGGAGCAGAGAGCCCGATGTGGGGCTCGATCCCAGGACCCTGAGATCATGACCCGAGCTGAAGGCAGCAGCCCAGACCACTGAGCCACCCAGGCGCCCCGCCATGCATCTTTTTAAATACTAAAATGTAGGAGTTAATTGGCTGAGAAATTTTCGACAGTGCAGGAATGAAATGAAGATTATTTGCAGGAAATGTCACCATTAACTATAGAATTCTTTCTGTTCTCTAATCAAAGTTTAAGATTATAGTTTGTATATTTTGAATTCCAGAATATTTGAAGATTTAATATATTTAAGAATTTTAATATGAACCAGTAATTTGAGCATTTCTTTAATTTACAATAATTTTGATGATGTTCTATTTGGTTATTACACTTACTCATTGCTAGTGTTGAAGTGTGCACATAACTTTTACTTGAACGTACTGCCATTTTTTACGATTAGCATACTTTGCAGTTTGTATACTAGAGGCTGATTTTGCAATGCCATAAAATTATGCTTATAATTTTAAAGAACTAGAGACAAGAGTTTGAAGACATGTTGCAACAAGTTTGGGAAGCAATGAAAAGATTAAAGACATTTTTATTTCTAGCATACAAAAAGCAACATTTGTGGAGTTCTATCCTAGTAATCAGTCTCCTTGATTTTTACAAAGATTAGATGCTTTAGCATACTTCGTATAATTATTTTGCTTTAATTGGCTATCTGGACTTTTCCTGACTGTTAGGAGATTTTGTTCACTGGTAATTCAGGTTCAAGACATTAGTACAGTATTTATACAATTCTGTTCTTGTGGGGGGAAAACACTTTTTGTATTGTGGCATGAAGTGCACTAGCATTAATAAAGATATTTGCAGTTACCATGCCTTGTTACTGAGACACTGACATTTTATGTAACTGCTTTAAATCACTTATACCTAGATTGGCTAGCAGAATTTGAAAAGCTCTGCTCAAAAGTGTTCAGCTTCTTATAATTTAAGTCAGAAGTTAGGTATTACAGATGGATATTAATTTTTATTGTGCAAAATGTGCACATTTGTTACCTACCCATTAAAATGGAAACTAAAAAGTTCATAATGTTGAAATTACATTTGAATGTCAATATCTGTTATAAAGAGTAAGTGTAATCTTCTAAAAGTATTTTCATTTTATGATATAATTTATCAGGTTGCAGACGTTTTCTCTGAACAAAATTTAAGAGTTTTAATCATAACAAGTTATTATTTGGGAGCATCTTCTGATATTAGATATATGAATGTAGAAAAAATGACTTCTACAAACGTGGAACATTCTAATATCCAAATAATCTTATTTTGTAGTCGTAAGATTAATAGAGCCTGTTTGACTCATGTTGTATTTTGTTTCATGTAAAACAGCATCATTCTGCTTTTTTATTAATACAGAATATGCTTTGTTTTAAATGTAGTTATAGCATTCACTGAACTACCACCAGTCCATGATGAAAAATCACCTTGTGAACAGTAACTTAAAATTTTAAGACAGCTAAAGGCTGACATTGTTCTGATAATGGAATGAGGGTGTAATCTAAACAGCACCCCCTGCTGTATAAGAAGATAAAAGCCACAAGCCACATTGGAGGGAAGGCAAACCACAAGAGACTGTGGTTTCTGGGAAACAAACTGAGGGTTTTGGAGAGAAAGGGGGTGGGGGGTTGGATGACCCTGGTGGTGGGTATTATGGAGCACTGAGTGGGGTGCATAAACAATGAATTTTGGAACATTGAAAAAAAAATTAAATTAAAAAAACAAGTCACAACAAAGAATTCATTAAATCAGCTTCTAATTTCCCAAAGACCTTTGAGTAACATTGTAAAGCAAAAACATTGCTTTTTATAATTGGAGGAGAGAAAAAGTGATATATGCAGCTGACCTTTGAACAACACATATTTGAACTGTGTAGTCCCCTTATACATACTTTCTTTTTCAATCAATACAGTATAGTACTATAAATGTACTTTCTCTTCATTACGGTTTTCTTAACATTTTCTCTAGCTTACTTTATTGTAAGAATATGGTATAGAATATAGATAACATACAAAATATGTGTTAAATGATTGTTGAATTGTCAGTAAGTCTTCCAGTCAACAGTAGGCTGTTAGTAGTTAAGTTTTGGGAGGAGTCAGAAGTTACTGTTGGGTTTTCAACTGCAGTGGGGGGAGGGAGAGTTGGTGCCCTTACCTCTCTTTTGGGTAAGGATCAACTATATTCTTAATTATTTAAGAACGATTAAGTTATTCTAATCATTCAATGATAGAATGAGTCTAATCATTCAATCTAATCAAGTTAATCTAATCACAAATAATTATTCTATCCTTTTAAAAGAAGAAGGAAACAAGGAAAATTAGCATTTTAGTTGTCTGTAGCAGGTATTAGGAAGTATTGCCCTTGCAACTGGTAACAGTTTTTTTATGCAGTGTTTTGTAGAGTAAAAATGATTAAGAGATGGCCTTTTCCTTTGTAACTTTAAATCCTAGTAATGGTATAGTGAAAGATAGCAAGTAATCATGAAAGTTCAAAGAAACCACAAAACAGGTCTGGGAAATTCAGGGATACTTCTTAGGCAATATGTTTTTGAGATGGTTAGGATAGATAGGATTATGAGGCAAAAGAAATTCAAATGCATGATACATAGGTCGAGGGATGGGAGAGGTGTGAAGTAGAGGAAATAATGTGACCAAAAATACAACAGTGGAAAACATTCGTTAAGTACCAGTTGTGTTTCACACTTTGCAGTTATTGGGGATACTAAGATAAATGAGATTCAGTTTTTGTTCTCAAAGAGTTTAAATCTTAGTTTACCAATTAATTGCATAGAAGTGATGGTTAAAACAATGGAAGCACATGAAATAACTGAGAAAGCATAAAGAAAGAAAGAAATTTAGCTGGACAAAATCCTTAAGAATGTTTGCTTTTAGAAAAGAAAATCCAATAAACCAGACCAGGAATTTTATTAAAAGATATAGTTAAGAAGAAGATCAGGACAGTTCCATGACCTGGAGCTTAAGGGTGAACATGGGTTTTGTGTTGTTGGTTTGTGGTTGTTGGTTTTTTAAAAAAATTTGTTTGTTTTTGGGTTTTTTGGGTTCTCCTCCCCTTCCTTACTCCCCTGATAGTGGGTTTTAATGAGGAAGAGGCACTCAGCAATGCTAGATTTATACAAAGTGGTGAAAATTAAGACGAGTAAAGATCAGTGGGACCTGGTAATTAAGAAAACTTCAGTAACTTGAGGTTTGAGGTTTGGCACAAATATTAAAGATTCTGAGAAGAGGGGAGGGAGTAGACATACAGGTAAGACTTATTTCAAGGTTAATGCAGGAGAGATGGTGATGAAATTGAGAAGGAAGAGTAGATAGGGTCAGGGGAGTAGTAGAAGATTGGGGGTGACTAGAGGTCATGCTAAGAAATTAAGAAAATGGAAATGAGAAATTGTGGTTAAGTGCAACCTAAGAGTTTAAGACCTTGGAGGTGGTAGAATTTTGAGTGATCAAATCCAATATGTGACTTAAATGGAATCAGGAAGAATAAAGACCAAGTGATAATTTTTTTTTTTTAAGATTTTTATTCATTTGAGAGAGAGAGAGACAAAGAGCATGAGCACGGGAGAGAGGATGGAGGAAAACAGGCTCTCTGTTGAGCAGGGAGCCCAGTGTGGGGCTCGATCCCAGGACCCTGGATCACGACCTGAATTAAAGGCAGACGCTTAACTTTCTGAGCCACTGAGGCGCCAAGTGATAATTTAGAAAAAAAAGAACCAGGCTTCAGTGAAGTAAGGCAAAAGGAAGCTAGGAAGTATACTTGCAAGTTTAAATGAAGATTCAAAAGAACTTCCTGTTCTAATTGAAGGTCTTTGGATCAGTCCCATGGATGGGCCTCTTCTGCTCTTAATAAGTAGTAGTAAATTAATTTGTTCAACAAATATTTGTTGTATTTCTACTTTGAGACAACATTTTAGGTATTTAGGATCTATTATTGACTTGTACATATGACAGTATCACTTTAAATAATATTGAAATATTAACTAACTTGTTTTATTATATCATGGTGTAAAAAATAGTTTAGTACTATTTAATTTATGTTCAACCATGAATTTCTTGAGGTCAGGGATTGTCTCATTCATCCTTGTATGCCAAGTTCCAAACATAGCACCTGACACTTTTAGTTATGTTCATGAAATGCCTGAATTACAGAAACTTTTGAATAAAGAACAGAATGATTCTGGAAGGTTATTTATTTATTTATTTATTTACATGGAATTAGTATCTGTGTTTTTTTAAAGGTGGTAGAAAAACAGCATTAAATCATAGTTTTAAGAGTTTTTTAATGAGAAAGATGTACTTATTGTATCATTGACTAATAGGTTCTTGCTATAACGGCAAAACATAGTGAAAAATATGAAATGTGTTATGGAATTATTTCTCTTCTGTGTACAACTATATCTGTGTAGCAGAGAAAGTCTCTAATGTGTATTTTTGATAATGCATGGTATCACTGTAATCATTATAATGTGGTCTTAGTCTTTTTTACTAAATACAAATGTGAATAGACCAACAGGGAATAAACTCTATAGATTCCATTGTCACTCGGGTGTTTTCTATGCTTTAATTACCTTCACCAAGAATTTTACAAGAAGGGATAAGAAAAGGGCTTCTTTGTAATGTCTCCAGGCATAAATGTAACTTTGTGTACAAGACTGTACTTTTTTTCCCCATTTTAATCTGTGGTGAGTAAAGCTCATATTTTGTTAAAATTCTAGACTCACTTCCTCTTAGATATCACTCTTTTTAGAGTTAAAAAAAAACTTTGTTATCAAATTCTATATGATTGGTTCTTAATTACTGCTGCAAGAGTGACAGCTTCATTTAGATATTGTTTGTGTTTTATTTTCATGAGACTTCAGGGTTAGCTCATTTACTTCACAAAAATAAAATTGATGTTTTAACTATGCATCTAAGAATGCTTACTACCACTTCATTAGCTATCATAGAAGTATTTCTATCATCTCTGATCCTTTGTAATTTTAATCTGTTCTGAATTTTCATATTTGTATAGTTTTGAGTTTACCCCACGGACATTTTTCATATTAAATAACTGTTACATGGAGTTGACATATATAATTTAAGAATTATTATTTTGTAAAATATAAATGAAAAATGATTCTAAAATCCTCAAACTAGAATGTTCACTTCAACTTGCTTATCCAGAAAACTGATATAAAAGGAAATGTAACTGATCATAGTATAAATGAATATTAATGAAACATTTGATTAAGGACATCTCATTCATGAAGTTGAATTCATTGTTGAGAACCATGGATTTTACATGTGAAAATAAACAAATAAATACTGGTTCTTAATGTTACAGGTTCATGTTTTTAGAGAAACTAGCTGGCTTTTAGAGAATTGGCCAAAAAAAAAAAGTCCACAGTCCTTCTGGTGTCCTGTTGCTAGGCTTGATGATGTTTGAATGACCTTCTCTAGTATACCCTATTTTTGTTTGCCTCAACCTTAGTGCTAATGTAGTCTAGAGCTCTGATAACACTGAAGTACCGAATTCACAAATTTTCTTTTTTAGTCTGTGATGAACAGAAACAGATTGGCTGACTTGGGAAAGATACCCACAGTCTATCTTTCCCTTGTGCTCCCTGCAGTTTCTTTGTGGCCCTTCTTGCAAAGGCACATTGAGGATCTTCCCTGTGAGATCCAGTTACTGTGTTGTTATAATGGGACCTTGACCAGAAGTTTTTACCTTATAAGTTGATATAAGATCTACTTGGTGAAATTTATTTAAATCTTACTACTTTAATAAAAAATATAATGTTATTTATATACATAATATATACATATACATAATATAAACCTTATATATAAGGTTTATATTAGTCTCTGAGGGTACATGCTAACCTTTTTCATGATTCCTCTTGGCTCTCAGGGAATAAAAAAGCAGAGGAGAGATCTCTTTGATAACTAACTGATAACAAAAAGTATACCTATTTTTAGCTTTTGTTTTTACATTTCTCAAATGTATTATGTTAAAAACAATTAAATTGCAGTGCACAGTTAAGTATGATATAAACAGAAGATAATAAAGGAGACCTATCCTTATTTTAACACAGAGCATAATACCTTTCACACAATAAAATTCTTAAAATAGACTGGAGTGTGGAGTTTGACACTCTATTTTCATAGTATCAGGCTAGGGGAACTTAATTATTTCTTGGAAGTAAAAGGAGGATTTCCAAGAATTAACAAATTTTCTGTCAAATCTCTTACAAAGTATGAAAAATAAGTTGTGTTTTTAGTTGTATAACATTTCGACCTGGAGTTTATGACACTTAGAACTAGATCTTTAGAATGCAGATTGAAAAGTCACACATTTGAATTGAATGTGATCCTTCCATCACAAAGTTAAAAATGACTTTTATATTGATAACCAAACTTGGATGCATTTAGAAATATCTTAGTAAGTTTATTCATTAAATCTTTATGCTGCCTTTTATATTGCTTTATTAGGCTAGAATATAATCCCTTTTTCGTGTCAACTCTCCTTACCTGAGAGCTATTGGACAGAGACCATAGCTTCACTTCTGGCTCTTGGAACTGGGAATGCCTTGCCCAGAGTGTGTGATAATTTGAGTAATGGCTTGGTGACAGATTGTGGGCTGACTTCATTGGTTTTTAACCTTATGTTAATAGAACGCGTTTGTTTTCCTTGTTATGAGTAAAAAAAAATTGATAATAATGTACATGTATTAACAAAGTTCAATTCACATCAGTGGGTCAAATTATTATAATTAATGACAATTATACCTCAAATCTCAAATTCAAAGTAAATAAGGTTATGCCACTCATTTTCATTTTATTTAGAGTACTTTCATATTTCTGTAGGGTTTGAAGAGCAGAAATAGAAAAAGGAAAATGTAAAATAGAAATTTATGATAAGAAATTAGTATAAATTTTAATTATGAACTCTGAAATCAGATAAATCTCATCTGTTTTTATAGTACAACTTTAAGTGTGTTTTTTTCCCTCCCAGGACATTTATTCAGAGCAGCTGGGGATCAACCGTTTAACCTGTCCACAGTGTCGAGTGCCTTCCCAATGGTCAGCCACCCAGTCTTTGGTCTACATTCAGCCAGCTCAGGGCATTCAGAATTTGGTGGTTTGGGGACACTTGGTACACCCACAGCCTTAGCCGCACATCCCCAACTAGCATCTTTTCCAGGTAAACATCTGTTACAAACAGTGTTCAAGGAAAGGAGGAAAGCTTGAAAATGTTCAAGCAATAATTTGTTTATTAAATTGAACAAAAAGAATAGTCTAATGCCTGGTATATTGAAACTCTTGTACAAGAATTGACTCAATCCTATTTATCACGTGCAAAAAACCCCCACACTATGTGTGCTAGATGGCAGCATTGATTACAGCTATGCAAGTGTTTAGTTAGAGAAAGGGGCATCTGCCACAAAAGTGATTAATTAGGCCAAGTGTACGTATTGTGAGTGTAGAGCTTGATGAATTTTTCTCAGCTTTATTTGATTTTTTAAAAAAAATTATTTAACTTACAATGGAAAGTAAACTCCAGTTCTTATAACAAATATCTCTATACTTTTGAATTCTCACTTCTGTACTTTCCAAGGAAGGTGAACTTGGCTTTTAAATTCTATATTTTTCCATATTTGATCAGAACAACTATAAATTTGCACCATTTGCATTACAGCAAGACCAGAATTATCCCCAGTTCTACAGATTATGATAATTCAGGAGCTTAGTAAGGCACCAATTAAAGCTTAAATTGGATAAGCATGCTATAATTTTCCTTGTTATATTATTTTCAAAGTCTAAACTTTCATGTGTTTCCAGTGATTGATTTCACTTTAATAAATTTTAGCAAGGGATGCATGGTTTGGTCTTATAAAAAATAGTTTACAAATTAGAACATAATTCTAGAGACAAATAGACCTGAATTTAAACCTGACTGTTACATTTTAGCTACATGATCATGAACAAGTAATCTGACCACTCTGCCTCAGTTTTCTCATCTGAAAAATTGAGGATAGGTAATGGTACCTGCTTCTTAGGGCTCTTGTGAAGATTGAAGGAGATAAGCCATATAAGTACTGATTGCAATGTTTAGCATACATGAATATATAATTAGTTATTATTATTATTACTTCCTCTTTCCCACTTTAATGGGTAATGAACTATCAAGTGCTTCTTCAAAAGGAAACGAACATCTCATTTTAACTGTATACAGAATGGAAAGACAGATTTATATTTCAAGTACTGTTTCTTGAGTCATACTCTTTTAATTCAGTTGTCTGGAAGAGAGTAGCTGGTGGGGAGAGTTAATATGACTAGAAAGTTAAAATCAAGTCTTAAACTAAGCCTTAACATTTGTTTTAAAAATACTAATAGGAATTTATTTAGGCTAGTTTCTAACATGGTTGCTTAGCAAGATGATCAATCTGATAGATATTTGCTGAAATATAAAATTTCTGATTAAGAATAAAAATAGATAGTAGAAATATAGTTACTGGGTGTCTTAAAAATTTTTTTAATCATTTTGTCATAGCTTATTATACCATTGCTTTTGAGCCTATCTAAATTATTATTCACTCATTCATTTATTGTACAAAGTTCTTTGAGCATCTGCTGTGTTCTGTGCATTGAGGAATATACTGACATAGTATGTGTTATTTACAGTTTTTAGGAGATGGATAAACAATGACAAAACAGTCTTTAATGGTGAAGTATGTCTATGTAAGCATACTGTTTTCACCAAATAGACACTATGCCTAGACCTAGAAGACTCATTTGTTTAAGTTGTAGATTGGGCATAATAATTTAAATTTAAATTCTCTGTAATTGCCTTTATTCAGAAGGGTAATCTAAATGCCAAATTTTTGAAATCGCCTAAAAGTTAAATGAAGACACGCAAGAAAGAAATTACTAGAAATTTTAAATAAAGAATAACTTACTTTATAATTTTATGTACTTTCTGCATTTCAGATAATAAAATCAACAGATGCAAAATTATTTAATGGATATTAGTCTAATATTATTTCCATTTTATATTGACATAGCATTTCACAGTAATTTCTTTTAAAATATTTATAACTTTTGGTCATTATATTTTTATATTATATTACCATGAATTTCTGTGAAGCATCTGGCTCCATCAAGTATGAAAGATTTAAAAATTCTGCTATATCTTCTAGGCCCAATATCATCTGAAATATTAGACTCTTTCAGTTGAATATAATTAATGTTGCCAATATGCTGTTACCTTCTTTGAATAGCTTTAGAAACTCATCATATTCTGGTTTATGTAATCCTTATTTTATATATTTTCTTTTATGAACAAACTATTTTGTGAGTGACTAAGTTTGTTTTCATTTTCTTAAACTTGGAAGATAAATAAGCTTTTCATTTAACAAAAATTATATTATTTCTTATGAAATATTAGATATTTGTAAAGTTTGTAGCCTGAAGCTCTACCACTTTCATATTTTTATTTTATTGATTTTATTTACCTTTTTTTTCTTTTAACTTGTGGTGTCAGCTTGTTTATAACATACACATTTTCCAACTTTTTATTTTCTAATCCCCATTGTCTGTACTTATTTATAGTGAGGTTCTAAAGTATAGTGTTATGGTTATGCTTTTTTCTGAGCATTATTTCTGAGCATATTTTATATCTAAAATATTTGAATCTTATTATACTTAGATTGCCTTACCAACTTGTAGGCTGTTTATGAAGTCTATACATTCAGCTGTAATGCTTTAATTATAGACTCTGTATTAAATAATGTAAATATCTTTAGGAAACCTCAGTCCCTTTTTATTAGCAATTTGGAACCTAGGTTTCAAACCTATAAATAAGAATAGATTCCAGCTGAGCTGATACAAGTCCAAAATACACAGTTTTCCTTCCCACCGAAATACACTTCTTTCATCTAAACAGGGATAAATGATTAATGCTTTTGTATAGTTATTCTTGGTTCAGTTCCCATCATTCAGGCACTGCTAAATATGCATTGGTGTCATTTCACTAGCAGTGCCTTCCTGCAGTGCAGAAGAATAGCTTTTGCAGTTTTCTGCTTACTCTGTTTTTAGACCTTTTAGAATAGCAGCCACCATGAACATTTCACTTTTTGAAGAAAACAGATTTTGTCATTAGATAATGAAGGTGCATATCTTTACATTCTGTTTTTAATGAAGGGCTATTCTTAGAAAAGATTTAAAGATCATACAAGAAACTGACAAAATTAAATTTTTCCCATACTATATTTTCAGTTTCTTTTCTCTAATTTCCTCGTGTTGGTTACAATCAATGAAAAATACAGCACATCTCTTAGAAGATTAGCCTGAAAGGTCATAAATGATTTGGTAATCTGGCAGGTTAGCCAAGTAGAAAAGATTATTTCTAAGATTTTAAATGGGGCAATACAAGACGTTCTTTTGGATTATTTTCAAATATCATGTTAATCTTCACCCTTTTTGATAAATGTATTCTATAAAATTTGGCTTCTCTCCTTTTCTAAGTTTTAACTAAGAGCCACTGTTTGAACATCTAAATTGCATTTGATGATTTTCTACCATTGACTCACTTTACATTGATAAAACAATCATTGTTAGCTATAATTTATGAAAGAAAATATAAACAAACTCCAAGCTTTCCATATTAACTTTTATGGGGAAGAGTTTTGTAGAACTTTTATGTTTTAATATGACTTATTTTGGAAATCTTTGAATACCTGAGACAGAAAAAAAACACTGCTTTTGCTATCTTGATGTTTTTAATTAAGTATAGAATATCTTCTTTCATAAATGAACTTGTGGTATACTGGTTTACAGTAGCAGTCTTGGTATTATTATTTATGATTTTTCAGACTCAGATTTAAATTGTATATAATTTGAGGAAATTCTTAACATAGGTTGTAAATGGTACAACCATAAATTCTAAGGTTTTAAAATACATTGGTATATTCTTAAATATTATTTCTTTACTAATTTAGAAAAATTATGAAATTTTTCTAAATTCTCTAATTTAGGAAAATTATGGTATAAGTTATCAAGAAGTCACACAGTTCTTTACTTTTCCAAGTTTTCCATTTTATTTTTAAAACCATAGACTACCTTTATTCTTCATAAACTTGAGTTCAAGGAAGCTGCCAAGTGAAGATCCTTGGATACTTTCTTAATGAGAGGAGTGATGAGTATGTAACATCTAATAAGCTGTCTTACAGTTAGATGATCAGAACTGTGTATGATGCAGCTGTTCTGTTCCAAAATGAAACTTGGTATTTTTTTCCAGGATTAAAGTAAGAAAAGCATTGTTACATTAACTAGAAAGTTAATTCAAGTAATTTTTGCTTGTTTGTTTGATGTTTGGTTTTGAGGTGCAGAATGGTGGCGAACAGCAGATGTTCATAGTCGTACAGGGGCAACCTTCTTTCCACCATTACTGGGAATTCCACCACTGTTTGCTCCTCCAGCCCAGAATCATGATTCTTCTTCATTCCATTCAAGAACTTCAGGAAAAAGTAATAGAAATGGTCCTGAAAAAGGTATTCCTTAACTTAAGTGATGTTTTACAAATCCTCCATTCCAATACCTATTTTCAGTAGAGTTTAGGTTTAATAACTTTATATAACAGTATACTAGACACTTTTCATGATGGCTTGCTTACTCCTTAACAATAACTCTGAGAGATTGGAAGTATCTTCATTTCACATCCAAGAGTAAATAAGTGATTTGAGGACAGCTTGCATGTCAGTGTGGCATGGCAAGATTTGAACCTGGCCTTCTAACTCCCAACTCCACTGCTTTTTCCTCTGTATCTCATTACCTCCTGTGTATAATCCAGCATAAGATTTACTTCTGTAATTAAGCACTAAATTCATCAAAACTATTATCCAAGTACTCCTTTTTTCTTTTAAGTGATCATTAATATTTCTGCAGTTTATAACCTGTTAGAATAGCATTTGCAAATCAATAGCATTTTGGATGGTTTATTATTATCATTATCATTTCTCACTTGGGTAAGAGCTTTTGGTGAGTTTGCTCTGAAAAGGGAAATGTTTGCATTTAATTATATTTCTAAACATTATTTTAATGGAAGTGGAATTCAGATAAATATAAAATTACCATTTTAAAGTGAACAGTTCGGTGGCATTTAATGCATTCAGTCTTGAACAACTTCCACCTCTGTATACTTACAAAACATTTCATCATGCCAAAAGGAAACTCCATACCCCTTAAGCAATTTCTCCCCATTCTTCCCCCTCTCAATCTCTGGCCATCACTAGCTTATGCACTGTCTCTGTGGATTTATTGTGAATATTTCATACAATACATGACTTTTTATGTCTGACTTCTTTCATGATGACTGACTTTCTTAGCGTGATGTTTTAGAGTCATTCATATTATATATAGCATATATCATTACATCATACCTTCTTTATGACTGAGTAATATTCTCTTGGATAAACATGTTTGTTTTTATTTTCAAGGTGTAAATGGGTCAATAAATGGAAACAGTACATCATCTGTATCTGGTATCAACACAACTGTATTATCCACTACTGCTTCAAGTTCTGTGGGACAAACTAAAAGTCTAAGCTCAGGTGGAGGAAATCGAAAATGTAATCAGGAACAAAACAAAAACCAGCCTTTGGATGCTAGAGCTGACAAAATAAAAGATAAGGTAAGTTATTCCTTCCAGAACAAATATGTAACAGATCTTTATGTAAGCATTCCAAGCTTCAAACTACCTGAATCTATGGAAAAATTTCTTATGAATTACCACTCCTATTTTACAAATGCTTATTTTTATGGTTTGGTACTAATATTAGGACTCTTAAAAATTACATCTGTTAGCACCAGTATAAATAATACAAATAGTAATAATAGCTAAGATTTGTGGAGAACTTAACATATAACAGCTCTACTCTGATTGATTTGCATATAATATCTATTTTAATCCTCTCTATAACCCCTAATTAGCTAGGTATTGTTATTATAAATGGAGAAACTGGGCCTCAAAATAGTTGGCCAGTAAGTGGACAGGATTTGAAGTCCAAGTGGTTGACCCCAGAGCCCATATTTTTAGGAAAACAAAAATGAGAAAACATTTTATTATGGGAAATTTGATATCTATAGAATAGACAGAATAGTATGATAATCCTGTGTACCCATTATTCATTTTCAAGAGTTGTCACCTCTTGGCCCATTTTATTTCATTATATCTCCAACTGTGCAGGTTATCAGTTTATACCTCTCACCTTCCTCTGCTTGACCAGTTGGCGCAGTTAGAGCTTGTCAGTAGAGGGTGTTGGAGAAACTGTGGAAAAAGAAAGGCTGTTTCTGGTTGCAATGTTTTCTTCTTGCTGTCATGCTGTGGCTGCCAGCGAGTAGCTTTCAGCCCAGCTGGCAGCTTCTCTGTGGTTTCGGTTTAGGAGACCTAGAAGTACACACCGTCTGGTGGGTCTCATGGGCATCCCAGCAAGCATCTTAGTAGTAAGTTTTGCCGGGATGCCAGTGGGTGGCTTTCTAGCTAATTTTAGTGGCACCCCAGTGAGGAGGTTTCCAGAAACTTTTCCTGGCACTCCAGCAGGCATGTTTCTTATTTGCCAGCCTTGACCTATGACACCTCAGTGAGCTTTTCTGCCATCCAGTGGGCAACAGCCACATCATCTCCAAAGTCTGAAGTTCAGCCTTGGGTGAATGAGGTTGGAAGATAGAGGCTCTCTTCCAAGTTTACCTTTATTTTACTACTCTACCTCTGCCCTCCAGGAAGTGGTTGTTCCCTACATCTGCTATTTCAGTATTCTTTAGAGGTCTCTTTATCTCTTTTAGTAGTATTCATATTCTGCTACTAGTTAATAATTCTACATCATAAAATCTCCCAGTTCAAATAGTTGATGTGCTTTCTGCCTTCTGACCAGATCTGTCTGCCATTGAAAAGGTATTATCAGGAGTAGGGTGGATATGCAAATTGCAGATGATAAATTCACTCCAATATTCTGGTCATTCTGAGCCTTTAGATTTCCTCTTCCATATCATGCCAGAGAAGCTGTGACATTTTCATTTTATTAAATGTAGACCTCCACAGAGTCTGGGTTTCATGCATACGAGCAGGTAAGCTAAGATACCTCCAGCTACATGAACTGATATATTATATCCATACTTTCTCTTAAGTGTACCCATATTTCCGAATTTGGTCTGCTCTCATTTGTAATTTCTTCTTGAGATAGGAGTCTTGGTTTATTTTGATTTAAAACTCCTGGTACGGGACGCCTGGGTGGCTCAGTTGGTTAAGCAGCTGCCTTCGGCTCAGGTCATGATCCCAGCGTCCTGGGATCGAGTCCCATATCGGGCTCCTTGCTCCGCAGGGAGCCTGCTTCTCCCTCTGACTCTGCCTTCCACTCTGTCTGCCTGTGCTCGCTCTCGCTCGCTCTCTCTGACAAATAAATAAAATCTTTAAAAAAAAAAAAAAAAAAAAAAACTCCTGGTACCAGCTGCAAACATTTGGGGAACAAAGATAATAACTAGGGCAGCATCTTCTCATCTCTAAATTCTGTAAAAACCACATTGAAGGCCTGGTTTTCTGGGGGAGCAGGGTCCGCGCACATCCTTTTCTTCACCATCTCAGTTATAATATCAAGAGGCTTGTCTCTTCCCCATTGCCTTTACTTGCCTCCTTTGTTTTAGATCATTTGACCCAAAAAGTCTGAGTATTTCTGATCTTTCTATTCTTCTTCTTTTTTTTTAAAGATTTTATTTATTTACTTGACAGAGAGAGATCACAAGTAGGCAAGGAAGGCAGGCAGAGAGAGAGAGTGGAGGAAGCTGACTCCACGCAGAGCAGAGAGCCTGGTGCGGAACTCGATCCCACACCCTGAGATCACAACCCAACCCCGAAGGCAGAGGCTCAACCCACTGAGTCACCCAGGCGCCCCTCTGATCTTTCTATTCTTTTCTATTGAATCTGTGTGTCTATTTCTGTGGCAGTACCACACTGTTTTGATTATTACAGCTTTGTAGTAGAACTTGAGATCTGAAATTGTGATACCTCTAGCTGTGTTCTTCTTTTTCAAGAATGGTCTGGCTATTCAAAGTCTTATGGTTCCATACAAATTTTAGTATTATTTGTTCTGGTTCTGTGAAAAATATTGTTGGTATTTTGATAGAGATTGCATTAAATCTATAGATAGCTTGGGTAGTATGGACATTTTAACAGTATTGGTTCTTTCAGTACATGAGCATGGAATATCTTTCCATTTGTTTGTATCATCTTCAATTTCTTTCATCAGTGTTTTGTAGTTTTCAGAGTACAGGTCTTTTACCTCCTTAGTTTATTCCTAGGTATTTTATTATTTTTGGTGCAATCATAAAAGGGGATGTTTTCCTAATTTCTCTTCCTGCTACTTCACTATTAGTGTGTAGAAATATAGCGGTTTTCTGTAGATTAGTTTTGTATCTTGCAACTTTACTGAATTCCTTAATTAGTTCTAGTAGTTTTGTGGTGAAGTGTTTAGGGTTTTCTATGTATAATATCATGTCATCTGCAAATAGTGGCACTTTTACTTCTTCCTTACCAATTTGGATGCTTCTTATGTATTTTTTTTCTTATGTGATTGCTATGGCTAAGACTTCCAATACAATGTTAAATAAAAGTGATGAGCGTGGACAGCCTTATCTTGTTTCCAATCTTAGAGGAAAAGCTCTTACGTTTTCACCATTGAGTATGATATTAGCCGTGGATTTTTTATATATGGCATTTATTATGTTGTAATATGGTCCCTGTAAACCTATTTTGTTGAAGGTTTTTATCATGAATGTATGTTGTATGAATTTTATAAATCTATTGAGATAGCCATATGGTTTTTATCCTTTTTGTTATCAGTGTGATGTAGCACATTGATTGCTTTGTGAACATTGTATTACCCTTGTTTCTGGAATAAATTCCAATTGATTGTGGTGAGTGACTTTTTAAATTCAGTTTGCTAATATTTTGTTGATTTTTGCATATATGTTCATCAGAGATATTGACCTGTAGAGTGTGTGTGTGTGTGTGTGTGTGTGTGTGTGTGTGTGTTTTGTAGTGTCTTTACCTGGCTTTGGTAGCAGGGTAATGGTCTCACACAATGAATCTCAAAGCTTTACTTCCTCTTCTAATATTTGGAAGAATTTGAAAGAACACTTAATTTTTACTTTTTTAAATGAACTTTTTTAGTTTGTTTAGATTTATTTATTTGACAGAGAGAGAGTTCACAAGTAAGCAGAGAGGCAGGCAGAGAGAGGGGGGGAAGCAGGCTCCCCACCGAGCAGAGAGCCTGATGGGGGGCTTGATCCCAGGACCCCAGGACCATGACCTGAGCCAAAGGCAGAGGCTTTAACCCACTGACCCACCCAGGCACCCTGAAAGAACACTTATTAACTCTTCTTTCTTTCTTTCTCTCTCTCTTTATTGTTATTATTTTTATTATGTTATGTTAGTCATCATACAGTGTATCATTAGTTTTTGATGTAGTGTTGCATGAAAAATAGGTATTAATTCTTCTTAAATGTTCAGTAGAATTCACCTGTGAAGCCATCATTTCTTGGACTTTTGTTTGTTGGGAGATTTTTTTTTTTTTATTAACATATAATGTGTTATTTGCTTCAGGGGTACAGGTCTGTGAATCATCAGTCTTAACACAATTCACAGCACTTACCATAGCACGTACCCTCCCCATTGTCCATCACCCAGTCACCCCACACCCCTGACCCCCCACCTCCCCTCCAGCAACCCTCAGTCTCTTATGGTTTGTCTCCCTACTCAGTCCCATCTTGTTTCCCCGGCTTTCCGTATGATCCTCTGCTTTGTTTCTCACATTCCTCATATCAGTGAGATCATATGATAATTGTCTTTCTCTGATTGACTTATTTTGCTTAGCATAATACCCTCTAGTTCCATCCACATTATTGCAAATTGCAAGATTTGGGGGTGTTTTGACGGCTGCATAGTATTCCATTGTGTATATATACCACAACTTCTTTATCCATTCATCTTTTGATGGACATCTAGGCTCTTTCCATAGTTTGGCTATTGTGGACATTGCTGCTATAAACATTCGGATTCACGTGCCCCTTCAGATCACTACATTTGTATCTTTAGGATATATACCCAATAGTGCAATCGCTGGGTCATAGGGTAGCTGTATTTTCGACTTTTTGAGGAAACTCTATTCGAGTTTTTGATTATCGACTCAATTTTATTGCTATTAGTTCAGTCTCTTCACATTTTCTATTTCTTCCTGATTCAATTTTGTAAGATTATATGTGTTGGGGAATTTATCCATTTCTTCTAGGTTGTCCAGTTTGTTGGTATATAATTTTTCATAATATTCTTTTATAATCTTTGTATTTCTGTGGTGTTGTTATTTATCATCCTTTATTTTCTATTTTATTTAATTGAGTCCTCTCTTATTTCCTTGATGAGTCTGGCTTAAAGTTTTATCAGTTTTATTTATCTTTTCAAAGAACCAGCTCCTGGTTTCATTGATCTGATCTAATAATCTTTAAGTTGCTATTTCATTTATTTATGCTCTTATCATTATTATTTGCATTCTTTTACTGACTTTGAGCTTTGTTGGTTCTTCTTCTAGTTTCTTTTGGTGTAAGGTTTGGTTGTTTATATGAGATTTTTCTTCTTTCTTTAGGTATACCTGTATTGCTACAAACTTTCCTCTTGAAAATATTTTGCTGCATCTTAAAGATTTGGGATTGTTGTCTTTTCATTTATCTCCATTTATTTTTTTATTTCCTTTGTTATTTCTTGATTGATCTATTCATTGTTTCCTAGTGTGTTATTTAGCCTCCATGTAATAGTGTGTTTTCCCATTTTTTTCTTGTGTTTGATTTCTAATTTCCTGCTGTTGTGGCTGGAAAAGATACATGATATAATTTCAGTTTTCCTGAATTTATTGAGACTTATTCTGTGGCCTAACATGTTATCTTTTCTGGAGAACAT
Organism: Mustela nivalis; assembly: GCF_964662115.1. NCBI lineage: Eukaryota > Metazoa > Chordata > Mammalia > Carnivora > Mustelidae > Mustela > Mustela nivalis. Next base: position 58,549,046 of record NC_139030.1, read on the forward strand.
TCCATGTGTACTTGAAAGAATGTGTATTCTGCTGTTTGGGGATAGATGTACCTCTTAGAAATAGTGCTAAAATATAGTAAGATCTGAAATCCCCACTGCCTTCACAGTGTATTAGGCATTGAGCAAGATTTCAGAAGCATGCATATGAAATAGATCCTGTCCTTAGTTCTGATAAGAAGTCTACACTGACATTTCTAAATAAAATCAATGCTGTTAAAGGAAAAAATATTTCATGTAGCAGGGACTAAAAATGTACATAGGCACCTCTTTAATGATGTAAAAGGTGGATTCTCAGATACCATGATTGTGTCTATAGACATGTATGTTGAAATGACACTAGAAAAAGACTGGTTATCAAAGTAAGAGATTTTAGAACCTTAATTTTCAGAAAAAGAACACCTTTGAATAATACATTATGAGGCATGAATTTGTGATAGTAGGTTGTCAAGTAAAATGGAGATAAGGGACATTGGAACTAAGGGGAAAAATCATACTTTTTTTTTTTAGCCAATATTTTTCAGTTTTAAAGCTTTTCATTTTTATTTTTATTAATTTATTTTTTAAAAGATTTATTTGTATTAAAGAGAGACAGAGCATGCAAGTGGAAGGAAGATCAGAGGGAGAAGGGGAGAGAGAATCTCAAGCAGACTCACCACTGAGCATGGAGCCTGACTTGGGGCTCATTCCCATGACCCATGAGATTACCCCCTGAGCCGAAATCACAAGTAGATGCTTAACCAATTGAGCCACTCAGGTGCCCTTTAAAATCTTTTTAAATTAAAACATTGATTGCTTAGGTAACCCTTTTTATGAGTAGTTTGAAAAAATGTTCTTCATTTAATTTTGATAATTCCTCCTGGGGGTTGCTATCTTAGTAGTGTGCATCGAAAATCAATGATGAAGGCGAATTCCCTCATATACAATGCATGCATATTTACAATAAAGGTAGATATTTAAATTAAAGTACATCACAGACAAAAATACACACACAGCCTGTTGGGGGACGGGGGTGGGGGGAGGGAACAACTGTTCAACTTTGAAAAAGTTCCACTCCTCCGTTAACTTCTATTAAAACCCAAAGTGGTAACTTCAATTTAGACTCTTCATGATTTTCATAATCTTGCTATACATGCTTAGATACCCACAACAGATTTTGGTACAATGAAGATTTTTCTCTGCCAAATAAATGGTAGGCTTAATGTTATTATATTGTTAGTATTTTGTTTTTATAGTAATATTATATTGTTACTATTATTTCTCTTTAATCTCTACTTTGGTCTTTTTCATCCTGTGATACCCACACTATTCCAGGTCAGTTTCTCATCACTCTGCTTTACTGTGAAGGAAAGATACATAGTTCCAGGAATGATGGTTACTATTAATCTGGTTTATTGAGGGTGTGTCTCTGGAGGAAACATTATGCTCACTAGTTTGGAACAGTTAACACGGGTTACCATTGCAAGGAGAATATAACAGGACTGATTCTCTTCACTCATGCATTTCATTTCATTTAAATCAAACTTCAGAAAACACAAAGGAAAGAGTCCTAATTTGAAATCAATAACTATCACTTCAAGTTGGCTTCTTTTTGTGGAAGTGTATTAACGTCTTTCATGACAGGCCGTATTTCTGTTAAGACCATAACTTTTGTAACTCATTGCTTTTGTAATTTGTTGCTGCTTTTTCTATATTTTGTTCTTTATTTTATCTGTCAGTGAATCCTATTGAAATGTTCCTATGTAACTTTGGATTATACTCAATCCTATTGCTCCATCATGTCAGTATTTCTCCTTTTTAGTCTTCCTATTGGCAGAGTTTTAACTTTTCCATTGTTATATATTTATTTAGTCATAATTCATCTAATGATCTTTCCTCCTCTTTATCCACTACCGTGGTCTAATATTTTTTAATGATTTATTTATGTAGTTAAAAAAGAGAGGGGGAGGAGGCAGAGGGGAAGAAAGAATCTCAAGCAGACTTTCCACTAAATGAGGAGCTGCACTCAGGGTTTGATCTCATGACCCTGAGATCATGACCTGACCCAAAATCAAGATTCGGAGGCTTGACTGACTGAACCACACAGCCACCCCTACTACTGTCTGTTATTTAAACACAGAATTTTTTTTTTTTTAATGTGACCCAATGTCACTTTCTACCAATTTTGGATTTTCTTTTTCCTGTACAGCCTTAAATATTGCAGAAATTAATATCTCTCTTTATCATATTTTTTATCTTTTCTGAAGTAAAATATTAAAAAATTAAATTCATTGCTAAAGCAGCCCTTAAGTCCTTTGCTACTTATTTTATCTTCTCTCTACTTCTTATTACATATGAAATTGTTTGCTTTCATATTAGTCATTTGTCTACTCTTCCACCATCTGCACTAGAATATAAGTTTCTTGAAGGCAAGGACTCTGTCTTAGATATCATTGTTGTCCAGCACCTAGAAGGTGTCTTTGGTATGTTATGTGTAAATATTTGGTTATTGACTCACTATCCACATAAAAAAGAAGACTAAACTTAAATATAGAACTTCAGTGTCTATAACCTTTATCATAACTGGAATTATCATTTCGTAAATTGCTCTTTTTAGTCTGCCATACATTTTGAAGCATTGAAGTCACATGAATAGATCTACATATATACTATATCAATGTTTCTAATGTTCTCTACATAACAGAGCCTGTACTTTTTATTGGAGAATTCCTATCATATAAGTTATTTGGATCTGTTTGTTGAATAATTACCCATGCAACATGTGTCTTTTCTCTTTTTTCTAAAATGCCATTTTGAGATGGAAATATCACTTGAAAATTAAAACTTGCTTGAACTTAAATTTCTTACTGAACTTTGAATTTTTCTGAAAATAAAGTCTTGCTAAAAATTTGTCTTTATCCAGAAACCAAGGAAGAAAACTATGGAAAGTTCTAGCAACAGTGATAGTGATTCGGGCACGTCATCAGACACCTCAAGTGAAGGCATTAGTAGTAGTGATTCAGATGATCTAGAGGAAGATGAAGAAGAAGATCAAAGTATTGAAGAAAGTGAAGATGATGATTCTGATTCAGAGAGTGAAGCACAACATAAAAGTAACAACCAGGTATAAATAATTTATTGGAAGTATCACATAGTACTCCTATTCAGGAATTAACTGGTTTATCTTGACTCTCAAAGTCTATAAAGTTTAAAGGTAATCATGTCCTTAGTTTTTAACATTTGCACAAGAAAGGAGATGGAGAAACATTTTTAAAGGGACATTTGGTATACTTTTTAGTGAGCTTTATATAACTATTATAAATCATTAGCACTTTTTAGAGTACCTTTTTTCTCCCAAGTTTTACTGTTTGATATTCTTTGTTTTAATAGATATTGAGAAGTTGCCTTTTTATTTTTATTTACAGGTGCTATTACATGGTATTTCAGACCCAAAAGCAGATGGACAGAAAGCAACTGAAAAAGCCCAGGAAAAAAGAATACACCAGCCATTACCTCTTGTGTCTGAATCCCAGACTCACTCATCATTCCAATCCCAGCAGAAGCAGCCTCAGGTTTTGTCACAGCAGCTTCCATTTATTTTCCAAAGCTCTCAGGCAAAGGAGGAATCTGTGAACAAACACACAAGTGTAATACAGTCTACGGGATTGGTGTCCAATGTGAAACCTTTATCTTTGGTAAATCAAGCCAAAAAGGAAACTTACATGAAACTCATAGTTCCTTCTCCCGATGTACTTAAAGCAGGGAATAAAAATACCTCTGAAGAATCTAGTCCTTTGACCAGTGAAATGCGATCCAAACGGGTGAGTGAAAAATTATTTATAGAAGAATTTTATCATTAGAGAAAGAGCTCTTATATAGTCTTACAATATACAAGTTTAAATTAAATTCTGCTCTTATTTCCATACTTCATTAACTACCAGGAATAGAATTTGCACATCAGAAAACTAGATTTCTCTGATTTTATATTTACATATATATCTGCTTAGTATTTATTTGGCAACACAGTCGTGTCATTTTTTCCCCCAGGTATAATGATTTAGTAGTAAGGGGAGCAATATGTTTGGTTAAGATATACTTCACCATTACTTTTGTTTAAGATCAGTGTCCCAACTCCGGGCTCAATCTCACTACCCATGAGATGGACCTGAACCAAAACAAAGAGTCAGACCTGTCAACTGACTGAGTCATCCAGGTGCCCCACCTTTTTCTTAAAGAATTTTTAAAATATTTATTTATTTATGTTAGAGAATTCCTTTGCTGTTTTTAACAAATTATATGAAATACAAAATAGTTTGAGGAATTTTATTTATACAAATACAGAATCACTAATCAGAGACTTTTTTCCTTCTCTTTATTTTCTTGCTGTTGATTTTGTATTATTACAAAGTCTACATTCTTATGTCTAGTAGAATTCTAGCAATTAAATGACCAGTGCCTTTTATTCTAGAACCAATCTAAGTAGAGAAAATATATTATGTTTGAACACAGTATCCTGTCTGTTGATTACAAAAATTATCATTAGGATTCCTAATCATTAGATAATACTTGTACAGCTCCTGCTGTTTGCTATTGTTGTTTTAAGTGCTAAGCATGCATTTACAGACACTAACATCTGTACCTACTACTAATATTATAATGCCCATTTACAGACAATCAAATTGAAATTCATATAGTTTAAATCATTCCCCCAATATCACACTGCTAGTTAGTGATAGAGTTAGAATTCACATTTGGGCAGAGTAGCACTAGAATCCTTGTATGATATGCTGCCTTTCTTTCTAAAAAAATTTTACAGTGCCCTTGTCTATTAACTCTTATTTTGCTGTGAAGAATTTAAGAACAGGGTCAAAGTAAAAAAAAAGACTTGAAGAAGTATGGCTTTTTTGAGAATCTAAATGAATCGTTCTCAAGCCCAAGTATACATTAGAATTACTTGGAAAACTTAAAAAAAAAAAAAAAGAATAACACCTTAGAACCAATGAAATCAGGATATCTTGTGTTAAGACTAAGTAATTGCATATATCAAAAGCTTCCAAATGTATAGCCAGATTTGAGAATCTCTGATCTAAATGGAATGACCAGCTGGGTGTTGGACATTGGGGAGGGTATGTGCTATGATGAGCTCTGTAAATTGTGTAAGGCTGATGAATCACAGACCTGTACCCCTGAAACAAAGAATACATTATATGTTAATAAAAACTTAAGGTAAAAAATAAAAAATAAATAAATGGAATGACCAATGATATGCATTGCATATGATAACTTATAATACACTGTTCAATCATAAGGAGGTATTATTATTGACTCTACATGAGTAAATTATGCAAACTAAAAATTACATTGTTTGAGTTACTTTAATTTTTTATTAATGTGTATCCCACTTTAAGATAAATTATAGTGCGTACCATGAGTAACTTGCATTTTGAAGGGTTTCTCAATTTTCAAAGAGTTTCTTAAATGTTTCTTATTTGAAGAATTTTATATGACTGCCTATTAGAAAGTCACTTACTAAACACTTGCTTAATAAATGTAACCAACCTAGACTTCCTACACATATGAATTTATGTAATTCTTCCAAAATTGTGTGAGGTAAAGAAACTAAGATTTGGAGAAATTAAGTCACTTGCTAGCATCACAGAACAAGTAAAGAGCAGAAGGATTTTAAACAAAGGTCATCCTTATACCAAAGCCTATGATTAAGATGAATAATTTTGTTTTTCTGAAGTGATAATGGTAGTTCATGGGAAATATTTTATTGAATGGATCTTCACATTAGACTCAACTCTAAATGACTTAATCTACTTTTCAGGATACCTAGTGTTGAGTTAAAGTGTATTATAAATATTTTTCTTAATTGGCTTTCTTTATATGACAGATAACATATAGAATTTTGCTTTATTCTTATGATAGTCTCTATTTCATGTTACCTTCCATGTATCTGCCTCCTCAACTAGTCTGTGATTTTTTTTTTAGTATTACCTAATCATTGGTTCTTTCCATATACTTATACTATAGACATTTAATTCAAATCAATATACATTAATTGGATTTATATACCAGTCGTGAGTTTCCTTTATCAGATTTTACCTAGAGGATTTTTTTTTGTGGACTGCAGAGACTTGGTAAGGGCTGGGGGAAGAAGAACTTGGAGGTAGGGGATTGTTTTAAACCTGTCTTCCCATACTTTTATCATCCAAGGGGCTGTCTAAGAACAGCAAGACATTTGCTGCTGTGCAGTTCTCAATTTTCTTCCTTCCTCCTTTTGATGTTCTACCCCCCAATATAAAAAAGCACAACATATTTGCTTTAAAAGAGTAACTGCTACTACTCTTTTGGTCTTTAGCTATTTTTGAAAATCTTAAGGTGTCAATATATGGAAAGTGAGTTTTTAGAATTATGGAGTGAGAAGCAATTTCAGAAAATTAAAATATAAAACTCAAGGGCAAGGTTTTGTTTTCATGATTGTTTAGATTCTATGTATTTAGAAGGAAAACTTATTACCTATAAAAAAAGAGTACAACATGATTATATGGTCATAATTTTGTTCTAAGAAATGAAAATATGCTAAATTTTTCTGCTGAAAACTTAAATCAGTATATATTAAATATGAAGGTAAGTGCATTATATATTTACTTATATATAATACACAATATTTCTGTTATATAAATATTAAGTAAAATTATGTTAATGTATTTTATATAAGAATTTTGCCTTAAAATTCTTTTTAAAAGGTAAACACAATTATTTAGCGTAAGTTTCCATATTTTATTCACTGAATAAATACTAATTAAGCACTTTCTTTTTGTGAAGCATTGCCTTAGGTATGAGTTATTATGTGACAGTCTTTGTTTACAAAGTGAAGTGATACACTAAAGATGTTAAATAAGATAAAACAGTTTATATAGGAACTGCATACTGCTTATTAGTACTGCTACTGTAAAAGATTTAATACATAATTCTATATTGCATTCCATCTGCATGTATACTTCTGAAGTGCCCACCACAAATTTCTGCCTACTAGAGTGTTAAGAGCCCTGCTCCAAGCTGACAGCACTGTTGATTTTAATTTTAAGGCAACCATTTTCATTACATATTTTTCCTTCTGAAATTTAGTTGTATTTCTAGTAACTTAAAATACTTTAATCATTCTACTCAATTTTTTTTATTTTTTTAACGATTTTTTAAATTTATTTGACAGTCAGAGATCAAAAGTAGGCAGAGAGAGGAAGGGAAGCAGGCTCCCTGCTGAGCAGAGAGCCTAATGCGGGGATGGATCTCAGGACTCTGTGACCATGACCTGAGCCAAAGGCAGAGGCTTAACACACTGAGCCACCCAGGTGCCCCTCTGCTCAAGTTTTTATATATTAATTATATATATTTAATAAGGTTCATCTGATTTTATTATTTTCAAGAAGATTCTGAGAACCAAATAATATTTTGTTTCTTATGTACAGATGTAAATTTTATGGCTTAGTGGCTTACAAATCAGTTTTTTCCAAGAAAAATATAATTTTTCTAAACTGTTTTATTACACATTTTTCACTGCTAATGTGCTAAAGGCACTCTGAGGTAGATCCCACAGAATGTTGAGCCAGAAGTCCCAACAGTTCATATCATTTCTGCTGCAGACAGTACTGGGTAACAAATAGGGAGTTCAAAGGATTGATAGAGACAATGAGTGCTTCTGGCTGGAACAAACATGGAAGGCTTATTGGGTGTAATTTCGAAGAAGGAACAAGATTTCATCAGCTTGAGATTTGTAAGAGGAGGACGTTTTAATTAGTAATTTAAAAAAAAAAGATTTTATTTATTTATTTGACAGACAGAGACCACAAGTAGGCAGAGAGGCAGGCAGAGAGAGGAAGGGAAGCAGGATCCCCGCTGAGCAGAGAGCCCAATGTGGGGCTCAATCCCAGGACCCTGGGATCATGACCTGAGCCGAAGGCAGAGGCTTTAACCCACAGAGCCACCCAGGCGCCCTAAGAGGAGGATGTTTTACACAGAGAAAATTATTATAGCAAAATGTGGAGATAATGAAAATATGACTTATACAGGGCATGACAAATAGTCCCGTTTGACTAGAAAGTTGTATTAGTGCCTATTTGAAAAGTCATTTGAGTATCAGAATTAAGTATTTAGGCTTTATAAAGTTGCTAATGAGAGAGGAAACACTAAAGCTTTTAACCAAGGAGCTCATATAACAAAGTAAAGGCTTTAAATTGAGATTTATTGGCATTGGCATATTGCATATATTGGGATTTATGTGGGAAGAAAGGAGGTATGGCTTAAGTTTACATAATGTTTTAATGAGATAGGGATATGGCTGACTTGGAAGAGAGAAAAGTAAAAGATGTTTTTCGAGTTTCAAATTTAGGTTATTGAGACAGTGGGAGCAATAATAATGAGAGAGGTCACTCAAGAAACCTATGTTTTGAGGGGAGAAAGGCCAATTGAATTTTAAACATATGTCTAGCCAAGATTCAGCAACCAACTAGTCATTACTGCCACTAATTCTGAGCACGTGCATATTATGATTTAAATTTGTATATGAGCAGCTGTTGTCAGATATAGAATGCAAATAAAAATAATCTTTGTTTTTATGGCACATTGTTGTTTTGTTTTTTAACTTATGTTTCAACAGGAACAATATAAACAGACATTCCCAGTGCAGTTAAAGAAACAAGAGTCATCCAAGAGCTTGAAGAAGGTTATTGCAGCTTTGTCAAATCCAAAAGCAACCTCTAGTTCACCAGCACATCCAAAACAAACAGTAGAAAACAACCACCCTAATCCATTCTTGACAAATGCACTTTTAGGTAATCACCAACCAAATGGAGTTATTCAAAGTGTCATTCAAGAAGCTCCTCTAGCACTTACTACCAAAACTAAAATGCAGAGTAAGATTAATGAAAACATTGCTACTGCAAGTAGCTCTCCTTTTTCCTCACCTGTAAATTTGAGCACAACCGGGAGAAGGACCACTGGCAATCAGACAACTGTGATACCCTCCGCCTCTCCCATAGTGCATCCTCAAGGGAAGGAAAAAGTGGTTAGCAATAATGTAAACACAGTAAAAACACAGCTTCACCCTCACCCTGCAAAATCTCTAGTGGAACAGTTTAGGGGAACAGATTCAGACATTCCCAGTAGTAAAGATTCTGAAGATTCAAACGAGGATGAAGAAGAAGATGACGAGGAAGAAGATGAGGAAGATGATGAAGATGATGAATCTGATGACAGCCAATCAGGTTATTTTCTATTTTAAAATTTGAAGTATTTATCTAAATGCTATGTGGACCAAAACAGTTAAAGGAGGTTCTTAGTTCACAGACCTGTAGTCCTTGTCATTCCCTGAGTTTCACACAGCTATGAGCCTGTCCATAGTGAGCTGGTAAAATATTGGAGTGATTAAAATTGGAAATCCTGAGTTAAATTCTCAGCTTTGCTACTCATTTAACATTAAACAAATAAAAACTTTAAATGCATATAGATGATGCATAAATTAATAATGAACTTCACAAATTTGCTTAATTTTCATTTAATTCATGACCATTCATTTGTCCTTTCTTTTTCATCTCTTCTGCTACTTATTTAAATGTGTCAGTAGATATTTTGAATGAAGGATGTAAATTTGTAGTCAGTCATTTAGAAAGCACCAAAATCCTAAATCGCTATGAATTATCCATTAGGAACACAGAATTTATTTAATAACAAGAAGAGAGCTCCTTGATTTTATTTTGATTTGCTTTCTTGTTTTGCTTGTTTTTTTTTAAATTTCTTTCTGTTTTTCTTCCCCTTAACTCTCCTCATTGTTCTACAGAAGATTGAAAGCATAAAATATAAGATAACTTAAATTTTATATACAAAGGTGAAATACATATTATAAAAATATTTGGATTTGTTATGGTCAGCCACAAGTCCAGTGGTAAATTTTCTAGCTGTCAATATGAACAGAAAAATACAGTCAGTTATACAATTTAAAGTGTCTAACGTAGAAACAACCTACTTGCTCAGGGGGGTAAGAACAAATTTTCCTAATAATATTTTTCTTGGGATTCCCATAAATACAACTTTGCATGATCAAGTTTGAATATCATTATTAATAACTTTCAAAGGCAATTTTTATAACAAATTTCAACATAGGCAGATGGTACTACACAAAACGTGATTCCACAAAAATTGTTACTCTGAGAACCTTTAAAATACATTGCAAGTATCAGACCTGTGTTTATCGAGTTTAATCCAGGAATAAATAATGCCCATCTATAGGAAGAGATGTATTTATAGGACTACATTCCTAGACCAAACTTAAATTGTTAAAACATTAAATGATCCCACATAATCATTTCTGCAACCTGGTCTTTTGTGAAGCCTAAGAAGCCTGATGAGGTCTTGCACTTAAATAAAATACAAGCCAGAAAAGCCAAGAATCTCTCAGAAAATGGTTTTCTTTTACCTCAAAGCCCACATGAAAAAAATGATGGTAGTTCCAGACTTTTCTTCCTTATACTGAACCTAGTATACTAGAAGTATACTAATAGCTTCTTAGGAAGCTATAGGAATCTATTAATTTAAAGAATCAATTCTATTCCCTCTATACCTTAGTTTCTCTATTAAATTAAAAATGATTTTGAAACCACTAAGCAGAACTCGTCATGTGAATAGTGTCATGTGAGAAGAACTGGTTTATGATTAAAGTGTTGAGTAAAACCGATACTTTTAACAAAGGATTCTGAGAATTTCTAGTCTGCATACACTGTACGCAAATAGCTTGTTAGATAGTAATTTTTACATGAACTCTTCAGAAGAGTCGCTCAGTTGAGTTCAATCACAGATGCTGATTCCTAAACTATTCCATTTAGATACAAACTGCAAATGTTGGTGATTATCTAGTTATAATATACAAATGCTTCTTTTACTTCCCAGAATCAGATAGTAATTCAGAATCAGATACAGAAGGATCAGAAGAAGATGATGATGATGATAAAGACCAAGATGAATCAGATAGTGATACTGAAGGAGAGAAAACTTCAATGAAACTGAATAAAACAACTTCCTCTGTCAAAAGCCCTTCCATCAGTCTCACAGCTCACTCAACACCTCGTAACCTCCACATAGCAAAAGCCCCAGGCTCTGCTCCTGCTGCCTTATGTTCTGAGTCCCAGTCACCTGCTTTTCTTGGCACACCTTCTTCCACACTTACTTCAAGTCCACACTCTGGTACCTACACTTTATTTTTATTATTGTAAAGTAGAAGTCAGACCATAGCAAGAATTCTTATTTATACAGTGTTCTGGGGATGACCTCATTGAAATCAAGTGTTACAGCTAGATTCAAGGTTGGCTAAGAAAGGTCAGCATGTATTTTCCAAGGATATGACCCATTACCATTTTTATTCTGTGCTTTCAGTTTAAGAACCTGGTTGGTGACAGACAGCTCTTGATTTCGAATATTTTCCTGCTTTTGTGTTCAGTTTATGTCTCTAGAATTTAGAATTTGACTAACAGTTGAGCTTTTTGTACTTGATTAAAGTGAGTTCCCTTGTTACTTAAGATACAGTTGCATATCTGCCCAACACATAGCCCAAAGGTCATTTGAGTTAGCGAGTAGCATTATTATTTCATTAACATGCCACATCTTTTTTTTCTATTTGACCTTTTATAAACTTTTAGAGGTCTTTATTAAAAGTTTTTACATTAATATTCCAAAAGGACTTTTTGTTTCTGTTTCAATAGCTAAGAAAATATAGAGTTATATAGGACAATATCATGTTGCCTTACTTATTTCACGCTTTCTTAGAAATGTCTAGTTTTGCTTTCATTTGCCACAGACCAGTATGATATTCTACTAATTTAAGAAGCACATATTTGCATTTGTGAAACTTGGCTGTTGTATATGAAGAATTTTGCGTACGATCACAATCCTATTCTTTTGTACTTTCGGTTGAAAGATCTAGTAGTAGTTTTGACTATGGATTTATATGAACATAGAAGTTATATTATTTTTAAGTGTGTGAGCCAGCTGTTGAAATTTTTCAGCATCTTAAAACTCCTATTCTCAAAGAAAACAACCATACCTGGTTTTCTGAAACCTCTATCTACAATTTTCCTCCTCCTTCTTTAGCTATTTCTTTAAATACAAATTGAGAGGAAAGCTATGTATTTTTACCTTCCACTGTATTTTATTTAGAAAGACCAGTTATTCTGTCATGCAGCCCAAAGAAGAGAGAAAAAAAAAAATCCTCTGTACAGTATGTTTTGTTGCACATCATCTAAAAGTAGCCTACGAGTTGCAGAAATACCTTAAGTAATTCAAGTTATTGAGATGTGTTATTTAAAGAAAAGTTTCAACACTATCAAAAACTTGTCTTCTATATAAACTAATCTTTTATGTTAACTGGATGAATTTTCTTGAAGGCACTTCCAAAAGAAGAAGAGTAACAGATGAGCGTGAACTGCGTATCCCTTTGGAATATGGGTATGCAAAATAAGACTTCTCTTTTTGCTTTGCTACCACATATTTATGTATGTTTGATTTCTCACTGTATCTCACTAAAAGAATTGAATATACTACAGAGTATTTATTAGAGCAGAAGAGCTAGAGTGAAGGGCAAAGAAGTTGATATGTCGGAAAACCGAAATTAAGGCTCACTGCAGCATTTAGATGGGATCAGGCAGCCAGTGCGACTGAGGGGGAAAAAAAGCAAGAGAAAATCATGTGGCAGAGGGGAGGGCAGAGACACAGTTAAGAGTATGAGAGGTTTTTGCAAAGATAGAACTAAAGGACAGTAAAAGTCACAGTGGGCAAAACTGGGGCACTTGAGCAGAGTGTGGCTAAAATGGACTAATTGGAACTGAGAAGTTTTACACTCGAAGTAGATGATCCTCAAGGAGCAGAGAGCCAGGTTTATGGCACTCTTTTCACCTAAAGCTTCTCAGATATAAAAAATCATTACACATGGATACATGTTACTGAATTTGTCCGAATACCCAAAGGAATACCAGTGAATGATTTCTAAGAAATGTAATGGAGTTTAATATTTGTAACTTGAGACTGATTAATTTTTAGTGGAATCATGTAACTAAAAATCTAAATAACTTTAATGATAAATGTATCTGAGCTGTATGATTAGGGATTTGTATTTATTTGTATTTTTTATGTTGTCTAAAAAGCATGTATTCTTAACTTTTTTAAAGCTTTCTTAAAACTAAATATGTTATAACCCTTATTTCTGTTATGTGTAGCTGGCAAAGAGAGACAAGAATAAGAAACTTTGGAGGGCGCCTTCAAGGAGAAGTAGCATATTATGCTCCATGTGGAAAGAAACTTAGGCAATACCCTGAAGTAATAAAGGTACATACTTTTCACCAAATAATATACATTTGGTGCCTATTAAGCATGTTTATGGAAAAAAGGTGCTCTCCTTTCTCAGATAAAGTTCCTTGATACAAAATATTCTCTTGTATGGGACTAAATGTACTTAACTTAAATTGATCTTCTCTAAATTCATAGCCCCTTGATAGAATATACAAAACATTAGTATCCTGAAGAAAGCTCTACATCAAAGCTGGGTTGTAATTATTAAAACCTGAAGTGGAAAAATATGTGATTTTTTCAGTATCTCAGCAGAAATGGAATAATGGATATCTCAAGGGACAATTTCAGCTTCAGTGCAAAAATAAGAGTGGGTGACTTCTATGAAGCCAGAGATGGACCGCAGGTATCCACTTTTTAAAAAGTATAGTCTTTAAACCAAAAAGTAGTACCATAACCTAAATGAAGTAAATTTCACTACACTCTGAAGCATTGCCTTTTGTTAGTTGATTCGTATAGCTATACATATAACTTTGTGGTTAACACTCACCAAGGCCTCAATATACTATATTCCAGTAACAAGGAGCTTTGACATAATAGATGTCTTTTTCAAGTTTTTTAAGTCAATATTTTCCTGTTTATTTATTTTGTCAACAATTTTACAGTTTATACAGGTATAAAAGTATCTGCATGTTCCCGTGAAATATAGAAAAACATTAGTTCCCTGAAAGGTAAACTAATTTAAAGGTAAATTAATTTGAATAGTGAAAATATGTTGTTAGAAGTCAGTCCAAAGGGGAATAAATATGCCTTAGTTTTATGGAAGGGTCTTGTCCATCTGATTATGCCATGCTACATGATCCATTGTCACAGTTTGGTAATTTGAAGTGAGGGAAGTTTCCTTAATATTAGGTGAGTGAAATTTCTGCTTTTTACAGAAATTGAATTTTTGAGTTAATTGTATGGATTTCTGAAAATATCACCACAACTCCCTTTTTGCCCATGGGTTAAGTATACAACCTGACCAATCAGCACAAAGAACCCACCAGAGACATTTCATTTCCTGCGTGTTTCCTATAGGATTTTGCTTTTGTTTCTTACTTGGATTCAGCTGCATAGCTTATTATTCCCTTTAACTTTATCAGCTCCATTGAAAGAGGACCTAGTTAAGGAGTGAGGAGACCTAGATTGTTGTTAATCTATGAAATAGACTTTGTGAATTCAAACATCAAAATAATGCCTCCTTTTCCCTCAGTTTCCTAATCCGCAAAGTAAAGACTATAATAATTTTACTTCTGCCTCATAGGATTATGGTAAGGTTAAAATGAGATCATATGCTTGAACATACTTCAAAAGATTAAATTGCTCAGCCAACTGAAGTTGATATTTTCTTTCTTGATTGGATCTTTCTTTCTTTTGGCCTATTATAATGCATAGAAAGAAATGTTTTCTATAATAAATATTTTCTAGTTTGAATTGGCAGGTTCTTCCATCTTATCTTACCCTCTAATTTTATAGTTAGAGAAATAAAAAAAGGCCTTCCTAATTCTGCAGGAGGTTTTTTTTTTTGAGACCTCAAACATTAAGGGAATTTTCCAAGATCACACAATCTTAACCAGGCAGAGACATAAGTAGAACTTGGGTTTCTTTCTTTCTTTCTTTCTTTCTTTCTTTCTTTCTTTCTTTCTTTCTTTTTTAAAGATTTTATTTATTTATTTTACAGAGAGAGATCACAAGCAGGCAGAGAGGCAGGCAGAGAAAGAGGAGGAAGCAGGCTCCCCGCCGAGCAAACAGCCCGATGCGGGGCTGGATCCCAGGACCCTGAGATCATGACCCGAGCCGAAGGCAGTGGCCCAACCCACTGAGCCACCTAGGCGCCCTAGAACTTGGGTTCCTAACAGTGTTCTTTTATCTTCACCATATAACCCATTTTCATTATTATTCATGACTTTTTAAGGAACAAGTTATGTCCAGTTCTACTAGTTTCTTTCCTGGTAATTCTAAAATGCTAAAATATATTTCTCGGAGGCTCAGCTTCTTTATTGAAATATTTTCTAGGATTTTTCTCTGTTTATTTTTTAAACTTAAAAAAATTTTTAAGGCACCTGGGTAGCTCAGTCAGTTAAGCTTCTGCCTTCAGCTCAGGTCATGATCCCAGGGTCCTGGGATTGAGTCCACATCAGGCTCCCTGCTCAACAAGGAGTTGGTTTCTTCCTCTCCATCTGCCTCTCTCCCCATTGACGTTCTTTTGCTCTCGGTCTCTGTCTCTTAATAAATAAATACAATCTTTGAAAAAAAATTTTTTAATGATTTATTTATAAAAAATTTTTAAACGTACACTAAATCTGTTGTCAAATAGATCCTCAGAATTTGTTATTATACCCACTTCCATATTTACTGGATCAGTTTTGTAACACAGAAAAGTTAGAAGATAATAATTTTATTTAAAATTCTGACATTTTTTAATCTTTGGCTCATGGTATAAATCCTGACTTGTTTTATTTATGCCAAAGATATCCTTATGTTTTAAAGTTGAATAGATTTTTGTTCTGAGAGGAAAGCTAATTGCTGTTCAATACATAAAGGATTTTTAGTTTTGTATCAGTGATAATTAGACTTAATCTATAAAGCCTCATTAGGCAGACTAAAATGTTCTTTGACATCCATTCACTTTTTATTAAACATAATCAGTGTTTTCCAAATGTGTATTACTTTGTTGAGAGATCAGTTCATCAAGGAAATATGATGAATTACTAAATTCAGAATATGTTAAGCTGCCAGCATTTCGGCAGACTGCTAAGGGAAAATATTAGCAATTTTGAGAGCACTTCTGTCAGTTAAAAAAATTAGCAAGTTGAATTTGTTTCAGGATACTTTGAGAGAACAACAATTAAAGGTAGGTAATCCAAAAAAGTTCAGTTAATTAGTGAGAAATGTATATAGTATATAATTGTAGAACCATATACATTTCCGTATATTGTATGATGAATATGTTTCAGCATATAGTTCATTAGAAATGTATATAATTTTGTGATAATTTTCTATGAAAATGAACAAAGATTATATATTTTTGTTAGAGTAACTATGATGTGTGATAATTTGATTACCCTAAATTTTGTGGAAGATGTAAAATATAGTTTGGCTAAGCCACTGGTACTATGCAGAAGTGATCTGTGTGTTTTTACAATATGTCTGCCTTTATACAAGTTGTGGAAAGGGAATGATGACTGTGCAGATAATGAAAAACAAAACTGTATATTGAAGGATTTGGAGGAAATGTGTCAGAACTTTAAAATGATAGATGTAATGGTTGGTGGTATAGTAGATCATTTTTTTTTTCTTTCTACTTCTTGTAAGTTTTACATTTTCTAAAATTTGCTTGTATTACATACAATGTGAAAAACAATTTTATATAAAAAATATATTCTTTTGCCCTTCCTAATAAGCTAAGCATTCAGTTTTCCAAATGCATGGAGGTTTTACATAATGATTTTGAATATTACTGCTACAGTTTTCCAAGCTTCTTTTACCTGTTTTGGGTGTTTGATAGCAAGTGAAATGCTATATTTGCAGATTTGTTATGATTCTTAGTCACTTTACTAATAAACCATTTGCAATGAAAAATATTTTTTCTTTTTTTTTTTTAATTTTCTTTTTTCTTTTTAAGATGTTATTTATTTGATGGAGAGAGAGACAGCGAGAGAGGGAACACAAGCAGGGAGAATGGGAGAGGGCAAAGTAGGCTTCCCGCTGGTCGGGGAACCCAATGCAGGGCTGGATCCTGGGACCTTGGGATCACAGCCTGAGCTGAAGGCAGGCACTGAGCCACCCAGGTGCCCCCGGAAAATTATTTTTTGTCATATTTTTCTCTTATCTTGTAAAGTTATCAAAAATAACCAGTATTCTGTAAGTTCTGATTTAGCTCAAGGTATTTCAAAAATTTCAGCAGTGGTATTGCAAAGCTCTGTATTTTACAAATAAAATTTAAGAAATGATAATTTCTACTAGAAGATAATTCTAGTCTGCTGTGGAGAACCATGGTTATTTTAAGTTATTTTGCACTCAAGGTATTTCTGAGCTTAAGATAGAATATATATATATATATATATATATATATATATATGCATACTATATTTGCTAAGAGCAAACATCTGAAAAATATTGCAAACATCTGAAAATGTGCGCATAATACAGTAAGTATGAGTGCTTATGTTTATTGAAATTTAAGTTCATCATTAAAGTACAATAATCTAATGATTGCTTTCACAAAGTAAGAAAGAAAAGCCCTTGCTTAAAGTAAATAGAGTTGACACAAGAAATGGGGATGGGGGGGACCCTTAATCTATTCATTATCAGTGTTACTTATCTCAGGCTACAAATTGTGGAAAGAGATTTGTAGACTCAGCTATTTGTCAGTGTCTTCTGATACTTATATGCCAATCACTTCCTGCAGGCTTCTGTGAAAACAATGATTTTAGGGATAATAGGCTTCATGGAACAAAATGAACCCTCTTATAAGGCCATGCTTTAACTGGCTGGCTACCTTGTGATGAAATTCTGTTAACTATTTTAGCCAGTGAAACGCCTTTGAAAAGAGGATCAGGTAAATAGATTTCTTACAGACTTCTGCTTTATCACATTATAAAGAACTTGCTGAAGCAAATATGTATCGTTTTCATTTTATTTTGGTTTTGGGTGTCAAGGATAATAGATAGTTAGGATGAGCTCAACATATTTTGGTAAATATAAAATAAGATTATTTTTATTTACCTAAATAAGGTATTTAGGTAAAAAGTTTTCCACACTTATTAGGAATATATGAAGGCTTCAAGACAAATTATTAATGACACAGATTATTTTGAAATATATGATTGTCTACTTTGAAAGTATTTTTTGTGAATTGTAGAAAACATTTAAGCATAAATGTAATAATTAAGTTTATTTTTGCAACCAGTAAGTTCATTAGCATAGATTGATGAACGTTTACTGTATTCAGGATAGAAAAACAAAGAAAAGGAAAGAAGCAAAGAAGGAACAAGTTAAAAGTGACTTAGGAAATGCTGCCTTTTCTATTCGAGATATATATTTTTTAAAAAGATTTTTTTTTCTCTTTAATGGTGTAAGGGCAGGAGAAAAGAAAAATATTTAAGGTTCTTACTGTTAAGAGCCTTTTTTCTTAGTCATTTAATCAATAAATATTTGTGGCAAATACTTAATGTGTCAGGCATTTTTCTTCCAGATAAATTTTCCCTAAAGGCATTTTCCATAAAGAAAACTGTGAACACATTTCAAAAACTACAGAAATGAAATCCTGTCTTTGAAGAAACGAAACAAAACTAGTGTTTGTAGAGAAACTGAAGAGTACAAAAGACATAGAAGTTACAGTCACTGGCTTTGAGAAGATAAAAGCGCTGAGCACAACGCTGTCCAGCAAAAATCAGGATTTTGTTAGTAAGGAGTATAGGGAGGCTTCACAATAAAGCAGACAACACACAGTCTCTGGCAAGATTGTAATGCTGCTAATTATTTCATATAAGTAAAGAACAAAAGATTGGGAGTCAACAACCAGGGTTCTAATTCAACTCTGCTGTTAACTGTCACACCTAATGCAACATAGCTGTGGGCATATGTGGACACTGAGAACAGTACCAGAAATCTAAAATACTGAAAATTTATGTCACTAATTTACCAGGTAGGATTTTTGACGGCTAGGCAAGGACCTCTATACTAGGAGGCCAACTGTATGAATCCCAAGTGTAGAGCTTAAGAGGTATTTGAAGATCATGGCTCTTAGAGGGTAACCTACTGTGAGTAATTGGAAAGCATGGCCAGCATTGTGGAATAACTGTATCAAACGACATCTTTCTCAATGGTTTTTAGTAGGTAACACCCATCTCCCCAACATAGATAATCTTACTCTTTCCCATCTTTGAAATGTTATTCAGTAAATCATATTAATAAACTATATGATTACAGTAGATTAAGAATCCCTAATGCTGTAAAGTTTGTGGTATGTGAAGCTCCCACTGACCTCTCTCTGGCACTGTAAAGTAGCTAAAAGTAGACATAATGCTAAATTATGAAATAGGTGTAAGAAAATTCAACAAAATTTTGATTTTTCTCGTGATATTAACATTAGCATTTTTCTTAAAATGGGAAGTTCTGTCAAAAATATTTGATGCCCTCAATTTGCTTGTGCCCTAAGATTTTTTTAGACTCCTGACAGGGTAATTCAGCATCCTATGTTACTTTGAAAAACTGAGGCCTCCTTTTCTAGGCCTTAATTTCCTAATGTAATGTGAAGGATAGAAATCAAAGGATGTCTTTAAGATCAGTTCCCTTTTATGTAGGACATTTGAAAAGCTTTTTAATTAACTAATTTTTAGGAAGTAAAGGATTCAGAAAGTATACATACAAAGAAAAGGTAATGAGAAAAATCTGCTTTGTTTACTTGAGCTGTGGTTACATTTACTGAAAATTACCCAGAAATCAGTCGGGTAAATGATCAATTCACCAAACGATTAAAAAAAAAAAAAAACTAAAATTGTCAGACCAAATACCTTAATGCAGATTTAAAATAGTCACCTCAGCTATTATACTACCAGAGGCAAGGACTGGGATAGAGAAACAGGTCATATTCCAGAAAAATATTAAAGTTGCTCCATTCACTTATATAACATTGAGCATTGGAAAAGTATTGGACATCTCAAGTGTTAACATGGGAATTGGACACTTAATGGCCCAGGACTGCAAATCCATGCTGAAATTACTGCAGCAAAGTGTTGGTGATACTCAGCTTAAAAAACAAAAACAAAAACTCAGTAACTTGACAAATAGATTACTCAGTGAATTGGCTTTTGGTGGACTGGTTTATTTCTTATATACTCTTTACCCCCCCCCCCCCAAATAAATTAGCATGTAAGTATATAAAATCAAACAAAATAGAATCAACAAAAGGAAAATAAAGACAAGTTATGATATCCAATTGAAGCAAGAATGAGATTTGAGAATGCATTTCATTAAAACCTGAGCATGTTGCTGGCAAACCAGAGATGGACTTAGCTGTCAGGAGAGTATAGGATCCTGGGTAGACAATTCAGTGTCTATAAGATAAAGTGAAAACAGACCAGTTGCTCATGAGATGTCCAGCTGTACTTTAGAGTATCTTTTATGAAGAGTAACAGAAATGTTGGGAGGCACCTGGGTTTCTCAGTTGGTTAAGCGTCTGCCTTCAGCTCAGGTCATGATCCCAGGGTCCTGGGATGGAGCCCCACACTGGGCTCCTTGCTTACAAAGGAGCCTACTTCTCCCCTTCCTCCCACTCCCCCTGCTTGTGCTTGTTCTCTCTCTTTCTCTCTCTCTGTGTCAAATAAATAAGTAAAATCCTTAAAAAAATAGAAATACGGAAATACAAAGTCGTATTTAAATTAGAGTTCATATCATTTTTGAATTTCTGAATATAGAAAATATTTTAAACTTATTCATTTGAGATAAATGGTTTTTTAAGTTGTATTTAGTGTTTAAGGTATAAAATAACTACGAGAAAGAAATTTTATCTGTAGGTTTTCTCAGTATTTTTCCATCCTGTGTCTTCACTTTGGTTGGAAAGAAAACCTCACTACTTTAATCACCTTTCTGGCCTCCATTCAGACTTTTCTCTTTTACATCCAGGTACTTCTCCCTCCTAAGGACCAATATAGTCACATTCCTTTCCAGCTCTAATTCCTAAGCTCTAATTCAGACCATCATTATTTTATAGGTGGACAATTCAGACAACTTTTTGTCCCTACCTCTAAACTTTTTCAAATGTTTTACTACTCAGCATGTGGTCCTTGCATGGGAGTAGCGTGAGATCCTGAGTTAAAAATGTTGGTCCTTTTGGGAAAAAGATTCTCATTTACCTTTAGACACTGCTGTGCCTTGTACAAAGTAGGTTTTTCAACAAATGTTTAAGTAGTAGAAACTTTTTATAATACATGACAGTCTTACATGGCACTTTTATAATGCATTGCACTGCATATTGTATGGTGTACTTACTTACTCATCTTAATTATTTTGTTCAGTCTTCTGAAATAAAACATAAATCTTTTTTCTTGTCTCTGTAGTATATATAGAAATGAAGGTGTTATTGCTAAAGATTGAAATTATTAACTCTTGAAAACAGAGTTATAATGATAAAGTAGACCTGATCTGTCACCATGTCCATCATGTTGATAATCTATTTTCTTTTTGTCTACATCTTTCAAATCTTTGTTAAGAAAGATTATTTTCAGGGAACTGTTTACACTCTTAGTCTTCGAAATTAAGAAAAAATAATAAGCTAATTGTCTTTTGTTGCATAATTTCTGATTGACAAAAAAGCTTATAGCCTATAAATCGGGTGATATAAATTATACTTGCTTTTTCTGAGGAAAATCTTATTGAGAAAACTCCTTTTTTCCCCCTTCACAATTGAGTTCTCAGTGAATTAAAGCAGTAATTCAAGCTTCAGATTTTCCTAACAGTTCCATTTCTCATTTTCTAAAATCCAGGAGTCAGAAGACTATATATGTAGCACAATATATGCAGGTCCCTTGGCAAGTATTTACTTTATAAGTGCCAAGAACAAAAATGTAAATGATAATGTCACTATATTTGTCTGGTAAATTTTGGGCACCAACATAATCTATTCCTCTTTTGACTCGTATATTTACCTAGCCAAATAAACATAACTATGTAAAAATTGTAACTGGATAAAAAAGATAAATTGATAAAACCCTTTAAATCTTGGCTACAGTTGACTTTATTATTAATAAGATACTTTAAAAACTGAATGCAGATTCCTCTACAGACTCTTTTATTAGTCTCTCTCTTCTACTCCAAGTGTCACGAATGTCACTTTTATATTTTTCAATTTATGTGATGCATGCTGCGATGGTGCCTAAGAGCATAATAGAAAAAAATGAAAACCTAAACTAATCAAAAGCTTCCCATACTGGTGAACATAAAATTGTTTTGATGGCTTCCTTCTTAGTAGTTTGTGGTATAAAAATGCAGTTATTAGAAACATTGTTCCTATTGACTTCATTTGAAATCTCAGGGAAAAAATGTTACTTTCTTCAGAATTAACTTAAAATTATTTTCACAGGAGAATTACTGAGAAAAATTATATAGATATTTTAAACAAAAATATGGGCTATATGCACTAGTTTTTTGACACAGTCCTGCTGTGACATAATCTTGGCCATGCTTTCATGGCTGAAATAGTGTGATCAATCAATTACCAAGTATAAAAACATCTTGATAACATCAATTAAGTACATGTAGCGGTTAAGAGCACAAGTTGTACAGTTAGTCCCAGCTTTGAAATACAGTTTTGAAATACCTTGTTGCCGCTCTACCCCCAGGAAATTATTTAATCTTACTGGGTCTAAATTCATGTAGGAATAATAAAACTCACCTTACTGGTTAGAACTGTTGAGAAGATTAAAGTATATAATGTATTGAAAATGCCTGGAACAAACACAGTGCTTGGAATGTGGGAAGTAACTATCATCCATTATGGTAGCACAAGTAGTATTTGTATTTTTACTACCTATTGAATGAGATGAATATGAATGAGTCTTTTGGCCCCAGATTAGGAATCATGGCATAAAATGTAACTCAAGGACTTTCTATTGTTTTTGGTTGCAGACTTGCCTACAGTCAGTGGTTCGAGCTAAATTCCTAGTATAAGATTCTTTTGAGAAAAAAGCGTATTTTAAAAATCCTTAACCTTCACACTGAAGGAATTATCTCTTAAAAAAAGAAGTCAGAAATAATAAAGCAATTACTTTAGAAGGATTATTTTAAAAGAATGCTTTTCTTTTATCTGAACATATTACTAAGGATAATAGGTAAGGTTATATAACAGTGTATTTGTTTTGACAGACATATGGAGGATAATAAAAACCAGATGTGGATTATATCTATGCACCAACCAGGATTATTCCTATAATGCACTAGTGTTATGCTGTTGTATGTGTTCCTTTTGGGGGATTTACAATAAGAAATCTGAAATATATAATATATGCCATGTATCCCATCATCATCTTTAGAAATTATCATATGCCCAATTGTTTTATGCTTCCAACTACTTCTACTTTTCCATAATTTGCTGAAACAAATCTAAACATCTTATGTCGTCTGTAAATTTTTCAATGTGTATCTCTAGAAGATAAGGACTCTTGTTTACTACAAGAGTACCATTATCACACTTTTAAATGATAATTGCTGGATATCATCAAATGTTAGGCATTGTTCACAGTTTCAGTTCCTTAATTATGATAATTATCTGAAGTTTATTTGAATCAATTTCTAGATAAAATATATTTGATACATCTATTAAGACTCCTTTAATCTTATAGTTTTTTTTTTTTTAACTTCTTAAAATTTACTTGTTGAAGAAACTGGGTAATTTGTAGAATTTCTCACAGACTGGATTTTGCTGTGTGGTTTAACATACACTTCTAATCCTATTTTTCCTGTAAAGTTATAGTAAATAGGCCCAGACTTGATCAAACCTAGACTTGATTTATTTGGGGGGGGGGCAATATTAATTTATAGGTGATGGAGTAACCTCCATCAGGAGGCTGATGTCTATTTGTCTCTGTTTCTGGTGATTGCCAGCCATTCCCGTTCAAGTCTTAGATCGATGAATTCATCAGGTATTGCACAGTGTTGATATTCTAACTTTTACATTCCTCCTTGATTTATTAGCTATACTATTTCTATAAAAAGAAACTTCCTTCTGTTACTTGGATAGCTTCATGATTGGTTGAACTGATAACACATGAAAACAATCTATATGGGTGTCATCACAAAACTAATATTTTCAAATATCTGTCAACTTCATGGTCATTATAGTTCAGAAATGGTGATTGAGATATCTCTGTGTTTATAGATATATATATATATATGTTTATAGATATAAATCTCTCTGTATTTAAAGTTGAAGTCATTAAAGTAAGAATATCAGAGATTGACCTAGAATTTTCTGAAATGTTTATCACTTATGTTTATTTCATTTTTAATATATTGTTTCTATAAAATGTTAATTAAAAGGGAATGCAGTGGTGTCTTTTGAAAGAAGAGGATGTCATTCCCCGTATCAGGGCAATGGAAGGCCGTAGAGGAAGACCACCAAATCCAGATAGACAGCGAGCAAGAGAGGAATCTAGGATGAGACGTCGGAAGGGTCGACCTCCAAATGTGGGAAGTGCTGAGTTTCTAGATAACACAGATGCCAAATTGCTAAGAAAATTGCAAGCTCAAGGTAAGAAATATAATATATACAACACTGTAAGAATCACACTAAAAAAGTCTATGTATCTCATGTTTTTGACTTATGAATGATTGATACTGCTCTCACTTTCTAAAAAGTAGATATTTCTGTTAGAATAAAAATGAAAGAAAATAAGGAATCCCACTGGTAACTGGAGTTCTTTGATTAGGTCAGCTCCTTTCGAGAGCCATACTCATAAACACATCATACCCTGTGTGTTTAGAACTACAGAGGTGGGGGATAAGCTTTTAAGGCTTGCACAGAAAGGGAATCAACCAGCACTTGGCACATGCCTTAAGGCTGTGCCAACATTCTGGAAATTCTCATTTTAACAGCTCCCGATTCCTTGAGGTGGTACAAGGGAATAACTCCAAAATATGTGGAACTGTGGAGTAAATTTTCAGTCAGAGAACTCCAATTACTGGTAAGTAACCCCAGTCTTTTTAGTTTGGGTTCTTCTGTAGTCTGGATACATCACATGTATTTTCAAAATGGCCAACTAATAGATTCAAATCAAAAAATTTTTATTTTAAGATCACTACAAAGTGTTACTTATCAAGCACAAAGTGCTTATAATAACCTCAAATATATTGTAACTCAAAACTACACATAAATTATCAACATGAAGTTCCCATGCTATGCCAGACACAGAGAAAGCTGACTAAAATAAAATAGTTCTGTTATGAGTTACTAGTTACAAACGTGAGGCCTCTTAAGGCTATCTGAATATACATCAGTACATGTGTTGGTCTCTTATGGTCACAAGTGTATATATATGAAATAAAGGTTTAATAATAAAAATTGACTTAAAAGACTAATGGGATTTTAACTCCCTTTTTCCTAGAGGAAACGCTTGACTTATTTCCCTTTATTGTAAATACCACCATAATGTTGACTTCTTTGTTGCTGCTTTGTTTTTATTGTAAAACAGACATCCACAACAAAAACTCATAGAACAGAATGCTTTACAATAAAATACTCATTCTCACTCACGTTAAAATAAAACACTCTCATGAGTGGCATCAATATTAACAGTTTTTTGTAAATCCAGAAATGCGTACACACACGCATATACACATATGATACAAAATAAATGTTTATACACATGTGTAATATGTTGAATTACATATATCCTTTTTCATTTCTAAAATAAATGGATTTATATTGTACATCCTATTCAGCCTGTTTTCTTCCACTTAATTTATCTTGAATGTCCTAATGTATCTGCACTTAAAAATCAACCTTATGCATTTAACAGCTGACTACTGAGTGATGCAACGTTTACGGCTCTACATTCAGTCATTTTTTAATGACTCTTTGTGCTGTTTCCCCATTCTTTGCTATCACAAACAGTCCTCCAGTAAACAGATGTTACATATTTTATTCATATCCTTCTATGAGTATGGCTATCTATGTATAAAATTGTAGAGATAGAGTCTTTGAATCAAAGGGTATGTGCATTTTCAGTTTTTGTAGATAGCAGGCAAATATTGTCTCCAAAAAAGTTGCACTAATTCCTACTTCCACTAATAGCATATAAATTAACTGCCCAGCATATCACTTATTGTCATATAAGTTTTTCTCTGCCTTAGTATGTTAGTGAAATTTTCTTTTTACTTTATTTATTTATAAATTTAAATGATCTCTACAACCAGCATGGGGCTCAAACTCATGACCCCAAGGTCAAGAGTTGAATCTTTTCAACCTGGGCCAGCCAGGCACCCCATTTGTGAAATTTTTGTTAATTTATTTGAATTCTGTTAAGATTTCCATCTCCCCTAGGGCGCCTGGGTGGCTCAGTGGGTTAAGGCCTCTGCCTTTGGCTCGGGTCATGATCCTGGGGCCTGGGGATCGAGCCCCACATCGGGCTCTCCGCTCAGCAGGGAGTCTGCTTCCTCCTCTCTCTCTGCCTGCCTCTCTGCCTACTTGTAATCTCTGCCTGTCAAATAAATAAATAAAAATCTTAAAAAAAAATAAAAAGATTTCCCTCTCCCGTGAATAGTTACTAGTGAAGGCTGTAAAAAAGTTATTAACAGATATAGCCATAAATGATGAGTTTTTAAAATTTGTATTGCCAATAATCCACTGACTCTTCTGGAGAGTGTATAATAGTGATGAGTATGCATTGCCTGAAGAAAAAAAAAAAAAGATTAAAATTAACTGATACCCAAAGCATGGGTTCTTCGTGCATATATTGCATATCTAATACATATACTATTAATATTTAGTATCTACAATGGCACCTTTATGGGGTATCTAGGTGGCCCAGTCATCGAGCATCTGTCTTCAGCCCAGGTCATGATCTCATGGTGCCAGGATCGAGTCCCGCATTGGGCTCCCTACCTAGCAGGAAGCCTGCTTCTCCTTCTCCCACTGCCCCTGCTTGTGTTCCCTCTCTCGTTGCTTCTCTCTCTGTCAAATAAATAAATAAAGTCTTTTTAAAAAGTTAAAAAATTTTTAAAAATTAAATGGCACCTTTATATTTGCAAAATTAACTAAATTTTATTTTAACCATATGGAAGCTAATTATTTAACTTTTACCCTAATGTTTTTTCTCCCTCTAGATTTCAAATTGGTTTGTATTCTGTTACATCCCTTTCCCTTGTTGTGTCATGCATTGTGTCATGCATTTTGCAAGTTCTTTACCTTTGACCTGACTATGTACATGTTTTTTTCTCAACATGTATATAAAAGTTAAATATTTAACAGTAATAAATAATTATTATTAATACTTAGAAGCATGGATGGTAAAATATTCAGGTTTTTTCTTGGGAAGGAAGGAATGAATCACTTTATCACCACTTTTACTTCTAAAAGGCTTCTACATTAGCAGTTAGAGGGGGTTATCTGAGGGGATTCTAGAAGTTTCTGTTATATATTACTATCCTACTAGGCCTCAACTAGACTGTAAAACTGGACTTAATTTGAAGAAAAGTTCGGAACAGTAAAATAAATGCAAATTTTGTACATTCAAGCATTATGAAATGAGAGCTTTCTAATTTCTCAAGAGAAGAAAAATAAGAATGAGAGGGTTTCAGTATGCAAAAGATTTTTAACCTAATAAATAAACTTGCCAAGGCCATTAATACCTTAAATTTTCTAAGATATCAGATAGTACCTCTCCATTTCATGTATCATAGAATCTGAGATGCTTATAGTCATTTCAATGCACAATTAATTATTTTAAGATGTACCACGAAGAAAGAAAAGTGCTGCCAATTGTCAGACACATTCTGATTTTAGACTATATTTTAAAAATGCATCTTAGTGGAATTGGGAGGGAAACAAACCATAAGTGACTCTTAATCTCACAAAACAAATTGAGGGTTGCTGGGGGGAGGGGGGTTGGGAGAAGGGGGTGGGATTATGGACATTGGGGAGGGTATGGGCTTTGGTGAGTGCTGTGAAGTGTGTAAACCTGGTGATTCACAGACCTGTACCCCTGGGGATAAAAATATATGTTTATAAAAAATAAAAAATTTTTTAAAAAAAGAATGTAAAGAGAAAAAAAAAAATAAATGCATCTTAGTATCAAAGATATGTGGTATATCTAAAATACCCCTAATTGTTTGTGTAACCTATTTCAAAAATAAACTTTCATCTTTGAAATTTAAATAGGTAATTCTTAATCCACAAAAGATATTTTCCAAATTGATATCTCAAAAGTTAGTTAAAATAGATAATGTATTCAGCAACCATAAACTAAGTAAATGAGAAGCTATTAGGAGAAGTTTATTTCTCAGCACGTAAGTGAATTTTCTAGGTGTTCTAACTCATTTTCCTTCCTCCATAGCAGTTAACTTTTAAAAAAATTTTCAACTACTCATAAAGTTTAAGTTATGTGAATTTTTATTGATGAATAAGAATTTTATCCTCCTTGCTAAAGTAAAATGATAAGGGTTGAACTTTTAAATGGTTTTCTGTCCTAAGGGCTTAAAAATAAAAATTATTGTTTACTTGTGTGGGGCTTGGAGCTGGCAAATATATTCTTAGATAAATACATACTTAAATATAACATTTGTTTATTATAAGCCAGACTTCTATTTGAGGCTATCAGTTTTAGCTTGAAATAAAAGATCATACTTATGCCACACTTTCTAGGACACATTTTTTTTTAAATCACTTGATACATCTTTATATTTTAAGGCAGACTTAGATCTTTACAGTAGAGTTGAAAGCTTTCAGTTCTTAAATGTTAGAAAAATAGTCATATAGTACTATCACAGGTGAGAACAGTATCCGTCAGGTGTATTATTATTGGAGTTTGCTGAATCTGCAAACTTTTTTATAATTTTTTTTTATTATCCAGGATATTTAGTGAACAGAAGATCCTTTTTATATAGCTCAGAAATTTTTGATGATGCTTATAACCTAGTATTGAAAATAATTGTAGATATATAGATAACAATTGTAGAGATAATATAGAGATATAGATAATAATAATAGAGATATATTTTAGCATTATCTTCCATTTCATCTTCCATTAATAATTCCAGTTTACTAGATAAAATTAGACCCTTTACATCCCATCTTCTTTTTTAAAGACTTGTTGGTAGAAAATCAACCATAGTAACCAAGGTCACCTCAGCTGTTACAAGGACGTAGGGTTAGGTTCTTACCTAAAAATCTCAAGTCATTCAACTTTTCTTAAAAGTTTTTGGGACTAGTAGCATATAGACTGTGAAGTCAGAAGGTTTATATCTTGGCTTTGCTATTTAATCTTTGTGAGCCATAGTTATTTCATCTGTAAACTGGGCACAATGTTGCCTATCTCATAAGATTGTTATGAAGTTTTAATATAGAAGTTGAATAAATGGCAGAAATTATTAGTAAATCTCAAGTAATTCAGTAAGCCAGGCAGTCATATTCATTATTGAATATAATATATAGATTTTTCAAAACTCATCTGCTAAAAAGTTTAAAATAATGTCTAATGTAAGTTGGTATTTTATGAGTCCTACTGTGATACCCCACTTTTATAGTTAAAAGTATTCTGACCAAGTTTGCCAGCAAAAGAAAGCATAAGATTACATGCTTTCTCTATCAGTTACCTACTGCTAGAGTAATTCTGGGAAACAGTCAACCACAAAACTTCAGTGATGTACACAACACAGGCATTAATTGTTGCACAGATGGAAGCAGCTGGGGGGAAATTAGGCAGCTCTGCTGATCTTGGCTGGGTTTGTTCACATATGGGAAGTCAACTGACTCCACGTGTCCCAACCTTCAGCAGTCTAACCCAAACATGTTCTTTTAGTAAAGGGCAAGGCGCAAGAGTAAAAATAGAGTACAAGTATATTTTCAGACTTCTGTGTGCATCACAATTACTAACATCCTGTTAGCCAAGGAAGATCACATGACTGAATTCAGCATCAAGGGACAAGAAAATATATTTTATCTTTTGATGAGAGGAACTGCAAAGTCACATTGCAAATGACATAGAGAGAGGGAGAATGAACAGTTGGGGCCATTTTAATTATGTCAGTCTATCCCAGTTTCATACGTTTGTCATTAAAACTTATGAGGACTCGGTTGTCTTCGAAACTCACTGACATTCTATACTCTTTTTATTTAGGAGATTTAGACCCTCTCCTTTATAAATGAAAATGTCACTGGATTCAGAAATGTTACCATTTATATAGCCGATTGAGATACTGAATTTTAGAGGCCTTATATTCTATTTTGAATTCTATTTCCTTTTTATATATTCTGTTATTTTTAAGACTGAAGCTAGATCACAATTTTTGCATATTAGCAGCTATTTTCGTGCAAAGTGAGGATTACATGAAATGCGAAAAAATATACTTAGATTGGCCTTTATAAAAAGGATTAAAAGAAGTATTATTTTAGTGTAGTTCTGTATATGGGATCATATCTGTTGAAATAATTTGGCAGTTTCTAGGGGAAATGGATATGAAATTTTATGCCACATCATTCTCCCAGTTGGTATCTAATCTTAGGCAATTTTCTTAAAAATTTTGTCCTTCATAATGATATCAGTTTCACACAGTTATTGGTTAGCAGTTATGTTAAGTTGTTAATAATATTCCTTGAAATTTGTGTGTTTCAGAAATAGCCAGACAAGCAGCGCAAATAAAGCTTTTGAGAAAACTTCAAAAGCAGGAACAGGCTCGGGTTGCCAAAGAAGCTAAAAAACAACAAGGTGGGTGATTTAAATGAAAACATAAACATGAAGAGCTATGTATTGGGAAATTCATAAGAAGTTTCTTCTCTTGATTCCTTTGCTGATGATATCTGTGCTTTGGTTTTTCACCATAGCAATAATGGCTGCTGAGGAGAAGAGAAAGCAAAAAGAACAAATAAAGATTATGAAACAACAGGTACGTTTATGAGTTGGAACTGATTTTTAAAACACAAGTGTTATGTTGGGGCTCTATTGGTATATGTATATATGTACATTTTATTTCAGAAATAACAGTATTTCACATTAATGTTATGTATCTTATAAAGTTGTCCTCTTGCATTAGTTAAAATACATCTCATCTTTTTAAAGATTTTATTTATTTGAGAGAGAGGGAGAGAAAGAAAGAGCATGTGCAAGCAGAAGGAGAGGGAGAAGCAGGCTCCCTGATGAGCAGGGAGCCCAATGCAGGATCCAGGACCCTGGAATCATGACCTGAGCAGAGGTCAGAAGTCAGATGCTTAACTGACTGAGCCACCCATGTGTCTTTAAAATTCACCTCATTTTTTAACAAAGTCTTCTACTTCTAAGTTTTTAGAGATTACCAAATCTCTAATTTACCAAAAGTAAATCTAAATATTTTTAATATCCTGATAGAGTTTGAGTTTAAGTGGCCATCTTGAATAGTTTTCAAACTTTTTAAAGTAGTGTACCAGTAAATGAAGGTTTTTGCTTAAATGCTCATATTTTAGTAAGAAAAGCTTGTTGTTATGAAACATGAAATATGAGTAAAAAGTCAAACTCAAGTTATATAGAATTGGGTTTGTCCCCATTGCTTCTGAGCACTTAAAAAAATTACTACTGCAGAAAAACAAGAAAGCACTATTTCAGCATATCCAGTATTCTATCTTATATCTACAGTATCTCTCCCCTATGTAGTTTTCAAGATTAAGTATAGTTAAATGAAGTGATATTTAAATTTTCATAGATAAAGCATTACATGACAAGATATTCAACTTCATTTAAGGTGGGAGTGTGTGAACTACTCTGTCATCTCCACATCTTCACATAACCATTAAAGGAGAAAGGCAAATGGGGAAACTACAATTTGTTTAAAAATTTTAACAGCAAGTACTTATTTCTGAGTATGAAGCAAAGTAAATTATGTTATTATATAAATACCTGCTAAATAAATGTGTTGGGCTGGATTTGATGATCTCCAAGGTTCCTCCCAGTATTGGTTAGGGCAGTGGAATTAGGGAGAGTTGATATGGAAGGAGGAGCCAGAACTTAGTCTATGGTCAGGGAGCTGAGAGTTTAATATGGTCTCTGCTGCTTAAGATTTTTGGAACCTTAGATTAGTTACTTAGCCTCTGTGTCTCTGTTTCCATCATGGTAAAGAAAAGAACTGCATTAGCTAACAATTAAATGAGATCATGAATGTAAAATGTCTACCACAATGCCTGGCACAAAACAAATGCTCACTTTTTAAAAGATATAAAACACCAAACACCATACACTATACACCAAACTGTATGGTGTAGTCCTTTACTGTAATTTAATATGGTTAATTGGAAATTTGAATTCTTTCCTTGGTTTGTTGATTGTAACTGCTAAAGACACTGTAAGATTGACTTAAAAATACATAGTCTCATTACTACATTTATTCAAATATTATATACCACATATTACATATATATGTAAAAATAGTTTATATTTCCTTTTAAGTGAAATACTATTTTTTTATGGCTTATCCTATTTCCTGATGGCTAGAGACCCATCAAATCCCATCTGCACTAAGTTCAGCTTTGTGATCCTAAGCTCTTGAAGTGGCTGCACCCTAAGCCTACATAGTTTTTGCTGCTCATCAAAAAAGCACTGGGGTCCCAAGTTCCCAGCAACATTAATACAAATGAACTGATATTAGATATCCATCAAGACATTTGTCTGAGGCTAGTCTCATAATACCATTTGCCTTATCCCTTGTTGCTAACAAAGTGAATCAACCCTAGCATAGGTTTACTCACACAGTCAGTTATACAATGCCTATTTTAAAGTCAGCACTAGGGGTGCCCGGGTGGCTCAGTGGGTTAAGCCTCTGCCTTTGGCTCAGGTCATGATCCCAAGGTCCTGGGATTGAGCCCCGCATCGGGCTCCCTGTTCAGCGGGGAGCCTGCTTCCTCTTCTCTCTCTCTCTGCCACCTGCCTTCCTTGCCTACTGGTGATCTCTGTCTGTCAAATAAATAAATAAAATCTTTAAAAAATAAAATAAAATAAAGTCAGCACTAGATCTGGAATAAAATAGTAGGAAGTGCTTCTCATCCTCTGGATTTTTTTTTTTTTTAAGATTTTATTTATTTATTTATTTGACAGAGATCACAAGTAGACACAGAGGCAGGCAGAGAGAGAGGAGGAAGCAGAGAGCCTGATGCGGGGCTCAATCCCAGGACCCTGAGATCATGACCTGAGCCGAAGGCAGAGGCTTTAACCCATTGAGCCAACCAGGCGCCCCTGGATTATTTTTTTCCACCTAGTAGACCCAAAATATCACCATATAGTCCTCAAAGCAATTTTCTGGAGGCTTGCAGAATCGTTATTATGAAGTAAAAGGAGTAAAAGCATTGAAATCTGACCAGCTCTTCTCTGTATTTAGTATTTGAATTTAGGCAAATATTTACCCTCCAGGAACTTCAATTTTTCTCTTAGGTTTAAAAAAAAAAAAAGATAAATTCAACTCAATTAAGATATTTTATGTTCAGTGCTTAGGTACTCAATATTATAAGGTGTCTCAGTATTATAATTTATAAAAAAAGATTTATCTCTACTAATATTAATGACAGCACTATGAAATATATGTACCTATATATGAATCACTTGGACAGCCAAGATGAAATTCTAACTGAGTATACTTAAACCCAAGATTCCATACTTATCTCTGTGCTTAAGAGAATAATGAAAGACTTTTGTTGACTTGAGAACATACCACCTTATAACCTTATGATTAACAAAAGCAAAAAATTAAATCACAAGTAGGCTTTATGTAGGTCTCAAGTTCTAATCTAAATAAAGATATCAAATGTGGATCAAGTACAGCCTTCTCTAAGATTTAGAAATGAAATAAAAGATACACTTGGGTTTTTATGTTTGGCAAGCTATAATTAATATTCAGTACCAAGTAGGATCACCAAAAGCAAAATTATAGAATGGGTGCAGTCTTCTAAAATCATAATCGTAATTTCAGAAATATCATTTTCCTGAAGTAGAACCCTACAAGGAATCAATAACAGTGTGGGGGGGGGAGGAATATTTTTAAAAATATTATAGCATAGCTTCAAAAGGTACACTAGCATCTGGAGATTGCAGTAGGGATTGTAATAGAAAGCAGTATAAAATATGTTGGTTCTAGAATTCCTAGGATAAGTGCAATTTGCAAGTAGAACAATTTGGCTATTAAATTATGTATTCTCATCAGTGCCAATTTGGGAACTTCAAAGGGATTTATGAACATGAAATTGTTAACCGTGTGCTTAATAGCATATTGTATAAATTTAAAAATCACATGTAAAGTTCTTATCAAACTTTACATTATCATTAATTTCTGAAACAATAAACTAGTATGTTAAATTTAGACAATGTAAACAACTAATATGTCATACGAATCATTCCTGAGAATTTTAAATTATAATTAATCCATTTTATTTATTTTATTTTATTTTATTTATTCATTCATTTATTTATTTGAGAGTGAGAGCACTAGCAGAAGGGCAGGACAGAGAGAAAGGAAGAGGGAAAAGGAGTCTCCCCACTGAGCAGGGAGCCATCTGGGATCACTACCTGAGCGTAAGGCAGACACTTGACCAACTGAGCCACAAAGGAGCCCCAATAATTAATCCATTTTAAGTAATGTTAGATTACTTCTGGATTTGGCTTATTGTAGTAATTTAAAGTAATGTCATGTTATCATGTTATTCACCATGTGAAATAAAAAATTACATTATTGTTAATTGTTAATAATCTATTACAATTATATGGTACTATATACTTTTTAAGCATTTTAATTTCATTGTAACATAGTGAGTAAAGAGCAAACACTTGTCCCTATTTTATACAAGAGCCGTTATTTATTCAAGATCATGCAATGAATGTCAGTAACTCAGGACTAGTCTTAGGTTTTCTGACTCCTGAGGTACTACTTTTTTCTATTATTCTGACCTATATTTATCTCAGATTAAATATTAGTTATACTTGCATACAGGTTAAATCATTTTAATTACCTTGCTTACCTGGTTTCTATATCCTTATTTAGCATTACAAATTGTTTTGAGAAATTTTATGAAATCATATTAATTTGAGACATGAATGTATATATGATATTAAGCTAACTCATTGAGTTTTATATCCAGCATGGGCAACATTTGGTAAATGTGTACTTATATCTTAAATCATATGTGTACTTATATCTTAAATCATATGATTTACTTTTCACCTATATACTTAGTTTATTGTCTTCAATTATCATTATTTTTTCTACAGGAAAAAATTAAAAGAATACAACAAATCAGAATGGAGAAAGAACTTCGAGCCCAGCAAATTCTAGAGGTAGAACTCTTAAGTTTGATATAATTAAAGTAATATAGTTTATATCTTAAAGTGTATAAAAATAAAAATTTTACCCACATGATCTCTCACTCATACAAATTAATATGTTCATCAGAAATTCTCTTTAAACATAATACATAAAATAAGACCTTATCTGAACCTTACTTAGCAAGCTAATCTAATCCTAACAGTAAAAACGCAGAAAATGAGACAAAAGAGGAAAAAAAAGGAAACCTCTGAGCAGCCAGTATAGTTGTCAGGAAGTTCCTGTGCTAAAACTCATGTTGTTTACTTTTAGAAAACTCATTAGGACTTATAGTCAGATATTTACTTTCAATTTAGAAATAAAACATTATAAAAGTAAAATTAAATTTTAAATGTAGAAACAGTTTAACTAGCTTGGTTTTCTAGTTTCTAATATATCCCTCTTCCCCTGAAGCTACTGAAATAGGGCTAGAGGACATATATTAACAGTAGCAAAAGTAATAGCCAAAAGACAGCAAGGGAAAATGCAGAAAAACTCCACAACCTGCATATATAGGAATTCAAAAGCCTAGCAAGAGTGTGTAATTTTGTAGTTGAATAGCAAACAATTTTCAATATCTTAATGGCCAAAATACATTACTCTATCAAACTGTGTAGTATAATAACTGTTCAGAACAATGTTCGGAACAATGGCCCTGAGTCATCAGGAAAAAGCCAAATTGTGCTAACTGTACTATGTCTCAATAGGCATATGTCTCAAAATTGTTTTCATCTAAAACTGTGAAATAAACTTTTTTTTTTAAAGATTTTATTTATTTATTTGACAGAGAGAGATCACAAGTAGATGGAGAGGCAGGCAGAGAGAGAGAGAGAGGGAAGCAGGCTCCCTGCTGAGCAGAGAGCCCGATGCAGGACTCGATCCCAGGACCCTGAGATCATGACCTAAGCCGAAGGCAGCGGCTTAACCCACTGAGCCACCCAGGCGCCCCTGAAATAAACTTTTAATGATTAAAAATTATTAGAACCTTTCAGCTGTTCAGGAAACCATTGCCATATAAAACAATTCCCTGAAGACTCCAGCTAGCTGAGGTTTTCTGTGTAGAACTATACACATATTTCCTTACCCATTTCAAATTAATTTTAAAACCCCCCAAATAGAAAATATGCCTATCTTAAAGTAAACTGACAATAACTACTGGATAGTTTAAAAACTGCTTGATAATTAAAGACTTGAAGATTATAAAGCTCAAATTTGATAACATGATCTTGGTATTCAAAATATACTTCATGAAATATGTTTACTTAAAAAAAAAAAAGCCTTTAACTAAACCACCTTGTATAGCTAGAGAAAATGAGATGTAATGTTTCCTTCCTTTAAATCATCTGAGTAATGGATTTCTTTATCTCAAATTTCAAGTGTTAAAAAAGAATTTCAAATAAAGAGTACATGTGCATTTTAATGTGTTACTGATGTATTCATTAAATGACTTGCTTACCGATAAAAATCCAGTTTCCTACTTTTTCTACACTGATCATGTTTTACTTTTTAAAAATCAGAAAAAAGACAATACATGCCACAAAATCGGTTTTTTGTGATTGATTTTTTAAGTCAAAATGACATCAACACTCAGTTATTTCAGACTTTTAACAGAGATTGAAGAGTAAAACTGACATACTCTTATGAGTTTATAACCTTTTTGTATATCATAATTCTAATCCATATGTTAAAAATTAAATTAGTATGTTAAATATAATGTTAACTGGGGGAAATTCGTAATTGTCTACATATATGTTACATACTGTTTTGTACCTTGTGAGACATGTAGCTCCATTTTCAAGTCTGAGATTATTTTCAAGTTGTAGTGGTGCTTTTGCATGACTTTGAGACCTGTTTTGCATGCACAGGCTAAAAAGAAAAAGAAGGAAGAAGCAGCAAATGCCAAATTATTGGAGGCCGAGAAACGAATAAAGGTTAGTTTAGATGAGAACCAGAGTTTTTATTTTTCAAAAATAAAAACTATGTGATGTTACACCAGTATCAATTATATGAAAAAAGCTCTCCTCAATGTGATTATCTTAAAAAATGTTTAGCGCAGACACAACATGTATATAATGTGTGCTTTTATTGTATGTATATTGTATGTTTGTGTTTTTTTTTTATTTCATTATACAGGTTTTATGTGATGCTTTGAGCTCTTTAAGTAGCAAACATCAAATCAGAAATGCAAACTATTGCATAATACCTGTATATAGTTTTGCTGAATAATCTTCCCAAAGCTATTTTGTGTTGTTGATGTTTATGTTTCGAATTGTCTCCCAAATCTGACTCTCTACTTAGATTATAACTTTGTTAATGTCCAGCAACTGTTTTAGCTATTAAAAAGTGAAGAGCCTACCAAAACAAAAACCTAACTTGAACAAACTGTCACTTGCCAATAATAAAATTAGCCATTGTTAATTATTGTAATGTTTGGTTTTGATTTTCTGACATGAAGCACTGGACCCCCCCAAACCACATACTCACACACACACACACACACTACCCCTCACCTTCCACTTTTTCTCATAATTGATTACTGAAAGAGGGCAGCTTAATCATCCTGCTGGTTTCACAAACAGACACAATTATATACCCTATAAAGCCAGGGAACTGTTAGTTACCTTTTCTACATTGACTTTCTTACTTTTTCTTTAGATTTCTACCCCTTCTCATCACTTAATATCGTCTAGATTTTTATCTTTATAAGAATATTTACATTGATGACATTTGTAGAATTGCTTGCGTTAAGCCCGACCCCATTGGAGTAGTGCCCTGGATTATAGCTGAGCATGAAAATCTTAAACTGACCTCAGTCTGTTGTTATTTTCATTCATAGATAGTGTACAGAAATGATATGGATGCTGTTAAGGTATAAAATAGTGTATTTGGGAATTTATGTTCAAAGTGGAGAGAGTTCTAATCAGCTGGATTTGAGGATTACTCTATATAATGTATTAAAATAATTTAAAAGATACATGTGTCAATTGTATCTGATATGCTCTGACCATTTAGCTAGTCAGTTCAGTGAATGTGCCATTGAAATGTGCTAT
Source organism: Mustela nivalis (assembly GCF_964662115.1). Classification (NCBI taxonomy): domain Eukaryota; kingdom Metazoa; phylum Chordata; class Mammalia; order Carnivora; family Mustelidae; genus Mustela; species Mustela nivalis. The sequence continues at coordinate 58,587,475 of NC_139030.1, forward strand.
TAGGTTATTGAATTTTAAATTTAAATGGCTACTGAATAGGATCCTTGCTACTATCATATAATCTTTCTGTATTAAGTAAAAGCATATGAAATTGCCACTATGTAAGTAAAAAATTATCAAATATTTGCAATTCCATGTGGTTTGACCTAATGGAAGATTATAGAATCTCAGGAAAGCAGTGTTTAATGCTTGTACTATGTTCTAAATCTTCCCTAAGAATTATATATTAAAAGTTTCATATTTTTAAGGAAAAAGAAATGAGAAGACAACAAGCTGTTCTTCTGAAGCATCAGGTCTGTATACATATAGTTATACAATTGCTGAAATGTATATTTTATAATTTTTCTTAAATCTATTTTGGGGAAAATCTTCAAAATGTTTTCTTAAAAGTTTCCAATGTAATTCCTGCTTAAGTTTTTCCTTCATCTTATGGTTTATTGCCTTGCTTTGGTATTGGTGTCTTTTGGGGGGTTAAAAATTGGTTTCATGACTCTGTGATTTCTGTTTCATAATGTTGTGCCAACTCTTTCTACCAGGAGTTGGAGAGGCATAGACTAGATATGGTATGGGTATGTTTATTTTTGTACATCTAACACCGCATTGTGATTTGGTTGTGATATGGTTGTCATAGCAATGCATAAAGTGTAGCACTGGCTGCTGTCATATTACATACTGCTGCATGGCTTTACAGCACAGTGCATTGCATACATCTGCTTGTCTGTCTATAAAGAAGTATGATACATCTCCAAGATTTCTAATCGAATTGTGCAAGCCTTACATAAGGCTGCCATCTAAAAATTTACATTACTGATGTCACAATGAGAGTTGGATCACTATACAATTAGATATGATAATGACCCATATTCTCCCATCATTCTAGGTGCAAAACTGCCATTGAATACAATGGGAATTTTGAGTTAGGTTGATGAGAGAATATGAAATATATTCTGGTTTTAAAGACAAAATTTGAGAAACAATTTTAGAAATATCCCTTTGGGGGGACCAAATACATTTAAACAAAAAGAATTCATTAGATATAACTGTAATTCTTAAATTTTAAAATAAAATGAAATTATTAAAACTTGTGCTTACCTTATTTTCATACTGTGCCTTTTAGATTCCATTTATTAGCCTCTGGTGCAGCTTTTACAGTCTTAAATAGCGCATCAAGTGGCAGACATCAGTAAATAGGAATATCCCATTTCATTGGTGTTGGTATGTGAACCACGACTAGTTTGACTAAATTGGTATAAAAACTTAAAAAAAAATTAATTTGTTGGTGGCCTATTGAATTTGCAAAATGATAGTGTACTTGAAATAAAAACAACTTAATTCTAAAACCATGAAGTGAAAGTGGTTATAAATCAATTTCTGTCTAAGAATTTAAGATCTAACTAAACCTTAAGATCTAAACTAAACCTTTAGTTTAATTGGCCTATAGTACATATTTGTGGTTTTTCTAATAGCAGATGTAAGGTAACTGACCTGTTCCAGCCAACCATTATGCTTTTTGTTCTGCCAGCTTTTGAAGGAGCATCACAACTGACCATAAGTAAATCTTGTATGCTTCTGTTTACACTGTCTCCATGTTCATTGCTTTACCTTTTTGCTTTTGATTGTTCTTGTATTTGCTTTCTAAACCTGAACTAAAACATGCACAGACTGGCCATTCTTGTCTTATATTTAGTATTTACTGTGACTTGTCTATAAATGCTAAACATGCTATACTGAGTTTTGTTTTGTTTTGTTTTTCCATTTCAAAATCATACTATTAATTACAATTATTTTCCTAATTTTATCTGGCCTAATAGGAACGAGAGAGGAGAAGACAACATATGATGCTTATGAAAGCTATGGAAGCTCGTAAAAAAGCAGAAGTAAGTCCATGTTTCTAAGAAAAGTACTAGTATTTTTTCCTAAAGCATTGGTTTTTCTAAATATAAATTCTTCATAGTGTAGGTTTGTCATGGTTTATTGGCTTTCCAAAGCAAGCCAAATATTAAAGATTAGAACATAAAAGAATGTAGGAAGGATTCCAATCTATGTGTTAATTTTCTTGGCTGAGATTTTAATTATCTTTTTTTAATGTAGTGAATGGCATTTGCTTGGATAGAAGTAGTTATTTATTACTGTAACCAGAGTTTCACAAAACTAATATTAGAGCATGCCTAAACAAGTCCTGTGTGTCCTAACTGAAACACCAGTCAATCCATCCATGGACTTTTGCCTTCAGAATTAATTACTCTTTACTGTTCTGTGTAAAATTGCGCTTAAGTACTTTCCTTAGGATAGACTTTAACAGATCATTCATAATAAGGAAATTATTGAAATAAGTCAAAATGAGCTTATTTGGAATGTAAAAGAAAGCAATTAAAGGTTAAATATATATATTACAAAGCAATGCATTCTGTATTAAAATAGTTGAATAGAGTTATGACCATGATATCCAGGGCTTCGGAGTGTGAGAGACTAAGAATTTCTGTGCTGACTCTTCAGACTCAACTTGCTTTACCTCTTCAGGCCTGACTCACTTTCTTTTCTTCCTTCCTTCCTTCCCTCTTCTCCTTCTGTTTTTTTGTTTCAAGTTTTTAATTTAAATGCTGGTTAAAGTTTATTTCTTCTTTTAAATTGAGATAATGGTACCTACCTCTTAGGATTATAAGATTATCAACTGAGATAAACATTTAGTAAGAGAATTAAAAATAACAGTTTGGTCTGGAAGTTTGAGAGAGCTGAATTTCAGTATTTTTGCCTCAGCTGTGGCTTAAATCTATCATTATAGATTTCTAATGTAGAGAGACAATAAGTATATTGTTTAGGAACCTGGACATTGTAATTTTTTTACCTGGATTTGAATTCTAGTTTCATTGCTCTTCAGCTATGTGACCTTAGGCAAGTTATTTCACCTGTCTGTGACTCAAATATTTCATCTATAAAGTAGAGATAACAGTTTCTATTTCATTTTGTAGTAATGATTAAATGGGTGTACATCTGTATGAGTGTATGTGTAAAGTTTTTGGAGCAAAGCGTAGCACCACACAGTACTTAATAGTTCCTTATCACTCTCCATGTGATTGCTGTGTAGAGTGGGCCTACCAAGATGCATAGCCAGGTTGGGAACTACTAACACAGATTACCTCTAATTAGCCTCTTCCAGCAATCACTTCTTGTGACTTTCCTAAATTTCATGGAAGTTTTGCCTTAACATTTTTCTTACTCTCTTTTCTTCCAAACCTGTTAATTATCCAGGCCCATTGACAGCTTTTACACCTAATGTAACCTAATGTAATGTGAGTCTATGAATTTATAACTGTAATCTCTGAAAAATGACAAGTAGAGAAAGACAGACAACAAATTCTGAGAATTGGAGTGGCTGCTATCGCTGTTCCTTTCTAAAAGCAGTGTGGCAGTGGAAAGAGTAGGAAAGGGAGTAATTAAAAGCGCAACCTAATTTCCTCCAATCTGGAGGATAGAAACTGAAGAACAACTCAGGAAAAGGACCTAGAAAATTTTGCAAGAGATAAGTTCCTCTCTACCAAGTGTACTTCTTTCTAGAGGGCTAAAAAGAACAGGAGCATGCCATTCCAATTTTTCCTGATGGGAAGAAAAGCTAAAGAAAGGCAGAATAATGACAGTAATGCAGAACATTATCTCCAGATATATTTGAATTTAGTAGAAGAGGAGAACCCAAGAGTAAGAGTAAGATCATCAAAGAGAGTGAATGCCCAGATGAAAAGGTGCCCAAAAGGCCCAAAAGGCATGACCTCTTCCATTGGTTTTTCATATCTCCTGTTGCCTGGGAAGAGAGTGGGAAAAGCTGCTAAAGTGAGGAGAATAAGATCTGGTTTGAGTGAAAGATAGCAGCCACAGGATAAATGTAGGTAATTAAAATTAAACATTCTAAGAATCCATGAAAGACTAAGAACACCTTTCATGGAAAAAAGATTTACCTTTGACTAGATAAAGCAAAGCAGGTACATTGGTTCCAGTAAAACTTGGAAAGGAATATGAGAAACCAAGTACAGCTTTCCCTCTCCTATCTCATTCCTCCTCAGAAAAAAGAAACATGAGTAACATACATAGTATTCACACTTCTGTCTGAAGTACTTAGAAAAATAATAGTATCGCGGAGGGCACGTATTGCATGGAGCACTGGGTGTGGTGCATAAACAATGAGCTTTGGAACACTAAAAAAAAAGTAAAATTTTAAGAAATTTTTTAAAATAAAAATAAGCATTAGATAAAGTGAAAAAGAACTAAAAATGAAAGCACCTATATTGGGGGAATACACATTCTGGACTGGGCTGCTCACGTCAAGCCTAAGTAATTTGGAAAGGAATGTCAAGGCAACCATGCCAAACTATTAAACAAAAAAAAGAGAGAGAGAGAGAGAGAGAGAAATGTGCATATATATATATATATATATATATATATATAAAGTATATAATTATTATGCTATATATGTATTAATAAAATGAAGCATAATAATTTAAAGAACCTCCTTCCCTTGTTTGCATTCTTATTTTCCTAAGCACTCCCTATGTGTTCTCCACAGAGCAGCCAGAGTGATTCACTTTTCAGAAAGTGAACCAGGTTACATCTTAACACTAACCAGTAGCTTCTTACTGAAGTTGTAGTAAAGTCCAAATGCCTCACCGTCACAAAGCAGTCCCACATGCACTGACCTCTGCCTCTCACTTCAACTTTACCTCATACGATTTGTCTCTTAAGTACTGTATTACAGTCATTTTTGGGTTTTTTTTATTATCCTAAACGAAGGGTCTTTACCATTGCTGCTCTTCCACCAAATATTCAAGTGATTCCTATTTGTTGTTTATTTATAGATCAAATGTTAACTTGTCTAAGAGGCCTTCCAAGAACACCTAATTTTGCCTTTTTTATACCCCACCTTTGGAACTCCATTCCATCATCTTATTTATTTTACAGTTGTTTATGGTCTGCTTCCTCACAGGATGTAAGATCTTTGAGGACAGGAATCTTGTCTGTCTTGTGTATCACTGTAGAGCCAGGGATACAGTTGGACCTTAGAAAATTGTAGTTGAATGAATAAATAAATAAATGAATGAGTTAAAATGCAATGGCAGTTAAACAAATTAGTGATAAAAATATCATTAAAGAATGAGTACATCATTATGTTTTCTACCTATATAATTTTCTTTATGTAACAATAGAAACTTTTATTTTACCCTAGATGGTTCTCTTAGAGTTAGACATTCAGGAAACTGTTATTTAAAATGAAATATGTCACAAATAATCCTTTATTGGAATGTTTAAGAGAACCCCATAGGTAAAACTGAGCTCTTAAAATATTATCCTCTGATAACTGTAGACTTGTGAACAAGACTAGATAATTTTACCATATTTACATAATTTTACTTCTTAAACTACTATTTTGCACACAGCATTGGATTAGATACTACAGAAAAAACAAAAATAATAATAATGATTTTTTTATTATATCAGAGATAAAAATTTACAGTATAAACAGTTAGGCAGTAATTAGGCATATGTTTTTACTGACAACACAAAACTTTAACCAGATCTTTACATCAATGTGCCACCTCTGTGAATATTAACAAAATATTTCTATATGTACTTGTCCATTTCCTTATTATTACTTAACATGCAAAAGATATAACTAGTAATGCCAATAATGGGCATATATTGGCTTCATATTCTATGTCCTATTACCATATATTTTTTCTGTTATTAACTATTAAAAAAAAACAAAACTTTATTGTAAAGTTATAGCCATATGATACCTAGGCAGGGCCAACTAAAAATTCTGAACTGGCCAATATATAAAAACCTTGATTCTAGCTTTCAATACCTTCAACATTTTATGATTAGATTGTGAAGAAAAACAGAGAAGATAAACAAAAATGTTCTGAATAATATTTAAAGAACTAATGAGGTTAAAAAAATAAATTGCTTTCACCTTGTTAATTAAAAATCTCTGATAACATCTGAAATTATTCCAAGAACCTCCCCATAACCATCAAAGTAAGATGGTAACACAAACATCACTTTTATGTTACTCTGTGTACACTACACTGATCTTACTTTTGATTTAGATTAACTCAATAAATTTTTACTAAAATAATCCCAATTTCTATAGTTTTTTCATTATATAAATTTATAATTAGTGGGGCACCTGGGTTAAGTTGGTTAAGCATCTGTTCAGTTCAGGTCATGATCCCAGGGTCCTGGGATTGGGGGCATGGGGGCGTGCATCAGATTCCCTACTCAGCAGGGAGTCTTCTTCCTCTCCTTCTGCCCTTCCCTCCTTGCTCATGGTGTCTCCCCCACCCCATAAATAAATAAAAACCTTTTTTAAAAACCCTATAATTAGTAAGAATATTCAGACTTACATAAATTACCTTACTTGTTATTACTCTCTTAGTAGTTTTAAAGGATCACTGCTATATCATCATAGTTCATAAATATTTTCATAAGAAAATGTAAGAAAGAATAATCTCGTGAACAAAAAAGGCTTATTTCCTAGTATAATTCAAGTATAATATGAGACACATCTGCTTTCATTATTACTAAGCACTAGAAACAGGTTGGTTAAAGCAGTGTGAAAAAGTAGCTCAAAATCTCCTCTTTCATTTAGAAGAACTTTAAACCATACCAGTCACAAATTTATAACCACTTTACTCATATTAACTGAATAATCAACCAGAGTAATCGTCAAGAGTCTTTTATATGTCTCCCTCCAAGGATCAATAAACTATAAAAGGTTGTTAAATATGCAGCTATCACAGAAGATTGTGTCAGCACTTTAGGAGACAGAACCATAAAATAGAAGAGAGTAGCTCAGGTTTCAGAAGCCATCTAATAAACAATTTGAAAGCAGAAAAAATATGTAACCCTCCCCATCCATGATTCAAGTCATGAGACTATTTTATAATCCTATATTTATATTAGTTACTAGTTAGTGAAAAATGAAAATAAGTAGAATTGCACACATAGGTGGTTTTGTTTAAACCCATTGTTCAATTGAAGACATGGTAAATATACTTCTCTGGCATGCTTGTATATTGTATTTATGCAATGTACTTATAATGTACTTTAATTTTAAAGTTAAATAGTCTAAAAACAAATATAAAATGATTTTATATTAGCTATATGATAAGATGTTAAATGTCATATAAACAAAGTCAATTTTTAAAGGATTATTATCAATTTAATTTAGGTATATTAAAATCTCTGATTCAATCTGACTCAGGAATTATTAACAATTTTAATTTTAACTTGGAACACATTTATAGTAGCTATTCTACAGAGTATTAGATATATAATCTAAAGTACAGACTTCTGTAATACCTTGGGGGATTTTGAGAAAATATAATAACTGGGAGGTTTTATTCTTTTTAAATATTATACCTATAAAATAAAATTTTTATTAAAATATAAAACATAAAGGTCTCTCTCTTTATCATGTGATTCATAATTTTAAAATTTGTTTAAACTTAATTTTCATATTTTAAATGAAAAAATAGTCCCTTTAGAAAAAATTACCCTGATTGTTCTATTCATATTCAGTGTTACCATAAAACAGTAACTGTTAATCTTTATGTCTGTCTTCTTTAAATGGCTTGTATTATTAATCTTATTTATATTTGCAGTCTTCCTGCACCCTGAGGTAAACCTGTGTCTCTTAAATTATATTTATGTCTTTGAAATTTAAGTACGAGTTGCTGTCAAAAGAAATGTATTCCCCTAATTATTCCCAAAACAAACACCTAAGAGACCTAGTAGAATCATAAAAAGCAAAAAAATAAGGCATCTTTGCAACATTGTCTCTTAAAAAATGTCTTGTTTTGCAGTCTGATAAGTTGTAAAAGTTTACAATAACAGGCCATTCTACCACATTCATTGTTTGGTTTTTAAACTTCTATGGCTCTAAAATAGAGTAAATTTATTTCATACATTTATTATTGTGCTATAGATTTCTGGAAATATGGTCATTTATGCCTTGAGAGTCCCTAAGGTAGTCTTTTTGTGTGAGTAAAAAACTGATTTTGAAATTGTCACCCTATGTATTTTGGGCTGTTTAGGATAATCTAAATTTAATCCATTTGTTATAAAAAGGTGTTTCAACTTTGAAATAAAATTTAAATGATTTCTTAACTAAAATATTAGTAATATTTTGATATGGAAAATTCCATTACTGTAATTAAGATGATTAAAAATATTTTATTATAAATGACATATTCTGAGAATTCATTTACTTTAAGAATTTCTACATCTAGAAAACTGGAAGGTATGAGGGGGATGAAGGCCAAAAAAATTAAGAGGAGGCATACTAATTGATTGCCATTATTGACAGTCAATCTAAAAAATAATCAGGAGCTGTATTTTGTACTTATTTGTAGACAATGTAAGTTATTGCCCTGAAATTTAACCATTGTTAGTGTAAAATACGTTTTAACATTCCTTTCATATTATAATAGGTTTCATAAGTCCTCTCTGGTACATCAAAGTTTTATTGTGAGTTGACCTTACAGACCCAGAAAGTTCCATTGTGAAATCCTAATATTTGACTTGGCAACAAAACACATTATAGGGGTGTCTGAGTGGCTCAGTCAGTTGGGTTTCCACTCTTGGTTTCAGCTTAGGTCATGATCTCGGAGTCATGGGATTGACCCCTGGTTTGGCTCCACACTGATCTCAGAGTCTGCTCTCTTCCTCTCCTTCTGCCCCTCCCCCAGCTCATGCACGTGCACACATATACTCTCATTCTAAGTTAATTAATTAAATCTTTAGGAAGCCATAATATAGAAATTAAGTGTAGGAAGAAGCATAGTAACTTGTCAAGAGAAGGCTTAGGTATGGGGTTCTTGGATGGCTTGGATGGCTTGGATGGTTAAGCATCTTCCTTGGGCTCAGATCGTGATTTCCAGTCCTGGAATCGAGTCCCAAATCGGGCTCCCAACGCAGTGCGTAGTCGGCCTCTCCTTCTCCCTTTGCCTCTCCCCATGCTTGTACTCTGTCTCTCTCCCTTTCAAATGATAAATAAAATCTTTTTAAAAAGCGGGGGCAGTGTTGGGGGCACCTGGGTGGCTCAGTGGGTTAAAGCCTCTGCCTTCGGCTCAGGTCATGATCCCAGGGTCCTAGGATGGAGCCCCACATTGGCTCTCTGCTCAGCGGGGAGCCTGCTTCCCTTCCTCTCTCTCTGCCTGACTCACTGCCTGCTTGTGATCTCTGTCTGTCAAATAAATAAATAAAATCTTTTTAAAAGGGGGGGTGCTTATGTGAAAAGTTGGTAAATATTGCTCTTTCAAACAGTATACCAAGTCTAGAAGAGAGAATACTACACACGTTTAAATATCTTCAAATTTGGCCTAAAATAGCGCTGCCACTTTAAACTTGAATTTCTGGAAAAAATTATCAGATAATAAGTATTTAATTTTAATATGGGGACAGTGTATTTGTAAGCACATCAAATCATAGTGTATGAAATTAAAATGATTAAGAAATTAACAAGGTTGGAGTAGATGTGGGAAATATATTTTAGATATTTTAAAATTCCCAAATATAATTTGATTATTAAGAAATGTATTAAACTCTGCTTTTGGCTACAAGGTTTGTGTATAATTGAAAATAGAAGACATCAATTATGTCTGTCCACAGAATGAAATATAAAAAGTTGAGAAAAGGGGCGCCTGGGTGGCTCAGTGGGTTAAGCCGCTGCCTTCGGCTCAGGTCATGATCTCAGAGTCCTGGGATCGAGTCCCGCATCGGGCTCTCTGCTCAGCAGAGAGCCTGCTTCCCTCTCTCTCTCTGCCTGCCTCTCCATCTACTTGTGATTTCTCTCTGTCAAATAAATAAATAAAATCTATTAAAAAAAAAAAGTTGAGAAAAAAATCAGCTATTGAATATGTTTAATGACTGGTACAAACGTTAACCTATCGTTATTTAAATGGCATTTGTGGAATTAATCATTCAGCAAATGAATAAATGCTTAAATAATTTTTATATGCCTAGGCACACCAAATATTTCTCTTAAAGATATATGACAACTATTGTAGTTGGAGATAAGAACAGCATTGAGACCAGTGGGAGAGGAAAGTTTAACTGATATAAGCTTGATAGAGAGAAAAATAAGATCATTAAAAACTTCCTTGAAGTGTCTGGCAAATTGTACTGCTGGGAATTGAACTTGTTCCATAAAGAAAGAGGTGAATACATTTGTTCCTCTGACCTCTAAAAGCTTACAGTAAAGTGGAAGAGATCAACTTTAGACAAATAATTGTCCCACAGTACAATAAATAATATAACAAGTTATATGGAAGCTTAGAAAAAGAGAGAAATATTAAAATGTTTGAAACACTTATGAGAAGAATAAAAGAAGTCTTTATTTCTGTGTTAAGGAAGAGAGGTTCTGCATTTCAGGCAGAGGAAATGGCATATACAAAGGTACAGTGTTGTAACTCAATATGACCTGTGGGCAGAGAGGAAGAAGGGGCAAAGAGGGGGTTAATCAGTCTTTGCCATGTGTATGACCCTGTCTTGGCTTTGTTGCTTTTCTCCGCCACCTCTTTGTTGTCTGTACTCCCCGTCTTCCCGTTTCCCTCCTTGTCTTTTTTCGTCATCTTCATCATCATCTAAGCAATGCCTCAAACTGGTTATACTGTCTTCTTAACATAGGTGTATCACACAATGTGCTGGATCATGGGAAATACCTTAATAATCATGACATATGAGACAAAATCTTGTGTGGGGCTAGATTGTGACTTTCTTTATGTACCATTTTAATATTGGTTGATTGTTGAGGGGACCCAGAAGCTCTCGTTCTTTGAGAGTTAGTTACCTTGTTTTATACAGTTCATTAAATAAATTAGTGAGTAAACTCATCAAATTTACTACATTTAGAGACCTCATGTTTCCTTCGAAGTATACCTAATATTTCAAGACAAGAATGGTTGCTTGTCTTTAAGTAATAAAGGTCCTAAAAATTTCTAAGATTTCTTGGAAATCTCCATTTTATCCTAAAAATTGATGTCATTTTACTCTCCATGCCATATTATAACCATGCTTTTAACTGGAAAAAATATTGCCTATCACTAGCTAAAAATGGTATCCAAGAATATAAGCCATATTTACCTCATGACATTAAATGCACTCTAACTCACTGTCTGTATATCAGTGAAGTATTATGTACCCCCAGATTGCCATCAAAGTGAAGTTGGCGCAGTGAAGAGAGCATTAGTGTCACAATATCTTTTCTCTCTTTCTGAAAAGAAATGGCAACCATTTTCAACAGTTTTAGTGAGTAATAGTCTCAATATTTTTGGTTATTATTATAATGAACATCGTTAAGAATTCTGAGTTAGTCCTATATGGTAGAAAAATTTACACCAGTTACTTCGAAATCTATAAGAGACATTTGTTTTTTCTGTTGGTGATTGTGATTCATTATTCTGGTCAGTGACCAAAATATTTTCTCTTTCTTGGAAAAATTCTTAGAGTAACATTCATGTATTTATAAATTAAAAATCCAATTCTGGGGAAAAAATGTTCTACCAATGATAATTTTGTTTGAAAATCTATACTGCATTGTAGGAATGTTGCATGTTAATTGTGTATATTTTATGTCATTAGACCCTCAGAAACTGCTTTTAGTTTATAATCAATAAGATTAATTGTAGCACTTTTTTGATGTCAGTAGTCTCACAATAGAGCTTCTGAATCATTTTCCTCCCTAATGTCTGTATGAATCAGTAACCCAGAAATTTAGAGGTTGTATAAAAATGAGCAGTGATGTGAGCATATCATGTAAAAAGGCTCTCATGACCTGACGTCTGGCTCTGTATCATAATATTCAGCAACTAGTCAACCTGCAACCTCCACTCCACTCTTGACATAGTAGCAATTTCTTAAATACACTGTGCTTTCTCTACTCTGCCTGGAATATCCTCTCCTCTGTGTCTCCCCTGTGGCATGCCCTCCCACAGCACTTAGGATGCTGTCTTAGCCATAGTAATGAAACAGGGATAGCTAGAATATGGGCAAAAATGCTAGTGTGTGTGTACACAACAAAGCAATGAGTGCAATGTTAAAATTATAGGTAGAGAAATTGGTACTAGGGAGGAAGTGGTAGTGTTTAAATAAGATTAAGGTGGAGTACTGACCTTCCTGCTTGGAGTGCACCAATATAAGGAGGTGAGGAAACAAGATGTTCATCAGGAATAGTGAATAGCTTGACTAAATCTACAAAGAATACAAAACTGGGAGATAAGATTAAAAAAAAAGAGAGAGAGAGAGGGAGAGAGTCTTGAATTCGGAAGTAAGGAGTTGGACTTTATTTTGATAAAAATAAAGAAAATTGAAAGATTTTCAGTTAATGAAGAGACATGTCCAGCTTTATAAAAGTAAACCCATCATTCGGGCTCAGTCAGTTAAGCCGCTGCCTTTGGCTCAGGTCATGATCTCAGGGTCCTGGGATTGAGTCCCCCATCGGGCTTCTTGCTCGGCAGGAAGCCTGCTTCTCTCTCTGCCTCTGCCTGCCACTCTGCCTGCTTGTGTGCATGCACTCTCTCTCTCTCTCTCTGACAAATAAATAAATAAAATCTTTTTAAAAATTTTTAAAAAATTTTTAAAAAAGTAAGCCCATCATTAAAGTGTCAAATGTGTGAGGTAATAGGTTAGAACAGCTGATGATTCCACTGTTATTTCTCATCTGAGTAAGAATTGTATTTGAGGTCTGGCAATAAAGTACTGACACTAATATATCGTAGAAAATTTTGACTTCTTCCAACAGAATGTTGTCCCCTTCAACAGGGAGACAGGACAACTATTTTCATCTTGCTGCCATTACAGAAAATATTTTTTGAATGCTTTTGTAATTGCCTTCAGAATCCATTTTATATATATGTTGTTTATAGTGGTAATAGTTGATTATATAGTTGATATATCAGAATCATTTTATATATATGTTGTTTATAGTGGTAAATAGTATTTTAGGTTCATCACAGACTAGTTAATTGTAAGAACTACTTTTGCAAATTCAAGCATGTTGTTTCTTTCCACTTTCATGCTGTAAATCTTCCCTTGCTTCTTGGATGGAGTTACACAAAAATTTGTGTTAATACTAAGCTAACTGTATTTTATAAATATTTAATTACCCATGTGCATTTTATATATCTGCTCTTGTTAATAAGTATTTTATTCTCATCTTGTAACCTGGGGAAGGATTGAATAAATTTTGAACAATGGAATAATCTGAGTTGAATCTAATATTGATAATACAAACACACACACACAGTCATAAGGTTATTTTAAAATTCAAAGGGTGAAAATAAGTCATTGTTTCTATGTATGTTTCTATGTTTCTAAGTCTATTCCTAAATCTCTTAAGAGAATTCTGTTCATGGAAATAATAACCTTTTGATAACTTTTTAAAATTTTAACTGGAGGTTTTTCAAACACATACAATGATTAAAGAGACTTTTGGACTTGATTTTCTTTTTAAGGAAAAAGAACGGTTGAAACAAGAAAAACGTGATGAGAAAAGATTAAATAAAGAACGTAAACTAGAGCAACGAAGATTAGAATTAGAAATGGCAAAGGAACTAAAGAAGCCTAATGAAGATATGTGCTTAGCAGACCAAAAGGTAATTTATCATGTGAAACATTTCATTAATAACTTTAATTTTTCCTGTGTCTCACCTGATTCCTTTGCCGGAGTTGCCATTACAAAAGCCTTTCATTTTTAACCAGAGCAGTGGGTTTCCAAGTCAAGGTCTGTCTGCCTTTCCTGGACAACCACCAATAAACCTCTTTAGAGCTCCTATGCCAGTAATGGTACTGTTTAATACATAAGTGGAGCACTGTAAACCTTTTTAAATTGAAGTAGAAATACTGAGGAAATCTGCAAAGATGAATTAGAAAAGTGGATAGAATTTCTATATGTCATTTGGTTCCTCCCAGGCATTTAGGTATAGAAAACTCTAATTCCATACCACATACCTGTAGGTACTTAAAGAAGTGAAGATTTATAATCTACAACTTCCTTCAGTGCTTTAGTGATTGTAACTAACTTTTCTTGAGTGTGTTTATTACATGCCGGGCACTATGCTAAGTGCTTTCAGTGAATTCTCTCATTTAATCCTCACCATAGTCCTGGGGAACTGATATTTATGCCCATTTACAGATGGGAAAACTGAGACACAAAGAGATTGAGGAACTTGCCCAGTATTACACTGCTAATAAGTGGCAACGTGGATTAAGTCTCCGGTTTGTTAAATTCCAGAGTCCATACTGTTTATCATCTTGAAAGCCAAGAAGTATATCCAACCAACGTACTTCATATGTGTTTTCCCTTCCATCGTGCTTCACAGATATGTAATGTGGCTAAAATATATAAAACTAGAAATTTGGAAAGAGCCAAATAATATTGGTATCTGGCATGATTTCATATACTTACAAGTAGAAATATTTTATGTTTGACTCTAAGAAAATGGTATTTCTAGAAAACTATATTGATGCTTCATATTATCTCTATGATACTATCTCAACAATATATTATTATACTTGATAAATAGCATCTATATTTACTTATAAGTCATATTCATCTGTAATACAAATAATGAGTGTCTCTTAATCTGGGTAAGCTCTTTTCTAAAGTACTTGAGGCAAACTTTTAGTACTCCAGTGAGGATTTAATTATATTAATATTCTATTTAGTTACTTAGCATAAATGCTTTTAAATGCAAATGAAAGTATAATGCCAGTTTTAGTCAATTGGATGTTTAAAATGAGCCTAGAAAGGGCATATATGTAAGTTAACACACTTATTAAAGCCTTATAGTGAGTAAATACTTTTTAATTCTAAATGAGCTTTATTTCCTTGCATCTTTTATTTTTATTTAAATCCATATGCACTGTATCAATATATGTTCATTTTAAGCCTTATTTTTATTAGCTTTGTTGTATACATTTTTAGAGTCATGGAAATGTCTGCGTATGATAGCGTTCAGGAAAAGTCTCTGAATTAAATGGTTTTCAAATGGAACATAAAAGATTTGTATGGTATCAGCTATTATCCATAGTTCTGTGTTTCCATATAATATTGTAGGAAAAGTATTTGGTTAGTTATTTCAGTAAGTGAAGGGTAGGAGAACATTTTTGGACAAGACAATTCAGAGAAATAGAAGTATTTACAAGTCACATTTCTTTCCACAAAGTTTAAGATACAATTATTAAATCCCATTCATGTAGAAAAAATATTTTTAATTTAGATTACCTATTTACTTAATTTTTTAAATGTTTATGACAACTAGTACTATAGTTCAGCCATTGAAATGTTAATATGTAAACATATTTGAGAAGGAGCAAAAGAGACAGCTTTCTAATTTTGATATTGAAACTCAGTATTAATGTTTTGCTATGTACAGGAAACCTAAAGACTGTTAGTTGCAGTATAACTGGGTTCTTGATAGGGTCATGGGTTCTGATCATGTTGACCTAGTAATTTGTCTACATTCATTAGCCAAAAATGCACTGTGCCCAATCAAACAGCCCTCTGATGCACAATGTTAGTTTCTGAGCTCCCCAAGTAGTTTGCGATATAAATTGGTCTCCATCATTAGAAGAAATCAGTACTCTGCTAAGTATGTCCATGGCATGGTATTTTTGAAATGTTCTTATGTTATCTAATTATTGCTCCAGCCATATAAGCCAATTTTTATCAATATGTAAATTAATTAAAATTAGCATTCTCTTTTGCAGAAATCTAAGTTCATGTTGGGTTCAACCAAAATTTTTTGTTGGTTACTTGCATTCGAGAGCTGTCTGTACTTAGTACCATGAGGTTGTAGAAATGCCCCCAGGGAATTTATAATCCAGAGGGAAAATTATGGCTCTAAAATAATTTATTATTTTGTTTTATGTGCAGCCTTTGCCAGAGTTGCCTCGTATTCCAGGACTTGTTCTCTCTGGAAGTACATTTTCAGACTGTCTCATGGTGGTGCAGTTCTTACGAAACTTTGGTAAAGTTTTGGGCTTTGATGTGAATATTGATGTTCCAAACCTGAGTGTTCTTCAAGAGGGATTGCTAAATATAGGGGACAGCATGGGTGAAGTACAAGACTTGCTTGTGAGGCTCCTCTCAGCTGCTGTATGTGATCCAGGTCTAATTACAGGATACAAGGTAAAAAATATATCTATAATTTTTTTTTTTTAATTTGTACTATCATGGGGCGCCTGGGTGGCTCAGTGGGTTAAGCCGCTGCTTTCGGCTCAGGTCATGATCTCAGGGTCCTGGGATCAGGTCCCGCATCGGGCTCTCTGCTCAGCAGGAGCCTGCTTCCCTCTCTCTCTCTCTTTCTGCCTGCCTCTCCATCTACTTGTGATTTCTTTCTGTCAAATAAATAAATAAAATCTTTAAAAAATAAAAAATAAATAAATAAAAATAAAAATTTGTACTATCAGTGCATTGTTAGCTGGCTTTTAGCATATTAGCAGAAGACTGTATAGACTGATCCAATTTTTCTCTACATGTCTGACCAAGTCAAATGTAGATCAGCTTCAGTTTGTACTTAAATTGGTTCAAACCTAGAAAAACCTATTTCATAAAGCCTAAGGAATATAGATCATTCCCAAATTACTATTTTCCTCTAGCTGTCAGCAAAAACCAAATTTAAAGAAATGCCCATATGATATTAGATTACTATTACCCATGTGATATTATTATTATGATAATGATTATTAACATAATTCATGAAGCAGTTAGAACTTATGTGTGCCTTTTGAAATTATACTGTGTTCTCTCTGAATCACTGTGAATAACTGAGGCTAATCAAAGCATCTACAGACCAGCACATTAAGACTCTTAACGCAGATACCCAATAAGTTCGAATTTATTTTAATTTCAACTAAGCTACACATTTTGGTCAGCTTTGCTGTAGATAATATTGTAGAGTGAGAAGCTTCCAGATGCATCTGCTAATTTCTCTTCCATCTCTCTATTCATTCACTATAGCAGGCAGTGGCACCCATGACATTGAGAGCCAGAGCACAGTAGTCATATTCTTGAACCTAGCCCCACCACTACTGATAGAATGTCTAGATAAAGCCTGGAGAAGCTTAGGATAGTCTCTATAGTCAAGGAAGGTATGATAGACTATTTCTACCCATGAATTACATACTATTCTCCCTGCCTAACTTTTAACCAGGGGCCTGAAGAAGGAATAGAAGGATTACAAGTACTTAAAAACTTGACTATCATCTGTTGCCTATTTTTAACTCCACTCCATCAAAAATATGAATAAAGTCCTTGCCAGTAATATCTAGATTATTTAATATCCATATTTTAAAATTGTATTATTTTTATGTCATGAATGGTTATGATCAATACTGATAAAAATGTCAAATTTTTATAGGCCAAAACAGCTCTTGGAGAACATTTGCTGAATGTTGGCGTGAATCGAGACAATGTTTCTGAGATTTTGCAGATTTTTATGGAAGCCCATTGTGGACAAACTGAACTTACTGAAAGCCTAAAAACCAAAGCTTTTCAGGCTCATACTCCAGCACAGAAAGCTTCAGTCTTGGCTTTCCTGATCAATGAACTGGCATGCAGTAAGAGTGTGGTGAGGTAAGCATACACCCAGACCTTTTTGGTGATTGTTTTCTGTTTTGAATTTGTCTAATCACAAAATAATACAAACTCCTAATAGAACATTTTGAAGTAACAGACTACCACAAAAAAAAAAAAATTAAAATTGTACTTGAAGGGGCGCCTGGGTGGCTCAGTGGTTTAAAGCCTCTGCCTTCGGCTCAGGTCATGATCCCAGGTCCCGGGATCGAGCCCCACATCGGGATCTCTGCTCAGCAGGGAGGCTGCTTCCTCCTCTCTCTCTCTGCCTGCCTCTCTGCCTACTTGTGATCTCTGTCAAATAAATAAATTTTTAAAAATCTTTAAAAAAAAATTGTACTTGATTTCACCATTCAGAGATGACTACTGCTAATAATATTTAAATGTATTTCTTTGCAGTCTGTTGAAACAAAAATTTGGACCATACTGTATACAGTCTTTGTGACTTGTTTTAATTATACAATAGAGTACCAAAACTGAAAGAATCCAAAATTTTTCTTTTTTGACATCTTTCAATGATAGATGACTACCTGATTTTCCTTAGTAGCCATTCCTAGAATTGGATAATTCTACTTTTTATTATACTATGTGCTAATGTAATATTAATATTTTTAGATTATTACTTTATTAACTTGTACTTTTTTAAAAAATATCCTCATTTAAAAGTCAAAGTAATTTCTCCACTGTAGTATTTCAAGATTTGATGAACAAATCCATGTCCATCTTGTTCTTGTTATTTGTTATATTACAGATTTAAATATGTTACTTTCAACCCTTTACCTTTGTAGAAAAAGGTTTGATTCAGATATTTTAGAGCTATGCATTTCTACCATTACTGGACATTTTAAGTTTTCTATATATCTCTAAGATATGAAAATATATTAATATAATTTTCAATTGTTTTTGCTATTCATAAAGAGTCATCATTTGTACTTACCAAAACTGCATCAATTTGCTTATTACCAAACTAATGTATTGCATAATGGATTAATTTATGTCTTCCAATTTTTGCATTGACAGTGAAATTGATAAGAACATTGATTATATGTCAAACTTGAGGAGAGATAAATGGGTAGTAGAAGGTAAACTTCGCAAGTAAGTCTTGTTTTATTAAAATCAGTTTACTGTTTTTCCTTTGTACACGTTCCCCTATAAAGCATACAAATTGCAACCTTATTTTGTCTTAGAATTAGAATAGTAAAGCTTAATAAGGATGAGATATGAAATTAATGAAACCCAGGGTCAGAATTTGCAGTGGACAAAAGTTACACTGAGATTTCATTAAGCTCATATTCTTCAAACTTAGAAAACAGACCATTTATCTTCTTTATTTCAAAGAAGTCGAGTAATCACATTTTCTAAGGTTGTTGTTGCTATCAGGTTACTTTTTGTCATAAACAGAATCTGTTTGGAATTACCACCTTTTTAATTGCTTTCTAATTAAAGTTTGCTTTTACAGAGGGTCTAACATATCCAAATGTATTCAGCATTAAAACTTAATTAGCTTCCTGCCAGGAAATACAATGCTGAAATTATTCAACTTCTATGTTAAGAAGATAATTTCTTTATGGTAATTTGAACTGAAATTTATTCAGTCTGATAGTATAAGATCAGAAATTATCACTTGGCCATTGCTAGAGTTAATCTTTACAGACTTCTAAATTTTACTTTTTTAAATGTGCTCTAATTCCAAAGAGGTATCCTAAATAATTCTTGAAAGTTAATACATTCTATAATTTCTGGAAACATGTTTATTAAACTTCTCAATTCTAATTTTTATTATCATTGATTTATTCCTTATTGACAAAAATACCATAAGATATTTTTGGCTCAAGCTCATGATGTGCTCTTTGAGGTGCCTGGGTGGCTCAATCGGATTCTTGATTTCAGATTAGGTCATGAGATCAAGCCCTGGGTTGGGCTATGCGCTAGATATGGAGCCTGCTTGAGATTCTTTCTCCCTTTCCCTCTACTTCCCCCCACCCTATGTGCATACTTTCCATCTCTCTCTCTCTCAAAAAAAAACAAAAAACAAATCAAGGGGTGCCTGAGGGGCTCTGTCAGTTAAGCGGCTGCCTTCAGGATCCTGAGATGGAGTCTGCTTCTCCCTCTGCCCCTCCCCCTGCTTGTGCTCTCTCTTTCTCTCAAATAAATAAATCTTCTTAAAAAATGCGTCGCTTTCTAAAAAGTAGAGAGAGAAGACTTTACCATATCATTATTCTTTTCATATTTAAAGGCTCAGAATCATTCATGCTAAGAAAACAGGCAAAAGAGACACTTCAGGTGGCATTGATCTTGGAGAAGAACAGCATCCATTGGGCACACCCACACCAGGACGCAAACGAAGAAGGAAGGGAGGAGACAGTGATTTTGATGATGATGACGATGATGATAGTGATGACCAAGCTGATGAAGATGATGAGGATGAAGAAGATAAAGAAGACAAAAAAGGAAAGAAGACTGATATCTGTGAAGATGAGGTAATCAAATTTAGGTTGATTTTAAACTTAACAAAGACTGCATAACATATTGGAAAATAATAGAGAATTTGGAGTCAAATGAATTTGTGTTTGAACTTCATTTGGACAATTATTTACTTCAGATTCTTCATCTGAAAACTCAGTGTGATTCACCTCTTAAAGTTTTTTTGTGATAATTAAATAGATATTAAATATAATGCCTACACATAGAAGGCACTTATACCAAATAAGAGAAATGAAGTTTTTCTTTTTATATAATAACGTGAGCATTCTCGAGAGAACTATGCAGAGTCTTAACTTAAGGTATTCTCTTTATTCTGGTAACATAATGTCTTTCATTTGCATGGTCCTTCATGTCCTAAAAGTGTTGTCAGATTTAGTGAGATTGGTAGATTTTCTAAATACCAATTTATTATGTGCCTAGCTTTGGGCACTTTTGACAAAGATGAGTAAGACACTGTGGAAGTCCCCTCTCAATTTACACTCTCACTGAGGAATATTTGAAATAAGAAAAAGTAATGTGTTAAGTGTTCACTGATTTGGTAGCAGTATTTACAATGTGCTAGTCAAGTACAAAGGAAGGGCATTTGACCTTTTTGAGGAATAAATTCTCACAAAGTCTTTCTGGACTCATTAGCTGAGCTACTCATTGGGCTGCATGTTGACCTGGGGAAGAATCCACAGAAAAGTGTTCCAGGCAGAGAGAACAGCAGAGGACATAGAAGCCTGAAACCACAATGTGCTTTAAGGGAATTAGTAGGTGCTCCTACTATTACCGGAGAGCCTCATATCCAACACAGCTCTGTATTAGGATTTTAGACTTTCTTGGTGATAGGAAGCTACTGGATGATTATAAGTAAGGTAATTGCCTGGGAAGACTTCAGTTTTATGTGACTCACTATAGCAATTCTGCAGAAGATAGAAACAGATTTGGGTAGGGCAAGATCAGAGGTGGAAGATCAGTCAGGAGATAGTGCAATAGTTTAGATGAGTTGTCAGGCATCTGAAACTAGGCTAATGGTAGTTGAGATAAAGGAGGAAAGGATTCAATAAATAGTGGGAAGAATGAGTAGTATTTGAAGATGTGCTTTGTAGGTTGATGGATGGGTAGGATTGACTCCAACTATCTGGCTTGGGAGACTGCATGCTGTTGTTGCCATTACTGAGACCAAGAAATCAGGAGGAGCAGATTAAATAGATGGTCGGGGAGGATGGGGGAGTAAACAGGTAGTGGAAGGAAGGAAACGACAGCAGCCTTATTTTAGACCTGTTGAGTTTGAAGTACCTATGCAGAAGTTCAGCAGTCAGTTGGATTTAAGAATCTGAAGCCTGAAGAAAAGGTCAGCCTTGAAAATATAGATATAGAGGTTATTAACACATACACAGGGAATTGATTTAGTGTATAAAGTAGTGGACTGAAGTTGGAACCCCAGGGAACACTGATATTTAAGACCTCACAAGGCTTTTTGATGAAGAAGAAATAGAAAGAGATTTCTGTAGTGGGTCAGGGATCCCCAAGTTCACCTCCAGAGTCAGCGACTTAGTAGGAGAACTCAGAGAACTCAGAATCAAGTTATGCTATGTCTATGAATTCTTATAGCAAAAAGAAACAAAGCACAACCCGAAAAGGCTTATGGGCCAAAATCCAGAGGAAACCAGGCTCAACCTTCTAAGAGTCTTTTCCTAGGGAGTGACACAGGACGAGCTTATTTCTTCCAGCAATAAGTTGTAACATATGTGAAATGTTGTGTACTAGGAGAGCCCATTAGAGACTTGGTGCCCAGAGTTTTTACTAGGGGAATGGTCACATGGGCACCACTTGCATAGCATGAGCCAAAATTCTAGACTCCCAGAAGAAAAGTATGAATGGACCACATTGATAGCACAGTTTAGTGAGCCAGTCTGATCATAGAGAAGGAAATCCTTTAAAATCCAAGTTCCCAGGGCCACCTGGTGGCTCAGTGGGTTAAAGCCTCTGTCTTTGGCTCAGGTCGTCATCCCAGGGTTCTGGGATCGAGCCCCACATCGGGCTCTCTGCTCGGCGGTGAGCCTGCTTCCCCCTCTCTCTTTCTGTCTCTCTTTCTGTCTGCCTCTCTGCCTACTTGTGATCTCTGTCTGTCAAATAAATAAATAAAATCTTTAAAAAATAAAATAAAATAAAATAAAATAAAATAAAATAAAATAAAATCCAAGTTCCCAGACACCAAGGGCCAATCTTAAGAGCAAGGCTTTCAAAGGATAGCAGTCAGGCCCACAATGTTAACTCTTTTCTACTTGTGTAGTAATAAAAATCAAGAAAATACAAACATTTCCAAAAGGAGACAATGATAGTATCAAGGCAGCAGCAATCTTGTGTGATGAGGACTGGAAGTGTTTGCTGAATTTGGCAATGTGGACTCATTGGTAACCAGTGCCAGCAGTTTCATTAGAGGGGCAGGGGTGGAAAGCAGGCTATGAATGAGAAAAATAAGAAGTGAGAAAGTGAAAATGACTGCTTTAAGCATGGTGCCTCAGAAAAAAGGGTAGTTAGTTCCTAGAAGTAGATGAAGACCAAGGATTTTTCAGCTGTGAAAGATATAAGGTGATTTTTGGTTGAAGGGAGTCAAAAAAATAAGAGAGGGGGGAGTTGAAGATTAAAGAGATGAAGAGAATAATTAATGGTATGAGGTCCCTAAAGATTTTGGAGGGTATTCAATCAAGGCAGAGGGGCTAGCTTTGAAGAATAGGATACAGGAAAGAAGACAAGGTCATAGAGGGTGTGTGTGTGTGTGTCTGTGTGTGTGTGTGTTTAATGGAAGCTACCATAAGCCACAGAAATAGACATGTATAAAAGGGAAATAAAGGTCAAAGTTCCCTTTTTACCAGAAAAGAATGCTAAAGATACTGATAAGCCTGAAGAATGATACTCAAAAAATATACTGTCAATCATTCCTCTGTCCTCAATTCTGGGAGTGTTTAGCTAAGGAAATTGAGAGATAATTCTCTCCTTTTTTAAAAAATGTTTTTTAAAGATTGTATTTATTCACTTGTCATAGAGAGAGAAAGAGAGAGCGCTTGGGCACAAGTAGGGGGAGTGGCAGGCAGAGGGAGAAGCAGGTTCCCTGCTGAGCAAGGAACCTGATAGGAGAC
Organism: Mustela nivalis; assembly: GCF_964662115.1. NCBI lineage: Eukaryota > Metazoa > Chordata > Mammalia > Carnivora > Mustelidae > Mustela > Mustela nivalis. Next base: position 58,610,710 of record NC_139030.1, read on the forward strand.
TTGACCCCAGGACCACAGGATCATGACCGGAGCCAAAGGCAGATGACCAACCAACTAAACCACCTAGGCATCCCTCAAGAAAGAATTCTTTTCCTTTACTACATCAACTAAGTACTGCTGGATAAATAAGGAAAGAACACTTAGAAGGATGAATTCATTGATAGAGTGTATGAAAATAATACCTAATCAAAACCAGTGATGAATTACTGAATCAAAATTTTGACTGAATCTGGATAATGTGGAGGAACTTACAAGATCATGGTCATACAGTTCTCTTAAGTAAAAATAGCATAAATGCAAAATGTTTTCATAAACTCTTTCCCATGTTATATTTTAAACTAAAATGATAAAAATCTCTAGAATGAGCTTTACTTCTTTTGAGTATCAATCTAAAAAGGAGATTACATTGAGATTCCTTGCAGAAATTAATTATTTCATAACGTTGTACTTTTGAAACCACTTGATCATATATTTCCATGCTGTGATAAATAATGTGAAGGCTATGTAATTTGGATATTAGAATTGTAATTACTCAAACAAAAGATACCATTTATAACTGGTCTGCTTCGTTTGGCAAGAAAAGCTGACTCTGTAGCAGGAATTAAACCTTTCTGATCTTATTAATCACCTTTTCATAGAATTAGGATCACTCTTCAGCACTTAATATTATAAATTGTTTTGAAGTATTAACTCTAATAAATTTTAAAATACTGGGTAGTTATCCTACTAAATTAGAGTTTATTTACAGAAATTATTTGTTTTGCCTGGCTGCTTTTTTCACATGGAAAATTAACAAGCCATACATTTTTTTTCTTTAAGGGAGATTAAAAATCATTATTAATTATTTAAAAATCATTATGTTTCTTAGACAAGATGTATTATTTAAAGTGGTACTCTATATTTTTTATGAGTGTTGAACTATAGAGTTAATTAGATTGTAGGGTTTCATTGATCAAAATTCTGGCAAATGTATATTGCTTGTTATTAATATGAGAAAACATTTTAAAAGCTTTTAAAAATAATAAATATTTTAGGACCTAAGAAGGCAAATTAGCATTTCCTTTAAATGATTTGAGAGCTATTCTTCATAATGAAGAACTGGCAGCCACTTCTCAATTTCCTATTAAATAAAATCTTAACTATTTAATGAATCTAACTGGTAAGATAGGCACATTATTCCTCCAAAAATAGATTTGGCCTCTCAGTAGTTATACTTCTCAAAGGATTAATTGAAGAGACCCACATGATCTCTTTCAGTTAGAAAATACTGCCCTTGACTGAGTCATGGATAGCCCTTTGTCTCAAATATGATCCCATCTTCTCACTTTTCATTCCTTTAACACATGGAGTCTCTCTAATGCTTAGATCTGTGTTGAAACTTTTGTGAGCCTTAACTTCACAACTAGGCATGTAAAGTTATGTGGGCAATTAAACTCCAGCATATACGGACATATCATGGCCCTCCCTGTGGGATGATAAACTGTGGAGAACAATGGCAGGGATTCTGTGTTCTTAGTTTTCTTTTTGCCTTTCACTCTGGTCTTTCAGATTCTTTCATATTTCTTAAAATTATAGGGACTATTAGCCAAAGCTCCTTTAAATAGAACTTTAGTTGACATTCTACTTCTTTTTCATCATAGGAAGAGTCTTAGAAAGGGCAGTTAGTTAATTTGGCTGATACATAGCTACTGCCATGTCTTGTTTCAAATATTTGTTGATTGAATTTTATTTTTACATAAGCAAATTATCAAACATTTATCCTTTGGTCAGAAGATCTGTTCAGAATCCTATAGATATGAATTATCTATTTGAGAGTCAAAATTTAAAGATTTTAGGATTATTTTTTAACCCAAATAGAAATCATATTACTATTAGCACAAAAAGTATGCCCGAAATGCTTTTGTAATTTGGTTCACTGAATTTGGATAAGGAGTGGATAATGATAGATAACGGTAAAACTGCTGAGATTTTCCTTTCACTTCCTTTTATTAGGGCAATAATGATACCGGTGTAGAAATAACTGTTCACGAATGGTTGATGGCAACATGGCTTTGTAAAAATGCTTATAGAAAGTGAACATCAAGGGCACCTCGGTGGCTCAGTGGGTTAAAGCCTCTGCCTTTAGCTCAGGTCATGATCCCAGAGTTCTGGGATCAAGCTCTGCATCAGGCTTTCTGCTCAGCGGGGAACCTGCTTCCTCTTTTCTCTCTGCCTGCCTCTCTGCCTACTTGTGATCTCTGTCTGTCAAATAAGTAAATAAAATCTTAAAAAAAAAAAGTGAACATCAAAAATAAATTTCTGGGTTTTTTTATCCTAAGTGTACCTACATCATCTTATTAAAGTATAATTTTCAGAAAGAAGGAAAGTAATCTTACATATATATATATATATATATATATATATATATATATACATGTGTGTATCTGTGTGTGTATATATATATATATGTGTGTGTATATATACACTAAGCAACTAGCATAGTTCCTGGTTTTTATATATATATATATATATATATATATGTAAATCAGATATATATAATATATATATATAAATCAGATCTTTATATATATAAATCAGATCTGTTCTTACTTAGTTCTCACAAAAATCCTATGTTACAGATAATATTAAGACCGATTTACGAATAACAAAACAGTCTTAGAAGAGTTAAGTAATTTGCCTATATGAAAGTAGTGTAGCTGACATTCAAAGAAGCATATATACCCTCTATTACCTCATGATTTCCTTCTCAAACATAAAATTTTGGGCTAGTTTTCCTATATTTATTTTCTAGAATGAAAAAATTCATATAGCCACCTATGTACTTTTTATGAAATTAATACTGTATATAGTAGAGATTATTTTTTTCTTTTAAAATCTCAGTGTTCAAAATGTAACTTAACCTTCTTTGCTCTAAAAAATGACTCTTTTGAATTAAGGTACCAGTATTTTAGCAGTTCCCGGATTTAAAACTTTAACATCATAATTTGCTCTTTCCTTCCTCTCCCTCACCCTTCCCTGCCTCAGATCCTGGACTTGTCAGGACTTAGCAGTTCTAATTATGTATTATTTCTTACATCCCTTTGCTTTTCTCATTTCTATTTCTTTAACACCAGTGACGCCCACATTCTCCTTCCCTCTTGAATCACTGCAGGAATCTACTAACAAGATTTGCCAATTCTAGTCCTTTCCCTGTTCCAGGCCATCTTACAAACTGTTACCAGATTAATCTTTGTAAAGCATAGTTCTGATGTTTATCCTCCCTCAAAGGATATCATTGTCCATTGCCAAGCATTCACAGATCTAGACAATTTAGCCCTCAAACTCATCCATGCCTCATCTCCTGCACTATCCTTAATGTCCCTTTCAGGTCATGATATGTCAAACTCTTCCTGGAATGCCCTGCCTTCTCTTCTCTCATTGATCAATTCCTAACCATTCTTCAACAGCTGAGTAAAACACAACTTCTTAAAACAGAAACAACAATAGCAACAATAAAAACACAACTACTTCCATGTAGCATTTCTTAGTATAGATTCCCACTAGAATGAATCTCACCTTCCCCTGAACTCCGTAACTCTTGATCTCTACTTAAATCTTGAGATCCTTATAGCTTCCTACTCTTTGATGGTTTTTGTTTTTTAGTGTTAATATTTTCTCTCCCTACCATATTATTTATAAAGAGCAACAACTGAGTCTTACTTATTTCCATAGCGCCTATCCTAGTACTTTGTATACTATTTCCATAGTGCCTATCCTGGTACTTTGTGTAAAGGAGACTTTCATTAAATATTTGCTGATTGATTAAAGAGATAAATCTTAAAAACTGTATTTTGTTATGTATAGGATGAAGGTGACCAAGCAGCAAGTGTTGAAGAGCTAGAAAAACAGATTGAAAAACTGAGTAAAGTAAGCACTTTTCAGATTACAGTTAACATCTTTTTTTCAGTGTTTTAAAGATCCACCTTATATGGGATTAGTTCTTCTGGCTGCTAAATAAAAACAAACTTTCTTATAAGTAATTAAAATGAGGAGCTCTAGAAACTGTCTCACAATTAAACTTTAAAAAAGTTTAATGCCAACCAATGTTAAAAGCCTAAACTTAATCAGGGCCTTATTCTGCAGCTCTTCATTTAAATACAAAATATAAGTAAATGTATGGTTTTATATCTTGTAGGTTATTACTTTTGAAGTTTGATCAAATATCATGGTAATAGTTTCAGCATCTTACGTTTCATTTTACATTATTATATATGTATATTTTATTTGCATTAGATTTATAAACTATATATTTGTGTACTTCTCATTTAAAATAGTCAATTAAAAATTGAATTTCCATAACATTATTGAAGTTTTAAATGAACTTTTATAAAAAGGATGAACTTTTGGAATTATAATGAGATTAATACTATGAGATAGCTGTATATTATATCAATGTTAGATTCATCTCAAATTTATCCCAAAACTTAGTTGTATGTTACATAGGTTTACAGTATGAGTATAAAAACAAGCAAATACAGGTATGGTCAATTACATATGTGAGAATTATTTGTCATAAATGATATAACCAATAGGATTGAGCCAGTTCTGGCCAGCAAAATACTTGATCACATTTTTTATTATCAAGCATAAGACAAGCTTTACTATAAGATAACTGATAAAATAAAGCATGTTTAATCCATGGTAACAAAAATATTCCTGTTACTTTCAAAATAATTTCTAACTTTTTAAATGTTACTGAAATTGAAGTCAGGCATGTAATATTAACTCTTTTGCTGTCTGTTCCCAGAAGTGGAATTTAGCTGCTTATTAAAGGCATAATAAGTATAAAGTCACTTATATATTAATTCTTAAACCAATTGACATCCATAGCTTAATTATATGCATCATTTTTTAACAGCAACAGAGTCAGTACAGAAGGAAGCTCTTTGACGCTTCTCACTCTTTACGTTCGATGATGTTTGGCCAGGATCGTTACAGACGCCGGTACTGGATTCTTCCCCAGTGTGGGGGGATTTTTGTAGAAGGCATGGAGAGTGGTGAAGGTAGGAACTGTTAATCTCTTACAAAATAATATGAAAACCATATTTTTAAAAACTCTGTTACTTCTTCAATACATTTTGTGCTTCCAGAATCAAATTTGGTTTACGGGTAAACATTGTAAAACCTTGATTCCTATTCCTTTTGAAATCATAATGCCTCTTTCACTGATAAATATTCCTTCCATGATTTCTCTTCTGCCACTCTTTCTGACATCATAGACTATTCCTTTCTTATTTAGTGGACAAGGATCTCTACCTGTATTATCCTTTATAGCCGCTTCTCTATTTTTTTCTCCCATTGTCAGATTTTTTAACATGTGGTTTATTCTTCAACCTTTTCAACAAGCATCCATCCTGACAGTATCCCTAGACATAACTTGCTTAAACTAAGATCCTTATCATAATCCTCATTCATCTTGAAATCTTGTTCATGTTTGATATTTATGATCACCTCCTTCTCCATTAAACTTTTTTCTTTGAGTTTTGGGTTACCACAGAATCCTTGATGTTTTACCTTTAGACTGTTCTCTTACTGCCTCCACTTGTGTTGCATTAACTAACCCAGTACACAGTGTGTTTATGTGCTGGTAAGCCATCTGGAATTGAACTTTTTAGAACCATGTGTTTGGGTGTTTCCAAATGTGAAAATTCTAATGGGACTGAGAGTATTAGTCAGTGCTCCCAAGTCCAGGGATGTAGCTGTGGCTCCACGGTGATGTATATAGGCAGAAACTTCTCCCAACACACTTTCTTTGAATACATACTTTATGCCAGGGATTTTTAGGCATTACAGGAGGTTCAAAGATCTATAAAACACAATCCATGCCTTGTAGTAGTTTAACAGTCCAGTGGAAAGAGGGGATTGATTAATCACATAGATATCCAGACCCAAATTTCTATAAGGTAGATGTTTTAAGCAATGGAACCAGCCTTTTTTAAAATAAAAATCTTTTGCCGGTGGGGGGAGGCAATTAATAATGCACATGAAGTACTTAGAGTAGTGGCTGGCATGTAAGCATTGTTGGCATATAGTAAACAGTGTTCTTTACACAATAATATATTTCCTATGGCTTCAAATTATATGAAGTAAGAGTATGAAGTCATGTACTGGAATGATACATGAAATTCAGGCTGTGCCTTTCCAATGCATAAGCTGTTGATGGAGTCAGGGAGGGTACATGGAAGCTTCAGCTAGCTGCCTTTTATTTCTTTTTAAAAATTGATGTGGGTTGGCCAGCCTAATGATTTTACAAAAGACTGTGGTGGGTTCCTTTTTTTTACCATTTAAAATAAAAATATTTAAAGCATGGAATGAATACTGATCAGTAAGCAGGACTCCATGAGTCTAAAAAGTTTTTGCACAAAAAAGGAAATCATCAGCAAAATGAAAAGGCAATCTACTGAGTGAGTGAAAATATTTGCAAATCTTATATCTGATAAGGGACTAATAGCCAACATATATAAAGAACTCCTGTGACTCAAAGCAGAAAAACAATCTGATTAAAAAATGGGCAGATCTGAATGGACATTTTTCCAAAGCAAATATACTCATAGCCAACTGAACGACAGGCATATGGAAAGGTGCTCAATATCACAAATGATCAGGGAAATGCAAATCAAAATCACAATGAGATCTCACTTCACACCTGTTAGAATGGCTAGAATCAAGAAGACAAGAAATTATAAGTGTTGGTGACAATGAGAAGAAAAGGGAACTCTTGGTGGAGATGTAAACTGATGGGTGGAAATGTAAATCAGTGAAGCCTGTGGAAAAGATTATAAGTGTTCTTCAAAATATTAAAAATGGAACTACCATATAATCCAGCAATTCTACTTCTGGATATTTATCCAAAGAAAAATGAAAACACTAACTCAAAAGGTATATATACCCCCATGTTCACTGAAGCATTATTCACAAATTATTCCATATTATTCACATATTATTCCAGGTTATGGAAACAACCTATGTGTCCATCAGTGAATGAATGGATAAAGACAGACAATGTGGTCTACACACACACACACACACACACACACACACACACATCAGATGGAATGTTACTCAGCCATAAAAAAGAATGAAATCTTGCTATTTACCACAATGTGGATGGACCTCAAGGACATTATGCTAAGTGAAGTCAGAGAAAGACAAATACCATATGATCTCTCTTATATGCGTAATCTAAAAAAGTAATAAAAGAAAAAGAAAAGAAAACCAAGCTCATAGATAAAAAGAACAGATTGGTTGTTGCCAGAGGTTGGAAGGAGGAGGGTGGTAGAAGAAATGGGCTACATGGGTTAATTGTTTCTTTAGTTTTGTTTAAATAATTGTTTAAAATTTTAAAAATCTTATGCAGAACCCTAATACCTAACAAAAACAGAATTGTTCTGGGCTATGTATTTAGGAAACTCCTAGCTTTTCCAGGTAGACCTATATCCCAGTATACTTGCTTTCCAATCCAGGGGTGGTCCCAAAGAAAAGTTAGAATTTTTTAAGTCACTCTAAGAAAAGTTAGAATTTTTGCAAGTCAAGGCACCTGGGTAGCTTAGTAGCTAAGTGGCTGCCTTTGGTTCAGGTCATGATCTCAGACTCCCAGGATCAAGTCTTGCATTGGGCTCCCTCCTCAGTGGGGAGTCTGCTCTTCCCTCTGCCTCTCACCCCACTCCTGTGTTCTCTCTGTCTCTCTCAAATACAAATAAAATCTTAAACACACACACACACACACACACACACACACACACACACACAGCTTTGCAAATCAGAATGAGGTCAGAAGCAGTGAAAGGTATAAACACAAAGTGTCTAAAAGGCACAAAACAGAAATGTTATATAGCCTATTTTTAATATTTCATCATAATTTTTGGCATACATGGCCAGCTCTATCAGTAGACTATGAGCTCTTGAAGGCAGAGACAAAAATAATCTGGGAGTTAAGTACACCTTGGATTGGTGAAAAAAGGGGTGGAAAAATCAGTATGGGATCACTCTAGTAGCCTAGATATGAAGTAGGGAGACTATAAGCCCAGATACAACCAAGGAACATGGGAAGACCATTGTATCTTAAAGGCAGAATTCCTGTGAGAAATTATTGTATATGATATAAGTGGAATCAAAGATAAATTTGATGAATCAATCCTCAGTAGAAAAATTGTATTTTTTAAAAATTGAATCAGAGAAGCCAAGAGGAGGAGTTTGTTTTGAGTGAAATTAAATGAAAGTTTTTTAGTAGAGAAATCTATTTTTTTATTTAAGTATAATAACCGTGTTATATTAGTTTCAGCTATACAATATAAGTTTCAACAATTCCATACATTACTCAGTGCTCATCAAGATAAGTGTACTCTTTTCTTTTTTTAAAGATTTTATTTATTTGAGAGAGAGAGAACAGATGCAGGGGGAGGGGCAGACAGAGAAGCAGACTCCCTGCTGAGCACGGGGCTTAGTCCCCACTCTAAGATCATGACCTGAGCTGAAGTCAGGGGCTTAAACTGACTGAACCACCCAGATTCCCCAGTATAAGTGTACTCTTAATCCCCTTTATTTCATTCACCCCCCAACCAACTCCACTCTTGCAACCAGCAGTTTGTTCTCTGTATTTAAGTGTCTGGGGGGGGGGGTTGTTTCATTTTTTACTTGTTCATTTGTTTTGATCTTAAATTCCACATATGAGCATCAAATCCTATGGTATTTCTCTTTTTTTTTTTTTTTTTTTTGAGTGACTTATTTCACCTAGCATTATACCTTTGAGGCCTATCCATGTTATTCCAAATGGCAAGATTTTATTATTATTATTTTTTTAAGATTTTATTTATTTATTTGACAGATAGAGATCACAAGTAGGCAGAGAGGCAGGCAGAGAGAGAAGGGGAAGCAGGCTCCCCGCTGAGCAGAGGGCCCGATGCGGGGCTCGATCCCAGGACCCTGGGATCATGACCTGAGCCGAAGGCAGAGGCTTTAACCCACTGAGCCACCCAGGCGCCCCAAGATTTTATTATTTTTTATAGCTGAGTAATATTTCTCTGTGTGTGTGTGTGTGTGTGTGTGTGTGTGTGTGTGCGCGCGCGCGCGCACACACACGTCACATCTTCTTACTCATCTATCGATGGACACTTGGGTTGCTTCTATATCTTGGCTATTAAAAATAATGCTGCATGCAAAAGAATGAAACTGGATCATTTTCTTATACCATACATGAAAATAAATTAAAAATGTATTAAGGACCTAAATGTAAGACAGGAAACTATTTAAGTCCTAAAAGAGAATATAGGTAGTAACCTCTCTGATACAACCATAGCAGCTTCTTACTACACATGTCTCCTGAGGCAAGGGAAATAAAGGCAAAAATAAACTATCAGGACTTTATAAAAATAAAAAATTTTTGCACAGTGAGGGGAACAACCAATAAAACTAAAAGGCAACCTATGGAATTGGAGAAGATATTTAGAAATGACATACCTGATAAAGGATTAGTATCCAAAATATATAAAGAACTTCTAATACTCAGATACTAAAAAATCACAATCCAATTTTTAAAAATGGACAGAAGACATGAACAGACATTTCTCCCAAAAAGACATACGGATGGCGAATAGCCGCATACAAAGATGCACAAATCACTCATCATCAGAGAAATACAAACCAAAACTACAATGAGATATCACCTCATACCTGTCAGAATGGGTAAAATTAACAACACAGGAAACAACAAATGTTGGTGAGGATATGGAGAAAAGGGAACCGTCATGTAATGTTTGTGGGAATGTAAGCTGGTGCAGCCACTGTGGAAAACAGTATGGAGCCTCCTCAAAAATTTAAAAGTAGAACTACCCTACAGTCTAGCAATTGCATTACTAGGTATTTACACAGAGAATATAAAAGTACAGATTTGAAGGGTACATGTACCCTAGTGTTTATAGCAGGATTATTTCTAATAGCTGATTATGGAAAGAGCCAAAATGTCCATAGACTGATGAATGGATAAAGAAGCAGTGGCATATGTGCGCGCACACGCGCACACACACACACACACACACACACACAGTGGAATATATAACTCAGCCTTAAAAAGAATGAAATCTTGCTATTTACAATGACATGGATGGAGCTAGAGATATCATGCTAAGCAAAATAAGCCAGTCAGAGAAAGGTAAATACCATATGATTTCATTCATATGTGGAATTTAAGAAACAAAACAGATGAACATAGGGGAAAAAGAGAGAGAGGTAAACGAAGAAACAGACTCTTGACTATAGAGAACACACTGATGGTTCCCAGAGGGGAGGTGGGGGGGGGGGTGGATGGGTAAAACAGGTGATGAGTATTAAGGATGGCACTTGTGATGAGCACGGGGTGTTGTATATAAGTATTGAATCACTAAATTGTACAACTGAAACTGATATCACACTGTATGTTAACTAATTCGAATTTTTAAAAAAACTAATGCTGCAATAAATGTTAAGTGCATATATCTTTAGAGATCTAATTTAAAATTATAAAATTACAAAGAAGTTGTAAAATTATGAGTTACTTGTTAGATTCCAAGGCTTGGTAAAGCTTAAGAACAGTAAAGAAGTATCCAGGCACGTGGCTTTGCCTATCTATAATAAGAATCATCTGTGAAGCTTAAAAAAACAAAACAAAAAAAAAACGAACCCCACTGAAGACCAGTTACATATTCTTCAATTTGATTAAGGGGCACATCAATCTCAATCATTTGGTCATGTAAACTTGAAGTTATCTAGGGCATCAACTTTTCCTTCAAAATGTCTGAAGTTAATTTCTTTTCAACACTGCTGAAATTGGTTCTTAATTAATAGGTATGTGGATTATGACACCTGTCCCCAATTTCTCTATGTTCATTCTCTTCCTTCCATTATATTCTGTCATCATGTCATGCCTCTACTCCAAAACCTTAAGTGACTCCCTATTGCTGATAACATGATGTAATAAGTCTGTATACTACCTAGCATTCAAGCATTCAAGGACTTCTGTAAATCTGACTTCAAAATATCTTTATACTGTTCTCCAGTATGAATTAACATAGACAAGTCTACTCACCGTTGCTTAACATGTGTGCATTCCTCCTGCTTTGCATACTTTGCGTGCTTTGTTTTATCAAATTCTGTTCAATATAATGCTATCTTGCCTTTTCTTCACCATCTAAATTTCACCTTTCTTGATCCAGCTCAAGTTCTAGCCCTTTTATAAATTCTTCTGCAGTTTATGTAAGTGGAACTATTTTTTATTATCTGTGAACTCCTAGAAAACCAAATAATTATACCATTATCTTGGCAATTGATAGATAAACTATTCATATTAAGTTTGATAATTGTCATATGTACTTTTTGATTCTTCTTAGTGTTAAAGATAGAACTATATATATCACAGGCACTTTAAAAATATTATAAGAAAGTAAGTAATTGAATGTCTTTATAAGGTTTATAAGAAAAGCTTACAGGAAACTTTTCTTTTTAATTTTAGGCCTCTCAGATTAAATAACATTTATTGAACTTGTAGTTATTGGACCTCAATTTCTATTCGGGCTCTTTCACTTAGCCTCTTTGGACCCTGATCTCTCTACAAAAGAAAAGAAATTTAATAGGCTCTGTCTAAACTCTTTTGTTGTTATCATGTCAAATAATGGATTTAAGAGAACTACAAAGTGATACATAAACATTAATTATACTTTATACTACTATTTGTGGTCATTGCACGGTACAGGGGAAAAGTAGGAATAAATTTTCACTTAGGGGTTATTTCCTCATGAAGTTTTTATTAATTCACTGATGAATGTGCATCTACTATATTATTTTAAGTGCTATGAAAGTTATAAAATAAATAACAGATGTAGATCCTTTCCTTTATCTTCCAGCTCATTAAAATGAAAAACCTTTATGATTTTAATCATCAGGTGCTTAATATGCACTTATATTATGCCTTATACGAAGCATTATGGAGGTACAAAAGAATCAGTTAACCTGTCCTCATCCAGAAAGAGCTCACAATCTAATTGGAAAGATATACTATATATAACAGGCAAAGAACAAGAGCATATTAGTGTGCACTATAGGAAAGTAGTGTATCTGAGAGGCAAGGCTGATAAGGATGAGTAAGTACTAACTGGTAGAAACTACCATAAAATAAGTGGATATTAAAAGTTAATACAGTATTAACAATATGCAATATTCTATTCCTTTCATTTATCACTTTTTAAAAAATTATCTAAAAGCACAATCTGTTCTTAATGAAATTAGACTTAACATTCATCTATTTAAAAGTTTAAATGCACAAGTTTAAAAAAAAATAAATGCCCAAGTGTTTTTAAAAATCCTATAATAGCTTTATCCAAAGAGAAGATATCAGATCTTGGATTACCTCCAAAGAAAACTATTAACTAAATTCATGTTTTATAAGATGCAAGATAACTCACACCATAAGTGAAACACATGCTGCTAATAACAACAAAGTTTATCAGTCTGGCAACTCTAGAGTAGAGACATAACAAAGAACATAGGATCTGCTGAGCCTCTATATTGATTGGTTCCATAGCACTGTTGTCCAGATTGTAGACTGGACAAGCAACAAGAGCTCCCAAGAGAGGTGCCCTCCTTCATACTCTGTATTTTTTTTTTTAAGATTTTATTTATTTATTTGACAGAGAGAAAGAGATCACAAGTAGGCAGAGAGGCAGGGAGAGAGAGAGGGGGAAGCAGGCTCCCCGCAGAGCAGAGAGCCCGATGCGGGGCTCGATCCCAGGACCCTGAGATCATGACCTGAGCTGAAGGCAGAGGCTTAACCCACTGAGCCACCCAGGTGCCCCCATACTCTGTATTTTTAGGTTAGTTCAAGAGGAGGTTGAAAACACTTTGTTTATCTAAGCAACAGCATATATATCAAAGGAACTCTGAGCCTAGGAATACAAAGGGCAGATTCCACATACTGAGAGCCTTGGGAACAGTGCTGACAACAGCTAAAGGCCCTGTTGTCCCTCTGCAAACTAGCTCAGTGGCTAATCTGGCTTGCTGATGGGCCTCAGGGAAGAGGGAAGAGGAGAGCCCCCGTAGCCATTTAGCTAAAACTGAGGGTTTATTCGCCTTTAGTCCACCCCCTGACCCTTGGTGTTCCTCAGTTGATGGATGCCTTCTATCAATTATATTATATTTTATTTTTATTTATTTTTTATTAACATATAATGTATTATTTGCCCCAGGGGCATAGGTCTGTGAATCATCAGTCTTACACAATTCACAGCACTCACCATAGCATGTACCCTCTCCAATATCCATCACCCAGCCACCCTAACCCTCCCCCTCCTGCCCCCACCAGCAACCCTCAGTTTGTCTCTTATGGTTTGTCCCTGGTCCCATCTTATTTTATTTTTCCCTCGCTTCTCCCCCAGGAACCTCCTGTCTTGCCTCTCAAATTCCTTGTGTCAGGGAGATCATATGATAATTGTCTTTCTCTGACTGACTTATTTCTATCAGCATAATACCCTCTAGCTCCATCCACATCTTTGCAAATGGCAAGATTTAATTTCTTTTGATGGCTGCATAGTATTCCATTGTAGATATATATACCACATCTTGTTTATCCACTCATCTGTTGATGGACATCTAGGTTCTTTCCATATTGTGGACACTGCTGCTATAAACATTCTATCAATTGTATTTTAAATGGTGTCTTCTTTTTTTTTTTTTTTAAGATTTTATTTATTTATTTATTTGTCAGAGAGAGAGAGAGAGCAAGCACAGGCAGACAGAATGGCAGGCAGAGGCAGAGGGAGAAGCAGGCTCCCTGCCGAACAAGGAGCCCAGGACGCTGGGATCATGACCTGAGCCGAAGGCAGCCGCTTAACCAACTGAACCACCCAGGTGTCCCTAAATGGTGTCTTCTGAAGGAGGCCTTAGATAAGCCAGAAAAATTCCAAAAAACAATATCCACGACACTAGTAGATTTAGATTTCCCCTGAGCCATATTTCTATAGTATATCCAACAAACGGTCTAAAACTATATATTTATAATACTATTCAGGTCAAGGAATCAATGCTAAAGTGTTCAGTAGTAAGACCCCAAGAATTCTCAATGGCATTGTCCCCTGGGGTAGCTGATTTGGGGGTCATACCCTCAGCTTCATGGATGCCTATCAAGGGAGGAGCCCTTGTGCAAAGCAATGAAAGCTTGTTTCCCTGTGTACCTGTCGATTTACAGGTACATTCTGATGCTGACACCAGAGATCATAACTGGTAAAGTCTCAAGTGCCTTTTAGATTTTGAGTCACTATTAGTACCACACTCTAAGCAGCTAAGCTAACCAGCCAGTTAAAGGCATTATAAAAGATCTCGTAGTTATTGATAAAGTGTGCAGACAATGTTATATCCAGGTAGGAAGCAGGAAGGCTCTGCTGTTCACATAAGAAAACAAGTTCTACTGGATCACAGAGTGTCAGCCAGTCTGGTTCAATGCTGCATTTTGTATCCATATGGCATTTATACTTCCTGGGGATAACTGCCAGCATTCCATTAGTGAGACTCAACTATAGGTCTAAAGGGGAGAAAAGTACTACCAGGCACCCCTGATGTGGGAAATGGGTCACTGGGATCTGAGTTGTCAGGATATGAGTGTCCCTCTTCTTCTAATAAGATAGAGTTTTACACAGTATAATTAGTAAGGACAGAATTACGGATAGCCCAAGTAAATGAGGAGTCTGGAGTAATGAGTAATTCCTGTGGCATTGTCTGGGAGTGGAACGCCCACAAGGTCCTCCATAATTAAGTAGGTTGAGGATGACAAATACAGCATCCCAATAGCTTTGAAATAAGTGTCATTGTGTGGGATCGCTGTAGAGGACCATTCAGTACAATTTGCTAATATCTGTAAGAAAGGCGACGAGAGAGTTATTCATACTACAATCCACCCTCTCACCCTCTGAGGTAGGCATCCTTATCCCCATGCCAAGTCCATCATTATCTTCAGGGGCGATCCATACAGTCTGTCCTTTTTTTCTGAAACAGTAAGTTCCACATGAAATCAGGAGGTGCCATTTTCCCACCAAAGATGTCCTCCAGACAGAGTACACTGTATGGGTATAAGGACTGCAGCAAAATCTCCTGCTTATAGGGTGAGTGCACAACAAAAATTTAGAACTGTTTGGAATAAAAAGAGAATTCAAATTGCCCCTTCTGTGGGTGTTACTTGCAAGTGTCATCTGGAAAACAAGAGAATATCGGCATTTGTGTCCATCCATTCTTCCGTAATATGAGCCTCCCAGACACCAGTTGAAAGGTACCAAAAAAGGAGAGGAATGTTGGGGTATAAAAACTCAGTTTCCCCAGGATGCCAAGTAGATTCTTCATCTCTGCTCTTCAACTTCAAGATGTCAGGGAACTTCACAAAAGTGTAGGGACCTTTATGCGGTATGAGGAGTGTTCAGAGTTTAGGAGTGTCCAGACCAGACAGCAGTTGGAGGTAACTGTGGAGGAGTTCGTGCAGCCATCTTTTAGAATACTATTCCAGCGTTCTGTACTGTCTGTGGAGAAGAGGGAACATGGACCAGCCATTCAGTACTATGTTGGCCAGCCCATTGCTGAAAGGCAGCAACTATGAAAGGAACTTCAAATGTATGATTGTATAATTTCTGGAAACCCTACTATATAATAAATATGTCTCAGTCTTAATAGTATTATATGGTCCGCACATGGGAGAGATGTAATAACTCCTTCATATCCAGGAACACTATATACTGTTTAGTGGCTAGAGAATATCAGATACTCAAAAGCTAACAAATGCCATCAGAATATCTTTGCCCGAGTCATAGGCCCTTGTAGTACTAGTGTCAAACATCGTTGTTAAATAGCAAAATGGCATTGTTTTCAGTACCCCTACCTGAATCTATTCTTGCATAAGAAATGCAGTCTTTCACCTCCAGGTATGTAACTGTGTTGTGCAGCCTTGGCAGGCCTGGTCAGTGCATCTGGGTGTTGACAGCATGCCTGGACCACAGTTACCAAAGCTGCCATAGAGGTCACAACAAATATGTCCAACTGATATGTGGAAATGCTTGTGTGGAACTTAAATACCTCAGTATCGCCCTCGCCCCGCAAGGACCACAAGAACCCTGGTTCGGATGCATCTTCTTTCTCTTTATTTCCGCAAGTCTACACACTTATATACGCTTACATGACCAATCAGCGAGCAGGGTACAGGAGGGAGCGAATCAGGCTGTGCACCTAAACGAACAACTTCGCTAGCAACCAATGCTGTTTACTTCCTCTTTGGGCGTTCCGCTTAGTCTCACGAGGCAATCCTAACCTGGCAACTAGCCAGGCGCCATCTTTTAATGGCGGAGGCCGCCCTGGCCAGGGGCCTGCCTCCGACATCTCCCCCTTTTTTCTTTTATGGCAGGGATCATGCTTGTCTTAGGTTGTCAGTGGCCTTACCCATCATCAGACAGCAGATATCAATGATCTGCGTCCTGTCTTAGGTTGGTATATTTCCCCCACCAATCTTACCCATCGTTGACTACCGATCCAGCATACTTAGCCACACTTGGGGGAATGTTCCAGCCTCGATGGCTAACAAGGCCTGCACCATGGCTTGCTGTTGCCTAGGTTGCTGTCACCTCCAAATTTGCTGTTTCCTTACTAGCAGAATCAAGCCCACTACGAGGATTATCATCAGACCAATTACGCTAGCCCATTGTTTCATAAAGGTTAACACATCTTGCAATGTTTTGATTATCTCTGGGAGGGTTGCAAGCTCACCTCTGGTGTTATTTATCCTTGTTATGCCTAGTAGCAGGTGCTGAGTATAGTTTTGGAATTCTGCGGACTAATTCCCCCGCAAATATTGGGAGAGTTGTCGGGATACATTCTGTAAGTCACTCATATTAGTATAGGCTATGGGAGTTACACAAATTGCCGGAAAGGGTACTATACATCCCAGTCCCAATAGGGCCCCCCATATGTCCACTTGTTCTTGAACCAAATCCACTCTCTGGTTGACTAGCAGGATTCCTGCTTGCAGATGTGCACTGATCTGAGTCTATGTTTGAAGGGCAGCCGCCGTCCCTTCTGCAAGGGTGTTCACAGCTTCTGCAGTGGGTATAGTTGCAGCAAGCGAGACTGCTGCTGCTGTGGCAGCTGCTGTAGATATAGCCAATGCTGTCACAACGGCGGCTGTGATACCAAAATCTCTCTTCTTTCTGGATAGCACCACCGGTAACTTGTCCTCTGGAATGGAAACTGGGATAGGAACATGGGTAGGGATACGCATAATCACAGCCAGCTTGAAGGCCGTGACATTCAAGATAGCAAATTCTTAGTGCAATTCAACGTATCATTCAGCTCGCTAGCATTTGTTATGAGGAAAAGGAATGGTGGAGAGACCCATATGGGAGTGGGCTGATAAGTAATATTATTGGGACAAGACACATTAACTGTTGTCTCAAAGGTACTAGAGTCATTTTGTTTATAAGAACAGTTGAGGAATTTGCCACCATTTAACATGGACACTGCTGAGATATCAGTACATGCTCCTAGCAAGTTACAGACCTGCCATGCATCAAAGGGAGAGGAGGGAATATGAGAGAAGAGTTAGTCACTGGTAAAGGATATAGCCATGCTTTAGCCACTGCCCACAGCTCTCTGGCTTGAGTCTGCCACAGGAGGTGTAGCATCCCCAGAGTTATCATCATCATCTTCAGCATCATGACTGGTGTTCGGAGGCAAGGCTGCACGCACCAGCCACTCTGGGATCCAAATTGGAGCCTCCTTTTCCTGTGGAAAAACACATACAGACCCCCTACTCCATGCTAACACTGGATCTGGTCCATTCCACTTTCCTGTGAGGGTGTCCTTCCAAAGTACTAAAGGCTTAGGGGAAGCAGCAGCATCACTTGCATGTCTGTCTGCAGCTGATTTACCCGTTTTGTCCAATGTTAAAAAATTCAAAATAAAGAGAATGGTGTTGAGCTTATCTTTAGGGGACCTGAAGGTGTCCCCTATTCCCCCTTTTTGTTTATAAAGCGCATTTTTTATTGTAAGATGCGCGCTCTCCACAACACCTTGTCCTTGTGGGTTATAGGGTATTCCATGTATCGAGTCAATGTCAGGTTGTTGTAGGAAGGCTTTAAAGGGTTGTGGGCTATAGGCTGGACCATTATCTGTCTTTAATTGGCGTGACTTTCCCCATGCCGCAAAAGCCTGTAGGCAATGGGCGATAACATCTCTGGATTTTTCCCCTCGTATGCACTGAGGCGAAAATTATTCCAGAGTAGGTATCTACAGAGACATGAACACATCTTAACTTTCCAAATTCTGAAACATATGTGACATCCATATGCCATATATGATTAGGTAACAAACCCTTAGGATTAACCCCCAAGGACGGTGCAGGTAGTAAGATCACGCAATTTCTGCAGGAGACTACTATGTCCTGTGCCTGTGCTTTTGTTATGTTAAATTTGAGGTGAAGAGTTAAAGCATCCTGTTTCTTCAAATCCTCCCCTAAATGGTCCCATTGAGGTATGTTTAGCAAGCCTTCATCTAGGAACCATGGAGCCGCCTTTTCCACTATATTCAAAAAGGCCCGAGCAGTTTTTGCTTTTAGTGGAGTTCCATTGGCTTTCAGCAGGTCTTCTAAAGACCCTTCCAACCGCACTTTAGATACTTCAGATCCCATTATGAACACACAGACAACAGACGCGGACATTAAAGACTCACCGCTAAATTCCGGCTCTAAGGCCGCCCCGCTTCTTATTGTGGACTCGCTAAATCCCGGCTCTAAGGCTGCCCCGCTTCTTACTGCAGACTTGTACAAGTTAATCCCGGCTCTAAGGCCGCCCCGCCTCTTATTGCGGATTTGTACAAGTTAATCCCGGCTCTAAGGCCACCCCGCTTCTTATTGCGGACTTGTACTAGATTTCCACCACTTTGATCGTGGTCCCTTCCCTGCTTACCTGCGGTTTCGATAAGAAAATCCTGGCTCTATGGCCGCCCCGCTTCTTGTTGCGGTCTTGTACAAGTTTCCCACCACCTTTGTCGTGGTTTTACCCCCCTTACCTGCGGACTTCTCCCTTGCAAGGTTTTTCTATTTTTACTCCCCGCTTTACCGCGGAATTCCCACTTTTGAACGTGGCTAATGTCCCCGCTTACCTGCAGACCTTTACTCCCCGCTTTCCTGCGGATTACCTTGCAAGATTCCTTTTTTTAGTTCGCAGGTGCCGGCACCATTTATCGCCCTCGCCCCGCAAGGACGACAAGAACCCTGGTTCGGATGCAACTTCTTTCTCTTTATTTCCGCAAGTCTACACACTTATATACACTTACATGACCAATCAGCGAGCAGGGTACAGGAGGGAGCGAATCAGGCTGTGCACCTAAACGAACAACTTCGCTAGCAACCAATGCTGTTTACTTCCTCTTTGGGTGTTCTGCTTAGTCTCACGAGGCAATCCTAACATGGCAACTAGCCAGGCGCCATCTTTTAATGGCGGAGGCCGCCCTGGCCAGGGGCCTGCCTCGGACACTTCAGTATTTCCATGCCAGTATGCAGTCTGATAAAGGAACAACTGGAGTTCACACAAAAGGCCCAAAGGACTTTGCAGTGAATGGGATTCTGGGCTTTGAGCCATAGGTAACAACCAACTCCCTGCTCCAATAAAGGAACTTGTTAGCCAAGGCCTTTGTGCATTCTGGAATGGTAGGTACTTGATCCCTCATTATTTAGCAAGCCCATAAATATTTGAGGCTCTTCTTTCAGCACAGTGAGAGTGATTAGCAATCCTTTGGAGGGGGACCCAGGAACAGAGACCAGCCCTAGTCCTTCTGACATTTGAAAGAGCCCAGATTAGGAACAGAGAAAGTCTGGCTTCTGGAGTTGAATCAAACTCATGAGGTGGAGGTGATGACAGTATTTCCACCCATAACCCCATTTCAGGAGTTGAGATGATACAGGTATTTCCCCAGGTTCTGTTCTCTAAATCCTTTCTTGAAGAGTCTACAGACTGTGAGATCTTACCAGACTGTAATCTCTGAAGAACAGTCCTCCCCAGGCACCTTCTTCACCTAATCTTCTGGTGAATCCCCCTCTGTGGATGACTTTTCAAGCTCATGTCTATTGGATCTTCTGTGTCTCATCTCAAAGGTCTTTTTTCCACCATCTCATTAGGTTTTTGAGGCAGGTAACACTTCCACACTCTAGAATTATACAACATATCAACTTCTGTCTTATAAATCCTTCTCTCTATAAGCAGTACCACATGAATTTGTGTGAGGGAGTTTCTGCCAGAAGTCTAGCTATCTTCTCTTTTCTTTGTTCCTTTTTTCTTTCCATTTTGTATACAAACATGTGCCACAAATTAGGCTCTCTCTTTCCATTTCCTCACCTGAAATGGGGCTCGTATGATCTGAAAGAACTATTTTTTTAAAAGGTTTTATTTATCTATTTGACAGAGAGAGACAAAGTGAGAGAGGGAACACAAGCAGGGGGAGTAGGAGAAGGAGAAGTGGGCTTCCCACCAAGCAGGGAGCCTGATGTGGGGCTCAATCCCACGACCCGAGCCAAAGGCAGATACTTAAACGACTGATCCACCCAAGCGCCCCATAACTGTATCTTTTCTCACATTGCCTCTCAGATGAAGGAGTAAAGTCAAAACTATTGTCCACTTAGGTAGACCTGTTCTGATTCTATCATTTAACATCCTTTGTATGAAGATCATGTTATCAGGCCTTCTCCTCTCAAGTCCTGGGGTTTCTTATCATCATGCTAACACAGCTAGTATCTCAGAGCAGCTGCGTCCTATGTGGATCTAGTCCAGTTCACATTCAAGAGTCTCAAGAAAATCACCCCAACAGGGATCTTACCAAAGCTACCAAGCATCCAGTTTGAAAAGTGTGGCAGTACCTGTCCCAGCAGTACTAGTTAACCCATGCTCATTCTGTAACAAGGGCATTTCCTTCTCCTCCACTTGTTTTAATACCACTATTGTCCCTTCATCATGCAAACAAACAAGCCAAGCCTCTAAGGATCCTTCCAAGTGCTGCTTTTGGTGGTGCTCCTGTTGAGAACCTAGCTCTTCTTACTCTGTTTATTGCTGGATCTCCTTCTGCTGGTATTCCCACTCAGGTTCCTATAGAGCATGCCTCACAATAATTGGCTTCCTATCACAGGGGCTAGTTGCCTCATATATCATAACAGAGGGATCATGAGAGTTTGCCTCACTTTCCCTTCTACAGGGGCCGCTACCCTTTCTAGTTCACCCTCCAACTTTAAACTCTTGAAAGTCTCTAAGCTGGTAAGGAAGGAGGGATGACTGCATTTTGAGCCACTTTATCACCACTAGTCTCCCTGTTTGGTGTCCCCATTAGAGCTTCTGCCATCCTTGGGCACAGCTACTGAGACCATCCTAACCCCACCAAGTGAATTACTGCTGACCCTAAGGAGATCTTCTACCCTTGTGTGCTCCTCTTCCAGAAATCCATGACATTAGGACTTTGCTGGACACCAGCTGCTGTACAAGATGCATGGTTACAAAAACCGCTAATGACATACAAAGTGCTAACTGCAGGGAAGTTTATTAGTTAAGGCAACTTATAAGCAGAGAAGTAATAGTACACAGGATCTTCCAGTTCCAGTTGTGGTTCCATAGGACTTGGATATGTGACAAAAGCACTCCAGGAGATAAAACACTATACCCTACACCTTGCTCTGTATTGATGGGTATTGTGCGAAAGGGTAAAAAGCACTTAGTTTCTCTAACGGCAAACCCATCAAGAGACCTTCAGATCTAGGAACAGTGCTAAGGGGTATGCATACCCAGAAGCAAAGTGAGCTTCTGGCTCTAGGAGCCTGAGAACCGTGTTGCTATTAGCTAGCTAAAGGCTCTCAGCAAAGTGGAAGGAAAATGAAACAAGTTTGTTGATTCACACACACATACACACACACACACACACACACACACACACACACAGGGATGTGACTGTCAGTCTTCCATTTTGTATTAGGATGTGGTTACACCTTTAGGTCTAAAGTAGAAAACAAATTCCTGTTATGGATATGTGGGGGACTCTTACCTGAAGGGAGCAGGTATTATAGATCAATCATCTTTTTTTTTTTTTTTAAATTCCTGAATCAGACTGGGAAGGAACAATTCTAGAGAGAGAAAATGTTGAGAATCTGCTTCATTTAGTCTTCTCCACAGCAATAGCCAGAAATCTCCTAGGAGCTGAGTCATGGTAACACTATTAAAATGAAAACAGCTAAGGAGCAGTGCGGGTACGCCTGAGGTTCTGCTGTATGGAATGGAAAAGTGCCTTTGAGTCCTGTGAGGAAGCCATTGCATAGAGACCTATTTTATACCAGGGTTTTCACATTTCATATGTTCTTTATCCATGTTCTACTGACAGTGTAGTCAAATTTATTTGAAAGCTATAGCATGCTTCAGCCCAACTAAAGAGAGCCAAAGGAAAAAATTTTCACTTGAACTCAGAATGAGTGGTGGATCCCTGGGTCCGCAACAACCGTTAGGTGAACCTGAGAGGGTTCGAAGTGATTTTGATAAAACTGAAGAAGACATAATCTGGTATTTTTTTTTTTAGGATATACTCCAGTTGACAAATGGTATTTTCTTTGTCATTATGCACTTACTTTTATTATCAGGGAAATGAATCCAGTGAACAGCTTGTTTCATCTCTTGTCTTCCTCTTCTTCAGTCCGTTTTGAAGATTTTTTTTTTAAGATTTTATTATTTATTCGATAGAGAGAGAGAGATCCCAAGTAAGCAGAGAGGCAGGCAGAGAGAGAAGGGGAAGCAGACTCCCCGCTGAGCAGAGAGCTCGATCCCAGGACCCCCAAGATCATGACCTGAGCTAAAGGCAGAGGCTTAACCCACTGAGCTACCCAGACCCCCCAAAGATGTTTATTAAAACTCATTGACACATGTCAGAGAAGTGAGGACTGGAAGGAACCAGGGGGTTGTATGAAATGAAGATAGAAAATTATTTAAAATTAAAGAATCTCTTTATACAAAATTCCTTCCAATTTTTTAAAAATAATTTTACATTTTAGTTAGAGATCTATCTTTTTATAATTAAGCAATTTGAATGTAAAAGTTAAAACAACCATGAGTAGACTATTAAAATGTATCATCAGCTCAATCTACTTTATTATATATAAATGGGAAGTCATCTAGTCTCAAACCAGTAAAAATTGGTTGACTGGTTAGCCCATTTATTTTTGGACATATGACAGAGGTTTTTCAAGACAGTAGTTCTCAGAATAAATCAAGATCAGCTCTTAGTACTTTATTAACCAATAACTTGTATAAAGCCAGGTACATGAAGAGAATATTTGTGACTCTTTTCACGTTTGCTTAATTAAAGGTGATGAAGTAGGGTTTTCTTCTCAGGGCAAATGTGTGGAAGTACATAGAGATTTTTTGCTAGCTGCCTTTAAGGTTCTTCTGTCTCATTGGTTTTAAGCAATTTGACTATATGTTTTGTTGTAGTTATCTTCATATTTCTTTTCCTTGGAGTTGTATTTCTTGGATCTGTGCCTTACAGTTTTCATCAAGTTTGAAATTTTTTCAACCATTATTTTCTTAAACTTAATGTCCTTGTCTGCTAATTCTACCATCTTGTTAGTTTGGGATCAGTTTTCACTGATTTTTCTAATTATGTGTTGTGTTTTCCTGTGTCTTTGCAAGCATTATACTTTTTTTTTTTAAGATTTTATTTATTTATCAGAGAGAGAGAGGGGGAGAGAGCGATCACAGGCAGACAGAATGGCAGGCAGAGGCAGAAGCAGGCTCCCTGCTGAGCAAGGAGCCTGATGTGGGACTCAATCCCAGGATGCTGGGATCATGACCTGAGCAGAAGGCAGCTGCTTAACCAACTGAGCCACCCAGGCATCCCAGAAAGCATTATACTTTTGATTGGATGCCTGACATTGTAAATTTTGCCTTGTTGGGTGCTAGTACTCAGAAAAAGTTTGGTCCTTTCAGTTCTTGGTTTTTAAAACTTGTTAGGCAGGACTAGGATAGTGCTCAGTTTATGGCTAATTATCCCCTAACTACTGACACAAGATCCTCGAGTACTCTACACGACAGCTATGAATTTGGAGGTTTCCCAAGCTGGTTGGTAGGAACAGGTACTATTCCCAGCCTGTGTGAGCACCTAGCACCGTCACCTCTAATCCTTTTCAAGTGGTTCTTTCCCTGGTCTCAGATGGGTTCCTGACACATGGGCGATGACAGGTATTCAGCTGAAACTGGAGTCCTTCCATAGGTCTGTGGAGTTCTCTTTCTAGGCAGCTCTCTCCTTTCCAGTACTCCCTTCTGAGCATTGTAGCCACTTGCGTCTCCCTTGGACTCTCAGTTCCGTCTCCTCATCTTAGGAGTCAGCCAGCTCTGCCTGAATTTCTCCCTGTGATGTAGCCTGGAAACTGTCCTAAGGCACTAAGCTGGGCAATCACAGGGCTTGCTGCATTTGTTTTCTCTCATTGTTACCTCATGTCCAGTTTCTTACAAACTGTTGTTTCATATATTTTTGTCTATTTTTTGGTTGTTTCATGCAAGGAGGTGAATCTAGTCCCTGTGACACCTGAGTGTGTAGAATCATAAGTCTGAGGAATAAGCTTGTAATTTGGGGTAGAAATTAATATCAAGAGAAGGATGTAAGAGCTATTTCAAACATTAGTAGAAGATCAGTTAAACAAATCATGATCTATATATCTAATAGAATATTATGCAGCTGATGAAGTATAGTTCTATATTTTGCCATTGAAAGCTGTAGAAGGTGAACAGTGAAAATATTAAATACATCCTTTTATTTCATCACTAAAAAATATTTATTGAATCCCCATTTTATAGCAAGCACCATGTTAGGCTTTTGGGACCCTATAATAAGCAAGGTAGACATTGTTCTACCTTTAAGTAAAGCTTACTGATTTAAATTCTAATGTGTGGGAGTGGGATTGGAATAGAAAATAAACAGATTATTGTGTCTAATGGTGAATTCTGCCAAGTATGATGATATTCTAAGGTGAATGAGATGGGGGCCCTACTTTAGATAAGGTGATCAGAAAAAACCTCTGTGACAAAATGACACATAAGGTGAAACATGAGGATACAGAGCCAGTCAGTAAAATAGTATTCTAGGCAGAGGGAATAGCAAGTGCAGAGACCCCAAGGAAGGAAAGAACGTAGCATGTTTGAGAAGCCTGAAAAAGGAAGAAAGGAAGAACAAGGACAAAAATGGCTAGAGGTTATGGAGGTTTTCAGGAACTAGAGCATACAATGTGGTAGGCCTTGTGTAGGGGTTTGGATTTTGTCCTAAATTGCGAAAAAGTAAAGAATAGTATCCCATTTGTGTAATAGTGTGAAATGATACTCACAAGGAATCATATAAGATTTCCAGAAGGCTCTACAGGCATGATTGGTTAATCATGCTTACCTCTCAAGAGTAGAAATAGGGACTGGGGGTGTAGGACAGAAAAGGTTTTACCATATACCTCTCATTACTGAATATTTTACCTTGAATATATATTACTTTTCAAGTCAAATAAACTAGTAGATTTATATTTTTAAGAGTTTTTATGAATTATTTTTTGGGGCGCCTGGGTGGCTCAGTGGGTTAAAGCCTCTGCCTTCGGCTCAGGTCATTATCCCAGGGTCCTGGGATTGAGCCCCGCATCTGGCTCTCTGCTCAGTGGGGAGCCTGCTTCCCTTCCTCTCTCTCTGCCTGCCTCTCTGCCTACTTGTGATCTCTGTCTGTCAAATAGATAAATAAAATCTTTTAAAAAAAAGTGTTTATGAATTATTTTTTTAAAAAATTTGTCATATTTTTGACAAAATATGAACCAGAGGGTCACAAAGGAGAAATGCCAATAAATCTATGACAAGATAATCAGCCTTACTAGTGATCAGAAAAAAAATACAATTCAGATTTTCACCTTCCAGATATTGGAAAAGACAAAAATATCGTTAGTATTCAGTTTCACAGAGAGATAGGGAAATAGATGCTTTTGTGTAATTCTGACATTTGTGTGTATTGATTTAGACTTTCCAGAGGGCAGTTTGACAATTATATTGCAAAAACTCTGAAAGGTACCTATGTTAATATCCAGTAAGTTTTTTCTTCTAGAAATGTATCCTCAAGAAGTAAATCAGAAAAGAAGTTTTAAAGTCCAACAATACAGATAGAAGATCATTCGTCGTTTACAGCACTGTTTATAATAGTGAATATTTAGATCTTAATAATAGCCATCCGTAGAAGATTGATTATTTAAATTATGATATATTCCAGTTATCTATTTATTGATGCATCAGGATGTTTACAGAGTATCATCTAATAAAACATGTAGGTTAGGGGCGCCTGGGTGGCTCAGTGGGTTAAGCCGCTGCCTTCGGCTCAGGTCATGATCTCAGGGTCCTGGGATCGAGTTCCGCATCGGGCTCTCTGCTCAGCAGGGAGCCTGCTTCCCTCTCTCTCTCTCTCTCTCTGCCTGCCTCTCCATCTACTTGTGATTTCTCTCTGTCAAATAAATAAATAAAATTAAAAAAAAAAAAACATGTAGGTTAGAATATTGTAATAAGATTTCCTTTTTTTTATACTCTATAGGCTTACGTGTATATGTGTATACATAGAGAGCTCCTAGAAGGATTTACACAAAAGTGTTAATACTAATTTCTGTTGTGTATTAGGGCTTTCAATATTCTGACATTTTGGGGCACCTGGGTGCTCAATGAGTTGGGCCTCTGCCTTCGGCTCAGGTCATGATCTCAGGGTCCTGGGATCTGCTTGGCGGGCTTCCCCCTCTCTCTGCCTGCCTCTCTGCCTACTTGTGATCTCTGTCAGATAAATGGATAAATCTTTTTAAAAAAAAATCTGACATTTTAAAATTTTGTAATGATTAATTATAAAATTAATTTTCCAATGAGCAAAAAATCTAGCCTTTATATAAAAAAGGAAAAATACAGAATATTACTAATCTAGAAAAGTTTATATATTCATGCATATAACTTGATAACTAGTAATAAAATACAATTAAAGTATTGGTTGGATCTGAAGAAACTGATCTTTTTCATGCTTTTCACTTTTATAGGACTAGATGAAATTGCAAAAGAAAGAGAAAAACTGAAAAAGGCAGAAAGTATCCAGATCAAAGAAGAAATATTTGAGACGTCTGAAGATACTTTAAATTGTTCAAATCCAGATCATTGTGAGCAAAAGGAAGATCCTAAAGAAAAAGATAACACAAATCTGTTTCTTCAGAAACCTGGCTCTTTTTCAAAATTAAGCAAGCTTTTAGAAGTAGCTAAGATGCCTCCTGAGTCAGATGTAATGACCCCCAAACCAAATAATAGTGCAAATGGGTGTACATTGTCTTATCAAAACAGTGGAAAACAGTCCTTGGGCAGCGTTCAATCAACAGCAACCCAAAGCAACATGGAAAAGACAGACGCTAATAATCTGTTCAGTCCTGGTTCAAGTGGTCCAGGGAAGTTCTACAGTCCTCTACCCAATGACCAGTTGTTAAAAACACTGACGGAGAAGAACAGACAGTGGTTCAGCCTTCTGCCAAGAACCCCTTGCGATGACACTTCACTTACGCATGCTGACATACCAGCTGCTTCTGTAGTGACTCCTCAGTCTCAGCCACCATCCACATCCCCCTCACCTGCCCCCGCCCCCCTCCTGGGATCATCTTCTGCTCAGAATCCCGTGGGCCTCAATCCATTTGCTGTATCACCCCTTCAGGTTTGTATTGCTCATTGTAACTCACTTCTGTGTTGCCTTATTTAATCTTTGACCCCATGAAGATTCTTGCTCCAGGGAATCAGCTGGATGTTTGTATTACCCCTGCCACAGTTTGAGAACTGGAAAGAGTCACAATTGCTATTACCAAGCTTCATTACAACTACTGTGCCTTTCCTAGTCTAAGGCAAAGGCTTCTTGAATTACCTTTTTTTTTTTTTTTTTTTCAGAATTTAAAAAATTTCAGATGCTAAACATTTTTCCTAACTTTTTAGATTGTTCTTCTTTTAAAATATTTTGGTTTTTTTATAGATGAAAAGTGGAGTATCTATGATGGGACTCCAGTTCTGTGGATGGCCCACTGGCGTGCTTGCTTCTAATATTCCGTTTACATCACCTGTACCTAGTCTGGGATCAGGATTGGGATTATCTGAAGGAAATGGTAATTCATTCTTGACTCCCAATGTTGCTTCAAGTAAAAGTGAATCTCCGGTGCCACAGAATGAAAAAGTCTCCTCAACTCAGCCTGCCGCTGTTGAAGTAGCAAAACCGGTAGATTTTCCTAGTCCAAAACCTATTCCAGAAGGTAGGTACAATGAGACAGTTTTTAGCCACTTACTTTATTTCATTGTTAGTAGAGTCTTATAACTGAGTCTTCGATGGTTATATATGTAGTTATAAATCTGCTGATTTGTTTTGTGCCATTAATTCATATTCAAGATATTTGTAAAAGATGTACATATTTATCTTGACTTAGAAATGCAATTTGGTTGGTGGAGAATTATTGACCCAGAGGACCTAAAAGCTTTGCTTAAAGTGCTACATCTCAGAGGAATAAGAGAAAAGGCATTACAGAAACAAATTCAGAAACATTTGGATTACATTACTCAAGCCTGCATCAAGAATAAGGATGGTATGTACCTAAAAGAGATTGCTGCTCTCTTGCTTACTTACGAAAATTAATTCTTTTACCTTAAAATGTATTTTAGTATGTTTTAATTTATTTCTGATAGGCATTTGTTTTTCTATCTTGCTCAAAAATAGTAACTATTTACATTTCTTAAATTGGCATTACTTTCTTATGTTTATTTTACAACATACAGATGTATTGCGTTCTTAAAAAAGAATAGTCCTAGGATGCCTGGTTAAGTTGGTTAAGCAACTGCCTTTGGCTCAGGTTATGATAGATTGGCCTCAAATTGGGCTCCTTGTTCAGCAGGGAGTCTGCTTCTCCCTCTCTCTGCCTGTCGCTCCCCATGCTTGTGCTCACTCTTTCTCTCTCTCTCTCTGTCAAATAAATAAAAATAAAATCTTAAGAAAAAAAGAATATTCCTACTTTTTAAAAGTAAGCTGCCTGCATATGCACAAGTGCACTTGTGTCTGTTAAGTTACATGCATATGTTACCCCTGGACTTTTATTTACTTTTTGAAAGAAATCACTGGGGAATAGAGTAGATTTTAAAATTAATTTCTTTTCAAATGTAGTTGCTATTATTGAATTAAATGAGAATGAAGAAAACCAGGTAACTCGAGATATTGTGGAGAACTGGTCAGTAGAAGATCAAGCAATGGAAATGGATTTGAGTATTCTTCAACAGGTGGAAGATCTAGAAAGGAGAGTTGCATCAGCAAGTTTGCAAGTGAAGGTAAAATTGACTTGGAATAAAATCTGTTTTTAGGATAATGGAAGGTAACTAATATTTATACATGCCTGACATTTGCCCGTTCCTATGTTAAATGTCTTTATTTTATCTCATTTAATCCTTATCATGATCCTGAATTAATTTTCCCATCTTACAGGTAAGGAACAAGTCTCAGAGTAAGTAACCTGCCAGTGGTCTTATAGTGAGTGGCTAAATGTGGGTTCAGATCAAATCAGTCTAACTCCAGTACCCAAGTTCTTTTTATTAAATCTTGCTGCCTTCTTAATGACAATAGAAACTGTCATTTCTGGTATGCAGTTCTTTACCACAAGCAGAGTTTCACAGTTTCACCATGATAATAGAATACTCTATTAAATTCCTACTACCATGTTTTGTTTAGGTCTGGGAAGCACCTCTATAATAAGCCGTGTCGTGTGTCAGATATTTACTCTATATAATTTAAAATTGGGGAATATAGATATATCTGAATATGTGTTATATTATGATACATACATACACCTACATATATATGTAAATTTTTAATATATGTGTTTATCTCCTGGGCATTACCATTGTCACAAACAATGATCAGAACTGGCTTCCAATGGAAAGGCAAAAGAAAGGAAAGCTTTACCTTTGTGCAAGACTTTTTGGTTTTGTAAATAGGAGTATAAAGTCTTCTCAATTGATAATAAGGTGACATCTCTGAGAATAAATGGACTGATGGTAAATAAGCATAAGACAAATACCTGAAAAGGTTTAGAAAATGTAGTTTCAATGTAATTTGATGAGATATTTCACATTTATCCAGAATGAGAAACTTATAATACTACCCTATCCAATGATTAAAATACTTCTTCAAAATTATTTTAATGCTGGCATTTGGAAATTTTCAGGAATCTCCAAAAAATATAATTTTCCAGGGCTAATAAAATATCCATTTCTTGCCACAAACATAATTACCAACCTTGGGAAGTTTATCATATGCTGAAACTATTGTACTAGGCAACTATACAAATCCTTTTCCTGGTGCAATATAAAAATGCCTCATTTATCTGGCATCTTCAACAAGTGAACTCTTCTACACAAATTAATTTTCTGGAAAAATAATAATTATTCCATTTAGTGCTACAATTTCTTGACATGTTTGTTGGATCACTTATGTTATATTACACTGCCTTCTTACAATTGAGAATAATGAGTTTGATTTAAATTCTCTTGGTGACACAGTATCTCCAGTATGAAGACCAATGATTAGAAAATGATTCCCTGAGGGAATCATTTTGCCCCTTTGTTAAATGATCCTAGTGTGCTTTGCTTTTTGAACTATGACATCTGCTTTCTATAGTCTGTTTTCTTTCATGATCAGTTGTTACTATTTGCTGATTTTAATTTAATTGGTTCTACTAGCCCTATTTTCCTCCAACTTCCTTCCTCCTCTCCCCCATCTAACCTGCCAAGTCTGGTTGGCTATTGGTTGGAAAAGCATATCATCACACTTTTCAAGTTATGTGTAAAGTCAGAGCATGGGCATGAAACATCTTTCTGGAAATAATATTCAAATTTTGGTGAATGACCTTATCATATTACCAGCTGCTTAGAAATTTTTGGCTGTGTTCTCAGAAGCTAAGTGGAATTTTTTTTTAAGTGGTATGTAGTATCCGTTCAAACTATAAGAATGAAGCCATTTGACATGAGTTATACCTAATGCACTTAAGCATACTACTTTTAACTTCATACTTATCTCCTAAATATAAATGTTCTACTGAATTAATGAGAAAGAATTGATCCCAATATACAAAACAAAATAATTATCACTAAAGAGACTTAATAAAAAGCATAATGGTCATTTTGTTTCTTATTTATTAAGTACTTATTCCATATCAGTCAGTGGACATCACAAAACTGGATACAAGGTGGTTTCTGGCTCAGAAAGCTTGTCATATGATATGGAGAAAAGACATGGGTGCATCTCTGTAGACTCTAGTAACTGATCACAGACAAGTACAGAATTATGCATGAAAAAGAATACAGTACTTCTGGTGAGGAGATAGGAGAAAGATCAGGGAAGATTTCATGGAGAAGTCAAGATGAGAGATGGGAAGATGACGAAGGCTTTGACAGAGAACAGAGAATGCCATACGAGAAAAAGCAAATTGCATGAGTGGAGCACCAGGAACAGGGAACCCAAACATGGAATTTGTCTGCGGTGTAGGGTACATAAATGGGAATGTGCGAGAAAGAAGTAGATTCAGTTACTTGAATGTCGTGATAAAAATATGGACTTTGTTAAGGAATAGGGAATCTTGGAAGGATTTAGAGCTAGAGGATTGATATAAGCAAGCTGAGTTGTAGGATCATTTATTTATTCAATCAACATTTATATATATATATATATAGAGAGAGAGAGAGAGAGAGAGAGAGAGAGAGAGATCTGTTTGCCCTATCTGCTGGAGATAAAATGACTAAAAGCAGACATGGCCCCTGCCCTCTTGGAATTTAGAGGTAGAAAAATGTTCATCACATAATCATGTGTAAACTTGTGACTACCACAAGGACATGGAGTATCATGTGGTTCTATGAGAACCTGTAACAGGGAGATTTAACCTCCAAAAGGAGGTTAAGGATGGATTTCCTGAGGAAGTAAATTTTAATACGAGAGCTACAGAATGAGTAGAGTTAAGAAGGTGTAGAGGAACAGGGGAAAAGCCATACAGACAAATGTAACAGCTTAGACAAAGCTCCTGTGGCTGAAGGAAAAATGGTAAGTACAGAAGAGTGATGGAAGGAGTGAAAATGGAAAAGAAGAACAAAGTTCAGAGACTACCGAGAATTTTCCATTTAAGTGGTCCCATGAAATAAGTATTTATTCATTCTCAAGTCCTTCAGAATACTTTGCTGATTTTCATTATATCTTTCATAATATCAAAGTTATTAAATTTTCTTCTTCAAACTTTTAACTGTTTCTTTTAATTTTCTATTCTTGTTTCTACCTAGCATTAGGAAACACAAGGTAAAAACTTCCAGTAAAGATCCTTGAGATCTGCTGGTGTCTGCTGCTGTATTTTAAGTACAGGTAATTCACCCATCAGGCATTTTAAGAGGAAACCATAATAACATCATTCTCTTGATATATAGGGTTGGATGTGTCCAGAGCCTGCATCAGAAAGGGAGGACTTGGTATATTTTGAACATAAGTCATTTTCTAAATTGTGCAAGGAGCATGATGGAGAATTTACTGGCGAAGAAGAAAGCAGTGCACATGCACTAGAACGGAAGAGTGACAACCCCCTAGATATAGCTGTAACCAGGCTGGCTGATTTGGAGCGGAACATTGAGAGAAGGTATCTGAAGAGCCCCTTAAGTACCACCATTCAGATCAAACTGGATAATGTGGGCACAGTTACTGTCCCTGCTCCTGCACCATCCATTAGTGGTGATGGTGACGGGTAGGTTATTGAGATTAACTTGAAAAATTATTGTGCTTCTTTGCTAATTGGAGCCTATTTTCTATTGCCTGTTATCTATGTATCTTCTTGTATGTCTGTGATCCATATGGATCATGCTATTTGCATGGTGCTTTGTAAAAACATTTTTTTTTTTTGTTATGTGCGTTGATAATCCTGCAAAGTGATCTTACATTTACCTGGTTGTGACTAAGCTTTGAGGCACGTAGCCACAGTCTGTGCACTACATCAAATTTAGTTGCTTAAACCTTATTCTTATTGGCTGTTCCATGTTTTTGTCATTGCTTGGCTTTCAGTGTGATGATTGTTTCACATTCGGTAACCATAAATGTGGATATGACCTACTTAATTTTTCTATATTTCAATGCAGAATTGAAGAGGATATTGCTCCAGGGCTCAGGGTATGGAGAAGGGCATTATCAGAAGCTCGCAGTGCTGCACAGGTAGCTCTGTGCATTCAGCAGTTACAGAAATCAATAGCATGGGAAAAATCAATTATGAAAGTTGTAAGTGTTTTCATTTAAGAAATACTCTAACTAATTTACTTTGTCCTGTTTTTCCCAACCTCTAAATCTTTCTTAATTAATACATTACTTATTGTCAAAATAATGTATGCTTTGCTTGACAGTTTAATTCTTAAATACTGTTTCAGTTTGATATTTTTCTTCTTATTTTGAGCTTTTTGAAGGAAACTACCAAGTATATTATCTCTTCTTTTTAAAAGTCTTGATTCTCATTTCGTGGAATATTGTTTATAACTCTGACTAAAGTTGTTTTCTATATTCTGTTAACATAATAGTTGTTCACCTAAATATTTTGAAGACCCTTTTCCTCCTGTAAACATTCAGTTGCTAACATTATCTGCTATGGACATTAACTGCGTTCTTAAAATGTCTTTATATTTCTTTCAGATTTCTTTTTTTTAATGCTAAGAAATAGATGAGTAAATACAAAATAAGCAGAGAGCTCTTAGTTTGTGTACTTGATAATCATGCATGTCATCAGAAGTAGCTAACATGAAGAATAGGGTTTTTTTTTTTAATTCTAACAATTAAAACTGGTTTTTCACCTTATTTGCTTAAGCTCAAGTGGTTATCATCGTGTATATAAAGGTAGAAGGTACCTTTACCTTGTACCAGGCACCAAATACTATGTATTCAAAATAAAAGCTATAGTCCATGTAGCTTCCAGAGAGATGCTCATTTTAAATCATGTTCATGTCCCTCTTGCCTCTTATATATCAGATATAGAAATATTTATTATATATGAACCTTTATAAATTACTTTGACATTTGCTTTTGAGTTATAGATTAGCTGTAAAATCCAAACATTTGAGATTTGTTTTTATGAATGACTAAGAGTAAAATTCCTTTCCTTAAAATAGTCATTGCCCAAAGAAAAGAAGTGATCCTTAAATATTTTTAACATTCTTTGCTTTATTTTTACCTCTAAGTTTAGACTACTCCACGCCTTACTCATTCTTACAAATAAATTTGATTTCTTTTGTGGTTTTTCCCTTCTTCATATAAAATATCTTTGGAATAATGAACATGCAGTTTTCACAGTCTGCTCAAATTTAGGTCTTTTCCAATCCACATTACAAGTTACCATAAGATTGAAGGTACGTTCTGTTCATCTGGTAGCATTTTTACCAGGTAAAAAGAATTTTTCTTCTAAAAGTTATGATTAAAACCAGTTTTAAGCCCCCCTTGGAGAAATATACTTGGTGATATTACTAGACTGTAATGATCCTAAGATACAGAATTCTATATCAGAATGAAATTGGAACAGTTCTTGTTCTCATATACACCAAAATGGTCGTCATGATAGGGTCAGTTTTGTTATAACCTGTATATAGAAACCCAAAATTTGTTCCAAAATCTGCCTTTATATTAGTATTCTTGCTTTCTGCAATCAAAAACTTTATTTCATTTCTGACAAATTCATAAGTCTTTTTCATGTTATTAATACACATTTATCACTATTTAACTCCATCTCTTACAATTTTCATTTTTTAATATTTAATAGTACATTATTTGCTATGAAACTATCTTGAAAAGAAGGCATAGTTTCATAATCAAAGATTAATGAGCACTTTTTAACCTTTAGCTAGAAATGTAATTGTGCCTAAAATAATCCTCCTAACAAGTCCTAACAGAATGTTAAAGTATTCAATGCCTTTAGAAATACCCTCTTTGCCAGAGACCAGGCTTATCATGGACAGAAAAAGCTGTCTTAATTTGCCTCCTGATAATTCTCTGCCCACAGCATGCTTTATTTTGTTGTTAATGTTAAACATAGGCAATATCCACTGTTTTATGCTCTACACTTGCTCTAACATGTTACAAGCTATTGCTGTGACTCTTTGAAAGTGTTATAAGCTTGATACCTGTCACCCTTTTTTAATACCCTTTTTTAATAAGTATCAGAAAAGAATTTTACTTTTAAATCATAAATGTGAGATGTCAGAGAGACTTTGTAGTAATTCTAGTTATCTGTTATAAAAAGTAGAATTTATTTACTGTTCATGAAACTAATTTTAACTTTTATTGTCATAGGGATTTAATTATAACCTTCTAAATGTTATTTCTCAATATTTTTACAATTGAAGTTATAAAGATATAGCTTAAATTTGGAGAAATAATACCATGTTAAAGTACTTAGTGATGTGGTATTAGGAAGGATCAGAAAATACTTACTGTTAGGGGCGCCATGATCCCAGGGTCCTAGGATCTAGCCCCGCATCAGGCTATCTGCTCAGCTGGGAGCCTGCTTCCTCCTTTCTCTCTGCCTGCCTCTCTGCCTACTTGTGATCTCTCTTTGTCAAATAAATAAAATCTTAAAAAAAAAAAATAAAAAGAAAATACTTACTGTTAGAATGGCAGACTCTGCTGCTTTTGCTCTTAGTACACACAACAGTTTTAGTATTATGTATATTACATACACTTGATAGATACTTAAGCTGAATAGTGTGTATCTGCCATTTTGATAAGATTTTTAAGCTGCCATTGATGTACATATTGAGTTATATAAGACTATTTTAGATTTTCCCAGATTAAGATTTAATGTTGTATTGAAAGTTTTAACAATTAAGTTTGAAAAGTTAAGCTATTTTGTTTTTAAGTGTCTAAATATATAACTTTCAATTAGTGTAAGTGGTTTACAGTTTAAATGTTTTGCTTTTTCAAAATATTGATTACAAGTCATTTTCTACTGTGACAGTATAAGCTAAATGTCAACACAGGGTTAGTATCGTCCATTTTTTAAAGCTTTCTTCAAAGTTTTTCTTTTCTAACTTTGCTTCTTTCCTTTTGTGAAACTGGTTATGCAGAGTATGTATGCATGGGGGAGGGGAATCTCCTTACAGATTTTAAAGTTCTTAATGGTATTAGAAAATCTTTCACAGAGAAGAAATAATTTTATTTTTAGCTCTACAAAATCAGTTATGACTAAATTCTTTGATTTAATTTATTATTACCAGTTTTTTTTCTCCTTTGAAATCATTTTGTAGGATTCATTTTCTGCACTTGTGACACTTGTTTGATTTAGCTTGAATTCTAAAAAGTTTTTTTGGTTTGGACACTTTTTTTTAAATCAGTCTCAAAAAGTAGATGGATAATTTAGCCAAAATATAGTGTCATCTTTTTACTGTTATATATAATTTTGATACTAACACAAGTTTCCTAATTTTGATCTTAAAAATTACTCTAACTCTTACTTATTTCTTTCTCAGGATATCATGAGGATGCTAAGATAAGCAAAAGATGAAATGCTTTAAAAAATTAAAACACCATGTATTAAAGCTACTCATTGCTTTATGTGCTCTAATGTCACGTTAATGATTTCATATGTTAATGTGTACATGCTTCTGAAGTGTGTGCAGGCATTCAACCTCTAGCTTTGTTCTTTGCAGTCTACCTGAAATGTGCATTTTCCCCAATTGAACTGCTCACCCCGTCATGTGGTCCATATCTGTGTAATGAGAGATACATAGATGTGTACGGCTACTGTATATTTGTTAGCAAGCGGAATGTTTGTTACTAATATAAATGAGGAATTACGGTGTGTTTAATATCCCAGTAACTAGTCTTCACAGCAGCGAGCTAATTTTAAATGATTTCTCCTATATTATAGTACTGCCAGATCTGTCGAAAGGGAGATAATGAAGAGCTGCTTCTCCTTTGCGACGGCTGTGACAAAGGCTGTCACACATACTGCCATAGACCCAAAATCACCACTATTCCAGATGGGGACTGGTTTTGTCCGGCTTGCATCGCTAAGGTGAGACTGAGCTAACACTAAACTTTCTAATTGCCAGCTCAAAATGCAGAGCTATATGGGAATTTTTTTTAAGAGATGTAATTCACAGGCCATAAAAATCCCCTTTTTAAAGTGTACAACTCAGTGGTTTTCCAAGTTGTACAACCATCACCACTATTAAATTCCACAACAAATTTTTCATGACCCCAACAGAGAGTCTTTGTACCATTATCTATCATTCCCCATTCCCCGTCTCCCCTTAGCCTCTGACAACCATTAGTCTTCTTTCTGTCTCGATGGATTTACCTATTCCAGTTGTTACATATAAATCATATCATACAATATGCTGCCTTTTTACAATATGCTGCCTTCTGTGTTAGATCTCTTTCACCTAGCACAATATTTCTGGGTTCATTCATGTTCTAGCATGTATTAGTCCTTCCTTTTTATAGTCAAATGATATTCCATTCTTTCAATGTAACATATTTTGTTTATCCATTCTTCCATTGATAGACATTGGAGTTGTTTCCATATTTTGGGTATTATGAATAATGCTGCTGAGAAACATTCATACATAAGTTTTTGTATGAATAAATGTTTTCACTCATCTTGGGTATATACCTAGGAGATAAACTGCTAGACAAATGGTAATAATCGTATGTATTTTAAGTCACTTTCTGGTCACTTTTAAATGAGAAACCTGTGGAAACTCATAATGATTGATTAAAGAGAAGCAATATGATCATAGCATTAGAAAGTAAGGAGTAAGAAGTATGAAAGGATCAGCATGTGTTGAGGGCCAGAGTCTTTGTTAGGTATTTCCTAAGTTAGTCACTCCCTTCCATGTTTAATCTCTTGGCCAATAACTTCCATTAATTATTACCAGTAACTGCCATGTCTCCATGAACTAAATTCCAAACATCCATCTATTCACGCTCTCTTTTCTTTTGGTCTACCCCCTTTCACACTCTAACTCCAACAATTCTTTGAACTCTAGTCCCTTTATCTGAAGACTTTCTCACTGTCCCTCTCGCCTTTCATGTCCTCTCTTTTCTCTAACCTTGCTTGTAATGTGTCAACATTTCATTGTCATAATCCTTGCATTCACCTTTATCCCCTTTGCCTCTCTCTCACTTGGGAAAACCATCATTCTGATTAATCCAACTCTTGACTTCCCAGCATCTATACTTTTATATCTGAATGTGGTTGGAGAAAATAGCCAGCCCTTTAAATTTGAGGCATTAAGATGGTCTTTTATGGTCCTGATAACTTACCTCCAACTCTGTCTCCATCCTTATTCTCAGCCGATGACCTTACTCCCATTTCCCTGTGATAATAGAAGGCACCAGAAGAAAATATTATACAAATTTGCCACCACATACACCATCCTTCCTGTGTCTGTGCTCACATACTCGACCTTCCCTCCTATGAACTGCTAGTGGCTCTTACAAACTCAGCTCCCAGACTTATGCGTCAGAACCCACCCCTCTCACCTTCTTAGGAGTGTGATTCCAAGAGTTCTCTTTTCTGCACCATCTGTGTTTCCTTCCCCCCTGGGTTCTTCTCATCAGCCCACTAACATGCTCCTACTCCTTCCATCTTGAGAGAACTAAATAAACAAAAACCCTCTTCGGGGCTCACCTCTTCATTGATTCACCTCCCCCTTCCTTCCCTTCCCTTTAGAGAAGAACTCGTGGGAAGTTTTCTGTTCTAGTTCTCTGATTTTTCTCCTCCAAATCACTCTTGAACTTACTCCAGTCAGATTTTCACCTCCATGGATTCTCCAAAATTGCCCTTATCGTGACCACAAATGACTTCCACATTGCTTAATTCAGTGATCAGTACTTAGGCCTCATCTAACCTATTAGGTATATTTGATAGAGTGGAACACTCCCTCTCCCTGAAACCCTGTTTCCACTTGTCTTCTAGGATATCATACTTACCTGGTTGTCTTATCTTCCTGCCTTTGCCCTTTTTCAATCCCTTTGCTGATTTTTCTTAACTCCCTGATCTCTTAACATTGGAGCAGCTTCCTTAACTTCAGGGTTATCTGTAAAAATGAGATAGTATTTAATTCATAGGTTTTTTGTTTGTTTGTTTGTTTGTTTTTAAGATTTTATTTATTTAGGGGCGCCAGGGTGGCTCAGTGGGTTAAAGCCTCTGCCTTCAGCTCCAGTCATGATCTCAGGGTCCTGGGATCAAGCCCCACATTGGGCTTTCTGCTCAGCAGGGAGCCTGCTTCCTCCTCTCTCTCTGCCTGCCTCTCTGCCTACTTGTGATCTGTACCTGTCAAATAAATAAATAAATAAAATTAAAAAAAAAAAAGATTTTATTTATTTATTAGCGAGAGGGCACTCGTGTGCATGCAAGAAGAGGAAGGGCCAAGAGAGGAGGGAAAGAATCTCAGCAGGCTCCTGGCAAAGCACGGAGCCCAACTCAGGGCTCAATCCTATGAGCCTGAGATCATGACCTGAGCTGAAACAAAGAGTTGGACGCTCAACCGACTGAGTCACCAGGTGCCCCTAAATTGTAGAGATTTTTGAAGATTAAATATGGTCATGTGTGTGAGAATTTTTATGACTTCAAAATTCTGCGACATGTATATATTAATACTTTATTATATTTTATTTATACTTATAATATATTTTATAATTTTTATTTCTATAATCTATTTGTATTTTGTAAAATAGCAGAGGGTCCCACATGGCATTATATTCACTAATAATCACTTTTTAATTTTCATTATTTGATTATTTTGTCATATCTAATTCAGTAATAATTTTCACGGGTTGTATGTAAATTATCTTTAAGCTCCTTAACTATCAAGTTATAGAAATTTCCTCTAATGCTTTGTTAATTACTAAAAAATTCAGTCTGGTAGACTATAGGAGGTTTTATTTTCAGTAAATTTGCTTAAAATAGAATTTTGGCTATCTGTCTTTCAAGGAGTGGACTAGGAGATGTATGATCTATGATCTAATCCAAGTGCTTTATGTAGTGCAGATTTCTAAGCCTCTGCTCTCTGGTTTTTAAATGTAGTGAATTAGGCATTTTGTTTCTTATAGCAATAAACAAATATTAAACATTTAGAGGTAATGTTTTTAAACTGTCTTTTCAGTTAATTCAGTTTTTATTAGTATGTATACTATATTGCTCTCAAATGGCCATTTATGCATATATCATTGTAAGTATTTTTACTCTGTGTATATGTATGTGCATGCCATTATATATACATATACTTTATTATATCTATATTTATTAAATTTATAGATGTATTTGTTTTTATATATATCTCACTGGACAATAGAATCAAAAAGACATATGTATATGTCTAGATATATTATATCTACACATACACATATTTATATATCCTCATAGACACATGCACGTGAGGTTTCAAACTCCAATACCTATAAAAGCCAGGCAAATAACACAAAAGAGTTGGGTCTGTGACAAATAGGAAAGCTATGCCTGAATTACAATATAACAGTCATTACTCAACTCCAGCCGGGTGTTGTCATGTAGACATGTGGGCCCGACATTCCAGGATCTACCAGTATTTCAAGATTATGGATTTTTATGCATATCCTCCCAAATGTTTAGTGTTGGCAAAAAACTCAAGACTTTTTACAAGTATTATATGAGCCAAACAGCAACACATTCTGTGGGATCACAGCCTGTAAGCCACCAAGTCACAAACTTCTGGTATATAAATATATAAACAACAGAAATGTGCCCTTGTATGTGTTATCTGCTGGTCCTGCTTTAGACATACTGAAGATCCTTTTAGAATTTTGGTTATAAGAGGATAGAGAAGAAGGGTAGGGATTGGGGTTTCTCTTGTGCCAGAACAAAGTAAATCAGGCAACAGAGTAACTGTATAAAAACTTGCATTTGGGGGTGCCTGGGTAGCTCATTCGGTTAAGCAGTTAAACATCTGCCTTCAGTTCTGGTCATGATCTCTAGGTGCTGCGATCAAGCCCCGCATTTAGCTTGGCAGGGAG
Organism: Mustela nivalis; assembly: GCF_964662115.1. Classification (NCBI taxonomy): domain Eukaryota; kingdom Metazoa; phylum Chordata; class Mammalia; order Carnivora; family Mustelidae; genus Mustela; species Mustela nivalis. The sequence continues at coordinate 58,651,876 of NC_139030.1, forward strand.
TCTGCTTCAGTCTCTCTTTCTCTCCCTCTCTCCCTAGCCCCTGTTTGTGTTTTTTCTCTCTCTCCTTCTCTCCCTTTCTCTCAGATAAATAGGTAAAATCTTAAAAAAAAAAAAAAAAAAAGCTTGCTTTTACAAGTATGTGAATTGTGGGGGCGTCTGGCTGGCTCAGTCAGTGGAGCATGTGACTTTTGATCTTGGGTTTGTGAGTTCGAGCCCTACAGTGGACGTAGAGATTACTTAAAAAATAAAGTCTTAAAAAAAACAGTATGTGGGCGCCTGGGTAGCTCAGTGGGTTAAGCCGCTGCCTTCGGCTCGGGTCATGATCTCAGGGTCCTGGGATCGAGGCCCGCATCGGGCTCTCTGCTCAGCGGGGAGCCTGCTTCCCTCTCTCTCTCTCTCTGCCTGCCTCTCCATCTACTTGTGATTTCTCTCTGTCAAATAAATAAATAAAATCTTTAAAAAAAAAAAAAGTATGAGTATGTATACAGTGTAATGAGATAAGCTGATAAACATTATTTAGTAAAGAAATATATAAACTTCAGTGTTTTTTTGAAACACTAAAAGTTCTTCTGATTCTGTAATTTAAATTTCATGTTTTCTGTTGTTCTTATAAGTTTGTTAGAAAATGATCCCAAGTAATAATTTAGTTCACATAAGGAATAGAAGTTTTGGCCTCTTATTCATGAAATTTTATTCTTTTTTTTTTTTTTTAAGATTTTATTTATTTACTTGACAGACAGAGATCACAAGTAGGCAGAGAGGCAGGCAGAAAGAGAGAAGGAAGCAGGCTCTCCACAGAGCAGACCCCGGGATCATGACCTGAGCTGAAGGCAGAGGCTTTAACCCACTGAGCCACCCAGGCACCCCTGAAATTTTATTCTTTTTAAGTAATATAATTATTCAATCTAATTTAGTCTTCATTAAATGGAGTTTTTCCTCATTATATTAAGCATTCTCTTTTTTCTTTTTCTATGACTTCAGAGTGATAGAAGTTTAGTATAATATGAAAATTCAGAGTATCAGATATTAGTGAATAAAAATTAATAAACTAAATGGAAAAGAGACTTAGTAAAACATTTAATTATTTTAGTTAGTGACAAGGGGGAGTGATCTTTGATATGATATAGGGAAGGTATTAGATTTACAGTTTGCCTTATTATTTGAGGCAATTAAAATACCTCCTTAACTATATGTTTAGCCTCCCAATAAAAAAAAAACAAATAATTTTAATTGTTTATGGGCAATTATTTAAAAATATTACCAGAAAAGTTCATGAAATCCTCAAAGAAATTATGAAATACTCCAAAGAAATGTTTTCAGCCAACTTTATTTCAAGGATACAGCCAGCTTTAATCAGGGAAATACAAATCAAAACCACAATGAGATATCTCATACCAGTCAAAATGGCTAACATTAACAAGTCAGGAAATGACAGATGCTAGCGAGGATGCAGAGAAGGGGGAACCCTCCTACACTGTTGGTAGGAATGCAAGCTGGTGCAACCACTCTGGAAAACAGTATGGAGGTTCCTCCATATTCCTCCAAATACCACATTATTGGGTATTTACCCTAAAGATACAAACGTCGTGATCCAAAAGGGCACATGCACCCGAGTGTTTATAGCAGCAATGTCCACAATAGCCAAACTATGGAAAGAACCTGGATGTCCATCAACAGATGAATGGATAAAGAAGATGCGGTATATATATATATATATATATATATATATATATATAGTGAATACTATGCAGCCATCAAAAGAAATGAAATCTTGCCATTTGCAACAATGTGGATGGAACTAGAGGGTATTGTGCTGAGGGGAATAAGTCAATCAGAGAAAGACAGTTATCATATGATCTCCCTGATATGAGGAATTTGAGAGGCAACGTAGGGAATTTGGGGGGTGGGGAAGGAAAAAATGAAACAGGATGGGATTGGGAGGGAGACAAACCATAAGAGATTCTTAATCTCACAAAACAAACTGAGGGTTGTCAGGGGGGAAGGGGGGTAGGGAGAGAGTGGTTGGGTTATGGACATTGGGGAAGGTATGTGCTATGAAGTGTGTAAGCCTGACGATTCACAGACCTATACCCCTAGGGCTAATAATACATTGTATGTTAATAAAAAATGAAAAATTAAAAAAAAATACAGCCAACTTTAGATTGTGGTTGGACTGAATATCTGATACTGCAGTCTGATTTTTTTAACATTCTGCGTAAGAGAAGAAATAATTTTTTTAAAGATGTTTTTATTTACTTTAGAAAGAGAGCAACACAGGCACGCATACACAGGAGAAAGGGCAGAGAGTCTTAGGCCGACTCCACGCTGTGCCTGCAGGCTCAGTACAGAGCATGGAGCCAGTGGCAGGGCTCAATCTCACAACACGGAGAACACCACGCTAGCTGAAACCAAGAGTCTGGTGCTTAATTGACTGCACTACCCAGGTGCCCCAAGAAGAAAAATTTTTTAAAAGAGGGTTAGCACTATTCTGGAAATGCTTATCTCTCTTCTGTGATCTATTATATTATATTATATCTATTATAACATTCAACTCTCAAAGTACAGACTTATTTCCCGATTTCTGAATGGGGGAGGAGGGCTCATTGTTATTTCAGTGCGCTGACTACAAGTTGTAGTTACCTTGAGTAAGGCTACATTGAGGTGTTTGTTGTTTGTTTGTTTGTTTGTTTATGTAACTTTAGAGCTAGACTGAACTTACCAGTTGTGCAGCTTAGTTTTCTTATTTTACACATAAGATAGGACCTCACAGATATTTTTGTATGAAATCCATAGCTACTTACCGACAGAGCCATAGCTAGAATTCATATCCTTTAAATATGTCTTTATTGTTTTCCTCAAAAACAGACATCTTTCACTGATTTTTCACCATTGCTTTGTTCATACCTGGGAACCACAATTTAGTGGAACTCTTTTTATAGCAAATGTTTTTTTTCCTTTATCCAGTGGATTTAATCATTTAAAAAGGATTTTTTTCTTTATTTGACACTTTGTGATCTATTTTTCATGTTTGACAGTTTTTTAATTACCTCTTCAATTGTCTTATTAATAAGCTCTGTATTTTTTGTTTATTTTCAATTTTGTTATTAATTGTGTTCTAAAAGATAGTCCTTTTGTACCTTTAAACTCATTTGGTTAGGGGCGCCTGGGTGGCTCAGTGGGTTAAGCCTCTGCCCTCAGCTCAGGTCATGATCCTAGGGTCCTGGGATCGAGCCCCGCATCGGGCTTTCTGCTCTGCAGGGAGCCTGCTTCCTCCTCTCTCTGCCTGCCTCTCTGCCTACTTGTGATCTCTGTCTGTCAAATAAATAAATAAAATCTTTAAAAAAATAAAAAATAAAAAAAAAATAAACTCATTTGGTTAGTGACTAAAAGGATACTGCTAAATTCTGTAGTATTGAAGATGGATTACCATGAGATCAGCATCTTCAAGTTTTAGGAATTCTTAAGATAGATTTTCATGCTTTATTAGATTTTAACCTTATGTTGTGGGAGAACAAATTAATCTCTCTTAAAAATTAAATTAGGAGGGGCACCTGGGTGGCTCAGTGGGTTAATCCTCTGTCTTCAGCTCTCGGTCCTGGGATCGAGCCCCGCATTGGGCTCTCTGCTCGGCAGGGAGCCTGCTTCCCTCTCTCTCTCTGCCTGCCTCTCTGCCTACTTGTGATCTCTCTCTCTGTGTCAAATGAATAAATAAAAAAAATTAAATTAGTAAACTTCTAGATGAGAGATAGTATTCTTTTTGTTTGTCCTATCAGACTTTCATAATTTAGAATAATAGGAAGTCTGTATTTGGTTATCTTCCTATACCTCATTTCCTTTTTTTTTTTTAATTAAGGCAAGTGGTCAAACTCTAAAAATCAAAAAACTTCACGTCAAAGGAAAAAAGACTAATGAGTCAAAAAAAGGCAAGAAAGTAACTTTAACAGGGGATACTGAAGATGAAGACTCTGCATCTACAAATAGTTCACTAAAAAGAGGAAGCAAAGACCTGAAAAAAAGAAAAATGGAGGAAAACACTTCTGTTAACTTGTCAAAACAGGAAAGTTTTACTTCTGTTAAGAAACCTAAAAGAGATGACTCCAAAGACCTCGCTCTTTGCAGGTATTATTTCAGTTTGCATGTGCAATATATTTATAACATTTTATTTGTTTAGAAACTTTCTACTATATTAAAGGTAACTTTTTGACAATTTATATAAATAGGAAAATGTGAAGTCTATAGTATAAATAAATGAATTCATCTTTTTAAATCAATTAACTTGTACTGTGTTTACCTGAAAGATTATAAAAATTAAGTTTTTAGTAAAAATAGGTAATTCTAAAACACAGATACTGATTTCAAACACTTTTTTTTTTTTAAAGTATGATCCTTACTGAAATGGAAACTCATGAAGATGCATGGCCTTTTCTACTTCCTGTAAACTTGAAACTTGTTCCTGGTTATAAGAAAGTTATTAAGAAGCCTATGGATTTTTCCACAATTAGAGAGAAATTAAGTAGTGGACAGTAAGTAAATAATTTCACTTCAGTATTATTGAATGCCTAATATGTACTCTTCTAGTGAGCCAAAAATATATTAATTAAAGGACCTGCCTTTGGAGAGGGTATGTGTGTGTACTTTTGTGTTTAGCTAAGATAGACTGGTATGGAAGACAAGTCCATTAAAATTGTTTAAACAATTAAAAAGCAGTATGATAAAGTTGCCTTTGACATTGGAAGGCCATCAAACCCAGCCTGAGAGGTAAAGAAAAATAAGAGGGAAGCCTCCCAAAGTAAGTAAATAACATAAGCTGGAGCTTATATTGTATACCACATGGATTTAACAAAAATTAACTGTAATTTTTTCAGGTCATTACAATATAGAGATAAAGGTCATTGGAAATGTTAAATTAAAATTTAATTTTTTAAATATTAAAAGTTAAAAGTTTTATGGGTTGCTGGAGAATCCTAAAAATGTATGTATTAAGTGTGGAAGGAAACTATTATTTTCTCCTATCTACCATATCCTCTTCGTGATCCTACCTGAAGACCAAAGTGACTTCCTGGCCACAATTACTGATATTTGTTAGGTAAAATTAAACTCAGAATAGCAGCTGTTAATGGAGTTTACTTGGTTCTGAACAGTAGCCCATTTTGGAGCCCCCAAAATGAGACCATTCGCTTACAAAATAAGCTCACACAAAAGCTTTCCACATGGGAATGGCTACGTGCTGCGAGCAGTATGTGTTCTCTTCTAGGAAGAAGCTCATCTTCCTCCTTATTACTGGCTTAGCTTAATGTAATCTCTGACCATAACTTCAGGCCAAGTGACAAAAAAATACGGAGAACAAAGGAACTTTGCATTGAAAGAATATCTATAAAAGAGATTTTAATTACTTTGTTACTGTTGTTATTGTAATTACCTTACAATGTAGTATGTTATCTAGTTCCTCCTGGATGTTCTTTTGGTGAAAATCACTGTGCTCCTTTATTTACATTCAGTTTCTAAGAGTTGAGTAGAACTTAACTCATAACGATCAGTGTCCGTCTCACATGTTTCAAAAGATTATGTCTGTTTTGTTTTGTTTTTTAAAAAGTTGCAGAAGGGACCTGCCCAAATTCGAAAACATTTAAAACCATTAAAACTATTGATTCTAATGTAATCCAAAAAGCAGTAGCTCCTGTCTAGATATGAATTAGTTCTTTTGCTTTTTCTATGAAAACATAAGATGTTTAGGTGGGTAGCATAATGGACTTTATAATCAACATGGCCAGGACAAAGACTTTCACAGAAAGGCTTTACATAGGTCTCTAGCTCCTAGCTGGAGGATGAACCTAAACCTCAAAATCCCCAAAATAAACATGAACACAGAGCTTAGACATTACCAAACATTGTTGTTCCATTTTGAGAATGAGTCCTGGTGAATGAAGGAAGTCAAAGCAGAGGCAAGCAGAGAGAGGGAAGCAGTTCTCTTTAATCTTTTTGTGACGTCTGCTCTGTGGGAAGCAAAATTTAGTAGATTCAAGCTCCTCTAACTTCAAGTTCTTTGATTTAACCCAAACTAATAAGCTAGAACCAGAACTCACAAACAGTATTTCAAATGTTTAAACTAGAATTTCTCAAATAGAGGGGAGGAAGTAGTTGCTTTAATGAATCTTTCTGGGTTCCATCAACTGGGAATGGCGTTTGTTTCACCTAGAATCTCACCTAGAATTCTGTCCTGGATTCTGGTCTCCCTCGCATTAATCATTAACTTTTTCTTATAGTAAGGGCCAGTCTAAAGAGATAAATATTTATCAAAGTAACTTTTAAATATTTTATAGGGGCACCTGGGTGGCTAGGTGGGTTAAGCCTCTGCCTTCAGCTCAGGTCATGATCCCAGAGTCCTGGGATTGAGCTGCACATCAGGCTCTCTGCTCAGCAGGGAGCCTGCTTCCCCCTCCCCCTTCTCTCTGCCTGCCTCTCTGCCTACTTGTCATCTCTGTCAAATAAATAAATAAATAAATAAATAAATAAATAAATAAAATCTTATAGATAAATAAATAAATAAATACTTTATAAAATTTATTCCCATACATGCTGTATGATTCCATTTATATCAAACAGACAAATCCATAGAGAAAGACCAATTAGTGGTTGCCAGGGATGGGAGAGGGAAGAATGAGAAGCAATTCCTTAATGGATATAGGGTTTCCTTTTGGGGCAATGGCAATGTTTTGCAAGTAGATAGAGGTGGTAATAATAAATGTTGTGAATGCACTAGACGGCACTGAATTGTCCACCTTAAAATGGGTAACTTTATGTTATGTGAATTTCCCCTCATTAAAAAATGATAATTCCCAGAAGAACAGGAAAATGGGTGAAGTTACCTAAGGTCTGAATTAATTCTGTGAGCTCATTACAGATAGAGAAATTTTATTTTATTACTGCACATAGGAGAAGGAAGTGAGGAGTGGAAGACTATTCAAGGTATCCCATCAAGGAAGTAATTCCACTTTTACCAAGGCTCAGAGTTTCAGTGTGTACTTCAAGGGTATTTCTAATACATAAATTATTTTAGTAGTTAGCTTACCATACATTAGAGTTAATTAAAAAATAATTTAAATTTCTAAAAGCTCTCTTTCAAAATGTATTGTTTTCACTTAGGTTGGCTTGAAAGAAACCACTCCTCTTTTACCAATGACTTTAGGCAGATTCATTCACAGTTCTGTTCTCTTTGCTCTGTTTTTACGGACAAAGATTGGGCTTATCCCACCAAAAAAGCACTGAAGCCACTGTGCTTTTTATAGAAAGGCAGGTTTTCATAATGTTGTCTCTGATAAAGGGATAGAGGGTTTTTGTTTTTTTTCTTTTGGGCCGGTTTTGGATTCTCATGCTCCAATGCTTGAGTGTAGGAGCACATGTGAAGAGAGAAGAACAGAAATGGGAAATGGGTAGGAATTAATATAGCAGTATATCCTGGGATGTATGTAGAAGCTACAGGACACATGTAACATTTTTGGTGGACAAAAAGCATTTCCATTATTTCCACTATAACTAAATAGTTTTGAATGTGGATGATAGGGTACCACAACTGGTCAGAGGAACTAATAAACCAGCCAGGTGGAATGAGTCCTGGGACAGTACACTAGGTACACAACAGGAAACTGGGTTTGGGGAAAATGCTAGTTAGTTGAAATATATCTTGATCATCAGAGAGATGTGTTTTTTCCATTTAATCTTTTAAAATACTGCCATGGTTCAGAACACATGCAATTTTTTTTACTGTTCGTCTGTAAGAGAGTATAATGTTTTATATCAGTTTAAATGTAGTTATCTTAATCTTTTTTCTTTCAGTTTTATTTTTCATTTTACCTTTTATTACCTCTTCGTTTGTTTTTAAAACAAAGCCACCCTATAAAAACAACCTCTAAATCATGTGTTTTCTTTCAGATATCCAAACCTTGAAACCTTTGCTGTAGATGTCAGGCTTGTTTTTGACAACTGTGAAACATTTAATGAAGATGATTCTGATATAGGCAGAGCTGGCCACAGTATGAGGAAGTATTTTGAAAAAAAGTGGACAGATATTTTCAAAGTGAGCTGAAGTTATAATAATCTTTTTTTTTTTCCTTTTAAACAAGGACAAATGAGACCAGCAATGTGAACTGTATTTACATAAATGTGCAAGGCACATACATAATGACTTTTTTTTCCTTAAAATAAGTATCACAAAAAAAAAGTATCAGAAGAATGATACCATTTTTAAAGGCTTCACTCCTACAACAACCAAGGCCCTTGGTTATTGGTTTGTGTGATTTATCAGCTAATTTAGGTAGAACAGGGAAGCACACCCAAAGAATTTTCAAAGGAAAGGGTGTTATAGTGCAATAGCAATTAAAATATATCAAATCGCACTGAATATTCAACACCAGAGCTCTAATGTGGGAAATGGTTCTCCTTTCCCTCTCAATAAATATCTATTTTTCATTTTTTTACTTTGTAGTTTATTTTTTAGTGAATGTATTTAATTTTATGAATTATTTATGATTAAACCACATCCAGAATCTTCGTTTTCTGTGAAAAGGAAGAACTAGAAAATTGCTTTAAATCTTGAAAATACAACAAGGAATGTTTTAAAATATAAAACAAAGCCAAGTTAAACTGTTTACACTGATGTGCTCTAAAAGCACCAAAAATAAACTTTACTGTAGAGTTACAAGTACATTTATATATATATAAATATATATATATATATATGTTGCTGCATCACTTGTGTAGTTAAATTGTATTTCAAGACAGTGAAGAAAAATTGACATGTATATACTGTTCATTATTGTTTATATTAAGTCTTGTTTTAAATATGTATTATGTGTATATATTGTTTGGAGACATTATTGTTTATGCCTTAGAAGGACTGTAGCATTTTATTTTAGTCTGAAGGTAATTATAGCTATACAGCTTGTACAGTAATTATCCTCTACCAACACTGTGGCGTCTCCTTGATCTTGGTAGTGCCTGCCTTTGAAACAGGGTGTAGGGGATATTAGTTTTCCATTTTTCTATTTTGTTATATAATTTTAAGCCACCAGGGCCTAAATTAAAGTATAATCATTTGTATCCATGTGGAATAAAATTGTGACAATTTCCTACACACACAGTATTTTTTCATAGAAACATTTCCTTCCCATTTGCCTTGCCTCAGAAATAAATTTAAAAAACATTTGTAACCACTGTGTTTTATCTACTGTGTGTTGTGGTGGCCTGTTGGAGGCAAATAGATCAGAATTTTTTTTGTACCTATGTAAGAGTACTTGAAGTTTTATTTAAAATCAAATGTTGTGGAAAAGGTAGCATTCTTTTTTTTAGGAGTGTTATTTTTCACTACTATGTGTGGCACGGATACAATAAAAGACTTTTACAAACTAGTTTTTTAGTTTTTCTTAATGAACCTGAATATATATTCTTTTCAAAAAGACAGTTAATTTAAATTTGATTTTTACAAAATCCTAAAGGAGGAGCAGCAGACTGTGTAGTTCAACGAACATTGGGCTGGGCGGAGGAGGGCGGTTTTAAGTCAAGTTTTGTGCCTTTCATTAGCGCCTTAGCCTCTCTGGACCACATTTTGTTGTTGTTTTCACATTTTCAATATGGAAATATTAGAATACATTTTAAAAGTCTTGTTCTGATATGAGAAATGTCTCAATTGGTAGATATGTAACCAATTGTCAGTAGTCAATAAGAAAAATTGATCATATAAATTTGTCTGGTAAGTCGTGAGCTACAAGTTCAAGTCTTCATGAAATATGATTTGATGCCTTGCTGGGCTCTGAGGAATCACTGGTGAACAAAACAGGCACAGGCCCTTCGTGGAGCTTACAGCCTTGTGGAGAAGTGGTCCTGAGATGATGTCCTTAAAGAATGGCTTTTAACAGTTGAAGTGAGAATAGAAAAGTTTTGAAGAAAATATTCCTAACTTTAAAATGCTTTGAAGCCACCAAGTATTTTCCAAAATTTCGAGATTGTTTGTGGAGACTGATAGGGAAATCAGCTGTTATTATGTAAATATGTCAGTTTCTGTTAACCAAATACTGCACTTATGCCTCAAGGGGCTCGTGCTTAATCAAAAAGACCATGTGGAGAAAAGAACAAGGTGGTGCTGTGAATAAAGTGTCTGGTTTTTGTGTTTATGGGTATGCCAGATGCTCCATGGGGGGTCTTCTTCATGGGGGTGTTGTGCCTTAGGGATGATACATGCTTACATTAATTTATATTAGATGGTATATAAGCAGCTTGATAATAATATGTCTGGTGTCTGAGGAGTTCATAAATGAGAAATAAAATACTTAAACACACAAAGCACAATTTTTCAAGAGTGATAATTTTCTTTTAACAATAAATAAGGTATCTCTGGAAAAAGGAAAGCCTGGTCAATATGGGCTCCTTGGCCCCCTGTCTTCATTGCTACTCAGCAGGGGTAGCTGCTCCAGAACTGCGCATGATCAGAAACGGGCAATTGGTCTAGGTAACAGTTGTTACTATACATTTGTGGATCATTTGTTATGTGAATGACTCTTGCAGTCACAGTGCCCTGGGTTGGGTGTTTCTTCAACAAACACAAACTGGTATCATTGTTTTCTTCAAATTTAAAGTTTTCCTGACCTTCTGTTATCACACAATCCCAAGTAAACACAACATACTTTAATTAAGATAAACTAGGCTTTAACCTGAACCTTCTCCATTTCAGTTTCAGTTGCTCTATAAATTATAAACCACTAGCTTGCCCTCACGATTACATTTAGAATATCGCTGAAGTAGTAACCAACCAGAATAACCAAACAGTGCACTACTATTAAACACAGAAAATAATCATCAGTTTGAAAGAGTATATAGAGTAATTTAATATTTATTTAACTGATAACCGTAGTGAAAATGAAACAAGTAAACACTTATCTGTGGGTATACCTTGAACTCATAAGAACTAACTTACATAAATGCTTTTATGTAAGATGATCCCTTTTTCTTGTTTCAACCCAAAAATGAAATTTGTTAAAAGTACTAATTTAAATCAAAATTATGAAGGCTCTAATCTGTCCTCTGTACCTTATGTACCCCCCTGTTCTCCTCTTTTCCATCACTTCTATCCTCATTTCCCTTTAAGGAAATTTCAAGTCCTGTTCATTTAGCCTTCCAGTAAACACCCTCAAGAAAATCTGGTATCAATCATTTACTCCTTCCGTAAATTTTTGTGGGCTACCTCTCTCAAGGTTATTTGTATCTTAAATATTTCCATTTGAGTAATGAAAGAAGTTTGTGTTCTGTTCAAAGAATTTCATTCCAATACAGAGACAAAGGAAGTATTTTTACAGAATCAAGGTTTTCCTTCTTACACCACCAGGAAACTAGTAGAACCTTATCTACTAGAAAATTTGCTTCAGTGAAATCTCTTAAACCTGCATGGGCTACACTACTACTCTATCTTAAAAAGAAAAAAAAGGGGCACCTGGGTTGCTCAGTGGGTTAAAGCCTCTGCCTTCGGCTCAGGTCATTGTCCCAGAGTCCTGGAATCGAGGCCCGCATTAGGCTCTCTGCTCAGCAGGGAACCTGCTTCCCCCTCTCTGCTTGCCTCTCTGCCTACTTGTGATCTCTGTCTGTCAAATAAATAAATATAATCTTTAAAATAATTTTTTTAAAGCCTCATCTATATAAAACTGAGGTAACCCCTCTCCTCAATTCATGTCACATTCTTCACGTTATTCTTGTAAAACCCTTTTATTTCTTTACTTCTTCACTCAGCAACTCTTCAATTTCCTTCCCCCACATACAAATATTTTTAATATATCTTTCCAGGTAACCCTTTTTGTATTTATTTAGCAACACATGTATCTTTACAAATACTGAGAAAAAAATTATTTTTAATTTTGTCAGTTGCATTATGCTACAAGTTTGTTTTTCCATTTCTTTTGAGTCGAAAAAATACTATGTAAATGTGGTTCATTACTTTTCACTGCTACAAGGCATTCCATCACAGGCATGTACCACATTTTACTTTCAAATTTCTCTTAAGAAAGAAAACCTGGGGTGCCTGGGTGGCTCAGTAGTTTGAGGCCTCTGCCTTAGGCTCAGGTCATGATCCCGGGGTCCTGAGATTGAGCCCTGCATTCAGGCTTTCTGCTCAGCAGGGAGCGTGCTTACCCTTCTCCCTGCCTGCCTCTCTGCCTACTTGTGATCTCTCTCTCTGTCAAATAAATAAATAAAATCTTAAAAAAAAAAAAAGAAAGAAAGAAAACTAAGGGGCACCTGGATGGCTCAGTCAGTTAAGCATTTGGCTCTTGATTTTGCCTAAGGTCATGATCTCAGGGTTCTGGGATTAGGCCCCAGATCAGGTTCTGCGTTCAGTGGGAAGTGTCCAGGGAGATTCGCTGCTTCTCCCTCTGCCCCTACCCCCTGCTCACTCATGCTCTCTCTCAAATAAATAAACCTTAAAAAAAAAAAAAAAAAGGAAAGAATGAAAACCTGAGATGCCTGCAATGTCTTGTCACTGCAAATAATACTGCAGTGAATGTTGTCATACATATCCAAGGTGTTTCCAGATGACCTTCATTTTCTGGTACACATGCCCTTGTATAATCCTTTTCCACACTGTATCAGGCTTAGCCTGTGTGACCAACATCACACAGAGTGATAGACTATGAATTCCCAGATTAGGTCATGAGATACATTTCCGCTTCCACCTTGTTTTCTTGGAACATTTGCTGTGGATAAACCCAGCTACTGTGTTATGAGGACACTCTAGTGGCGCTCTGGAACAGCCAATAGCTAGCATCAACCTGCAAACCATATGACTGCTGCATCTTAGAAGTGGATCCTACAGCCCAAGTTAAACACAACATCTGGACTACAATTTCATGAAAGACCCTGAGCCAAAACTACCCAGCTAATCCTCCCTCCTGAGGATTTTGTTGTTGTTGTTGTTGTTTAACTAAAGGATAGTTGACAGATTCGTGTCAAGTGTACATCATAGTGATTTGATATTTTTATACAGTATGAAATGATCCACACAATAAATGTAGCTTCTATCTGCCATCATACAAAGTTATTATAATATTATTGATTCTGTTCCCTATGCTGTACACTACATCCCCATGACTTTATTTTATAACTGGGAGTTCGTACCTCTTGACCCTTTTCACCTATTTCAGCCTCCCCAAACCCTCTCTTCTTTGGTAACAGTGTGTTTCCTGTATCTATGAATCTGTTTTTGTTTTGTTTTTCCACATAAAAGTAAAATCATATGGTATTTGTCTTTCTTTGCCTGGTTTATTTGACTTAGCATAATGCTCTCTGTGTTCATCTGTGTTGTCACAAATGGCAAGATTTCATTGTTTTTTATGGCTAAGTAATACTTGTGTGTGCCTTATCTTTTTTATCCATTCATCTGTTGACAGACACTTGAATTGCTACCATATCTTGACTATTGTTACAATGAACATAGGGGTGCATATATCTCTTCAAATTGGTGTTTTTGTTTTCTTCAGATAAGTACCCAGAAATAGAATTGCTGGATTGTGTTGTGGGTTTTAATTTTTTGTTTTTTAAGAACTTCCCCACCATTTTCCATAGGGGCTGCACCAATTTATATTCCCAACAGTATACAAGGGTTCCCTTTTCTCCACATCCTGGCCAATACTTTATGTCTTTTTGATAATAGCCAGTCTAACCATTGTCAGGTAATATCTCATTGTTTTGATTTGCATTTCCCTGATGATAAGTGATGTTGAGTACTTTTCATGTGGTTATTGGCCATTTATATGTATTCTTTGGGGAAAAAAAGTCTTTTTTTTTTTTTTTTTTTTTGCATTCTGTTGTGTGAATTCTTCATATATTTTGGATATTAACCCCCTTTTTGGATGTATGACTTACCATGCAGTAGGTTGCCTTTTTGTTTTGTTAGCGATTTCCATTACTATGCAAAAGCTTTTTATTTGATGGAATCTTATTTGTTTATTTTAACTTTTGTTGCCCTTGCCTGAAGAGACTGGTCCAATAAGATATTGCCAAGATCGACGTTAGAGAGCTATGTTTTCATCTAGAAGTTTTATGGTTTCAGGTCTTATATTCCAGTCTTTAATCCATTTTGAATTTATTTTTATATATGGCATAAAATAATGGTCCACTTTCATTCTTTTGCATGTAGTTTTCTAGTTTTCCCAAAACCATGTATTGAAGAGACTATCTTCCCCTTGTGTATTCTTTCCTCCTTGGTCATAAATTAATTGATCATATATGAATGGGTTTATTTTTTGGGCCCTCCAGTCAATTCCACTGATCTAAGTGTTTGCTTTTGTGCCAGTACTGTACTATTTTGATTACTATCACTTTGGATTATACTTTGAATTCCAGAAGCATGATGCCCTCAGCTCTTTGTTCTTTCTCAAGATTGTTTTGGCTATTCCAGGTCTTTGTGTTTCCAAACACATTTTCAGCTTGTTTTATTTCTGTGAAAAATGCCATTGGTATTTTGACAAGGATTGACTGAACCTGTAGATTGCTTTATATACTATGGACATTTTAACAATATTAATTCTTCCAATCCACGATCATGGAATATCTTATCTTTCCATTTATTTGTGTCTTTCATCAATACAATATTTGTAGAATTTGGGTTCCAGGTTTTTCACCTTTGTCAAATTTCTTCCTAGGTATTTTATTTTTGATGCAATTGTAAATGGGATTATTTTCTTAATTTTTGTTTGATAGCTCATTATTAGTATGTAGCAATGGAACTGATTTCTATATGTTACTGAATTATTGACTCACAGAAACTATGATATAATAAATATTGTTGTTTTAAGTCACTCGGTTTTGAGTAATTTGTTACATAGCAATAGAAAACAAACTGTGTGATAAAAGTTTCTCTAGGATGTGCACAGGTTAGGTATATGCACACGTTCCATGCTGTTACCATACTGCTCTCCAGATATTTGCACCAGTCTACACACCTACCAGCAGTGAAAAAGGATTCTTTTTCCCTACCTCCCAATGAGTGTTCAATATTTGTATTATTTTTCACTAACAATTTATTACGGATTTTAGAATTTGAATACCATGTTTTGAAAAGTATCAAGCAATTTATCTGCTCATATTAGCAGCTTCAAGTTTGATGTGCATTTTGTATTGTTTGTTTGTTTGTTTTTAATGTAAATGTCATTTCTAACCCTATCTGCTTTCGAGGGACTGTAAAACCCGCACCCAATTTTATTTTCAGCGAGCGATATTCAGGAGATGAAACATTTGTGTTTGCTCTAGTTAGCTGGAAGCACTGATACTGCTAAAGAAAAAGCTCAGGTATATGCAGGTGAATAGAAGATATTGAGAATTCTCAGGTATTGCTGGGACTTGTGTAGATTTATGAGTTACTATAGCAAAAGTAGTGCTTGGAAGTGTGGTGGGTAAGGAGTCGGCTAAATATATGGTTAAAGGAAAAGCTAATTTGGATCCTCTAGACCTTCATTGGAAGAGAACTTTGCACCTTAGCATTTAAATCAAGGGGGAAGGCAGGAGCACTTGGGTGTCTCAGTCGGTTAAACAGCTGACTCTTGATTTCAGTTCAAGTCATGATCTCAGGGTTGTGAGATGGAGCCCCAAGGTAGGGCTCTGCACTCAGCAGGGAGTCTGCTTGAGATTCTCTCTCCCTCTCCCTTGCCCTTCCCTCCCACTCTCTCTCTAATAAATAGGTAAATCTT
Organism: Mustela nivalis; assembly: GCF_964662115.1. Classification (NCBI taxonomy): domain Eukaryota; kingdom Metazoa; phylum Chordata; class Mammalia; order Carnivora; family Mustelidae; genus Mustela; species Mustela nivalis. The sequence continues at coordinate 58,667,598 of NC_139030.1, forward strand.
TTAAAAAAAGATAAATCAAGGGGAAGGCAATACCAAAATTAGTATCTGAGATCTGTGTTATTTCTCAACCTCGACCATACATGTGAAAATCATTCAGGTTGTTGTCTTTGGATGACTAAATAAAAGTGTTGTGAGGTATAAGTTATATGTAGTTCATTTTTGAACTTTTTCTTATTTCTTAAGATTTATTTATTTGAGAGAGAGATTATTTATTTGAGTGCATGCATGCACTCAAACAAGCAGAGGGAAGAGGCAGAGGGACAGAGAATCCTTAAGCAGATTCCTTGCTGAGCAAGGAGCCTGATGTGGGCTCAATCCCATGACCCTGAGATCATGACCTGAGACAAGATCAAGGGTTGGCCTCTGGACTGAGTCACCCAGGTGCCCCCATTATTAACTTTAAAAAAAAAAAGATCTATTTTTTTAAGATTTTATTTATTTATCAGAGAGAGAGAAGGGGAGAGAGCGAGCACAGGCAGACAGAATGGCAGGCAGAGGCAGAGGGAGAAGCAGGCTCCCCGCCGAGCAAAGAGCCTGATGTAGGACTCAATCCCAGCATGCTGGATCATGACCTGAGCCGAAGGCAGCTGCTCAACCAACTGAGCCACCCAGGCGTCCCTAAAAAAAAAGATTTTAATTAAATTTTAAACTAAGTATCCAGCTTGATTTCTAAGGGTACTCTTACCCTCCTCGATCAGAATCCTTACCATGTCCTTTAATGAAAAAACAGCCCTAATAATCATGGTAGTAGATATCAAAGAATATGGTGAATCTTGAGGGAGAATTCGGTAGTGAATGATAGAGGCCTAAGGCTTAGAGCCAACTGGGAATGGATCTTGGGTTCTGAAGTGAAAAGAAAGCTCGGTGAGTTCATTAGATCACCAAAGGATAATGAGGCATTTATACAACATAGGTTTGTATGGAAACAGTATAATGTTTTGAGAGGCTGTATACTTATTCTAGGGATTCTTCCAATTCTTAAAATATGTTTACAACTCCTTTTTAAATATTGCTTTCAGCATTTGTAATACACTTTTCTGAATATTTTCATTATAGGAAATCTCAATTCTTTTTAGTATAAGAATGACTTTTTAAAAACAGATTCTATTCAGCCATTCAAAACTATCATGTGAGGGCATGCTCTCTCTCTCTCTAATAAAAAAGTCTTAGAAAAAAAAAAAAAAAGACCTAACCAAGTAGGATAAATTTAGCTGATAAATATTAACTAGTGAATATACTGAATAATGCTATTTAAAAAGGATTAAACATTGAGGCATAACAATTGAGATGTGGCTTACTTTCACATCTATTGAGTTATATAGCTTTCTATTATATACTTTCCACGCGGAAGATACTTTAACGTATGTAGTAGCTGTCTTGTCTCCTTATTTCCTTCCACCTACTCTAGTAGATGTTAGTTGACCATATGCTTCAGGGGAATGTGGATCCTTTTCTAGCCTCAGGAGGGTAAATCTTAATTAATTAATCACTTGAAAGTGATTGGTTAACACATGGCATGTGATACAATTCTGAGCAGTGACACAGGAGAGAAAAGCTGCTGCGGGGCTTCTGAAGAATTGTCCAGAGGAGAACTGTCCAAAAGGGACATCAGTATTTGTCATACTTTCTTTCTTTCTTTCTTTTTTTAAAGATTTTATTTATTTATTTGACAGACAAATCACAAGGAGGCAGAGAGGAAGGCAGAGAGGGGGGAGGGGAAGCAGACTCCCTGCTGAGCAGAGAGCCCGAAGCGGGGCTCGATCCCAGGACCCGGAGACCATGACTGGAGCCGAAGGCAGAGGCACCAACCCACTGAGCCGCCCAGGTGCCCCTGTCATACTTTCTTGTGTAATAAAAAAAAAAAACCATGAAACTTGGGGTGCCTTGGTGGCTTAATTGGTCAAGCATCTGCCTTCAGCTCAGGTCATGATCCCAGGGTCTTGGGATGGAGCCGCGCTTCAGGCTCCCTTCTCTGAGGGGAGTCTGCTTCTCCCTGTCCCACTCCCTCTCCCCAGCTGATGTTATTATTGGAAAGTAAAGATAAAATAGGATTAATTATTGACCACAGTTATATATTTTATCAGTTATATAATTAAAGCAAAGAATGCATAAAATATGAATCTTTAAGATTCTAAGTTTAAGTTCCAACTATTTTGATATTCTATCTGTTGTGTAAAATAAGATAACCAGCTCACTTATGTGATCAAAGATCTCTACACATTCTTAAAATGTTTCTCTACTATATTGGCAAGATATTTTAATTAACATCTCATAAATTGCAAATCCATAGACTAGAGACCAGCCACAAGAAGGATTCTTCTCTCTAAACTTGCCTTTCCCTGAAACCATATGGGCCTGGAGGTCTCTGGGCTAAAAGATTGGCATGTGTAGGCAGAGTTATTTTTACATAGTTTACTTATTAGAATATTATAACAAATTTGCTCATCAAATCAGTGAAGATAAAATAAATATTATCAAGTCTGTCAAGAATGAAGAGAGACAGGCACAACCATATGTTGTTGTGCAAACCACACAATCCCTCTGAAAAGCAATGTGGCAGTAATTATTAGGAATTTTACACCCTTATGCCCAGTAATTCCATTTCTATTTTTTTTAATTTTTTAAAAAGATTTTATTTATTTCACAAGTAGGCAGAGAGGCAGGCAGATAGAGAGGGGGAAGCAGGCTCCCCGCTGAGCAGAGAGCCAGATGCGAAACTCCCTTCAAAGGACCCTGAGACCATGACCTGAGCTGAAGGTAGAGGTTTAACCCACTGAGCCACCCAGGCGCCTCTCCATTTCTATTTAACAATTTAATTAGTAAATGTTCATGAAGTGGATAAAGATTTATGTACAAAGCCATCTGATCCAGTATTATTTATAATCACCAAAATATGTAAACAACCATCCAACAACGGGGAAAATGTTAACTAAATTATGGTATGATTCTGGAAGTGTGGATTTATGCAGGAAATAATGAAGCTACTGGAGAAAATACATGGAAAATACTCAGGATGTAAGTTTAAGTTTAAAAAGACAGTTCGCAGGGCTTTTTTGTAAAATTATTGATATCTATTTGAGTGAAAGACTAAAAGGAATTATTACCTGAGTGGGCTTTTTTTTTAAGTGTAGCTGACATACAACGTTATATTAGTTCCAGTTACTCACACAATGATTCAACATTTATATACATTTTGAAGTGATCACCATACATCTAGCTGCCATACAAACGTCACATATTTTAACTATATTCCCTATGCTGTACATTGTCTCCCCGCGTCTTATTTCATAGCTGGAAATTTTAATCTTTTGATCTTTTAATCCCCTTCCCCTATTTTGCCCATGCCCCACCTTTGGCAAAGGTTTTCTGTACCTGGGAATTGGTTTCTGTCCAGTGAAAAGGGCCCTCGGGCTCAGGGGCGAGCGGACCGCCCTGAAGAGATATGGGAAACCTTAGCACAAAGATGGCAGAAAACACCAGGTTATGGACGGCCGAGGGTAGAGCCAGCCTCAACAGAAAAGGGCAATCACGGAGGCTAGAGGAGAACGGAATACAGGGCAGAAATACCAGAGAGGAAGGAGATTCAAAAAACCCTGAGCTGCAATAGCCAGAGAGTGGATACAATGTCACCTTTAAAACCATATTTCGGGCACGTGCTGAGCCTTGAGACTTCAGCTTGCCCAGCTGGGAAAAAACTGCGAATAAACGCTCTTCCCAAAATTGAACTCAGGTCGACCTAAGGCCAGTACTAAGAGACGCCCGCCGCCGAGGGTGGGAGGCCACGCATGCGCCCTGGCGCGAGGCGTGTTCGGGGGGCGGGGCCTGTTTTCTTTCTTGCAGGGTTTCCGCGGTTCCCAGCCCCGCCCGCCTCACCTGCGCGTCACGTGGTCCTCGCGCGCCTGGGGACACCTGAGGGTGGATCCCGCGCGGCTTGGGTCTAGGAGGTGGAGGTGGCCGCGTCCGTGGGCCCGCTGAGCAGCGGCGGCGGCAGGTGGGAAAGCACGGCTGGGCTCAGCTGGCGGAGCCTCCCTGCTCGGGGTCTGGTTCTCGAAGTCTGGTTCGAAGCGCGCGACGGGGGCGGGCCAGGACTAGGACGGGAGCGGGGCGCGGTGATGCTCCCGGGGCCGGGGCCCGGAGCCCGGGGCGGCCCTGCGGGCGTTGCGTGGATACATCAGCTGGGCCGAGTCGGATGCCGCCGCCCCGGAAGGCCCGGCTCCCCGGCAACCGTCCGTCCGCCTGCCGGGGTGGCTCAGTTGGCTGAGGGCCGGCCGACTGTCAGAGTGGGGTACACTGCATGCGGGGGGTCACTGCGTGCGGGGGAGTAAGTCGCAGGGCTTTATGTGGGGAGATTTGGGGCACATTTCCGGTTTGCTTTGGATTAGATAGGAATGCGTGTGTTGACACTGGCGGGTTGACCAGCCCCGGGACTGACCCTTCGGCCTGACGGCTGAGTGGAACGGACGCTCGCACCCCGACGAGGCAGGTGGTGGTAGGCTTGAGAGTGCTTTTCAAACAGACTTTGATTCAAGTGATTATGTGTCTATTGTACCATCTGTTTGGTCTGGAACTGCAAAGGGAGCCGAGTGCCACAAGGGTGTGGAAGCCGAAGTTTGTTTGCAAGATTACCTAGTGTCTTTGCACAGTTGGGATTTGGGAGTTCTTCAAAAAGACCTCATGATCTTGCTTGTTTTCCGTGCGGTAATACAGGTGACAATCCACGAGGGCATTTCGTGGGTTTTTTGGTTTTGTTTTATCTTGGCTTGTTTTTTAGACGTTGTTGAGGGAGGTTTGGGGGGAAAAAACGCTGAAGTTTTGGGATACAATGAATATAAATGTGTTACATATATTTGTAAAGAATTCTGCAAAAAACAAAGCAACAAGGGATTGCGAATTACAATCTAAGGGTATACCTATTCCTTCAGACCTGATTATTGTTTCATTTTGCATTATTTTCCACTGCTGAATTTTTTATATTTAGTTTTGGTAGCTTTATTTTAAATTTTCTAATTTTATGTTGTGTTCATATATGATAGAGGTAGAATTCAAGTGGATTTGGAAGAAATCAACAAATATTTATTTGAGCATATTAGGTTCTGACACTGTTTTATGTGCTGTGTATAAAGAAATGAGCAAGATGGACAAGATCTCCACTCCTTTGGAATTTACATCCTCGTGGTGGAGAGACAACAATTACATCCTTGGTCGTAATTGCTACACTGAGGATTGAAACAGAGTTATATGTTAGCCTGGAGGGTGGCTGTTTTAGACTGGCAAACCCTCTCCGAGGAGAGACACTGGAGTTGAGATCTGAATTAAAAATAGGATCCCAAAAGCAAAGGGAAGAGAATTTCAGCCTGAGGAAACAGCCTTGTGAAGATCTAAGAATCCATTTGACCAGGCAGGCTGAAGGAAATGAGGGAAAGGGAAAGGGGCAGGACTTGAGATCTGAGAAGTAGGTGGCGAAGAGCCAGATACATACAGTATTTTGTAAGCTTTGAGGAAGGGTTTGGATTTTAATCTAAATTCGTAAATTTGTTCTTAAGTTTAGCTTGGCTACGTTCATTTTTTTTGCCACTCTTTCTCTTTGGTTTTCTTCTCTTGGTTTTCTTGGATTTATTAAATTGGTTCTTTACCTCAAATCTTTTCTATCATTTTATTCGTTATCAGATAAGGTGGCACACCATGACATAGGAGCTTGCAGCACTGCCACTGAAATTTTGAATGAAACCATTTCTTAGTTTTTATGAGTGAAAGGTACAGTTAATGCATCTGAACGGCAGAGCTGTCTCCTTGGCTCCATTCTGTGGAAGGAGCTGCTGAGACAGTTTTTTAAGAGTGGAAAATCTTTTTGAGTTGGGATTAGCAGATCTGGAGTGAGATATTTTTGAGAAACAATTAGTTAAGGGAAGGGCTTCAGAGGTGAAATAAACACCCAGTGTTTTGGATGTTCAGTGTCAAATCAGTTTGACGTTATTTGACAGTGTTCTTTTTCAGGAGTTATCCATTAATTTATTGGTGTGTCAGGTGTGACTGTGATCATCATTAGAGTTTATGGTCTTATCGGTGTTTTCTCTCCAAATTATTCTTATCTCAGGTACAATAGTTTGTCCTTTAAAAATATGAATGTAGGAGCTTTCACTGAGCAAATCCTTAAATTGATTTTGACTCTTTTCTACGGATTTGAGTTGCATTTATTTGACTCTAAGGATGAAGTAACCTTTATTTAAAAATTGCAGGACATTTTACTTCAAGTAAAGAACATGGTGAAACTAATTCATACCTTAGCCGATCACGGTGATGATGTCAACTGCTGTGCGTTTTCCTCTTCCCTCTTGGCTACTTGCTCTTTGGACAAAACAATTCGCCTGTACTCCCTAAGTGACTTTACCGAGCTGCCCCACTCGCCATTGAAGTTTCACACCTATGCTGTCCACTGCTGCTGTTTCTCCCCTTCAGGCCACGTTTTGGCATCCTGTTCAACAGATGGTACCACTGTCCTATGGAATACTCAGAATGGAGAGACTTTGGCAGTGATGGAACAGCCCACTGGTAGCCCCGTGAGGGTTTGCCAGTTTTCCCCAGACTCCACTTGTTTGGTATCAGGCGCAGCTGACGGAACAGTCGTATTATGGAACGCCCAGTCATACAAATTATATAGGTATGAATATTTAGACCCTTTCCGTTTTTAACCCTATTAACAAGTTTGCCAAGAAAGAAAGAAAGAAAGAAAGAAAGAAAGAAAGAAAGAAAGAAAGAAAGAAATGTTGATGACTTAAAGGACCAGATAATTTTCCGATATTGCAAGGAAAGACATTTTGACCTGTCTTCTGAAGGTCATAAAAACAAATGTTTAATATGGTTTTTGTAGTAGATTTGCTTAGCCCTGAGAGTTTTTTTTTTTTTTTAAGATTTTATCTATTTATTTGACACAGAGAGATTACAAGTAGGCAGAGAGGCAGGCAGAGAGAGAGAGGAGGAAGCAGGCTCCCTGCTGAACAGAGAGCCCGATGAGGTACTCGATCTCAGGACCCTGAGATCATGACCTGATCCGAAGGCAGCAGCCTAACCCACTGAGCCACCCAGGCACCCGCCCTAAGAGTTTTAAATCTCCAATCTTTCTCCTGTAAAATACATGTTAATTTTGTTAGACTTTTATGGATTTTTACTTTAAGAGCTAGATAAAGAAAACAGTCTTTTGAATAAGATTCAGTAATTTTAGGCTTTATTTTTGTCACTTGTGACTCAAGCATTCGCAGTAATAGAGTAATGGTAGGTAAGTCTCACCTGAGAAACACAGCTGTTTCCTGACTAGGATTCTACCTGGGGAAATGATCAACCCCAGAAAAAAGAACCTTGTGATTAGTGTGGTGTTGTCATTAAAACAAAACAAAACAAAAAACTACCTGAAAAACTGCTTTTAGATGAAAATACATCAATTAATTTAAACTGGTAATGTTCTGTTGCAACTTGCCAACATGAAATCTATGTACTTTTATGTTTATTATGGTGAGCTATATATCACATAAAGTTGTCCATTTTAATAATTTTTATGTGTACAGTTCAGTGACATTAAGTACATTAAACACCAGAAACTTTTAAATGTTACCAAGTGAAATAGCCCAATATACTTTCTCCTGTCCTTAGACCATTCAGAGCACAACTGTTGCTCATTAGAATTAGGTCGTGGGTTGAAGAAGGTGATGTGTTTTAAGTGGCGTTAATGAACCATTTAAAGAGACAGCTCAGAAAGAAGGAATCGTTCAAGTTTTTTTTTTTATATGAATGAAATATAGCTGTTAACTAAGAAATTTTCTTTTTTCACTTATCAGGTGATGAATTCTGCCTCTCTGTCATTACTTCCCTAATGTATGCTGCTGTATAAAGATAACACTGCAGTAGCACTGGATGGGACCCTGCACTAATTGTTAGGCTTTTATCAATTTATTTTTCCTAATTGAGAAAATTAAAATTAATACTGTCAGCACATTGCTTCCTTATCTTCCCAAGATAATTTTAACTTGTTCACAGCATTTTCTTTTCATAAAGAATGTATATTTCTAGTTTATATTTATTTGTATTTTATATTTGAAGGTGGTGCTTCTAGGTGATTTTAATACAAAAGTTGAAAGTACTTTTGACCTAATAATATGTTTTCCAGCAAAAGTAGTTTTTTAAAAAATGTGTAACTTTAGTTGATATTTTGGTTGTCAGAGCTTTTTTGGTTAAGTTTCGTAGATTTTAATGCGTTCATACAGACTTGGCGTATGGAAAAACATGAAGCTACATGGACTTTGGTTTGGATCTATATAGCTTATGCTTTAATACGTTACTCAGGATAATGTTTAAACCCGTTTTTTGGAAAAGCACGTCTTAGTTCAAAGCATATGATATTTCTACAGACATCTGTTGCCCTTTCTAGTTCTCTATTAGCCATTTTTCCTGTTTTTACTATAGTAAGCTGCTGTTAGAAATTGTAATATAAAGTAAGAGATACTCCGAAATGAAATGAAACCCCCTGCCCTTTTTTGGTTTTATTTCAGATGTGGTAGTGTTAAAGATGGCTCCTTGGTGGCCTGTGCATTTTCTCCGAATGGAAACCTCTTTGTCACTGGATCCTCATGTGGAGATTTAACAGTGTGGGATGATAAAATGAGGTGTCTGCATAGTGAAAAAGCACACGATCTTGGAATTACCTGCTGTGATTTTTCTTCACAGCCAGTTACTGGTTAGTATTTTAATCTTTAAAGCGCTAGTAGTTCCTATTTGTAATTTGTGTGCACCTTTTAATTCTTTTATTCATTTTCATTTCATCTTCAATAAATGAGAAGCCCTTTTAATTCATTCCTGTTGAGGAATCATTCTTGTTCTTTATTTGATCAAAATGAAATCATGAAATATCATAAGGGAAAATCAGGTTATTTAATATACATTGGGGAATGACTCAACTTTGTATAGTAGATCTGGATTCCTTAAATATGGTAATTTAGAGGACCTCACCCTATTGGTTGTGCTGTGGATTTTTAAAATACAGTATAGTGATCTTCAAAGAGAAATGTGAAATTAAAGAATTGGAAATGTGAATTAAAGAATTGGAAATTTTCAGTTTACTAATTTAATCTTCCAAAAGCTGAATTTATAAAATAAGATATTTAACAACACAATTAGCTTTTAAAGGGAGAAATACAAGCTCCTGAATATAGATAGACTCTTGTTTTAAATAGAGAACGGTGGGGGCCCCTGGGTGGCTCAGTGGGTTAAACCGCTGCCTTTGGCTCAGGTCACCATCTCAGGGTCCTGGGATCGAGTCCCGCATCGGGCTCTGCTCAGCGGGGAGCCTGCTTCTCTCTCTCTCTCTCTGCCTGCCTCTCTCTCCATCTACTTGTGATCTGTCTCTGTCAAATAAATAAATAAAATCTTTTAAAAAAATAAAAAATAAAAATAAATAGAGAACGGTGAATTGGGAAGCTCTCTTCTGTTTCATCCTGTGTGATAGGATGAAGTTTAGCTTTTGTTGCTTCAAGTCCTGTTCCACCACCAGTTCTGTCCTATTAGCAATATAGTGTGAGCTACATTGTAGATTTAAGACTTTTTAGTCGTAGGTGAAATTAATGTTCATGGTAAAATTTTACTCATATATAAAATATTTCAATAATTGATAGTAACACATAAGGTATTTCACTATTTTTGATACTAGGTTTTTGAAATCTGGTATGTATATTATGTCACGTTTAAATTTGTCCTAGCCATGTTTCAAGTATCCAGTAGCCACATGTGGCTAGTGACTACCTTATTGGACAGCTCAAGTCCAGAGGTGGGCAGGATGGTTTTGGCACTCCCCTATTTCAAACCCAGCAGTGGCTGATTAAAATAAGGTTAAGGTAAGGTACAAATCCTTTGGTACAGATCCAAAACACAAAGCCTGGAAGTACCAGACACATTGTTTGCCTGCCTCCTCTCAACACAGACTTGGTCTCAGACATTTTCTTGCCACACTGGACTCCTTTTGTTCCTTGAATGTTTCTAAGATGTTTCCAAGCATTTTACCATATGGACCCTTCAGCTGGTTCACTGTTAGTTATCCTTTAGATTTCAGGTAAAAATCGCTTCAAATAAGCCTCCCCTGTGCTTACTTACATAGTTGTATCTTAGTATGTATCAGTGCCAAAACTTCCTTTGATGAATTGTAGCTGTGAAGTTAGGTGGGACTCATATAAAACTGACTTGATGATATCAATATATACATTAGCTACAAATATTTAGGAACTTATCTAGTGTATATATAATCATACACTGAAATTATCTCAGCATTAAAAACTAGTGGGTTTTTTGTGACACCAAATTTACTGACTACTTTCCCTGATTTGTATAATTTCTACCAAATAAAACAGACCGAATTAATGTTATTTTGGATTTATATAATTCCAGCCTTTGTCTTGATTCAGCCGAAGGGGGGAAAAATCTCTATTATTCCATGTGAATTATCCTTAAAAAAAAAAAAAAAAAAAAAGTTGGGAATAATTAAATGTTGAACACTCATAACTTTTCTTCCTTATTTTTCCCATCAGTGCTAGCCTTATAGACTCTAAAATGGGTTTGAAGGATGGCCCAGGCTTAGTAGCTCAATATTGGCCCTTGAGTTACATTCTTAGTGGAAGGAAATAAAAAAGGCAAGTTGTTGTAGTAAGTTCAGTGCACCTTGATGCACCTTGTTTAAAATAAATTCTTTAATTAGCATTTCATTCTATGGTTTGTGCACCTTGATGCATCTTGTTTAAAATAAATTCTTTAATTAGCATTTCATTCTATGGTTTGTGTTTAGTTAATGTCACTTTTGAATATGGTTTAAGTGAATAGAATTAACAGATCTCGATATAAGAAATTGAAATTTTTTTGTTTTAAATATTTTACCAATTCTTGTGTATTTATTTTTCACAAACTTACATTTTTAGATGGAGAGCACGGTCTTCAGTTTTTTCGATTGGCCTCATGTGGTCAGGATTGCCAGATCAAAATTTGGGTAGTTTCTTTTACCCATGTCTTAGGTATGTATGTGTGTATTCAACCAGCAGTTCTCTAAAATTGAGTATCAGATAGAATTTCTGTTTTAATTCATCTTTTTATTTAAGGAACTCTGGATTTCTAAAAGTGATTATAAAGTATGTATTAATTATTTTTAGTCAGAGCAGTTACATCCATATGCACGATTTAGTAATCGGATGCTCACAGCTCATAATGACCTTGCCGCTACCACCACACACATTCCTGCTCAGCAGAAAAACCACCTTACACTTTATCTGTTTGCAACTCTTGGTGGTTTTGTTTGTATAACTATTGTTTTTCCACCATATTTAAAATTTTTTCACTGTGGTGACTGTTTTTTTGGCTGTGTCGGGGAGGTCTTTCCTGCATGTAATGCACTGTTCCTTCAGGTGATCCTTCAGTCAAGAAACTCACATTGTTCAGTTTTGGAAAACTTTTAAATTAAAGGTTTGGAAAACCTTTAAGTTATTTCTTTAATAATTTCTTCCCCATTTCTTCTCTTTTTAATAATTCTTACTAATTGAGTGTTGGACCTCCTTGATTTCTTTCCCTGCGTCACCCACCCGCCACATTTATCTCTTTATCTTTTCTATACTTTCTGGAAACACACCTTAACTTCATCTTTTAACCTTTAGTGTTTTTTATTCCATCATATTTTCAATTTCAATAAGTTCATCTTCTTCTCTGTTTCCTTTTTCTCCGTGTTCTCCTTTTATTTTATGAGTGCAAGGTCAACTCAAAACTCAGGATACCAGTTAGAGGTTTTTGTTTTGTTGTTCCCTTCTGTTTCCTGATTATCCTTGTTTGCTCTTGAGTCTTTTTTTAATTCGTTTACACTGATCTTTCTCTTTCATATGGTTACTAACTTCTTCAAATTCTGGTGATCCTTGTATTCCATTGACATTTAAGAATTAGGCAATAATAAGCTGTTTAGAAGCTCTGTGCACATAGTGGTTTGCTATTGCTGGCTTCCCTTTAGGGTGAGGAAGCAGGTTCTTGGCCCTGACTGGAGCAATTCAGGGGCTTAGAGAATTGCCCTGGAGCTGCCAGGGAGCTCCCCAGAAAGCCATTCTTTTCCCCTAGAAATGTTTTGCCTAGAGAGAAGCATCTGGCTTTTGTGCAACATGCTGTGGGTGGGACAAGGGAAGGATTGGAGGTAGACACCAACTGTTCTATCAATAGACTTTTTGCTAACTTTTTTGTTTTCAGGTTGATATCTGTGTCATCCTGATTTTCCTTTTCCCCAGCTATGCATAAGTCTTTTGGGGTATTCTAGGGCAGATTAACTTTCTTCTGGGCTGTCACCCCTCCCTTTGCACTCTGAGCTATTACTCCTCTATACTTCCTCCCCAGTTATTTTGCTTTCTGCCTTCCCAAAACTGGCTTCAGTTTCCGGATTGCTGATGCCTCTCTTTCCATTCTCTTCATTGATGTGCTTTTATATCTTTATTAATTCTTTCACTGTCATTTTAATGGGAACTCCGAAATTAACATGGGCAATTGTCCATCTTGCTTTAGATGCCTAAAAAGATTCTTTATTGATACCTAATAAGCTTCAGTTAAATTACAAACTGCATTTTGTTGTTTACAGTTATTGTTAAAGAGAAACAAAGCTGGACACTAAAATATAAGGACAGAATTTCACCAGTAGTATACTTTTGCAATTGGGAGAGAGTCAAACATGAATGGTACTTAGCTTCTATTTATACAGAGGTGACTTGGCATTTTGAAGGGAGAATGAGGAATAAGGAGGGAGGTCAGTGGGGCTCAGTAGAGTCAGGGAAGTGAAAAATTACAAACAGGAAGGATAGGGGCCATGCGAAACTCATCTGGGTTTGCTAACTGGTACCTAGGGAAATTAGGCTCCTACTCTCCCAGAGAGTGGGAGACAGGGGTCCTATCATCAGGTTCTGGCTGGAAAGAACAGCAAATTCTATTGGCAGCCTTGAGTTTTCTCAGGCAGGTACTTAAAGGGGGCTAGGATTATCGTAGGCATGCAGCCTTGAGCTGTCAGAAACTAGGTTAATGTTAAGTCTTTATAAGCTAAACTCAAGGCCTTAGTTGAGAAGAGGGCTCAGAAGAGCCTAGCTAGAGTTTGATCAGGGAAAAAATCTTTGTCATTATACCAGTGTATAGAGAATGGCCCATTATCTGGAAGTAAGTAAGTATTTTATTAAAATAAATTTCTCTTTGTGGAAATTCAGTTAATTTATTGCCTGTTAGGTTATATTTAGACATTCTTTTAAATGTGTTCAGTGACATACTGGTGAGGACCTGTTGCTTTCATTGGTTGATCCTGTCTTCTTACTCCTGCCAAAGTAAAACTCTTAATGAGAATCCATAAATATAGTCATATATTGGATGTTCTCGATATGTCTTTAATAATTGTTCAAAAATCTAATGGTTTATGCTGTTAAACCATTAAGTTTGAACACCGTTTAAACTTTTTTAAGTTTACCGTTAAAGCCTTTTTATAAAGTGTTTATCATCATTTGCATCTAATTTTTTTAATTGCTTATTTGTTAGGGAGGAGTATATAGACTTATGGATCTTACACTTGAGAATATAGCCTATGGCGATATTGTGAGTTTTATTGGTCTTCATGTGGTTCACAGCTGAACATTTTTGCTGTGTCCGATTGATTGTGCCCGCTCCTGATCTGTATGTTCATAGTGCTTTCATGGACTACATCTCCTCTCCCAGATAGAAATAAATGTTTTTTTCCTATTATGAATAGAAATAAAGTGTGTGTATTTAGTAACAATAATACATTATTTTCTATTTGTTGAAGCTTTTACCTACTCTAATGACCTTTTTGTTTAATTAAATGCAGTTATCTTAAGAGGAATTAATGCTTCAAAAAAATTTTTATTCTGAGAAAATTGATAGCTTTCACTTATATTGTCTCCTCAGGTCAACTTCTTAATAGTAATTTTTATAGGTTGTCACGAAAAACTATTGAATTCCTTCGGTTTAGCTTTAAAATAGTTGTGATATGTCTTTTCAGTGATTACAGAAAGCACAAAAGGGAGTTTAGTGTTACTGTACTTTGTTGGAGTATTATAAGATATAATTGGAATTATAGGATGTATAAATTATTATTATTTTTTATCTGTGAAATGAGAGAATATTTTCTTGATATCAGATTTTAAAAACTGATATTTGTGGGACACCTGGGTGGCTCAGTCAGTTAAGCATCTGCTTTCGGCTCAGGTCGTGATCCCAGAGTCCTGGGATTGAGCCCTGCCTTGGGCTCCCTGCTTAGTGGGGAGCCTGATTCTCCCTCTCCTGCTCCCCCTGCTTGTGTCTGCACATGCTATCTCTCTTTCTCTCTCTGTCAAAGAAATAAAATCTTTTCAAAAATTAAAAAAATAAAAACTGATCTTTGTTTAGGTATTGGGGCAATTTGATTCTTTCTTGGTATTCAGGCAATTGGTGTATGTGTATATATACTAGTGTATATATATATATATTTTTTTTTTTAATACTTATTTTATTTTTAAGTAGGCTCCATGCCTAGCATGGGGCCCAGACTCATGCCCCTGAGATCAAGAGTCGCATGCTCCACTAAGCCAACCAGGCACCTCAATTTGTATTTTATATTTTTAAAAATTAAATGCCAAGATTATCTTAATAGTTTAAAATTTTTTAAAAAAGATTTTATTTATTTATTTGATAGACAGATATCACATGTAAGTGGAGGGGCAGGTAGAGAGAGAGAGGGGAAAGCAGGCTCCCTGCTAAGCAGGGAGCCCGAAGCGGGGCTCTATCCCAGAACCCTGAGATCATGACTTGAGCTAAAGGCAGAGGTTTAACCCACTGAGCCACCCAGGTGCCCCAATAGTTTAAAATTTTAGCTTAGCTTAAAATGTTAAATTTTTATGTATTTTATAGAGTTTAAAATTTTAAAACTACTTGATCATTATAATCCCTCCACATTTGCTGAGTGCACCATTTTCTTTACCCATTACTGAACATTTGAAACCACTTAATCACACTGCATTCCAATACCTGAGTTGCATGAAGATTTTTTCATTTTTTTATTCTTCAGGCACTTAAAGATAATTTATTAAAATAAATGAGTGAAATAATTTTAACTTAAACATAAATTCTAAGCACAATAAGCTTGCTAATTTTTCTTGCCTTGTTATTTGCAGGTTTTGAATTAAAATATAAAAGTACACTGAGTGGGCACTGTGCTCCTGTTCTGGCTTGTGCTTTTTCTCATAATGGGCAGATGCTAGTCTCGGGGTAAGCTATTTAGTTTAATTTCCTTAAGCCATTTTGATATGAAGTGGAACAGATATACAGAAAAGTGCATAAAACGTAAAAGAACAACTTTGATAGATGGATGCAAACCTGTGTAACCACTACTCAGGTCAAGAAATGGAATGTCAGTGTCTTCCCTTTCCAGGTGCCCCTTTTGGGTGACAACATCTTAAGTCATATGCAATATCACTTTTTTCTTTTAAACTGATTTATAACAGATCATATAATGTGTATTATTTTGTGCCTGGCTTCCCTTAATCAACATGATGTTTGGCACATCCATTCATATTAATGCATACAACTCTGGTTTGTTGGTTTTCATTGCTATGTAATATTCCAGTGAATGTATATACTATAACTTATCCATTTTAATGTTGACAAAAGTGGATTATTTTCAATTTAGGAGCATTACAAGAATGTGTGAAGCTGTCTGTGTCTTCTAATGTACATGTTTGTGCATTTTTCTAGGAAAAACACATAGGAATAGAATTTATGAGCCATAGAATAATTGTGTTTTCAGCTTTGGCAGATAACATCAAATTGTTTGCCAAGTAGCTGAGCTCCTCTATAGCTGTGTTATTTCACAGCCTAGCCTATACTCAATATTTGGTATTTTTGGTTTTTTTAATTTCTAGCCATTCTTTTTTTTTTTTTAAAGATTTTATTTATTTATTTATTTGACAGAGAGAGATCACAAGCAGGCAGAGAGGCAGGCAGAGACAGAGTAGGAAGCAGGCTCCCCGCTGAGCAGAAAGCCCGATGCAGGGCTCGATCCCAGGACCCTGGGATCATGACCCGAGCCGAAGGCAGCAGCTTAACCCACTGAGCCACCCAGGCACCCCAATTTTTAGCTATTCTTATAAATGTGAAGTGTTATCTTACTGCATTTTAAATATGCATTTCCCTGAGCAGTGAGGTTAGAATCTTTTCAGAAGTTTATTGGCCACATGTGTTTCTTCTTTTATGAAGTGCCTGTTCATGTCTCTTGCTCATTTTTCTTCTGTATTTTTCTTATTGATCTATTGTTGAAATTGTATTTATTGTCTCTATAGTTCAGTGTATGAGCCACTTATGTGTTGCAGGTATCTTTTCCCTTCTGTGTATTTGTCTTTTCAGAGCTTCAATTTTAGTGTAGTCAGTTTATGTTCTGAGTCCTGAGGATATTTTCCCATATTAACTTCTAAAATCGTCATTGTTTTTACTCTATCAGATTTGATTTGTGTGTATCATGCACAGTACAGTAGGAGTCCAGTTTTATTTCTTTCCATGTGGATATTCAGTGTCCCAGTAATACCCATTGAAAAGATCATTTTTTCTCATATTCTGCTACCTTGTCAGAAATCGCTGACGATATGTGTGTGGATCTGTTTCTCAGCCCATTTCATTCTCTTATTCTATTTATCCTTGCTCTAAAACCATTCTTTCTTTCCAAGGCTTTATATTTTAATTACTCCTGGATTTTTGACATTCCATATAGAGTTAGCTTGTCAGATTGCCTCCAGCTATCCCCTTTACACACACAGACCTGTTGGATTTTTGGTTGGGGTTCTGTGGAGTCTGATAAATTTGGGGATAATGGACCTCTTTATGATTTTGAGTCTTTTAATCCATGAATATGGCATTTTCTCCATTTTTGTTTTGATGTCTCTCAATAATTGTCTTCTATGTAGGTCCTCATCTTTTACTGGATTTATTTCTAGGCACTTAATTTTTTTGTTGCTATTACAAAAGACATGTCTGATATAGGGGTGTGTATATGGAAAGACAAAGTTGAGATCTTATAAGGGTCTTAATTTTTATATTTTTTATGTACAAAATCATACCACATGTTGATGGCTTTTGTTTCTTTCATTCTAATTATTATACCTTTGACATCATGTATGCCTTATTGAACTAACAGTACCAGGATAATGGATATAATGATAACAGCCAACCTCTGATTCCTCTTTGCAAAGGAAAGCTTTCATTATTAAGTGTGATCACTGTAGGTTTGGGGAGATAAATTTTATTAGCTCTTCTGTCCCTTCTAATTTGTAAGAGGTTTTGTTTTGTTTTTATCATGAAGATTCTCTTCATGTTATAATTCTCTTGAAATAATCATGATTTTTCTTTTATTCTATTAGGGTGGTAAATTATATTGATTTCTCAAATGTTAAACCAGCTTTGCTTTGTTGGAATAAACACAGCTTAAAAAGGATTTGACTGTTTTGTGCATTGCTATAGAGAAGCCTGATTCTAACTGTTGTTTTTCTCTGGATGTAACTTGTATTTTTTTCACTGGCTACTCCACAGAACTTTCTCTTTGTGGTTGTCTTTTTGTTTTTGTTTTTTGTTTTTTTTTTTTTTGTACTTACTTTGTATTGAGATTTGGATATCTTTTTACCGAGTTTCCTTTGAAATTCACTGAGCTTGTTAAATATATAGAATGAAAATTAAAACTTCAGATCTCTTCAAATATTGCCTCTATCCTTCCTCTCCTCTAAATCTGGGACTCCCAACTAAATGCAAAATATACTTTCTTACTAGAAACTTTATATCTTCTCTCTTCTCTTCTGTATTTTCATTCTTCTATTTCTTTGGCTTTATTCTGAGTGGTTTCCCCTTTGCTGATGCTCTCCTTAGCATTATCTGATATATTAAACTGGTCCATTGATGAATCCTTAATTTTGGTTTATTTTGTTTTTTGGTCCTGGAATTTGTATTTGGCTATTTTTTCAGGTCCACTGTGTAACTTTATGATTTCTAGTTCTCTGTTAAAAATCTTAACATTGGCTTTATTTTTCAAAACTTTGTTCTGTAAAGCAATTGGTTTGGTACACAGTAGCATGGTTCAATTACTTTGTATTCTCTTTGTATACTTTGGTATATTTTCTCCTTGCTGCCATTGGATTTTCTCACTAATGCCTGTTTGATATCACAGGCCACATATTCATGTCTCTTCATAAACAGCTTTTGTTCCAGCCAAGATATTCAGACTCCTAACAATCATTTAAAATATTCTGGACTAAGCTTGATTGTTCTTTTCCTATATGTTCCAATTCTTGCCAAAAAATAAGCCAAAAAATTAGTTATGTTGCCATTATTTTAGATATGAGTCTTTTATCTCAAAAGATGAAAATGGTTCATCATAAAAAACCAAGTATATTAAAAAAAAAAAGCAAGTATAGTAACTCTCTTTTGATAGAATTGAAGTCAGTGAAAGTTTAAAGAAAGTTGGATTTTCTTCTGTTGTTTTGGAGGATATATTGTGCATTTCACTCTTAAGAGTTTAAGTGACAAAATGATAATATGAAATTCAGCAAGTATTTATGACTGTCTTATGTGTCCAAGTCTCTGCCAGTTGCATTACAGCATATAAAAGGAAGTAAAAGACAGTGTGCCCTTGGAGATGTTTTAATTCTGTATCCTGATGTTCACTGGAAGATCTGACATGCCTTTGCCTTCTAAATCTTAAAAGAAGTGTTAGGTGAAACTCAGTAGAGTTTTTATGTTATGAAAACTATTTGTTATTTTAAAATGCTATTTTATAGCATTATAATTCCTTATTAGCTTGTTTGTCAATTGTAATTAACATTTTATGTTAACTAAAATGGACCTTTTTCAGTCATTGTGGATAAATATTATTTTGCATTATTACATACCTTTTGGTATATGGTATCGCTGTAGGTCACATATATTTTTTCTGAATAGTCTTAATTCATTTGAATAGATACATAGGCAAGTGAATGGGTTGGAAATGTAAGATGGTGAAATATAAACATTTAGTGTTTTAGGAAAATTGGGAGATATCCCACTTAAATCCCACTTTATTTATTTATTTTTTTTTAAAGATTTTTATTTATTTATTTGACAGAGAGAAATTTATTTATTTGATGGAGAGGCAGGCAGAGAGAGAGAGAGGGAAGCAGGCTCTCCGCCGAGCGGAGAGCCCGATGCGGGACTCGATCCCAGGACCCTGAGATCATGACCCGAGCCGAAGGCAGCGGCTTAACCCACTGAGCCACCCAGGCGCCCTTAAATCCCACTTTAAATCCCACTTCATGAGTAGGTAAAGAACAGGTTCATTGGTCAGTGATAGATTCCATTTGTGACTAAAGGTATTGGTGAGGTGGAATGGATACATATGCTAAAGAGGGAGACAGTGGGAAAAAGTGAGTAGAATAAAAGATACTTGAATACAAGGGGCTACATAGGAAAAATGAATTGACAACAGAATGGGATTATACATCAGGTGTGCTGAGGAAGTTGTATGGGGCACAGATATAGGGTAACCATGTAAAAGGCATCATGGAATTTATGCGGATATGGGAGGATTGGGAAACTAAAGGGGGATTCCAAGAGGCAGGAAATTCTTGAGTGGATTAAAATATATGATAAATATTGGGGCACCTGGGTGGCTCAGTGGGTTAAAGCCTCTGCCTTCAGCTCAGGTCATAATCCCAGGGTCCTGGGATCGAGTCCCGCATCGGGCTCTCTGCTCAGTGGGGAGCCTGCTTCCTCCTATCTCTCTCTGCCTGTCTCTCTGCCTACTTGCGATCTGTCAAATAAATAAATAAAATCTTAAAAAAAAAGTATGATAAATATAAAGAGGAGTAAGGAGAATTGAGACAGGAAAAATAGATGGTAGAGATGATAGAGAACTAGGATGTTATTACTTTGTATAGATTTAGGAAAATGAAACTTTCAAAGCAATTCTAATATGCATTGCATAGCTACGGGAGATGCATGCTAAAGGTGAAGTACAGAAATGGAACCATGATTTAGGTCAGTGGTTCTTCTATGTTTTGGTCTTAGGATTCTTTGAAGTTCTAGTTGGAAGTTATTGAAGACCTCAAGGAGCTTTTGCCTATGAGTTATATATATTGGTATTTACTGAAAATAAAGTTGAGATAATTCTAAAATATTTTTAATTCATTGAAAAAAAAATTCAATGCATGGCAACATTTTTCCTTAGGGAAAATAAAAAAATAGAAGAGCGGATTGTTTTATTTTTTAAAATCTCTTCAGTATCTGGGCTAGCAAAACATAGATGGGTTCTCATATCTGCTTCACATGTTCCATTAGCTCTCAGAGCTATGATGGCATCACATACATCATGGAGCAAAATATGCAGGAAATTCTTCCTTCCATCTTTCTCTGCATCTCTCCTCTAATAACCTCCTCTAGCCTCTTAGCAGAATTTGTCTTTTGTTCCACCCTACTTCTCTTGATCAACCAGATAAAATGAATGTTAATATATATCAGCTTCTATTCAGGCAGAAAGATGAGTCTTCATAATTCAAATAGGTCTGCTTCTTTCCATAAATTCTCAGTTTTAGTAGCTAGGATTTCTTGGAAAGCAGTTTTAAAATGCCCATTGTTAGAGTTTTAAGAGTTTGATAAATAACATCCTCTTTTCTTCTTCTTGAGCCAAAAACCAGTAAGAGAGAAATAGAAGACAGACTGGGTAACATCACGGTAGTTCTGCAGCTGAGCTGCTTACCTGCTCTCAGGCACCTTGGACCATTGCAGACTCCTCTGCAGGGGCAGATCAGATAAAGCAACATACAGAAGGGCCTGGGCCACATGACCTAGCATCTTCCCCCAAACTTTGTAGTAATTTGTCATTCTTTTTTCTGCTAACCAGGTGAGGGAGAAGAGAGGCCAGAAACCTTAGTCCCAAAAGTGGGAAGTGTCCCTTCTCATCCCAATAAGAAGTCTGTTTATATTTTATCTATTTTATAACCGTGAAGGATAGAGTTTTATTGTCATGAACTTGGAGTGGCTTTACAAGCAACCTTCTCTTGCTCACTAATGACTAGCATGAGAAACTTAAGATCACTTTTCCAAATCTCAAATCATCTTTTCCCCCCATCTCTTTATAACATTGTTCATAATCCTATAGAAAAGATCAGTTCATTTAGTAGCCTAAAGGTACATGATGCTGTTTATTATGGAGGGTTATTAGATATCTCATTGCTTGAAATTAGGTGTCTTATGAAAGCTTTAGTGAAATTTGAATAGCTGTGCCACCTGCTTTATATGTTCTTAGGCTAAAAATGTCAGGGTATGTTCCCATTATGAATCACTTTTAATTTTAATACATTCATGGGGGATGATGATCTAGAAAGTGTAAAGTCCAAAAACTTGTGTTTTAGGATCACATAGAACTGAGTTTTCATCCCAGCCCTTCTACTTCCTAGCCATGTGACCTTGAGCAAATTCTAATTCCACATCTTATCTCAGCTTCACTTCTCTGATTTATAAAATGGGGAAAATAATAATACATTCCTAATAAGATTGTTCTGAAGCTTAAATAAGAAAATGCAGGCAAAGCATTTATTATTGGGAGGCATAATAATTGTTCAGTACATAATTATTAAATGTTATATATATATTTTTTAAGATTTTATATATTTGACAGACAGTGATCACAAGTATGCAGAGAGGCAGGCAGTGAGAGAGGAGGAAACAGGCTTCCCGCTAAGCAGAGAGCCCAATGCGGGGCTCGATGCCAGGACCCTGGGATCATGACCTGAGCCGAAGGCAGAGGCTTTAACCCACTGAGCCACCCAGGCGCCCCATATTTATTATTTTTTATGTAATCTAAAAAATTGGACATTTTCTGATTTCTGCTTTTTCTGAGTTTTAGCCATTGACCGATCCTAAGGGGGATTATAAAACAGCTGTTTGAAATTTACCATGGTCATTCAGAAAGAGTTGTTGAGGACTTGTGTTGTAGCATCCTCTATATAAAGCCCTTGGGGGTAATAGTTCTTTCAGGTCTTAGTCTGAGGAATTGATGTCTCTTTTCCAAACTTTGGGGTTTGTGTTTCTATCTTATATGGTGTTAAAAGATCATGTTTTCTTTTTTGAATTGCTGTTGAAGAAGCTCAAAACCAAAATTGCAGCCCTCCTGTAGCAGGGTGGACTGGATTTTATGATGTGTGTTCTGGACAATGCATTTTTTTAAAGATTTTATTTTTTTGAGAGAGAGTGAGTGAGTGTGAGTGGCGGGGGAGGGGAATAAGAGAGAGAAAGGTACGGGCAGACTCTCATTGAGGGTGGAGCCCGATCCCATGAATCCTGAGACCATGACCTGAGCTATCATCAAGAGTCTGACATGTAACCGACTGAGCCTCTCCAGGCACCCGTTGGACACTAAATTTTAACCTTCATTTCTCTTGTCCACTTCGTCTTGGTATTGTCTTCCTCTCTAGTCTCTCAGATAATTTTTACCTTGTTTTCGCTACATCTTTGTAAGAGGCTGCAAATACTTTCTGAATGAGAAGAAACATAGGTAGATATATTTAAAATGAAAACACTGAAGTGCAAAATAAATCTTTAAACCTTAGGAATACACTTGCCCTAAAGAAATGTTGGTAATTTCATTTGATTAGCCTCTTCTCTCTCTCTCTCTCTTTTTTTTTTTTTTAAAGATTTTATTTATTTTCTTGACAGAGAGACTCAGTGAGAGAGGGAGCACAAGCAGGGGAGAGGGAGAGAAGCTGGGTCCCCAATGAGCAGTGAGCCCAATGTGGAGCTCAGGACTCTGGGATCTGAGCTGAGAGCAGACCCTTAACAACTGAGCCACCCAGGCAACCCTGATTAGCTTTTTGGCTATTGTATAAAGCTAGTTTAGACCAAAATGCTTTAGGTGGCTGCCCAATGTTAGTTACTGTAGTATCATGGATCACCCATGAGTCTATGGTTATACGCTCTTCCGTATCAGCCACATAACATATGTGTTGTTGCTCTCTCCCAGTATCAATGTAGATATAATTGACATACTTACAGTCTTGAATGAGCAGTGTTGAGGTTTTAGAGTGCCACAGAACTGAAGAAATGGAGTATCAAAAGGCGTGTATACTAATGCCTCCTTTATAAGGAAATGTGGGGTT
The DNA here is from genome assembly GCF_964662115.1 of Mustela nivalis. Taxonomy (NCBI): domain Eukaryota; kingdom Metazoa; phylum Chordata; class Mammalia; order Carnivora; family Mustelidae; genus Mustela; species Mustela nivalis. The sequence continues at coordinate 58,690,787 of NC_139030.1, forward strand.
AGAGCAACAGGGCAGACTGTGATGGAATGTGGATACTGAAAAGTTGGGGTAAGATTTACATGAAGTAGGCAGGAAATGTATAACGAAACAGTTGGACTTCTTGTGTGGTGTTGGTTCAGGTTCAATTTAGGAAATATTTTGAAGTTTTATATTGTTTGAGTGGTTTCATAGTATTTTATTTTGTGTCTGTTTACAGTGGCTCTGTTATTCTTCTAGTCTTTCAAACTCCAACCTCAAATATTAAAAACTATTTTTTTTCTCAAAGCCTAATTTCCTTCCCCCAAGTCTAATCCGTTATCAAATCCTATTATATCTTTTCTTTGAATCCCATGACCAAATTAGAGACTATAGGTGGTGAGTTGACAAACTTTTTTATCTCCCAGAGTTCACAGATCTTCGTTTATGATTTCCATTCTTCTTGCCTGGATTCATTAGACTTTTAGGAATTCTTCATCTTTGGCCTTTTGTTTCTCGGATTCATTTTTATACCTCCATAGCAAGTGGCCCTGTTCTATTGCCATCAGAGTTGGCTCTCTATTGCCTACCAGACTGTCCAAATTTCTTGGGTGCTTTGTGTTCTTTTCTTTTCTTTTCTTTTTTTTTTTTTTTTGTTTTGTTTTGTTCTAGTCTGTTTTTGGCCTTATTGCTTGCTGTTCCCATAGTGGACCTTGCTTATTGCCCTAATTTCTGTCTTTGCAGTATACGGTGCTCGTAAAGATTACTAATGGTGATCCATCTCTTCAAGTGTTACAGTATTAGGATGAGTTAGGGTTTTGGTTTTTATATCATTAAAAAAAATCATGTAGAGTTCATATCAAATTTAGAATTATAATGTTCAAAAAAAGGAGTCACAAGATGTGTGTGTGTGTGTGTGTGTGTGTGTGTGTGTGTGTAGAGAGAGAGATTAGTAATTAAGCCATGGCCATATCATTGATAAAGAATAGTGCTGTCTGAAACCAAACCCAAGAAACAAGTACTGTTGACCCTTGAACAACATAGGTTTGAACTGCGTGGGCTTACTTATATGCAGATTTTTTGATACAGTACAGTATTTTTTCTTAAGATTTTAAGATTTTCTCTAGCTTTATTGTAAGTAGACAATATTGAATATATATAACATACAAAATATGTGTTAATTGATTGCTCGTTATTGGTAAGGCTTCCAGTCAACAGGAGGCTTAGTAGTAGTCAGGTTTTCGGAGAGTCAGAAGTTATACAAGGATTTTCAACCACATAGGGAAGGGGCTCAATGCCCTGAATCCTTGCATTGTTCAAGGATCAACTATAATAGCTTTCCCTTGTAGTGGGTGTTCCCTTTGAGTTATTAACCCGATATGGGATTGTGTCTTATTTATACATCATAAATACTTACTCTTTTTATGGCTAGATGGTATAAATAGCATATGTGACTGTTTATTGAAGTTCATAATTTTCATATAAATTTCATATATGGCATGTAGTTTTTTGAATAAAATGTCATACATAGGAACAAGAAGAGGCTGAATTCTAAATATTTGCACAACAGGGGCACCTGGGTGGCTCAGTCAGCTAAGTGTTGGACTTCAGCTCTGGTCATGATCTCAGGGTCATGGGATCAAGCCCCCCATTGTATTGGGCTCCCCACTCAGTGGGGAGTCTGCTTCACCTGCTGCCCCCTCAATTTATGCACGTGCATTCTCTCTCTCAAATAAATAAAATCTCTTAAAAATAAATGTTTACAGGGCACCTGCGTGGCTCAGTGGGTTAATAAGCCTCTGCCTTCGGTTCAGGTCATGATCTCAGGGTCCTGGGATCGAGCCCTGCATGTCTGCTCAGTATGGAGCCTGCTTCCCTCTCTCTCTCTCTCTGTCTCTGCCTGCTTCTCTGCCTACTTGTGATCTCTGTCAAATAAATAAATAAAATCTTTTTTAAAAGTTTGCATATCAATATCTCAATCTTTTCTAAAAAAGTTACTTAAATGATTTAAAAATACTAATTAATAAATGCTGTACTATGTGTTTATAGAACTTCTCATCCATAATTTCCTTTTTCTTTTAAAGATCAGTGGATAAGTCTGTCATAATATATGATACTGTAAGTATTTCAGAATTTTTTGTGTGTGTGATGTGTGTAAAATACGTTTATTAGGCTACTGAACTAAAAATTTAATTCGGCAAGATAAACAAAATGTATCCTTTTTTCGAGTGCCTAAGAGTATACATTTTAAGAAATGGTAAGATAGTTACATAGGTTAAGATACAGGTTCTGGGACAAGACAGATGTTTAATCTGATCAAAGAAAATTGATAGATTTATAGAGCACCTATATCCAAAAGAACAAAATATCATTTCAAATTGATTATTCTTAAATTTTTATAGGTTTCCATAATAGCAAAGGATAAATGTTTACCCTGGATTGTGGAAGTACACTAGTGTAAGCTGAAAGTGGCGTACTGCCGGCAGAGTTCTGGCTGGGTTTAGAGTATAAGGAAGAGTAGGATTTAATGGACTTGGGAAAATGCGAGGTTTTGATAGACCCATCTGAATAAAGACCAGGGTTGCACAAATATGAAGAAAAATGCATGTTTTATATTATAAGTGAAGATGTGGTTGATGAAAATACTCTCCAAGAGAGAATGGAGAATGTTGAATGGAGCCTTATAATGATGAGTTCAGGCCGCAGCTGTGCCAGCAAATGAAACAGATGTAAATCATCCAAGTGTAGTGGGTCAAGCAAGGAATCTATGTTAGTCCTCCACATATAAAGTTCAAATCACTTGAGCACTCTGGCAGGAGATGGGCAAGAATCCTCAAACTGAGTGAAGTAGATCCTGAATGTTTCTTAAGAAATTGTCATGAGATTTTACAAGAATAGCTATAACATTAAATTTTCTCCATTAAATATGTATGAGTCTCAGTTAAATACAACTAATTGTACACCTGAAATGAATATAATACTGTATATTAATTATACTTCACTTTTTAAAAATTAATGAAATAAATATGTCTAGATGCTAGATGGCCAGCTAAGTATACTCAGAATCTAAGTGACTAATTTCTACTCACTGGTTCTGCAGTGGATGCAAGTCAAATGTCCTAGCGAAAATACAGATCATTTCCTGTAACAGATGTTTCAGGTTACTATGAGTAAATTCAAGTAAGTCAGCAAAAGCCGAGAGTGTTTTACACTAAATTTCTAGGAAGATAGTCAGCAGGCAACAGTGCTAACTATTGAGAAGGAGTGAAGTAAGTACTTGATAATATTATTAGTTATAGATGCTGTCCTCTTTCTGTTGGGTAAAGTGTTAGCTTACATATGTGACTAATAATAATATTAAAACACAGCATATAAACCATTTATGTCAGTAACTCTACTCTTGCTCAAGTAAATATAAAGCTGTTTTTACTGTTTTTCAGAATACTGAGAGTATACTTCACACATTGACTCAGCACACCAGGTCTGATCTTAACCTCATTTTGCATTAATATAATTAAAAAATTAGTCTGAGGATGTATAATAGTTGTTTTTGTTAACTAGGTATGTCACAAGTTGTGCCTTTGCACCCAGTACTCCTTTACTTGCTACTGGTTCAATGGACAAAACAGTGAACATCTGGCAGTTTGATCTGGAGACACCTTGCCAAGGTTAGTAAGGGCATCGTATTTAACCCATTTCAACCCACTCATCACTAAAATTTTAAATTCCATAATTTTTTGGCAAATTATTCTCCTTTTTCCTCAGGATAAAGTATACACCCAAATTTAATATAATTTAAAAATAATTTTAGAGAAGCCAGTGTTTAAAGTAGTTGGCCTGTGTTAAAACTGTTGGTAAGTGCTTTTTGGTGCACATTCATGGATATCATACCTCCCATAGTTTTGTAAGCTATTCATTTGCGCTGCATACTATTTTTTCAGGAAAATACAGCCTGGGAAAAAATAGAAATCACAGTTTTAAACTTGCTTATTTTATTTTTGGCCTCATCAAATAATGTTGATACATAATTTAGGAGTTTTATTTTTATCACTGCCAGAATTTAAGAAATAGTGGTGCTGATATTCAGATGGTAGAGCACATCGAGTACTCTTGCTGATAGGAGGTTTTTGGTATTTGTTTTGTTTTGTTTACAGTAGGCTCTGCGTGCAGCATGGAGCCTGATACAGGCTTGAACTCATGACCTGAGGTCAAGACCTGAGCCAGCCCTTAAATGATGGAGCCATCCCAGCGCTCAGACATGAGTTTTATATAATAAAAAAGAATTATTTTTCTGGAGTGAAAAGAAAAAGTTTCAAATGAAGAGTATTTAATATAGCATTAAATAATGCTATAATTATACATAGTGTCATTTGATTTTTTTTTAATTTCTTAAAAGAATATTAAAGTGGCAAAACAGATTTAAGGAAATTTCATTTACTTTTTAATTCCTGGGATATTTATGAAGGAAGTACTTTTCTTTATTGTTATTTTACCTGCCTTTTTGTTTGTCGATTTGTTTTTAAAAGCAAGGAGCATGGAAGATCAAGTGAAGTTTACTGAAGATTGGTCAGAGGAAGATGTCTCAGTGTGGCTTTGTGCACAAGGTTTAAGTGACCTTGTTGGTATTTTCAAAATGAATAACATTGATGGAAGAGAACTGTTGAATCTCACCAAAGAAAGTCTGGCTGATGATTTGAAAATTGGTAAGATTAGTGGAAGATAGGCAGTCTTTTTTTTTTTTTCTTTTTCCCAAGATCTTATTTATTTATTGGACAGAGAGAGCATAAAATTAGGCAGAGAGGCAGGTAGAGGGAGAGGGAGAAGCAGGCTCCCTGCTGAGCAGAGAGCCCGATGCAGGCCTCAATCCCAGGACCCTGAGATCATGACCTGAGCAGAAGGCAGATGCTTAACCAACTGAGCCACCCCAGAAGTCCCAAGGTAGGTGGCCTTAAAAGTGACTTAATAGGGACGCCTGGGTGGCTCAGTTGGTTGAGCAGCTGCCTTCGGCTCAGGTCATGATCCCAGCGTCCTGGGATCGGGTCCCACGTCGGGCTCCTTGCTCCACGGGGAGCCTGCTTCTCCCTCTGACTCTGCCTTCCATTCTGCCTGTGCTCGCTCTCGCTCTCTCTCTGACAAATAAATAAATAAAATCTTTAAAAAAAAAAAAAAGTGACTTAATAATTTACTTTGAGATTCGTTTTAATTGTATTAATAGTCCTCTTAATATTCTGGCATAGTAATTATTCCAATATATATCTTTGTAGGGAAGGACAGTATATTTTTATTAGATTATGGAAAAGAAATGTTATGTAGTGTTTCATTAAAGCGACCATGTAACTAATTTTAAAAATGTATATATTTTAAAATTTGAGATAAAACTCACTCTTTTGTAAGTGTACAGTGGAGTGACTTTTAGTATATCCATAGAGTTGTACAGCCATCGCCACTGCCTAATTCCAGAACATTTAATATATTCAGAAAGAAACCTCATGGCCATGAGCAGTCACTCCTCTTTCCCTTTCTCTCTAGCCCCTGGCAGCCATGAACCTGCATTCTGTCTCGAAGGATTTGCCTCCTCTTGACATTTCATAGAGTGGATCATACAATATGTGGCCTTGTCTGACCTCCTGCTTAGCATGTTTTCAAGATTCATCCATGCCGTAGCATATAGTTAATACTTCATTTCTTTTTTCTTTTTTTTTTTTTTTAAAGATTTTATTTGTTTATTTGACAGACAGAGATCACAAGTAGGCAGAGAGGCAGGCAGAGAGAGAGAGAGAGAGGGAAGCAGGCTTCCTGCGGAGCAGGGAGCCCGATGCGGGGCTCGATCCCAGGACCCTGAGATCATGACCCGAGCCGAAGGCAGCAGCCCAAACCACTGAGCCACCCAGGCGCCCCAATACTTCATTTCTTTTTATGACTGTTTTAACTCTATGGATTTATCACTTTTTGCTTATCCATTTATCCATTGATTGAATTTAGAATGCTTCCAATTTAGCCATTACAAATAATGCTGCCCTGAACGTTTGCATACAAGTTTTTGTGGGGTAATGTTTCCAGTTTTCCTGGGTATATAATTAGGAGTGGAACTGGTGGGTCATGTAGTAACTCAGTGCTGACATTTGAAAGACTGCTGGGCTCTTTTCAAAGCTGGCTCTTTTCCGTTCTTACCAGCTCTATAGGAAGATCTCAGTTTTTCTGTGTCCTCCTCAACACTTGTTTTAATTACAGCCTTCCTAGTGGTTTCTTATTCTGGTTTCAACGTACATTTCCTGGTGACTGGTGATATTGAACATGTTTCCATGTGCTTGTTAGCTATTTGTAGATCTTTGTAGAAATGTCTATCAAGATCCTTTGGCCATTTGAAGAACTGGATTTTCTTTTTTATTGTTTATATAAATTTGGATATAAGACTTAACAGACATATGATTTGTAAATATTTCCTTTTGGACACTTAATTGACGGAGCCACGTAGGCACCCCCACACTGTGTTAATTACTGTGGCTTTGTAGTAGGTTTTGTTTTAAGATTTTATTTATTTATTTGAGAGGAAAGAGTGAGTGAGAGTGAGCACAAGCTGGGGAAGGCACAGGGGGAGAGGGAGGAACAGACTCCTCCCTGACCAGGAAGCCTGAAATGGGACTCAATCCCAGGACCCCCTGGGATAGTGACCTGAGCTGAAGGCAGATGCTTAACTGACTGAGCCACCAAGGCACCCTGTAGTGGGCATTAAAATTGAAAAGCGTATGTCCTCCATCTTTTTTTTTTCTCTCCAAGATTTATTTTGCTACTCTGGGTTCCTTGCATTTCCATATGAATTTTGGAATCAACTTGTCAGTTTCTGTTTAAAAAAAGGGGGGGGGGGCACCTGACTTTTGAAAATTTTAAATTTTTAAATTTTTTAAAAAAGATTTTATTTATTTATTTGACAGAGATCACAAGTAAGCAGAGAGGCAGGCTCCCCACTGAGCAGAGAGCTGATGTGGGGCTTGATTCCAAGGTCCTGGGATCATGACCTGAGCCAAAGGCAGAGGCTTTAACCCACTGAGCCACCCATGTGCCCCATAAATTTTTTTTAAGTTTTAATTTAAATTCCAGTTAGCATGCAGTGTAATATTAGTTTCAGGGTGTACAGTATAGTGATCCAGCACTTCCCATACAATACTTAATGCTCATCACAAGTGTCCTCCTTAAAAAGCCACCTATTCTGGTATGAATTATATTGACTCTTGTGAGTTAATTTGGTGATTATTGTCATCTTAATATTAAGTCTTGCAATCCATAAGCACAGGACCTTTTTTTTTTTTTTTTAAAGAGAGCACGTGTGATGGGAGGGGAGAGAGTTTTTTTTTTTTTTTTTTAAGATTTTTTATTTATCAGAGAGAGCACAAGCAGGGGGACTGGCAGAGGGAGAAGCAGGCTTCCCGCTGAGCAGAGTCATCTAATTTCAGAACTTTTTTTTTTTTAAGATTTTATTTATTTGACAGAGATCTTAAGTAGGCAAAGAGGCAGGCACAGAGAGGGGGGAAGCAGGCTTCCCATGGAGCAGAGCGCCTGTTGTGGGGCTCGATCCCAGGACCCCTAGGATCATGACTTGAGCCAAAGGCAGAGGCTTAACCCACTGAGCCACCAAGGCGCCCCCAGAACATTTTTATCCCCTCAAAAGAACCTTGTTCTCAGGGCACTTGAGTGGCTCAGTGGGCGGAGTGGCTGCCTTCAGCTTGGGTCCTGATCCCAGGGTCCTGGGTTTGAGTCCCATGTCAGGCTCCTTGCTTGGTGGGGAGCCTGCTTCTCTCTCTCCCTCTGCCTTCTGCTCCCCTACTGTCTCTTTCTGTCAAATAAATAAATAAAATATTTTTTTAAAAAAGAACCTCATTGTCTTTTTCTAGCCCTGGCAACTACTAATCTACTTTGTCTTTATGGGTTGGCCTGTTTTGGACATTTCTTTTAAGTGGAACCATTAGTGGGTGCCCTTTATATCTGGCTTCTTTTAGGTAACGTAGTGCTTTCAAGTTTCGTCCATGTTTTGTATGTGTAAGTACTTCAGTGTGTGAGGTTTCCAGTTTCTTCACCTCCTTTTCAACACGTGTTATTACCTGTTGTCTTGATTAGACAACATGTGAAGTGGTACTAGATCATGGTTTGGATATGTACTTACCTAATGATATAGAGCATCTTTTCAAGTGCCGATTGGCCATTTATAGATCTTCTTTGCAGAAATATCTGTTTAGATGCTTTGCTCTTTTTAAATTGATTTATTTGTCTTTTTATTGTTGAGTTGTAGGAGTTGTTGATATATTCTGGTTACTAGATCTTATCAAAAATAGTTTGAAGTCTTAGTGTCACGCTCTAATAAAAATAATACCACAGGGCGCCTGGGTGGCTCAGTTGGTTAACAGACTGCCTTCAGTTCAGGTCATGATCCCAGAGTCCCGGGATCGAGTCCCGCATCGGGCTCCCTGCTTGGCGGGGAGTCTGCCTCTCCCTCTGACCTTACCCTTCTCGAGTGTGCGCGCACACTTTCTCTCTCTCATTCTCTCCCTCTTAAATAAATAAAATCTTTAAAAATAATAATAATAATACCACAAACTACTATTAACATACTGTAATAAAATCTTAATGGGAAAGCTTGGGAAAATAGGATACTCATAATGAGGAGTTAAATAACAACAAAAAAATTAAAACCATTTTAAAGTACAGTATTATCTTTCCTTACATGGTAAATATAGCATGTGAACGTATTTAAATATCTTGGAATCTTATGGCTTTTTAAGAAAGTTAACAGAATGATGGTTTGTCAGATAGTTGTGTTCTCAGGCCATACTGTGAAAGCCATTTTTGTATCTCTAATAACTTATTTCCTATATAATTTACTCTTTCCTCCTTAAAGTGGGTGATAGAATATAGGGTTTTGGGGTTTTTTTTTTTTTTTTTTTTTTTTTTTTTTTAAGGTCTGCTGCATTTAGCATCTTCACTGGTTGATTTCTCATTCCTCTCTCATAATAAATCTTTACCTTATCATGTAGAAGCACTTGACAGTGTAAAGCGGTAATTTTGGATTTCAACAGAGGGTGTTTGAAAACATAAAAGCAGCATAGTAAAAACAATTAATAGCAATAGAATTATATTCTGATAAAGAATAAGAAATTTTTGGATTTAATTAATGGTTTGAAATCGTTTTTGAAGGATGAGTCTCAGGGTTAGTAGTTAGAATCATTTTAAACTTCAGTGAAATAAGTTTCAGAACTATCAGTCCAAACCAAAATTGAAATGTAATTTAATTTCTGTGGTAGTTTAATAGCAGAATTAGGAAAATCATTATTATGAATGGAGACATTAATGTTAACATTCTATATAGTAAATTAAGGAATTTGTTTCATGTTTAAGATTTTAAAAGTTAGTAAATTGAACAAACAGAATAAATTATTAAATAAATAGACTAGGGCATTTATTTTTTCCACATCATTCTGAAATATTTTAAAGTTCTAGGGCACCTTGGTGGTTCAGTTGGTTAAATGTCTGACTCTTCATTTTAGCTCAGGTATGATCTCACGGTCATGAGATCAAGCCCCATGTTGGACTCCATACTGGGTGTGGAGCCTGCTTAAGATTCTCTCTCTCCCTCTTCCTCTGCCCCTACCACCCATGTGTGCTTGTATTCTCTCTCTTTTTCTCTCAAAATGAGTAAATATTTAAATAAAAATGTGAACAGCTAATAACATTAAACCTCCTAAAATTATACTAAACTTCCTGAAATTAAAATTTAAAATAATTTTTAAAACTTGATAAAAGTAAAAATATGAACGAGTGAAACGTGTGTATATAGTCTTAGACAAACAGATAAGCTTTTTTTATGATTGTGTTTCATATGAGATCAGCAAATATATCTAGTTTCAGAAATTTTTTAAATACGGAATTTTTACATTATTAAATTGAAGATCTTTAAAAATAACTGTTAGGAAATTTTTTGTTTAAACAAAGTAACCAATAATAATGAACCTTTTCTGATTTTATATAGTTTATCAGTATTCAACAGTCTGAAATTCTCCAGTCTTCAGAATAAAGTTATGTAGAATAAACTCTCCATTAGTTGCTGATTTATTCTAGCCCCACGGTATTCTGTACTACAAAGATTAAAGATTTTATAAAGAAAACAGTTCTGTGTGGTAAAACGGTATGTCTGAAGATTTTTGGTTGTAATAGATACGATCTATTTGCTGGAGACTTGCATAAAGGTTACCCAGTGCTTCTCCCACCCTAACAGAATCTCCCCCCGCCCCCCAGAATCTCTAGGGCTGCGGAGTAAAGTTCTAAGGAAAATTGAAGAGCTCAGGACAAAGGTGAAAACCCTTTCTTCTGGAATTCCTGACGAGTTTCTCTGCCCAATAACTAGGGAGCTTATGAAAGATCCTGTCATTGCATCAGGTATGTGTGATGCTTTTCTAAGTTTCAGGGCAAATGTGCAAATGAAAAAATAATGTAGGTATTTCACAGGAGTATGTTTAAATATGGAAAATTTAAAAAATCTCTCTTCCAGATCATAAGTAGTTTTTTTTAACTCCTTTGATCCGAGGTAAACTAGTGAACATTATATATTAATAAAATTAGATGAAGTAGGTTTGGATGAGATTAGAGACAAAGGGGTAAGTTTAACAAGCTTTACTTGTGAAAGGTGCTTTTGGTTACAAGAATGCAAGGTAAAAAGAAAAAAAAGAATGCAAGGTAAAATACTGTTTTTGAGATAGACTGTTGAGATCTCTTATGTTTATTTTGTTTATCATGAATTTAAACAACCTTATAGAAATAAGACTTAAAGATTATAAATTGTATCTTTCCACATTAATTTCTAACCTTTGTCAGTAGGCACAGACATACATACAAACAGACATAAAGTACAACTATGTACTTTACATAGTTGTAATCAGTAAATCCATATTATGTTTTTAAAAATTTTTCTGTAAAACAGTATACATTTCTAAATACCAATTTAGGCTACATAATTTTCCATTTTTATTCCACTGTGGCTCTATGCTACATTTTGACTCCTGCAAACACATATGTGTACCAGATAGTGGAAATCTTTATATTGTAAATAGCATTGCAATGATATCTTGGTATTTCTTTTTTTCTGTTACCCATTACTTAGGGTTATTTTTATGGCATGTGTGCCCCAAAGCAGAATTAACCAATCAGAATATTTTGTGAACATGAAAAAGAGCGGTTTTGATCATTTTCATTAGAATATTCAGTGGACATCTGAAAAGTGTGGTCTTTCCCCATTTTGTAGTCTTGGCACCCTTGTTGAAGAGCATTTCACTACATATGTGAGGGTTTATTGCTGGGCTATTGTGTCCCATTGGTCTGTATGTTTGTCTTTACGCAAGTACCATGCTTTTTTGATTACTATAGCTGTAATATGTTTTGAAATCAGGAAGTATAAGGCTTCCAGCTTTATTTGTTATTTCTCAGGATTGTTTTAGCTCTTTAGGATACTTTGGGATTTGCTTATGACTTTCAGTATGGGTTTTCCTATTCCTGTAAAAAGTGGCATTGGGATTTTGATGGAGATTGTATTGAAACTGTAGATGACTTTAGTTAAGTACAGACAATTTAACAATATTAACTCTTCCGATCCATGAATAGGATGCCTTTCCATTTATTTGTATCTTCTTTTACTTCTTTCCAGTGTTTTGTAGTTTTCAGTATAAAAGAATTTTCATCAGAATGGTGTTTAATCTATTGATAATTCAGAATGGACAGCTCCAACTCATGAATATCACACAGCTTTCCCTTTTCTTTTTTACGTCTTGTTTACATTCTGTTAGCAGTGCTTTGTGTTTCAGTGTATAGGATTTGCACACACTTTGCTAATACTGTCCTTAGGTATTTAGTATTTTTAGAAAAAAGATTTTAATTCCTAATTCTTCATTGTTTGATATTTCACAGTTGATTCTATAGATTGACTTTGTATTCTGTGGTGTTGCTTTAGTTTTATTAGTAATTATACTAATATAGATCCTTTTACTTGATTTTCTTCATACATGATAATGTTATCTGCAAGTAGACATTTGTATTTCCAGTCTGTGCCTTCCTCCACCCCTACCTCTTGTCCTGTTTCTTGTTATGTTGGCCAGGATTTGCAATACAGTGTTGAAAAGAAGTGGTGGGAATTCCTTAATCTGCTTTTAAGGGGGAAGTAACGCAGTTCAGTTCAGTCTTTCTCCATTAAGCATGACGTAAGCTGCCTTCTATCAAGTTAAAGAAGTTCTCTTCTGTCTCGTTGCTGATAGTATATAAAATGCTTATCCACTGAAATCAGATGGTTTTTCTCTTTTATCCTTTAGTATGATAGATTACTATGTTAGTTCCCTGTTGCTGTCATAACAAATCACCACAAAATGAGTAGTGCAACATTTCTGTAGGTCAGAGGTCCAGTACATTCTCACAGGCAAAAGTCAAGGTATTGGCAGGTTCTGTTCCTTGCTCAAGGCTCTAGGGAAGAATCCATTTCTTGCTCCTTTAGGTTGTTGGTAGAGGCCAGTGCCTTGTGATTTTAGGACTGAGGCCCCTCTTTTTTTGCCGACTATAAGCTGAGGGCTGTTCTCGCTTGTGGTAGGCAGAATGATGGCTCCCTGAGGATGTCCGTGTCCTAGAGCCTCAGAGCCTATCAGTGTTAAATGGCCAAAAGGGCTTTGCAGATGCGATTAAGGATCTTGAGATGGAAGAGTTCCCTGTATTATCAGGTAGACCCAGTGTAATCATGAGGATCTTTGTAAGTGAAACAAAGGAAGCAGGAGAGTCGGTCAGAGGAGAGGTGACAACAGAAGAGGTTGAAGCGATAAGGACCATGAGCTCAGGAATTCAGGCAGCCTCTAGAAGCTAATAAAGACCAGGAAACAGATTCTCCCTTTGAGCCTTCAGAAAGAATACCATCATGCCGACACCTTGATTTTTAACGCAATGAAACTGATTTCGTATTTCTGATCTTCAGAACTTTAAGATAATAAGTTGTATTAAGTCACTAAATTTGCAGTAATTTGTTACAGAGGCAATAGGAAACTAATACAGTGACTCCTTTTTCCAGCGTCAAACCTAATATCTCCTTGTATCACATTGCATCTCTTTGACTCACTTTCCCCTTCCTCTTCTGCTTTCAAGAACTATGGTAAGATACTTTCCTGTCTTAAAATCAGCTGATTAGTGACCTCAGTTCCTTGGCAAGCTTAATTCTCTTTTGCCGTGTTAATATAGTCAAAGATTCCAGGATTAGGAAGTAGACATGTTTGTGGGTCATTATTATGCCTAACAAAATTACATTCATTGATTTTTTTTTATTGTGGTAATATACAAATACATAAAATCATTTAAACAGTTTTTGAGTATATAGTTTAATGGTATTGAATTTATTCTGGATAGCTCATATAAGGAGAGTCATGCAATATTTGTCCTTTTCTATTGACTTACTTGGCATAATGTCTTCAGGATTCATCCACATTGTATCATGTGTCACAATTGCTTTTCTTTTTAAGGCCGAAAATATTCCATTGTATGTTTATACCATACCTGGTATATACATCCAACCGTGGACATGTGAGTTTTGTTTGTTTTTTTGTTTTTTACCACCTTTTGGCTATAGTGAATAATGCTACTGTGGATATGGGTATACAAATATCTGCTCAAGTCCCTGCCTTCAGTTCTCTTGGGGTATATACCCAGAAGTTGAATTGTCTGGTCATATAGTACTTGTGTATTTATTTTCTTGAGGAACCACTCTACTACCTTCACAGTGGCTGCACCATTTTACATTCCTACCAGCAGTTCACAGGGGTTCCACTTTTTCTACATCCTTGCCCATACTCATTATTTTTTTGTTTGCTTTATAATAGTCATCCTGATGGGTATAGGTGGTATCTCATTTGGGTTTTGATTTGCTTTCCCCTAGTGACTGGGATGTTGAGTTTCTTGGGTACTTATTGTCCATTTTCTATATCTTCTTTGGAGAAATATCTATTTAAGTCCTTTACCATTTTTTAATTTTTGTTGTTGTTGTTGTTATTGAGATGTAGGAGTTCTTTATATATTCTGGATATTCCTTATCAGATATGATTTACAGGTATTTCTCCCATTCCGCAGATTACCTTTTCACTCTGTTATAGGGCCTTTTGATACACAAAAGTTAATTTTGATGAAGTCCAGTTTTTTTTTAAATTGCATGTGCTTTTGGGATCATATTCATAGGATATCCTTAGCAAATCCAGTGTCATGAAGCATTCCCCCTATGTTTTCTTTTAAGTGTTTTATTGCTTTAGTTTCTACATTTGAGTTTTTGTTCTATTTGAGTTAATTTTTATATCTCACGTACTTATCCTTTTGTACGCAGATATCCACTTTTCCAGCACCATTTGTTAAAGAGACTGTTCTTCCGCCATTGAATGGTCTTGGCACCCTTGTTGAAAACACTAGGCTATATATTGGGGGGTTAATTCCGTATTCTCTTGGGCTGCATAGCTACCTTTATGCCGTACCACCACTTTGGTTACTGTGGTTTCGTATATAGTAACTTTTGAAATCAGGAAATGGGAGTCTTATAACTTTTTCTTTGAGATTGCTTTGGTTCTTCAGGATCTCTTGCAATTCCATATGAATTGTAGGATGGATTTTTCTATTCCTTCAAAAAAATGTCTTTTGCATTTTGAGAGGAATTGTGATGGGGATCACAGTTCCCATGGACTCTTTAATTGCTTTGAGTAGTATGGGAATTTTAACCATTGTCTTCCAGCCCATGACTACAGAATTTCCTTCCTCTGTGTCTTTAATTTCTTATAGCGATGTTCTATAGTTTCAACATACAAGTCTTTTCTCTCCTTCCTTAAGTTAGTCTTTAAATCTTTTTGATGCTGTTTGTAAATGGAATTTTCCTAATTTCCTTTTGGATTCTTCATTGTCAGTGTATAGAACCACAGCTGATTTCTGTATGTTGATTTTGTATCTTGCCACTTTGCTGAATTGATTTTAGAACTTTTTTTTGTGGACTCTCTAGGGTTTGGCTTCTTCACTTATTGCTGGATTTGATATGCTAATATTTTTATATTTTTATATATTTTATATTTTTATATCTGTGTTCATAAGAGATATTGGAGTTTTCTTTGTAGGAGAGTCTCCTAGTAGGAGATTTGAATTACGAATTCAAATAGAGCTTTTAATAGGTTACTTCATCAAATTAGATTTCTGAGTATTCTCTCGGAGGTTTGCATTTTCTATTACTTTTAAGATATTCTTGTTGGCATCATGTTAGTATATTTTATGTTGAATTGTATCATTTGTTTTAATCTTGATTCTCTTGTTTTTTGTTTATAATTGCATGGTATTTTTCTTTCAGTCTACTTTATTTTTTCAAGATTTTATTTATCCATTTGACAGAGATCACAAGTAGGCAGAGAGGTAGGCAGAGAGAGAGGAGGAAGCAGGCTCCTCGCCGAGCAGAGAGCCCGATGCAGGGCTCGATCGCAGGACCCCGGGATCATGACCCGACCTGAAGGCAGAGGCTTTGAGCCACCCAGGAACCCCTCTTTCAGTCTCCTTTTAAAACAAACAGTATACATCTTGAATTTTCACATAATCTTTCACCAAGGGTAACACATTGCCTAACTTTTAACATTATAGATGGATAAAAATGCTCTTCTGATTAAGCTTATCTAAATTGAATCATAAACTATGTCTTTTGGGGGTCTCACTTTTTGCCTTAAGCATAGTTTGTGTGATTTATCCATGCTGTTTATCCAGCACAGTAATTTATTAATCTTTCTGTGTAAATATACTACAAACAATCTATTCTATCATTACTGCCTGCTGTGGACTTTTATCTTTTTCTTTAGTGAATACACAGGTGCATTGTTATTGGGTATATTCCAGAGATTAGATCTGTACAGCCTGTTACCCAGAGCTGTTTACCCAGAGTGGCTGAAGCAGTTTATAACCCCTCCCGGAGTATGTAAGAATTCTAGTTGCTCCCTAGCCTTATGTTTAGTACTGCCTGTGTCTTTCAAGATTCACATGCAGTTCTAAAAGAATAACAGATCCTGTACACTTTGCCCAGTTATTCTGCTAGCATTTTCTGGGGTTTGTGCAGTCCTGCATCTGCTCTTTGTTGTCTGAGTATTCACCTTCAGTCAGGTTTTTTGTTTGTTTAAGATTTTATTTATTTATTTGACAGAGATTTCAAGTATGTAGAGAGGCAGGCAGAGAGAGAAGAGGAAGCAAGCTCCCTGCTGAGCAGAGAGCCCTATGCAGGGTTCAATCCCAGGACCCTGGGATCATGACCTGAGCCAAACGCAGAGGCTTTAACCCACTGAGCCACCCAGGTGCCCCAAGTTTGTTTGTTTTTAAGATTTATTTATTTGATGGAGGAGCAGAGAGCCCCACGTGGGACTCAATCCTAGGACCCCGGGATCATGACCTGAGCTGAAGGCAGATACTTAACCGACTGAGCCACCCAGGTGCCGCATCCTCAATCAAGTAGTACCTGTGGAGCTTCCTTACCCATGCAGGAAGAGGGCATATAGCTCCAGAGAGGTGCTGGGCTTGCTTTGCCCATTTTCCAGGACAACAGGGGGACTGAGCAAGTTTTTTTCTTCAACAAAGATAAAATAAATTCAGAGCCCAGGCCAGTGAGCTTATATTTTCTACCTGAACCTTTCATAAGGGTGAAGCCACTTGAACCTGGAAGTCAGATATACATGTAAAAAGATGTTTCTTTTAGTCACATATCTAAGTATAATATAGCAAGATATTTGGGGGTTTAATTGGCTTGATTACCAGAAATGAAAGTCTAAGAAACAAATCTTTTAATAGATATCATTTCTTTGGTGTTTTACCAAAGAAATGAACCTGTGCACCAGAGTATATTAAATTATTAAATACTGTTTATTTCCTAGAACTACTAGAACTACCTGCTGGTACAGTTCTTGATTTATGCACTCGGTATCTTGGGTTATAGCAAAAGTCAAATGGTACTGTTTGGATAAAAAAATTTTATGGAAGGATTTAAAACCAAGTCAATTTTAAAAA
The DNA here is from genome assembly GCF_964662115.1 of Mustela nivalis. NCBI lineage: Eukaryota > Metazoa > Chordata > Mammalia > Carnivora > Mustelidae > Mustela > Mustela nivalis. The sequence continues at coordinate 58,707,809 of NC_139030.1, forward strand.
GTAGTAAAAACAAGCAAACTTGTAAAAAATTGTCATTTTTCTTCTAGCCACACCTTTGATTTAAGTAAGCTAACTCTAGTTGTAGTAAATTTCATGCTTGAATTTTTCCAGGAGCCAGGAGTGTCATTTTTATTATTAGTTATTAGTTATAATAATGCTTTGTGCCCTTTCATTTATACATGAAAGACTGTGTATGTGGAGATGGGAAAGGGTCTTTACTTCGGAGCTCTGATAATCCCTCTTACTGCTCTGAAAGGACATTTAGTAGAACAGTGTGAAACCTTATATATCATTAATGCTATAGATCCAATCCAAATTCCTGCTTTTCCTGTTTGGCAAATATTTGTTACCAGCAGAAAACTGTTGGTTAAAGAATCACTATTTTATAATACCATGAAAAGCTGATATTGAAGTATATGTGAAGTATGGGCAGTGTAACTGACTTGATATAGTAGGAAACCTGCCCCTACCTCCATAGACTGATTTGACATTTTATTCACTACCACCACCCAAGAAACCAACAATCTGCAAGCAGGGAAGGAAAACTTATTCACTTGTGGGAATTCAGTTAAAGATGATAAGATGCTCTAATAGTATGGTAAAAGGGAGAGTAGAGAATATGAAAAGCCTATTTGAAGTTGTAATTATTTTCTTGGTCTCTTTTTTAAAAGATTTTACTTATTTGAGAGAGTGAGTACAAGAGGGACAAGCAGACTCCCCACTGAGCGGGGAGCCCAGCGTGGGGCTCAGTCTCAGGACCCTGGGATTATGTCCTGTGCTGCAGGCAGACACCCAGCTGAGCCACCCAGGCGCCGTTCTTGGTCTCTTTTTAGAAGATACTAGGATAAAGGTAATTAGCGGATCAAAAATACCTCTCTAAGCACTAAAATTGATGAAACCAGCTCCTATAGTGAAAGTTTATTTATGTGATATATAAAAAAGAATGATAAATATTACCAGTTTATCGTTCCATAATTCTGTAGTTTGGTTTTAACTCCTCCATAAAGAGTAAAAAGATTTGAGATTAGCTAACAAAGCACAATACAACCTAAAGGATTCAGGAAGGCTAGAAATAAAAGGATAGGTAAACATGACACAATTGCAAGTAAAAATGAAGAAGGGGGTTACATACATGTCTGTAAAAATAGAATTCAGACCCCCCAAAATTTTTTTAAGACACACACAGGAAAATACTATGTAACACCGAAGACCACAGTTTTCAGGGAAGATGGCTATTACTAGCTGTGCAGTCTCAGACACTTCAAAAGCACAGTAATAGGCTTGATCATATCTCTCAGTTTAAAATAGATCTATGTACCAAACCCTGAACATTCAAAATAGAAAGTACATGTTTTTGGGCACCTGGGTGGCTCAGTGGGTTAAGCCGCTGCCTTCGGCTCAGGTCATGATCTCAGGGTCCTGGGATCGAGTCCCGCATCGGGCTCTCTGCTCGGCGGGGAGCCTGCTTCCCTCTCTCTCTCTCTCTGCCTGCCTCTCCGACTACTTGTGATTTCTCTCTGTCAAATAAATAAATAAAATCTTTAAAAAAAAAAAAAAAAGAAAGTACATGTTTTTAACAGATATGGGACATTCATAAATATTAACCATATTTAAGCAACAGACACTACCAGAATTAACACAAAAGCTGGGGCCCTTTCACCTGGAAAGTAAAAAACATTCTATTAGATTTATCTAGCCTGGTGGCAAATGAATTAACTATTACTGAATTCTTAATATCCCACATAATAATAATATTAACATGGACATTATCATTAATGGGCCAATGTAATATAAGATTAAGGTTCATTATACTCAACCTTTCATAAAATAAAAATTGAGTATATTTTCCTACTTGCTATTCTTACAATTCAACAGACCAATTAAAAAATAGACCTTTCTCCATAAGAAATATACAAATGCCTAATAAGCACTAGAAAAGATGTACAGTATCATCACGGAAATTAAAATCAAAACCACATTGAGATACCACTTGATACCTACTAGGAAGACTACAATCTAACATGTGTTAGAAGGATTTGCAGAAACATTGCAAGTGGCAATGTGAAATGGTACAGCTACTGTTGAAAATAGTTACCATGTGGTGTAGCAATTGTACTCTGAGATATATATCCAAAAGAATTGAAAACATTCATCCAAAAAGTTGTACATCAATGCTCAAAGTAGTCTTATTGCTAAGAGCCAGAAAGTGGAAATAACCCAAATGTCCTATCACTGAATGAATAAAATGTGGTATATACAAAGGAATGTTAATCAGCTGTAAGAAGGAACAAATACTTGCACATGCTATGTGGATGAACCTTGGAAATGTTCTGCTAAGTGCAAGAAGCCAGACACCAAAGGCCACATAGTGTATGATTCTATTTACAGGAAGTGTCCAGAACAGGCAGATGTAGAAAGAAAGTAGATTTGTGGTTGCCAGGAGAGGGGAGGGTGAATGCTCTGGGGTACAGGGTTTCTTTATGGAGTAATAAAAATTGGTATAATTCAGAGTTGTACAACCATCACCATTAAGAATCTGAACTGTAGGGGCACCTGGGTGGCTCAGTGCGTTAAAGCCTCTGCCTTCGGCTTAGGGTCATGATCCTAGGGTCCTGGGATTGAGCCCCGCATCAGGCTCTCTGCTCAGCGGGGACCCTGCTCCCCCCTCACTCTCTGCCTGCCTCTCTGCCTACTTGTCATCTCTGTCTGTCAAATAAATTAAAATTTTAAAAAATCCTAAAAAAAAATCTGAATTGTATACTAAAAAGGGTAGATTTTATGTCAACTGTATCTCAAAAGAGAAAGGCACTAACTGTATCTGCAGAAATCATCTACCATCTCTAGGACTCCAGGGAACAAAAGGAAGTTGAGGTTATCAGAACCTCCCATGAACCAGAATTTAGGTCTTTAAGAAGGGGTAGCTTCCGGCTGGTCTTTCTAAAGGGAGGAAGGATAAGACAAATTTGGGCAGTACCTTCAAGGAAGCAAAGCAGAAAATCTGCAGAGTATAACCAGCCTCCCCTGCCAGATGAAGGGCCATGGTTAGGCACAACACTGGTAGGAGTCTTCACTGTTTTTTCCTTCTTCTAGAGGAATCCAATTGCAAGATCTAACAAGGAGCCAGGTGTAAAGCCAAAAAGTGGTTTGCATTATCCTGGCTCCAGCATGTGGAGTCCTCCGTATCATGCATGAACTTAGAGCTGAGAGACAATAGCTTAATAAGTCCAATCAGCATTTAGCAAGTTAAATCAAAGAGGAATCAATAGCCCTCATGTGTAAGTGTATGTAAACAAAAGCAATTAAAAGTGTAACATTGCCACAACATGGGACTGAGAGGGTATTATGCTAAGACAGAGAAGAACAAGTGCCATGATTTCACTTCTATGTGGAATCTTAAAGTGAACAAGGAGAACAGACCCACAAATATAGAGAATAAACTGATGGTTGCCAAAAGGGAAGGGGGGTAAGGGAATGGGCAAAATGGGTAGAGCGGGGAGGACATAGGCTTCTACTTGTGGAATAAGTAAGGGGGACAAAAGGTACAGCATAGGAAATATAGTCAAGGATACTGTAATAGCTTTGTATGGTGACAGATGGTAGCTACACACTTGTGAGCATAGCATAATACACAGACTTACCAAATCACTGTGTTGCACCCCTAAAACTAACATTGTGTGCCAACTTCAATTTAAAAAAGAATGTAAAAGGGCACCTGGATGGCTCAGTCATTAAGTGTCTGCCTTTGGCTCAGGTCATGATTTCAGGGTCCTGGAATCAAGCCCCACATAGGGCTCCTGGTTCAGTGGGGAGCCTGCTTCTCCCTTCTGCACTTCCCCTGCTTGTGTTCCCTTGCTCTTTGTCAAATAAATAAAATCTTAAAAAAAAAAAATGTACAACAGAGGACTTAATGTACAAGGTAGTTATGAAGAAAACTATAGAACATCCCTGCAAAGTAAATTTAGAACAAATGGAGAACATACCATGATGACAAGAAGACACAAGGTCAACAAGATGTCACTCTTTCCTAGTGAATATAGAAGATAATGATTAGCTTCCACTGGGAAAGGCCACCCAACAAATAATCTAGAAAATAGGGGTGCCTGGGTGGTTCAGTCCTTAAGTGTTTGCCTTTTGCTCAGATCCTGATCCCATGGTCCTGGGATCAAGCTCCACATTAGGTCCCCTGATCAGCAGGAAGCCTGCTTCTCCCTCTCCTACTCCCCCTGCTTGTGTTCCCTCTCTTGCTGTGTCTCTGTCAAATAAATAAACAAATATTTTAAAAAGAGGAGTGTCACTAACCTTATCAGATAATGAAACATGTTTTAAGCCTTTATAAATAACACAGAATGGCACGTGAATAGACAAAACAATGGAAAAAAATTTTTTTAAACCCAGAAATTGATTCAAGTGCATTTGGAAATTTAGTGAATGGTAAAAATGGCATATGTTAAATCAGTGGTAACAATAAATATTTAAAAAGTGGTATTCTCACAACTAAATAGCCATATGGGAAAGGGTAACACTGGCTTCATCTCTTACGCTGCACATCTAACTTTCAAATGGATTAGAGATGTAAACATTAAAAAAAAGTCCCAGAAGAAAATGTAGATAAATTCCTTGATAATATGGAAATTATTTTCCTAATTACTTCCTAACCTGGACTCAAAATCCAAGGGAAAGGTGTGGAAAACTAATTAAGTATTTATATTCCAAAGATATTAAAAATATTCAAGGAATACCAATTTTCAATTGTACAAAAACTAGAAGAGGGAGTATTTCCAAACTCATTTTACAAAAACAGCATTACCCTGGTAGTAAAACCATATAAGAACACTACAAGAAAATTATGGACCAGTATCCCTATTGAACACAGATATAAAATTCCTCAGTTTTAGCAACCAAATTCAATACATTAAAAGGCTTACACACAGTGATCAAATGGGATTTATTCCAAGGTTTCAAGGATGGTTCAACCTCTGTAAATCAACATGATACACCACATTAACAAAAGGAAGGATAAAAATCCTATCTCAATTGATGCACAAAAAAACCATTGACAAAATTCAACATCTGTTATAAAAGTGCTCAACAAGGGCGCCTGGGTGGCTCAGTGGGTTAAGCCGCTGCCTTTGGCTCAGGTCATGATCTCAGGGTCCTGGGATCGAGTTCCACATCGGGCGCTCTGCTCAGCGGGGAGCCTGCTTCCTCCTCTCTCTCTCTCTCTGCCTGCTTCTCTGCCTACTTGTGATCTGTCTCTGTGAAATAAATAAATAAAATCTTAAAAAAAAAAAAAGTGCTCAACAAAATGGGTATAGAGGTAATGTACCTCAACATAATAAAGGCCATATATGAGAAGCCCGCAGCTAACATCAATGTCAGCAGTGAGAAGCTGACATCTTTTCCAGTAAGATAAGGAACAAGCAGGAGGACCTACTTTCCTCACTTTTACTTAACATAGTATTGGAAATTCTAGCCTGAGAAGTTAAGCAAAATAAAGTAAAATAAAATGCACCCAATTTGGAAAGGAAGTGATAAAACTGTATTTGTAGATGACATGTTTTTATGTATGGAAAACTGTAGAATCCACAAAAAACCTGTTAGAACTAATCAACAAATTCAGCAAAGTTGCAAAATATAAAGTTAATACACAGGAATTTGTTGTATTTCTGTATACTAGTAACAAGCTCTCAGAGAAATTAATACTCCCATTTACAAATGTATCACAAAGAACAAAATACCTAGGAATAAACTTAACCAAGGAGGTTAAAAAAAAAAAAAACCCTGTACACTGAAAACTGGAATATATTAAGAAACTGAAGAATATACAAAGAAATGGAAAGACATGGATTGAAAGAATGTTAAAATATCCATTCTACCCAAAGCAATCTACAGATTCAGTGAAATCCCTGTCAAAATCCCAATGGCATTTTTTCACAAAAAAATATAGCAGATTTGTATGGAATCACAGATCCTGAATAGCCAAAGCAATTTTAACCAAAAAAGCTGGAGACTTCACAATTCCTGATTTCAAACTACATTACAGAGCTGTAGTATTAAAAGAGTACGGTATGGGCATAAAAACAGATAGAATAGAGTGCCTGGAAATATATCTACACACATATGATAACAAAAGAACCAGGAATATACAATAGGGAAAGGCCTCCTCAGTAAATGGTGCTGGGAAAACAGCAACCATGTGCAAAACAATGAAATGGGACCACTATCTTACACCATCTACAAAAATTAACTCAGAATGGATTAGAGACATGTAGGACACAAAACCAAAAAACTCCTATGAGAGGGGCACCTAGGTGGCTCAGTCGGTTAAGTATCTGCCTCTGGCTTAGGTCATGATCTCAGGGTCCTGGGATTAAGCCACACATTGGACTACCTGCTCAGCGGGGAGTCTGCTTCTCTCTTTGACCCTCCCCCTTCTCATACTCTGTCTCTCTCTTTAATAGATAAATGCAATCCTTAAATTAAAAAAAAAAAAAAAAAAACTCCTAGGAGAAAACATAGTTGGTAAGCCCCTTGATATCTGTCTTGGCCATTATTTTTTTGATGTAACAACAAAAGCAAAAGCAAAAATAAGTGGGACTACATCAAACTAAAGAGCTTAGGCACAGCAAAAGAAACCATCAGCAAAGTGAAAAGGCAGCTTATGAAATTGGAGAGTATTTGCAAATCACATATCTGATAAGGGTTAATGTCCAAATTATATAAAGAACTCCAACTCAGTAGAAAAAAAGAAAAAAGATGGGCAGAGGATGTGAATGTTCATTTTTCCAAAGAGGACATACATATGGTCAACAATCAGGGGACTACCAAACCACAATGAGCTGTCACCTCATAACTGTTAGAAATGGTTATGATATATATATAAAAAGTGTTGGTGACAATGTGGAGAAAAGGGAACCCTTATTTGCTGTTTGGGAGGAATGTAAAATGGTGCAACCACTATGGCAAACAATATGGAGCTTCCTCAATTTAAAAATAGAACTACCTTGGGGCGCCTGGGTGGCTCAGTGGGTTAGAGCCGCTGCCTTCGGCTCAGGTCGTGATCCCAGGGTCCTGGGATTGAGCCCCACATTGGGCTCTCTGCTCAGCAGGGAGCCTGCTTCCTCCTCCCTCTCTGCCTACTTGCGATTTCTGCCTGTCAAATAAATAAATAAAATCTTTAAAAAAAAATAGAATTACCTTATGATCCAGCAATTCCACTTCTGGGTATTTTTTCAGAGGAAGCAAAATCACTAACTTGAAAAGGTATCTGTAGCCCCACATTCATTGCCAGTATTTAAAATAGCCCAGACATAGTAACCACCCTGTCCATTAGTGGTTGAGTGCAAAAAGAGAATGTATATATGCACAATGGAATAGAGCCTTACAAAAGGAAATCCTGACATTTGTGCCATTGTGGCTAGACCTTGAGGACATTGTACTACGTAAAATAAGTCAGAAATAGAGAAATACCTTATGATCTCATTCACATGTAGAATCTAAGACAAAACACAGAATTCATTGATAGAACAGATGGGTGGTTGCCAGAGGCAGGGATGGGGGAATGGTCAAAGTGTGCAGGGAGTCAATAAAAACCTCCAATTACGAAATTAGTCTAATTGATACAATGTTCAGCATGGTGACTATAGCAATAATGTATTTTAGAAAGTTGCTAAGGGATTTAATTGAAATCTCGTTGACCCAATTAGTTTGAGGCATATACACAGTGATTCAGCAAGTCTATACACAATGCCTCACTCACCGCAAACGTCGCCAGCCTCCGTCTCCGTACAACACCACTACAAGTCATGGACTGTATTCCCACTGCTGTGCCTTTCATCTCCATGACTTACTCATTGCTTATGTGGAAGCCTGTATCTCCCTCTCCCTTTCCCTCTTAAAGAAATCTTACAAGTCTCCCATCACAAGAAAAAGGCAAAATTCGTAATTCTGTGTGGTGATGCATGTTTATGAGAGCTATTGTGATTTCACAATATAGCAAAGAATTATGTTGTGCATCTGAAACTGGTATGTCAATTACATCTCAGTGTTTAAAAAGAAAAAAATCTAAGTAAAGCCTAATAGAAAAATGGCCCCCAAATAGTTAACAGTTCACAGGAAAAAGAAAAGCAATTGGTTCTTAAGCACTTAAAAAGTAGTGTTCTATCTTCCTCCAAATAAAGCTACCTGATACACTGTAGCATTGTTTATGAGAGACTGGTAAAAATCCAGTTTGACAACATTTTCTCTTGGTGAAGCTATTCGGGAAAAAAAGCCTCATCGATGTAAGTAGCAGGAATAAAAATGGTAGAATTCCTATGGAAGTATTGGCATATCTAGCAAAATTATATACTTTTTTAAAGATTTTATTTATTTACTTGACTGAGATCACAAGTAGGCAGAGAGGCAGGCAGAGCTGAGAGCTTGACACGGGTCTCGATCTCAGGACCCTGGGATCAGGACCTGAGCTGAAGGCAGAAGCTTTAATCCACTGAGCCACCCAGGCACTCCAAAATTATATACTCTAATGCAGCAATCCTGCTTCTGGAATCTCCCCCCAAATAAGACTGTCCATTGCAACATCATTTGTAAAAGGCAAAGACGGGAAACCGAGATGTCCATCAGTACATCTGTACAGGGGACCACCGTGGGGGAATAAAAAGGCAAAGGGTATAGTTAAAACAGGTGCAAAATAGTGCACCATATGCTAGCTCTAGTAAGAATGTGTATGCATTGTGTTTACACACGCTTATATTTCCAAGAAGAAACAAAAGGATAAAAATATACATGGTTACCTGTTTGGGATGAGAACAGACTCCTCTGAATGTACCTGTTTTACAGTTTTTACTCTGCAGTCACTTAAATGTTTTACAGAATTAAATCATGCAAAACAAACCGACCTAAAAATTGAGAGGCTAAAAAAGGGAAGCAAATTAACACAATTATATGTCAAATTGGTAACATAACCGAATGGAAGAACTTTTTTTTTTTCCAAGTGATTTTCATCAAACACAGTATTTCAGTTAGAAAACCCTAGTGGATCTATTCTTGTTGACACAAAGAGGCAGAAAGAAACCTTGTTTCTTTCGCAGTCTATGTTAGTCACATATTGACACTGTTAGTTTGAAACTGTTGTATGTTTGTAAATTAAAGCAAATAAATGTGCAAATGTAACCAGGAACTAAGATTTTTCAGTTTAAAGAGAAGGAGCTAAGAGTAAAAATAAAGTAAAGCAAATACTCATCTTTATATGTGCAGAGGCAAAGATTTTTGCACAAACGTGTATAACAAACCTCAGCCCTTGGCATTTAAAAAAAATCATAAATCCCTTTATTATCAAGTCCTTAGTGGGATGAGTTCTATATTCTCTTGGTATCCATTTCCCTGAGTTTTCAGTATGTCAGAAAGTTTGGCTGAGGTATTGCTAAGGCTCTCCTCGTTAGCGATCTTACTTTTCACACACCGCTGACAGCTCTAAGGCAGTTCGTCTTCACAACCGCTCTCCTCGACCTGGCTCTTTTCCTTTCTTCTTTTCTGCTACACCTAAATTGTGGACACAGAACTTTGCTGTAGTTTTTATGTTCAAAATTATCAGTAAAATACTGACACCGTTGCAGGTTATTTGTGCAATCTCGATGCATCTTCTAGGGCAGAATTTAAGGTGTGGTGGCAAAAGTATTTTAGGAGTAGTGATACAAGATTACCACTTAAATCACAATAATGGCCTTGGCAGTTGAAGTTGGTATATTCAACTCCTTTTTGCTAATCCAAACCTCCCTTTCCTACACTGCAAATAACTTGTGTGGGGGGGTTCTTTTTTAGATGGCTATTCATATGAAAAGGAAGCAATGGAAAATTGGATCAGCAAAAAGAAACGTACAAGTCCCATGACGAATCTTGTTCTTCCTTCAGTGGTACTGACACCAAACAGGACTTTGAAAATGGCCATCAGCCGATGGCTAGAGACACATCAAAAATAAAATTATTTATACTGTTTATATTCTTCAGTGATCTTGATTGAATGATTGAAAGGTAAATACGAATCAGATATTATTAAAAGCAAAACAGAAAGAGTGAATTTAGTTACCTATAAAAACCTTTTCTTTAAATTGTATGGACTAAGTAACATATCTGACTTCTATTTTTACTAGAAAAGCCTTTTTGTATTAGTGAAAGAAATCTTAACCTGTAGGAAAATAAAGTTTCACTCTGACTTAAAATTGCAGTGCTCATGTTTATTCTTGCTTAGATATAAGTCATGTTCTCATTACAACTACAGATCAGAATAATCTAGAACACAACATTGAAATCCTAGTTAATAGCCATTAATTTGATAACTCTTTGGAATCCTTTTAAAGAGAATTTATAGCAAAACAGTTGCAGTTCTATCACTAAATTGAGAAAGTCGTTTTGAAATGCTTATTAATGAGCAGTTCCGTTGGATTCTACATTTGCAAGGTGGTAATGATTTTTCCCCACAGTCCAAACCTGTGTAGAAGTTAGATGGAGTAAATTATCATGAATATGTCATGCCTTGTTTAAATATAGTAGCAAACCAGCCTCATTTTAGAGTTCAGAATTCAAGCTATCATGGAACATTCTAAATAGGGTAACGATACACTTTTAAAGAAGAGACTGGTGTTTAACACAACACCCTGATAAGAGTTCCCTCAGCAGAAAACATCAAGTTCACAAAGTTGAGGTGGTAGTGACTTTCCCTGCCTGTCCTGAGCTGTGTCCCAGAACAGAAGGCACGTTAGAACCCAGCCATAAGAGCAGGCAGGGCCCAAGACTTTGGGCTTACCCCCACCCCAAACCCTCTTTTTAACTGGTCAAAAATTCACTCAGAAATGAGAGAGGGAAAGTGATGTAACTATGTATATAGTCTTTTTCTATATTTTACAAATGTACATCTAATATGCTCTATGTTCACAGAACTGTGGAAAGCCTAGCTACCACAAAAATCTGCAAATAGCTTATCTTTATAATTGCTGCTTTGTAGAACTTCCATCCTCCTAATGGATTACTAAATTTTATTTCCTTTGTGTGCTAGCTGGGATTTACAGTCTGATTCCACAAGAGGATTTTCTTTTTCATGCCACCCATACTTCTTACATTCAAGTGAGAACCGGAAAAAAAAAAAAAAAGGTTGGGAACAGGTTTTAGGTGTTTTTTCTATTGTATTCTTTAGAGGAAGTATATTAACATAATTTTAACAAAAGATTTTTTTTTAAGTGACACAGCCCACAACTGGGCCAAATATCTTTTGTTTTGATCGACAGACTTATTTTCCGAAAGAGGCGGACTGATTTTTTACATAAAAATTACTAAAAATCATTGACATAATTGATAGAAAAAACCGGATATCTTTTAAATGTGTTAAAGAAGGCGATTTTCTCTTCTACATTTCACCATCATAGTTTCTTATTAAACAAAATGGTTGAAAACTAAGATGCCAATACTTTTTACTAAAGTGAAGTGCTTCTGTTTATGAATGCAAATAAATTCATAACCAGACAACTCCTCCTCCCTGCCCCCGACTCAGACGCACAAGCAAACCAAATCCAAAACCAGCCAGAGGAAGGGTCCTCCCAAGGTCCCTCCGCTGTCCTCCCCAGGCTGAGCCCTTCTCCGAGGACAACATGGGAGCAGTGCTTACCTGCCCGCAGCCCCGGCCCAGGACTGACTCGTGGCTTCCTAAGATGACTTCACTCCTTTCTGGGGTAACTGGACCAAATAACTTTACTAAGACTATATCTAAATCCTAATGTAGTTTATAATAAATTCCAGTAGTCCCACTGATAGCTTCATATCCAGAGTCATCTAACAATCATCTATGAGTTAAAAACTTATCCCTCCCATCGTTGTTTTGTTTTTAACCTCTAAGTTTAATATACAGCTTTAAAGAAGGTCTGCAAACACTTTCTTCAGTCTTGCTAACAATAGCCATACCCAGACACGAACCTGAAGGAGTCCTAGGGGACACCCTGGCTTAAGACTCCCCATCAGGGTTTTATCACAATACAACCCAGTTTGATGTTCACTTTCATTCCCACTGCTCGGAGACAGAACTGTGTGGGTATAAAGACAAATGCATCCTTTTAACTGAAAGATTATATCATCAACACAGTGTTCGATGTATTGCCAAAGTGAGAGTTACAGTATGAAAGGGCTTCTGTTGCCAGTAAAAACAGACACCAAGATTTCTGGAACATGAAGTACAGAATGCTCTTCCTCCTACTGCAGGCAAAAGGACTAATGTTAACCATGAATATTCTGGGATGTCTTGAAGCCTCTTCTTTTTCTGAAATTATTATTCAATGAAATTAAATATGCATCTGGTAGTATTACTATAAACATAGACTTATCACTGTTTCCTTTAAGGCAATAAGATCACTCAGGGTTAAACCGAAGCAGATCGTTGTCATCACGGCAGTCTCTACTTACCCACTGTTTCATTTACTACAAAACAGATTCTATTAATACTCTTTATTCCATATGGAAAAGTACAGTAGTTGTGCAGAAACAAAACTAAATAAAGGAAGAGTAAGACTTTCACAAATATTAAAGAAAACAATGAACAATAAATAAGCCATAGTAATTATAGCAGAACTCATGGAAAGCCTATAAAAACCAGAGAGCTGTACAAAGTACGCTTACACACTCAGGAACAAATGTTGAAGAATGACACCAGAAGACCTCCTGTTCATACAAAACCATAAGGATGCTCACAAGAACTTCAAGACAACTATTCATTTTTAAAACATTCTGTAAATATAGAACTTCCTTCTCCCCAATTCTAGAAAATAAATTTCACATCCCGACATATAAAACAACTATACTCCCACTTCTCTCAATTTAGCATTTTCACATCCTCCAATAGCACACAATTTTCGTATAAAAATACCTTTAAACCAAGGTTCATTCTTGTACCTTATTTTTACAAAGGAATAATACATCAGTTTGGACTTAGTAGCACCTCAAAGGTGTTCATATAAATGAGATAAAGTGCTGTTACTGGTATACTGTTAACATGCCTTAATAACATTGTTCAGTGCAATAACCAGCATGAAGGAAGCTTACCAAGAACATGCAAATAGATGAGCTTTTTTATGATTAACTACTTGAAATAGTTATATTTACAAGTCTGAATACAACTTGCCTATCTAATATGTACAACATGTGACTATAAAGTCATGATTGTGTAATGAAACAAAAGCAACGACCAACCATACTTTAAGTATCCAAATCCAATACTGTCCTTAAAGGACATGGGAACACCTGTTCCAGGACTGCGATCATTGTTAAAAGCAGTCTGGGAACCAGCTGAGAGCGAATTTACGTTATAAACCGTGCTGTATCCTTGGTATTTTAGCCTAAATCCAACTTTAGCCTAAAACCACCAATCATGATTCTAAATGGCTTACGCTATTTCCAAATGTTAAAAACACCTTGAAGTGGGAATATAGTTCCAAAAAAGGTGCTATAAAAGTATTTTTAATGAGAACCAGAACATGGAACTAAATGTTTAATCCTCTTAAGGGAACGATTACTCAGGGAGCAATACTTGGATGTTCTCGTATTTTGCTTAGAAAAACAGAAAAAAATCAGCTGTATAACATTTATAGTCACATTTATGTTCAGCTAGAAACTTTTATATATTTATGTATAAAAAATTGGAATTTGACTCAATGGAACTGAAACTTGAAAATTCCATCTTTTCCAGAATACATCATCTGAACATTGTGCCATGAGTTAGACCTATCACTAGACACTGACATTCTCTAAGAAATAGTACAATTTTCCCACATAGCAAAGGCTAAGAGAAACGTGATAGAAACCAAACCATTTCATAGAGAAAAGCGTAAGTTAATGTCTTCTTGGCATTTTTAAATGTTTAACTGAATATGCATAACTAGTTATAGTTTTTAATTCTGGTTAACATTTTTATTTATGGTGACTCCTAGCTATTTATCAAAGAAATTTTATCCCACATTTTTTGAATGTATCAATGGCACCTGATCTGCCCTCAAGGAAAAAAGAAAAAAAAAAAAAAAACCATAGCTGACAGGTAATATTTTTCTCATGAAAAACCTTTTAATTACCACCAGGAGCTAGCACACTGTTTTCCCAATCCCACATGTGGTTCTCTCTTAAGGCTCACACATTTGACTCTATGAATGATCGCTTTGGTTTGGCTGAAGGGAGGTGACTCCTGTGGGCTTCGTTACTGACGTGAGGCTGCTGTTTAGAGCTGCTCTCCTGATACAGATGAGACACAGTCTTGGCAATCCTGTTATCTTGACAGTGGACTGCCGTTTGGCATTTCTCTTCCAGCTCCTTCCCCGGTGCCCCATTGTGGACACTGCCACCCAGGGTAGAAACAGAACAGGTTTTGGCTTGGCTAGCGTATCCTCCCGCTTGTTTGAGAGAGGGCTTCTCCGAGTTCAAGGACTGCAGGCCGGCTGCGGAGGTCGCGTTCGTCAGGAGCCCCTCCGGCAGCTGACAGTGCCAGGCGCGGCCGGGGGGATTGCTCTGCTGCTGGAACCTCGCAGTCTTATCCATGATGCCCATGAACGGAGTGTTGCGCGGCCTGTGCTCCGCTGTGCCGCTCTGCACCGGGTTAACAGCCTTGTCTTTAATGCGAATGTCCGGTCCTTGGCCCTTGAAGCCGTCGGAAAAACTGCTGCTTGACGTCAGACTGCTGGTGGAGCTTGACATCTTGATGCTGCCGGACGGAGAGCCAGAAGAGCCCGAGCTCAGGGAAGCGGGATGTCGCCCGTCGCCGCGGCTGGCCAGCCCGCCCTGGTTTAAGGGAGCCACGTCCACAGCAATGGGGGCATGAGACAGAAGCCTCTCCGCAGTTTTTATCTTGCTGGGTAAAGGATAGGCGGCAGCCCCCTCGCCGAGCGGCCGCTGGACGCCGTGGCTGGGGCCCAGCCGCTCTCCGAAATGGCCGGAACCGGCTCCCACGGTCAAAGTACCTGTGCCCTCCAGACGCTGGTTTCTGCCGCCGGCAGGAGCGGCCGCCATCCCCCCCGGCAGAGGGCTCGGGGAAGGAGTCTGAGCGGAGACCTGCATTTTGGCGCTGCCGCTTCGCACGCCCGCCTGCCCGGGCCCCGGACGCTGGCTGGTCTTCACTATCTGCGCCTGCCGCGTGGGCTGCATCACCAGCCCCGGCGGAGCCACGGCCTCCCTCGGCGCCTTCCCGACCCCCGGCCTGTTCTGCGGGGACACCGGCCTGACTCTGGACTGCAAGCCTTCCTGAAGGTTTCGGATGTACGGGGAGGGGACACACGAGGGTGGCTGAGGCCTGGGCATCGGGGAAACGGACTCTTCCTGGGAGGAAGTTTCTTCTTCTTCCGCCTCCTCGAGATGGAAGTGGTCGTTCAAGCCAGGGGTCGGGGTGTCCTCTTCGTTATCCGAGTCGTTGGGTGGCGCTGGTGGTGGGCCCTGCTGTTTCTGCTGTTGGCTCCTCTGGACTTGCTTGCATTCCTCCTCCACACGGGCCAGGAGCCTCTTGATTTCCTGATTGGTGGGACACAGTTTCACAGCTTCCCGTAGGTCAGCCAGGGCCGCCACAAACTGCCTTTATGGCAAAACAGAAGACGGAGTTACAAGCTGTGTAGGAACATGCTCTGAAGGTCACTGTTCATAACAGAGCTCTGCTAACAAGAATGAGTCTGGAACACCGACCAGGGTGGACAGGAGCCATTCTGCACTAGCTTAGAGCTACTCAACCACGTGGGAGCGAATTCTGACCCACACCTGCACCTTGCCAGGGGCCCCCTTTCTCTGTAAACACCACTGGGCCGGGAGCGGGAACAAGCATAAACCAGTGGGGGTCGGAATCTTTCTTCACCACGGCCTCTCACGCCGTCCATCTCTAACCTAAAACTCCTACAGGCCTCTCCTCCCTTCCCCCATCTACCTGCTCTCGAGTCTCTCACCGGCAGCTTCCCTGCGACACAGACTAATCTAAGGATTCTGTGTTGCAGTGTCAGCTGGGGTGCAGGGAGGAACAGTTACTGGGATGTCAGGAGACACACGTCTACCCATTGCTAATACCCACTGTGGTGCCCCTTGGAAGCTACCAGTTTAGTATCAAAAGGGATGAGAGGCATTTGAGTAATGCCTGTGAATGACACCCCCCAAGTTAACCAGCAGCATCGGTACCAGAAAACCCCGAGAAGGCGTCTCTAGTCGCAGATCGCACCCCGGACAGTACCTGCTATTTCTCTTCGCTCTTGCCCTGGCATAAAAGGCTTCGTAGGACTTTGGTTTC
Organism: Mustela nivalis; assembly: GCF_964662115.1. Classification (NCBI taxonomy): domain Eukaryota; kingdom Metazoa; phylum Chordata; class Mammalia; order Carnivora; family Mustelidae; genus Mustela; species Mustela nivalis. The sequence goes on from NC_139030.1 coordinate 58,724,091, forward strand.
AATTCGAGAGCCTTGGAAGCAAATTCTTCTGCCATGCCAAAGTCCTAGTGTCAACATTTAAATACAGGAGTCAGAGGAAGCCCTGAGACAGGATTACGGGCAGCTTTTTTTTTTTTTTAAAGATTTTTATTTATTTATTTGACAGAGATCACAAGTAGGCAGAGAGGCAGGCAGAGAGAGAGAGGAGGAAGCAGGCTCCCTGCTGAGCAGAGAGCCCAATGCGGGACTCGATCCCAGGACCCTGGGATCATGACCTGAGCTGAAGGCAGAGGTTTTAATCCACTGAGCCACCCAGGCACCCTATGGGCAGCTTTTTAATAGGAGTCTTGTTCTACAGGTTAGCAGAGAATTGGGATAGCTGGGAAGGAAAAAGCCAAGGGAAGTTTTATTTCTCTTGTTTTAAAGTAGGGAGATAGTTAAAGCTTATTAGTATCTTAAGAGAAGCATTCAGTAGAGAAACAAAAATTAATGATACAAGATGGAGAAAACAGCAGTAGAAGCCGTGCACTGGCAGGTGAGCGTGGACGGGAGCTGCACACCAGGGGCAGACTCAGAGAGGGGCAGAGACGCCCCCACTGGCACAGCGAGGCGCCCGAAACGCGGACACAGAAACAGGCAGGTCAACGGATTTGGTGGTAAGAAGAGGAAGTTAAAAAAAAAAGATAAGTAGGAGAAAGAAGTACTGAAACAAGTCCACTAGTTACTAGTTACAAATTAACTATGAAGTAACTACTACTAATTACAAGTTAACCAGTTACTGGTATAGCCTCTGGGCAAACGCAATAACCACTAGTCACATCCTTCCCTTCTGCATGGGGAGAGCGCTGCCCGTGACCATGTTGGCCATACCCAGCTGGGAATGGGCAGGGTGGCATCTGGTGGCCTCTCACTGCTGGGGCAGAGGACAGTGCCTCCAGCGCATTCTCTCGGTACCTTGAGAGGAGGGCTGTGACAGAGCTCACATGACGACCACCCAAGAGAAGCAGCTCCCCACACGCCAAGTTCACAGAGATGTGTGAACAAATCCCACAGGACACCCATGCCTTGACCTGTGCAGGGTTGGCCCTCACCGCAAGCCAACACTTCTACTACTAAAAGAACAGACTAAGGGCCCACAGCTTACATTTGTTTTTCTCCGGCAGCGAGACAAATTGAGATAGAGAGAAACTCTTAATTCATTGAATGGCCTCATATCCTCTCCAAATCCTTCCCGGGGAAACTTCCTTAAGGCATACTGGTACCTTTGGGCTGCCTCTTTCATCTTCCCTTTCTAGGAATCAAAAAGCACAGAAATTGATCCTTTTTCAGATGCTCCAAGACGAATAGGCTCCCACAACCTGAAGACCCTGGCAAGGCTCTCCCCCCATCACGGAAACCATCAGAACACATGGGAGGGTCCTGCTGAGGGTGCTGCGACCCGGCTGCCATGAACCGGCCTCACTGTCCACACAGGCTCCGGCAGCTTCCGGCCTCGTGCAGGAAGACACACGCTGGTTTTTTACAAAGCAGCCTGTACATTGCCAAATTGAGAACTATCAATCTTAATAGATCAGATTATCCGGTTATATATATTTTTATTATTATTTTCAGAGAAAGAGAGAGAGAGAGGAGACACACGTGGGGGTCGGGGGAGGGCAAGAGAATCTTAAGCAGGTTCCACGCCCAGCTCAGCCGGGCTGGATTTCATGACCCCCAAGATCATGACCTGAGCCAAAATGAGGAATTGGAGGCTTCCCGGACTGAGTCACCCAGGTGCCCCTCCATTATACATTTTTGAAAACCATCTCTGAAATTATCCTCGTCTGGAGATGTTTTAATGCTAAGTGTAATAGAAATCAGATGAAGAAATGATGCAATTCTCAAGGCAAGTACAGTCTTGTGGAGAAGCTTAGAGCTTGCTGCAGAATCATAATTTTTCTTTGAAGAGGAACTAAACTACGGGCTTTAAAAATCGAACAGCGCCGCACGTCATTTTCAAGGCTAAAGAAATCCATTTGCTCAGTCAGTTCCACAGCACAGCAGGTATGAAGTCTGTTGAAAATGGCTTGATAGTTCTAACATAATTGCCTACCAAAATTCATATTAAAACCACTTCAAAGCCACAACAACACACACTCTGAACTCAATTTCAAAAGGATTCCAAGGCAGGAACCCTGCTGGGTTGTGCTAGAAGCCTACTTATTTGTTATTATTGAAAAAAGAAAAGGGAAAAACTAAACGTAGCCTGTGCAGCAGCCTCACGATAAAAGGATTAAAATGCTCATAATGCCGTTTTTTGTTTGTTTTCAAAACATTTAATTTTGTCTAATCACAGACCTGGAAAGAGCAGTGCTCCACGTAAATGGCCTACCGCATCTATCTAAGCCAAGGATGGGCCAGCTACAGCTCCCAGGCCAAATATGGCCTGCCACCCACATTTACACACACAGTCTGACTGGGCCACAGCCACGCCCATTTGCTTGTGTGTCACCTGTGGCTGCTTTCCTGCCACACCAGCGAAACTGGAGAGCGAGACAGAGACCACACAGCAGAGCCTAAGACAGTTACTGTCTGGCCCTTTACAGGAAAAGTCCACTGGCCTCCTATCTAAGTTGATGTCTTATTTTGGAAATTTTACTTTAAATTTTATTTGAAATTTTTACTTTTAAATTATAAGTCTTTATATTTCCATTTTCAAGGGAAAATGGGGGAAAAATTAAGTCAGTCTCCTGAGTAACAGAGTATTATATGCTCCCTATCTTAAGTGAAAACATCTCTAGAAGCCATTTCAAATGGCAGAAGCTTATGGCTATTAAAATTAAAGTAATAGAGTCTTAGGAGATTTAATGATCCTTTTTTTCTGAAGCTGTCTCTTGAGTGTCCCTTTCTCACGTGTGTCCCCATGCAGTGTGCTAAGGGACCTCCCGCTGGGAGCCACTGTGCCTTCATGCCAAGGCTTCAGGCTGAGTCACAGCCGCAAGGACTCCTTCCGAGGGAACAGTTCTCACACAGAGGGCCTTCTCCCTGGAAGGTCCTGCTGTTAAGGCACAAAAGCCTGGGCCCCGGGCCTCGCAAGTGGCTCCTGAAGCCGGGCTGTGGCTCCTGAACCGGTGTGGTGTGCAGGCTAAGAGACCATTCGCAGGCCATCACATCCTAGAAAAGGCCAATACCACTTACTTTGTACATCATGTTTCCTTCCTCCATCAACTTCTGTAAAAGTATAATCAAAATATCAGGCTTGGAAGTGGCCATTGCCCAGGCAGCATTTCCTGCAAAACAAAGATGCATTTAGACACATGTCAGTGCTCTGAGAGGAAAGGAGGTCACGGCTTCTGAGGCAGCGCCACAGTGAAGGTCACGGACAGCAGCATGGTGTGTCCGCAGCCTCCAGGCAATGGTAAAATGAAGGGGATACAGGCTGGCCCCGGGGAGTGGGTCTCCCTTCGGACGTGCCTCACACTGAAGGAAGCACACTGTTACCCTGATGAAAATGGAGTGCCGGGAACGGGGGCATCAGAGCGGCTGTGCCCATCTCCCTGACCCTGTTCCCATGGGGAATTTGGGGAGGATCAATTAAACACGGCTTCTGAATAATCTCCTCCGCTTCCTGCAGGGAAGTGGCTGGTGAGTGCAGGCGTGTGCCCTCAGCAGCCTGCGCACTGCGGCCGCCCCGCAGGCCGGCTCTGGCCAGGCTCGCGCTTCTGCGGCCCACAGCCCTGCTCCCACGCAACCCCACTCCTGAGCACAGGCAGGCGATGTGGCTTACGGAGGAGCCAGGTCAGGAGCCACAGCACTCAGCTTCGAACACGGGCTCTGCTGGGCACTACGGCCTCAGGGAAGCTATCTGCCCCCGCTGTGCCTCGGTTTCCTCCTCTGTAACATGAGGGGGTTATCACTACCTACTGAGAGGGCAGGTGAGGATGAAAGAAGCTGAAACTAGAAACAGCTCAGAATAATTCCCCAGACAGTGAACTGCTTAGTAATATCCGCTGACCTTCTCCTCTTCGCCAGAGTCCCCTCGTCACGACCACCGCTGGGCAAAGTTCTGGCACACTAAACTACAAAAGCCCTGTTCTGGTGGCCCCGCACCCACACATTGTGGGTGGTGGTGGGTCACGTTCCGGGCAACCACACAGAAGGGGCTCTCCCTACGGAGACCCTCTGCCCCCTTAGTGTCCTCAAGTGACCCCCTCCATCCTGTTCCCAGTAAATTCTGTGACTTCCTTCACAGAAACTGTTGGGGCTGCCCCTGACGGAGATTCTCAAACTCAGAGGCTCAGCAGAGGCACCTGTGAGCTTTCCTAACCATGATACCCAGCATCCCCCCCAGAGACGAATGGAACTGCTCCCCACTACAGCACCTGGGCATCCCTAACACCCTCAATTCTAGACTGCTTTTCAACACTGGCTGCTGCTCTCGGCCCACACTACAGTGATGATGTTATAAGCTATTTAAACATTTTGGATAACTGTGATTAAATGAGCCTTAAAGTAAAGGAAGAAAAAAGAAAGTCTCTAAGCACCTGACATCTTACTTCCTAACGTAGGAGCAGGTTAAGTCTTTATGGTCCCTGCCATACGCTAGGATCTGGAGCACACCTCCCTCTCCTGCTGCTGAAACGAGGGGTTTACTGACCTAATTTGGCTCCTTTTCTCAGCAGTGTAACCACTACGGATGTGTTTCGACAACCAATGGCTCTGTCCAGGGGGCGCATGCCGCTGTGGTCCACGTGCTCAATCACGGCTCCCTTCTCGACCAGATACAGCACCTGCGGTGGGAAAGACAGAGCCCTGAGCGGTGGCCGGTGCCACTTGCTGGTGGCAAGAGGGCCGCGCCCACCCACCTCTGCCTCTCGGGGAGGGGCTGGCAGTCTGAGCTTTACTGTGACTTCCCTACCTCTGCCCATTAAGGACCCTAATGGAAATGAAGCAGACAGGAAACAGGAGCTACAATCCAGTCTGCCGCTGGCAAGCAGGAAGGCGGGTGAACACTCCTAAGGAGGGACACGCTATGTACATGCACCCGCACTCCGCAGAGGAGTATATGCACGTCCACTTCCCAGCCACAGAGATGGCCACAGTCCTCCTTTCATCTCCAGTTACTGAGGAGGCAGACGTCAGCAAACCGCCCATGGGCTGGTAGCCCAAGGCAGTGGTATCTCAGAAACATGCGATCCACACTGCCTGCGGCCCACAAGCTGGAGAAGCTCGAGATCGGATAAACTCAATTACAACTCACTTTAATGCTTAGGAAAAAGACTCAAATACCGGGAATGTAAAGGAGCAAGTTTTGAGACCGTGCTACATAGACAGATTTGATGTGGTATGACAGCAGTCACCTGGACATAGATCACAGAGGTAAAAACCATTCTGGCTTCTCAAATTGTTCTAGTCAGTAGAAAAGAAGTCTGTAGCCAACTTAACTTGTCATGTGAATCTGATAGTCCACCAGCTGCTCAAAATGACACTGGATTAATTTCCATAATATATAAAGAGCTTCTACAACTCAACAACAAAAAAACCAAATAACCCAATTTTTTAAAAAAAGGACAAAGGACATGACCAGACATTTCTCTAAAGATGAGATACAAATGGCCACCAAGCATCTGAGAAGATACTCAACATCACTGATCATTAGGGAAACGCAGATGGAAACCACAAGATTATCACCTCACACCATTAGGATGGCTGCTAACAAAAAGAAGGAAAACAAAATTGTAAGTGTTGGAGAGGATGTGAAGAAACAGAAACACTTGTGCACTGCTGGTGGGAATGTAAACTAGTGTGATCCCTCTAGACACAGTATGGAATTTCCTCAAAAAATTAAAAACCTGACTATCACCGGATCAAGCCATCCCACTTCCGGGTATACATCCCAAAGAATACAGTTAGATCTGGAAGAATTTACAGGACCTGGAGGAGATATCTGAAAGCCCATGTTCACAAGTACACACACTATTCAAAACAGCCGAGAGCTGGAAGCAATACAAGCATTCATGGACAGATGAACTGATTAATACAGTGTGACAGAGCCACATGACGGGATGTTAGTCAGCCTTAAAAAAGCAAGGAAATCCTGTTATAAGCTGCAACACGGATGAACCTTGAAGACATGATGCTTTGTGAAGGCAGCCGGTCACGGAGGGACAACTACTCTAGGACTCCACATAGATGAGGTAGGACTGGAGCCCATTCACGGAAACAAAGCAGAACGGTGGCTGCCCGCGGCTGCAGGAGGAGAGAACC